>NC_092282.1:3068986-3673986 GCF_036320965.1 Panulirus ornatus
GGGGGATGGTAGTGGAGGAGATGGTAGACGGTGCCGTGGTGGTGGTGGAGTGACATGACATTGTATACTTCCTTCATCTTCCCTTCCCTTTTTGCACCACCGCTCCCCCCCTCCCCCTTACCCTCTAACACTCTTCCCAGCCCCTGTACACACTCACCTTTCCCATCACCCTTCCTCCTACTCACCTCCCCCACACTCTACCCTTCCTTATCTCCCCTCTCCCACGTTTCCCTACCTCCTACCCTCTCCATCACCCTCTCCCCACCGTGTCCTGGTCTCTCTCCCTCCCTCCCCTCGGGGTGCCACTTCATCTAATCCCCCGGGCTGGCCACCTCTCACACACCTCTCCCGGCCAGCCAGAACCTCCACCTCCCACTCTCCCGGTATGGGTCAAACACCAATACGCCTCCTTACCTGGTGTATAAGATTGCTCCTCCGTGATCCAGTTCCCCACCGTGTGTGTTCCTTCCTCACCTCTACAGAGGATCAGGGCCGCCCTGAGACACCCCACACGCCCTCCCGTACGTGCTCCTCCCTTCCACGTGGGTTGGAGGCGGGCGTGTCAGTGGTGACTACAGGATGTCTCATTACGAATGTTAAGTAAGCCCTGATGTGTTCACGAGACGTTGTTTTGCAGGTTTAGTGGCGGTCGTACGTCTGCCTGTTGTGCACATGATGTGTTCAAGATGGTCGACTGGTGGCGCTCGTGAGTGTGAGTGAGTTAGGTGAAGGCCCTCATTCGTATGGTACCGAGTGTGTTCGTATATGTGATTTACTGACCTAGGTTGCCGCGGTGTGCACGAGATTGAACACGTACCTACACAGTGTAGCGGACCAGCCAGCCAGGAAGTGGGGGGCTGTCTGGCCCTCCCTCCCTCGAAGATGACACCGTGTAGACAGAAGTGAACCTTATGGACAGAATACCTGGCTCAGAAGAGTGGCTCCCGTTCAGCGGCTCGCTGACTCCACATATATACTTGAATTCCTCCCTCCCTCTTCTTCCGTCCCTCTAGCTCCCCAGTGGTCCTGGATGGCTCTCGACTGAGTTTATTCGCCTTTGTTTACTGATTAGTCTGCCTGGGTCGCACGGTCAGTACTCTGGCTGTCATGTGCTCACACCCGCCTTATTCCTCCCAGTTTCTGCCCTCCCTCACCCAGTCATTCCTAGTTACTCTCACCCAGTCATTCCTAGTTACTCTCACCCAGTCATTCCTAGTTACTCTCAGCCAGTCATTCCGTAGTTACTCTCACTCAGTCATTCCTAGTTACTCTCACCCAGTCATTCATTCACTTCGATTCTCTCTCATCCACTTACCCTCGTGAGGTTGTTTACTCCTGTCTTTAGCGGACACTGCCGTACTCACAGTCACACTTCCTCACCTCACTCACTCACTCACTCACTCACTCACTCACTCACTCACTTATTCTACCCCACTCACTGCATGAGGGTGTTGTGCCTTCTGCCCCCATTGTTTAGTGTACCTTCACTGATTACCGGTGAGTCAGGGTGGGTGTGGCCCAGACGTTGGGATATTACTCATTCTGAAAGGCATTCCATCTTCATTTCTGGCTGGGTACGATAACGTGACCCATGACCTGACCTTTACGGGTCACCAACCGAGCAGGTAACCGCCCCACGTGTTTGTGTAGATCACATTGAACCCGCCGTCGCTGGCCTGTGACTGCCATTAATGAGACATGTTTTCCTGGTCATTTAATTTTCATTTCCTCCGTATTCCCAGTGTGACGCGTCCAAGATTGAGTCCATTGCCCTACTAATTACCCCAGATACCGAGCGCTGTGGGGTAACTCTACCCCAGATGGTAATGTAAGAAGAAGGATGAACGCGCGTCATTTTAAGACTTGTTCTTGTGAGACGAATGTGCTCTCCTCACATACCTCCTCCTCCTCCTCTGTGGTTAAGCTGTAACTGAAGATCATTTTCTACGTGGATGTGTGTGAGTCAGGAAATGAGGTTGATTGCTTTCCAGCGGCCACGGACACATATTGCCTTCATAAGTATAATCAAAAGGTGTTAATCGACATGGGGACTGCCTCCCCCTCACCTACCTTTCCCAGTTAATTAAACATGTCGCACGTGTGGCCTGTTGGAATAACTAATTTTGTCGTAATTTACATATTTGTTGGATCGGAATGTCCCGATCGTGAGTCAGTTTATCAGAGATTCCCGGAAATGAAAAAGAAAGAATCCGAGGGGAAGAAAACGGGATGGTGGTGCCAGGGTTCCGGCTTCCCCAGGAGGAACATCTCTGTACTCCCAGATTGTATTTATTGACTGGTTTCATGGCGTCGGTCACGAAAAACCAACAGCAGCATGTATGGCTCCCTCCAGGGCTTGAGCATCGCGTCTCCCCTCCCTCCTGCTCGATCGCAGGTGCATGGTTCCAGAGGTGCTGGAGAAGACGGATGACATACAGACGATCTCACAAGATTCTGTGAGAAATGTGAGCACGGTATCATGGCGCTCACTGTGGCACAAGTGGCGGCATGGGGTAAGGTCAGGGGACGGGCCTGTAGCATCATAGTACAAGCCGTCCTACCACCGGGCTGTTTCTAAAGTCTCCACAGTAGTGAAGACTTCCGTTTGGTTCATTGTATGGAAGTGTGTTGGTTCCTACGGCGTTTCTCGCTGTCTTGTGTGTGGCGCAGGCGTCATCGCGCACCAGGTCTTCCTGTCGTTACCTGCAGACGACGCCGGAGTGAGTGTAGAGATCCCGGACGCGGAGGAAACTGGACACCCAACCCAACCCTCCTCCTCATCCAGCATTTGATCAGGGAAACTGTTTCGTTACGGCCTCCTGTCACGGGAGGCGTTGGTGACTGCCTCTCCTCCTCCTCCTCCTCCTCCTCCTCCTCCTCCTGGTTGATCACATCCACACGGCTTTGTATCGCCTTACGCCGCCTTCGTGTACTCCCCCGCCGTAACCTGTGTGTCGGTCATCCTCAGCGCGTCTGGTCCGTGTGTCCGTGTCTCCACCACACACGCCGTTCATCCGTGCGTCCGTCCGTCCTTTGGGTCCCAGATTCTACTCTTGGGTCGTGTTGCATTCCCAGCAGGTCCAGCCGGTATTCATTCCCCTTACACAATACCAGTAATGTTTCCCTTTGTTTACAAACGGTGCTTCTTTATATTCGATCGTGTTTTGTTTGGTGTGTAACTATATGGGGTTGTTTACTTGGTCCAGCGTGTGTTGTTTACTGCTGTTGAGACACGTCTGTTTATGGTGATATCTGGCACCTTGTCCACAGGCTTGCCAGGTACTGTTCATCAGATTTTTGTCTTAATTACGTCAAGTACTTGGTGTCCTTTACAGTGTACCAAGGATGTGTCTTTGTGTGACTGTGTTTTGTAATGACTTCTTCATCCTGTATGGGGAAGGACACCCTACACTCGCCCGGCCTAACCTGTGTGTGTGTGTGTGTGTGTATGTGTGTGTGTGTGTGTGTGTGTATGTGTGTGTGTGTGTGTTGGTGGAGGCATCCCGTGTCACATTACAGCTGATATTTGATACACACCGTCCCCTTCCCTCACCTCTTCAGGCCTACATCCCTCCCTCTCTTGTCGCCTGGTATTCCTCCTCCCTCCCACGCTCCCATCAGGTCTCTCTCTCTCTCTCTCTCTCTCTCTCTCTCTCTCTCTCTCTCTCTCTCTCTCTCTCTCTCTCTCTCTCTCTCTCTCCAATTTTTTCACTTGATAGTTTAGAGGATGAGGAGGGTTGAGTGGGGGGGGGGGGGGGCTGTAAGGGCGTAGGAGAGGGCCAGGTACAGTAGACCAACACAAGATGGCTGGCTAAACTTGGTTAAGAATCATTCATCGTGTACGTTCGTGGATGACTGGAGTCTTCCAGTGTCTCTCGAGGCTCCTTGTGACAACCAGGTGTGTCCCAGGTTTGTGCTGTTTGCTCCACTTCCTTCTCCCTGCCTCCCTCCCTCACTTCTTTGTTCGTCTCCGTCAGCCTCCCTCTCCATTCATGAGGAGGCACTGAGCCTGGAGGATGACGTGGAGTGGCACTGTCTGGTGACTGGGTCTCAGTGAGGCTTACGGATCGGTGACTGGTGTTGAGGAATGGGAACGAGAGATGGTAACTGTAATAGGGAATGGGAGTGATGGTAAGTGTCAGTGGGGGTGGGGATACTTAGAATTACATGTTGATGAAGTTGGAATGAGACTCAAGATGAGTGATGATCCGGGAGATTTTGGTGAGGTGCTGAGGGTTGGGGTCAGGTATCGGGTGGCTGGTGTAAGGTGAGAGTGGTTGGTGAGTGTAAGTGAGAGTGCTGCTTGTGGTGGTCGTGGCTGGGAGAGCTCCACTGGTATCAAGGAGACACCACCTCCGGTGTAGCGGTCCAGCTGTGGCCCAAGAAAACCTCCAGCTTTACCATGACATCATTGCATCGGCTCCTCTTCTCCCTCATGGGCGCCCCTCTGTGGTAGCATGAGCCCCTTCCCCTGTTGTAGCATGAGCCCCCCCTCTGTCGTTACATGCCACAGTGCAGGGGTGGTGGTGGTGGTGGTGGTCTGGGCCGCTGCAGAAGGGGTCATCACGCTGCTGCTGCTGCTGTTGTTGCCATCATCGTGCGTCGTGCGTGGTTGCCGCCAACGGGATAACTTTCATAATTAACTTACGCAAGAAATTGTGTTTCTTAGGCTTGCCAGCCATTCGCTTCACGGCCTGATTAGTTAGTTAAGCTGATGTGAGCGAATCCTTCTTAAGTTTTGAGTTCGCCCTATAGTGATGGGAGGTAAGTGGGTGGAGTACGCAAGAATCCAAGTGGGCATGGAAGGGAGGGCAAAGGAAGGGAGGCATGGGGAAGGCAAGGGCAAGAAACTGAGGGAAGAAGGCAGGCAGGCAGGCAGGCAGGCAGTAGAGGAAGCAGCGGGGAAGGGAAATAAGGCAAGAAGGAAGATGCTTTATAAAGCCGTTGCATCAGTCATTGCAACAGCAACTTTCACAGCAGATGGTGCGGTTGTCAGGATCGTGACTCTTGTTGTCTTCCGCGTGGTGAGGGAAGCGGGAGGGTGTTCCTTAACCATGGTTCCTGGGATTGAGTCCACCTCCAGCTGCAGGATGCTGGTGAAGGCCTGCTCCTCCTCCGTCAGTAGGGACTCGGTGCAGATGTTACGTGTGGGATCCGCTCGTGTAGTAGTAAGAGTCTTGTCGTGTGGCCTCGCCCACATGATCTCAAGCGTTGATCTGCCGCGTCCTGTATGTAACTCACTATGTTGGGCAAGTGCTTGGCCGCCTCTCATGACGGAGCCGCTTCCTCGTCGGGTATCTCTCGTTTCCTTTCTGTCTTTTTCTGGTTTTCCTCCTCCAGGCTCCTGTGGAAAGTGTATTCATGTTTGGTTCTTCGTCTCGCATGGGCACCATAACCCACGCACAGATGTTGTATTCAGGAGTAAGGCTGTTTATGTAAACATGATATGGATGATATTTTCAGAACGAAACATGTTTGGCTTCTGTGATTTTGACGTACGTGTTTTGGAGGCTGTATGGCTCCCCAGCACGAGTTCCCACTACACACAAGTTGGACATATCCTGGCTCTCCGTGTGGGTTGGGTGACGCTCTCGAACTCCCGGGGAGGGGGGACTCATCTACAGTGAGATATGTGGTTGAGGAGTGTGGTACTGTAGTGGTGTACTGGCGAGCCTATCAGCGAGGGTGTGGCCATGCTACTGGCCGTCACCCTGCCAGCTGGGGGTGTTCGCGCCGCTGATGCAACACGTGTCAGTTTTTGCAGCGTTTAGGTTTCAAGGTCTTTGTCGTTGTCGGGAGGCGAGGCAAGATGGAGGGAAAAAATATAGATAATCAGGTAAAAACTTGTCTCCTTACGACCTTCGAGGCGGGATGTGGGCGTCACACTGCATAAATGTCGACAATGGTGGTGTGCTCGGCGGTAGGGTAGAGACCCCGGGTAAAAGATACACTGGCAGGAACCTCCGGCCGGTCTGGTGTGGTCCGTCACCCTCACACACCCTTGTAAGAGAGAGGATACAGTCGATTGAGGGATATCATTACAGTAATGGCGAATCTGTGGGTATCGGAGGTCGATTGCAGCAGAGTCCTGTAGGGGATCGTAGATTCCTGTTGGGGATCGTAAATTCTTGTAGGTCCATTCTAGAGTCGAACGTTGTTCGTCTCAAAGAGAGACGTTAGGTCGCGCGGGCTCTAAGCAGGTCGAGTGTGGGAGGAGGTCTGTGGTTTTCCGTTAGGGGTATGCGACTGTAGGAGGAGGGAGATGGTGGTTGGAGCCGAGCCGAGGAGGAGGGAGGAGAGGCAGGAATAAAGTGGGGTGAAAGTGAAGGCGGGAGAGTTGTTTGTTGTTGTTGTTTCGTCGCCCGCAGCGGCTGCGGCTGCGGCGGCGTTTTGACATGCAAAGGGAACACTCTCTTGCCGGCCATCTGGCGTGTTTCACTGGGTAACGGGCGCGCCGCACACTGGAACTCACGAGATGGTGGAATCAGCCGCATTGTCCAAGTGTTTACTCGCATGGTGGGGTGGGGTGCGGCTGCTGGGAGGAGCAGACCCCACGTTTCCAGCAAGCCTCCCACGCTCGCCAGAAAACATACACAATACACTCATGTGTTTTCTTAAACTCTCTGTCACCTTCCAGATTTTACCTTCCCCTGTGCCGCCACTTCGCCCTATAAGAATCGCATTAGATTAAGAAATACTCCTTTGACCTCCTGCTCCATTATCTCTGGTGGGGACAACTGGAGCCAGCATTTAGAAGGCTCCCTGTCCCCTTAACCCCCATCATCACTAGCCCTGGGGGCGGTTCCCTGAACCAGCCCCGAACCACACATCGCCCTCCATCATACAAACACAGTAACAAGATTGAATGAGGAGTGTGCCAGACAGCGGTACAGTAACTCCCAGTAATATTATTGCTACGGAGTTACGTGCGTTTCATCATGACTCATCGCCGACGTATGTATGATGCAGACACATGATTTGTGATGATTAGGGTCCGTGTGTGTGTGTGTGTGTGTGTGTGTGTGTGTGTGTGTGGCGTGCGGTACTGTAGTGGGAGGGAAGGGGTGATTAAAGGGTTTGTGGAGTCCACCGCCGACTGAACTACATACGAGACATTAGTAAGAGAGAGTAAACCACAAGGCGTCCTCACTCCACTGTGCTCTAAAGCTGGAAATTGCTGGTTGTGCTAGTGGGAAACCTGCCATAAGTACTGACGGTGTATGAGGACACCTTGATCATTTTCACGCCGCAGAGTGCGGCAGATGATGAATTAATAGTAATTTTCATTTCTTGTCTTGCGTTATCGTGGACTTTCAAAGGTTTTTACGGAGCAGTTGGAAATCCTTGATAAGTTGATGGGGTCGCTTGGATGGACGTGTGACAGCTGTGTAAGTGGTCAGGGACGACGTACCTCTCTCTCTCTCTCTCTCTCTCTCTCTCTCTCTCTCTCTCTCTCTCTCTCTCTCTCTCTCTCTCTCTCTCTCTCTCTCTCTCTCTCTCTCTCTCTCTCTCTCTCTCTCTCAACCCTGGAGCACGATGGTACGATCCTTGTGCACGACGGTACGACCTTTCTGCACGACGGTACGACCCATTTTGCACGACTGGACGGACGACCCGTGAGTATGATGGCAAGGTCTTTTCAGGTCAGAGGCCAGGGTGCGTCCGTCGTAAAGAGAGTGCATCTAATCAGGATTTTATAACTTGATTTCACTCGAGTGATCTCCAGTGCCAGAAGTCAAGCGCACCATCACCTTCACTTGCCTGCCTCATCTCCATTCATGCTCAAGCATTCTGGCCGCAGAGCCGACGTATAATCTGTCTTTAATCTGTCTTTGGCTGGGCTATTTCTCTCCTGTGGGAATATCCTTAGTATTGCCTCTGAAGACCTGAGCGAAAATGAATCTGCCGAGGAAGACCGCGAGTGCTCGGTGTTGTTGTTCTGGTTGCACGTGAGGGGACTAGTGTTGAGGAGGTTTGAATCGTGGACGCACGAGCCTGGGCCTGGGGCAGGCAAGCAGGCAGGCAGACAGGCACCTTTAATGTCTTACCTCTCTTGGCACTCCTTATTATTGACACACACACACACACACCACATACACACACACACACACACACACACACACACTAAAGGTTTACGTCGTGTTGAATGCAAACAACTTCCCGTCCAGGAGGCTTCTCGCATATGGAGGTCTCCTCCTCCTCCTCTTCCTCGTAGGTGGGTGGCACTCAGATACCCATCGTGTCGCAGCCTACTGCTGCAGGAGTCAGCGTCGACCACCTCCCTCCCCTACCATTCCATGTGGCCATGGCTGAAGATAATGTCATATGACACCGTCACACGAAGATAACGACTTGTGTCCACGTCATGTAGAGAGATTTTGAAGCCTCGCGTGTATGTTGTCGAGTTGTCTGGCCGTGTGTGTGGTCAGTAGACCAGCATGTATGACCAAAATTTCCCCAATTCTTGTCGTCACGCCACACGAACACATTTTCCTTTCGCCAGGCCCTGGTGAAGTCGGAGAATTCCAGCGCCGTGTTGCACCGAGATACCTAGTGGTAGTCACGTCGGCCCGGGATCGCACGTGACCACCAACAGTTAGTTATCTCGGTGCGACATGGCAGAATGACTTCAGTAGGGCGTGGCTACGAGAAAATGTGTTTGTGTGACGGTGCGACAGGAAATGGGGGCAATAGGAACCGGTCGCCTGTCGGGTTAAGCCGTGTCAGTGACGCTTTAGGTCGGAATTCGCGCCTTACCACCACGAACTAATTCATCGTGCGCAGGGCCGACCATTTGAGGTTTTCAGATAAGAGCGAGGAACATGTTTGGTTCCTTCCTGGCGACAGATTTGCTTGTTTCCGTCGTGGACTGGAATGCCTGCCACACCTTGCATGACTGCGGGTATACCATCCCATGGGTTCATTCGACCCCAGAGGTGGGTCTTGGACTTCGCCTTACCTCGTGTGGACCTTAAGATGGCGTGGCAGGTCTCCTACCCCAACATTCAGGTCCGGGAACTATGTATATACACGGATGACGGGTTGAATAATATGCGCTTAATGATTATTGGTTAAGGTGAGGGAAGCGACCCAAGGGAGTGTCTGTTGGTACTGACGGATAGACGTTTGCATAAGCTGACGAACGGCGGACGATACGAACCCCTGTTCTTCTCCCCTCTCCTCCCCACACATAATCCAGTCACCCACTCCTTTATCTCCCCACACATGCACACCCTCGCATACAAAGAAGTAAACCGTTCACATTCTGAAGACTTAAGAAAGAAACAGACATATCGAGTGAGCCAAGTGAAAACCCAGCGGACCACACGTGATATTTAGGATCGTGAAGTGGAGGTTTACAGATATTTCCTGTGTTCCAACCAAGCTGGACGCAACAGCTGGTGATGGCTCATGATTCTGATCAAAGATATTCCCTTCTTGCCTGATATGTGTGGATATCTATGGTGGCACCATTTTACCTGAACGTTATGAAATGTGTTATCCTGCAGGATCACGAGTTCTCAAGACTGTAGGATGAGGGTTGAAGCCGCGAGTGCCTTGTCGTCTTCCCTGGAAGTTGAGAACTGGCTTGCGACATTCATCAGAGAAGAGAGCCATGTATGGGGAAAAGCCTGCATTGTATGACACGCCCTTAATGGAGGTCACTGATGCTGCCTTATGTCTTGTTTCCCCTCCTGTGTGGTGCTCCGTGAGGATTCTGGTTGGCCTTCCCCCGCTAGACGTTGCTATGATGGCATGTACTGTATGCTGGTGGCTCCAGCTTGCGCTGTGAGAAGGCCGATAAGTTCAGTTAGAAAACTACAGATTCTTAGGCACTGGTGGCGCTGGTTGCCTCCAGGGAGAGTGGAGTCTTGATTGGAACTGTTGTGTCCACGCTTTTCCTCTCGCTCCCTCTTCCTTTGTCTTCTTGCGATAGTGTTTCCCGAACGCTGTGCCGCCCATGTGTTTGTTCCTCCTGCACACACACACACACACACACACACACACACACATTCCCAGTGTTTATGTTGGATATCTTGAAGCGGGATTGACCGGCGTTCCCGGTGGTGCCTCGAGACCCGAGGCCATGCACTGGCAAGTTGAGCAGCTGGTGGTGTAAGCGTTTAAGGAGAGAACGAGTGTCGGATACCGTGACCAGTCATTCCTTTAGGGCTGGCGTCAGGTCGTTTACGGCTTCGATGGCGGTGCACTTCTCCTTGAGGACGGCTCGTTGGTTTGACCCCTTTGACGTCAAGGAAAGTCTAAAGAGAGTATTTCGGCGTTACTGTTCACGGAAAGTGACGTGCCGTCTGGCCATCCTCCATGCCTCACAGCCGTGCAGGAGTGTGTAGAGGATTGCTCTACGGCGGGTGAGGAGTTCAGCTCGGGTCAGCACACTGTCTCAGGAGAGCAGATGGTCTTAAATTCTATGATGCATCTCTCCATCGATGTTCACGCGAGGGGACACATGGCGACCGAAATGCGCTGAGTGAGAGACATTTTCCAAAGTTGTCCCATTGATGTTTATGGATGGGTCGGGGTCAGATGTGTTAGATGAAGGGTGAGGGAGGGTTTGAACGCTCACGTTGGTCGGTTTTGAGCAGTTGTGTGTTGTCTGGAGATCTTGCTCGACGTGAGGAAAGACAACACAGCCGTGCACATACCATATGGCGGTTGCTTGTGTAACCTTGGCCTTGAGACGCATGCGGCACGGGTGGAAGAGGCCCTTGCGGCCCGAGCCGTGCTGATTATTGGCACGGAGGCGGAGGGTAGTAGTGGACAGCATGGGGCAGAGGGTCGGTGGAGGAGAGCATGTTGGGCGTGGTCGTGACACAACCCAGGTGGACTCCGGTGATCTGGGTGGGAGAAGACTTGGTCTGGCATCTCTGGCACATTTTGTTTTCCCTGACACAGAAAAGATCCTGGCGAGGATCCGTGGTCGTCTTGTCATTTCAGTTATTTTCCTGCGAACTCTAGTGAATTCAACCTCCAGTCTAGCGGGTTAACTTTGCAATGTAGCGGCGTTTCCCCTCCCCTTCCCCCCTTTTTTTTTTCTTTTCAGACTGACGGAAATTCATTTCTTCCTAGTTATCAATTTTGAGTATAGTTACAACATTTTTTTCCTTAACCAAATTACTCTTAAGATTTGGCTGACCAGTAAATAGATTTGCCGGGAGCGTAATGCGTGGCTGGTGGACCGTCTGGCAGGCAGCAGCGGACGTGTTGCCGAGCTGTCATGATGGCGGCGACAGACTCATGAGGTGCACACGACACCCCGGGGGCACTCCTGTGTACACCATTGAAGACCTTGGTCAGGTGGGCAAAGGTCAAGCATCCGGGTCTTATTTGGACGTTATCGAGCGACGAAATATTATATAAACCAAGAGCTGGGAGAGCGGGCGTCAAGCTGCACTGATACTCCTCCGGCCACCGAGTCTGCTCCTCATGGAGGGCGGGGAGGAAAGGTTACCTGGTAGTCCCCACATCCTGACGTGCCTCCCTCCGTAAATGAGGTCTAGAATTCACCTCCTCCTGGGACGAGTTATGAGGTGTAGATGATGGTTTATGAGGTGTAGATGAGTAGATGCCATGCCTGTATCGTCCATGCTTGTAGATTCCGTGACAGTGTAGCCACCTTGAGAAATGATCAGGTTCGTCCTTCGCGTGGTGTTGGGACATCTGGTTGGCCTTGTCTTTTGCAGTGTTGAAGTCACGGTTGAGGGGTTCATGGGAGTGTCCTTTCCAGCGTTGAGAGATTCCTTGATAACACCTGAGGAGGGTTTTGTTTGCCGTAAGTGGAGTTGATCCCCTTTGTTTCTCGGACCGTGGATGGCTTTCGCGTCAACAGAGCTACGCATGGCATGATGGTCAGCGTAGTCTTTCGTCTCATGGGCTTCGTGCTGCCACCGCAATGTTCGTCATCACCCGGGTCTTCTCGTGGGTGACAGAGTGGAGCTGTCAGTTATAGTGGGTGGACCTGATCCGTCGTCACTTGGGGTTGGATGACATTCTGTCGGTTGGGAGAATGAAGCTTTGTCTGTGCCAGTCATGCGTCTCATCCAGTCACCCGTGAAGGATTAGAGCTTCGATCTGAGCGTCATTTACATTAAACTGGTTCTGATGTTTTGTGTAGACGAAGCAGGTTGCTTTTCATAACAGCCCGTGAAGGCTGAATCTCTCACGTGTATCCACTCTAATCCTTAGTGTTGTCATCATTGCATGTGAGGGAAGTTATATTGTCACCGACGGAACGTGAGAGGGCGTGGCTGTGTTCCTCAGCTCGTAGGATCTCCACGTTAATCGTGTTGTGTCCGCCTCCTCCGTGTGCGTCGCTTTGGAGCGCTGATGGTTGAGGGTGTGGAGGGAACGTGGCGATGATCGTCTCCAGCACATATCGTTGCCAGTAAATCTGTCTGATATATTCTGGCGATCACGTACACGCACGATCACACGCTCCGCAAGATGCCAATGCTTTGGGTGGGCCAGGATGTCACCAGTTCTTTGTGTTACTTCGATGAAAAAAAAAAAAGAGAGAGATTCGTGGAAGTAGGATTATGATTTTGCTCACATATGCAGGCGGAAGTTGCAGTCTGCGTTGGCCTTGCACACCCCATGTCTTGCGATAACATCATGCCACAAATCACAAGTCTTACGCGAGTCATGCATTGAAGTCCCCAAGGATGAAGGTGTTATCTTGAGGGAGTGATGTTAACAGGCAGTGCAGTATAGTGGTAGTAAGACTGGTCGTATTTGACTGTCGCGGGCATCAGCAGGAGGAACTCGGGCAGTTATGGCAGTAGCATGATGTCCTCTGATTAGGTGGATTTATCAAGTCATTAAAAGTTCAGTAATCCCAGTTGGAGGATCAGGTATGAACCTGAGCACTGGTATCATGATGCCGCCCTCAGCACCACGAGTCTCGTGGTCTTCCTCAGGTTCACCTCTCTTCCAGCAGAACACGCGTGACCATCGCCGGATTGTGTGAGTTGTCCTTCGTTGGGGAAACAGCTCGAGCTAATGGCGTTTATGTCGATATTAAATTTCCGGAGTTTTGTAGCCACAAGGGCAGTTCTTCGTGCAGGTCTGTCGCTAGTGGCTGTGGCCACTACAGTTAGAACATTCCAGTTCACATTTTCTCTCGGGTTTGACTTGACTTTTCCGGAGCGCCTTCCTTATATACTGGCGAAGCAGAGCGGATCCTCGGCCGGGGCTTAAATGGTTGTTTACATTGGATGTGCTTGGTTCTAGTGTTAACTGGTCACCCACAACCCCTATGCGCCAGGCAGGGGGGGTGGGGGGTGGAGGAGGAAGACCTTCGTGTTGCAGAAGACCAAGATGGCTGGAGTGCACCCACATCCAGCCTTCGACCCGCCAACATGGCTGCTGGGAGATCGGTCCTCTAAATATGCCATCTTGAACGCTGGTGGGTCATACCTCCTCTTCCCCTTGCCTCCTCCTCCTGAACTGCGTTAGGGGATTGGTTGGTCAGGGACCTCACCCTTGACCTTGTGACCCTGGATGCCCTCAGCTAGGGTACAGGACTTTGGACGGCTCCTGTGTTGCGGGTGGAGGTCCACCTGCGTGTGTTGGCCTCAGCGGGCAGGTACACGGGGAACAGGTTTGCCGGCAGCCAGCCTGCGGCGCTGAGCTGTACACTCCGATTTCTGGGGAATGTGGGCTGGCCAGTGAAATCGGAGCAAAGGCGTACAGCGCGGTGGGTTCACGCTGTTCCTCGTCACTCATACCGTAAACTGTCCGCCTGCGTGAAAGTGACTTCCCCGTCGCCGCTAATCCTCCGCCGGTGGAGGAGGGTGAAGTCGGGGATTGTGTTGTGCGTCGGTTTAGACGTGCGCTCCTCTCGAGAACTACGGTCTGCCGTGCATGGTCGTGTCTCAAGGCGCTGGTCGTGGCTGGGTTGTGACGTCTTGAAAATGGGTCAGGTTCATCACTGTAATCAACACGTCATGCATCAGCGGCCCCGTTGGATGCATAGCCATTTTACCTTTTCCAGGTAGCCTTCCAGACGTAACCCTTTTTGGGGTGGATTTGGTTGATTCTTATTGTTAAGTCCAAAATTATTGGCTTGGTAGAGGCTTGAGGAGGCCGCTAGGCGTTGTCGTGGAAGTCGTGTGAGAGAGAACCTGGTGAAGGAAAAGCGGGCGGGCGGCTGGCGCACCTGGTGCGGTGGGAGGGGAATGTGTTATCTTAATGGGGAGCCTCTTGGGGCGGGAACCCCCCAAGCGAAGTACACGTTTTGAGTTACATTGGTAATGGGATATTGCCATTCTACCTCCACCACCACTACCACCAACCCCAACTCACTCTCTCTCTCTCTATCTCTTTCCCTCTGTATGAGTATTCGTGTGTTATTGTATTTGTGAACTCCCTGCACTTGCCTTGCCTGAAGCAAAACTTCGTCTTCGTAAGTAGGGTGGTAGATAGTCTCTCTCTCTCTCTCTCTCTCTCTCTCTCTCTCTCTCTCTCTCTCTCTCTCTCTCTCTCTCTCTCTCTCTCTCTCTCTCTCTCATCACCATCATCCTCTCACACTTCCATCCATGTTTGCCCATTTGTGAGAGACGTATTTTGACGTACAGTGTCGGGTTGAGTCCCAGGTCATGTGGTGGTTCTCCTGCACGTGAAGTTGGTGAGGCAGTTGGTGAAGGACCTGGGCCGCTTTGTTTGGACCAGAGGTTCACCAGGTAACTCGTCTGATACCTCGAGAACCACAGTAAGTACCGACTCTCGTCATGTGGACGATAGGCCTGGAGGTGCTTCATTAGGAAGTGAATAAATAATGTTGAGCACCCGGTGGCTGTGAAGGTTAGACCTCGAGCGGAGGTCTTCTCCGTGGGTTGTATGGGTCAGCTACTGAACTGTTCATGAAATATATGCCATTTTATGGTCACACCTCCGAGAACATCTGTCGTTTAATGTCCACACTTTCGAGCACATCTGTCGTTTAATGTCCACTCATTCTCTCGAGGAAGTTGTGTCCAAACACGATTCATTTCTGTGCTCGTCTACTCATGCCTCACACAGCATTTTACATTAGACGATTTTTTTTTTTTTTTTTTTTTTTTTGATGGTGGCTTACCAACAAAAACTCACTTTTTTCTAGAGCTGTAATGAGGACACAGAGGAAAATGTCACACGCATTTTCCAGGTGGGTCCAGTAGTAATGCTATCTATATGTGCATATGGAAATGACACGCCAGAGGCGACCGTGGTGATCCGCATGGTGTCCTCTGCCTTCGGTAATGGTCGACCTGAGAACCCTTGAGCACGACTGACTGTACCACCACGGTGACCTTCACGACCAGAGGTACGTACGTACGTACCTCTGAAATGATATATTTACGTTGACGTATCTTTGCATTGTTCCATCTCGTCTCCCATCCCTTGTACGTGATTTCTCCACTCCTTTCTCTCTCTCTCTCTCTCTCTCTCTCTCTCTCTCTCTCTCTCTCTCTCTCTCTCTCTCTCTCTCTCATGTATTGGCCGTCCGCCAGCGCGAGTATTTCTCTCCCGTGATCGATATTTTGCTACACCTCCACTTAGCCTCTCCTCCACCTCGCATGTCTCCAGACCCGTACAGCCGAGCCTCAGGTTGCCTGATATAGCCACCAGCCTCATTCTACAACACAACGGTGATCACAGCACGATCCTCTGTAGCCAGCCACGTCTCCTGGAGTGCCGGGTGCTTGGACTGGAGGGCGCGCCAGGAGCCGCCCAGAGGGTGATTTATGGCCCTGGCCGCCTCTCATAGGCTTATTAAAGTATCGATTTCCCTGCCCCACGTTACGTGGGTACTTTGGTTGACGATGGGTATTTGTGTAGTGTTATGGGTTGTTAGTGGTCGTCAGTGCATCCGGGACGTCCGTTGATGGTTGGTAGATCTTCCTGACACTAAGGAGGTCGAGAGTACGTACACATGCTCCCAGGTAAAGAACCGGGTTTATAAGGCTTTTTGACGTCCGTAGTTTGTGGTGATCGGTTTATGAAGGTGTATGGATATGTGGGTCACATGAGGTTTGGCGATGGTGTCGGGGTTTAACCTTGGAAGAGAGGAAGGTCTGGGGGAGTGTAAGAGAGCGTGATGACGCCGCGGGGAGGGAGAAGAGAAGGAGGAGCGGCGGCTGGGTGAGAGCTGGCAGGAAATGTAGGTCAACAGGAGAGCTGATTGGAGGGTGAGTTGTGCTCAGCCTCCAGATGGTAGGTGAGTGTTCCCCCGTCAAGTAGGCGTATGGCACTAGCGGGAGATACGCTCCACTCGCAAGGCACTCTACTGGGGAGTACGGGAGACACACTCCACTCGCAAGGCACTCCACTGGGGAGTTCGGTGAGACACACTCCCCTCGCAAGGCACTGCGGGTTATTAGACCTGCTTAACATACGGCGATCCTTTGAGCAGGACGTTGCGACCGGAGACAACAACGCTACGACCCTGGAGTATGATGGCCAGACCTAACCCTTAAGGGCCAAGTCAAAGACCAGGTCGTCATAGCTCAAGGGTAGTAACCGTGTGCTCAAGGGTCGTACCTACGTGCCCAAGGGACGAACCTTCGTGCTTAAGGGTCGTTCGTACTACGTGTTCAAGGGTCATTATGGTCGGTGGCAGCCGCCTCACTCCTTTGTTTCCGTCATTGTTTAACAGGAAAATTGACCTAAATTGGGTGGGTTTAGGGTGCGGCTTCGTCCCCCCTCGGGTTCCAGCAACTTGTCTCTTTAAGTCGGTTCATTTTCCGTGTGTAACAGTCGACCACAGGCGATGGAGGAGCATTGTGGAGGTTATTAGGCGTGGCGGACGAGGATTCACCGGGCCCGAGGAGGTCTGGGGGAACTGTAAACACATTTGACCTGCCTGTGGCGATCTGCCGATTGCATGGTCTGGGTTTAAGGGGGCGACACAAGTGGAGAGATTGCCTCCGTTGTCTGGTGGAAATGTTGGGGTGACGTTGAGCCAGTCACTCAGTGTGAATGTGATGTACGGACATCGGCTTGGGTCTGGGTGGGTGTGAAGTGGTTCCTTTCGGTGGGTCTGGGATTTGGTCGAGGTGTGACCCGGTCTGGTCGCATCACACGCTGCCAGCCAGCCTGTCATTTTGAGGGCAGAGGAAATGTGACCTGGAAAACGTGGCGTCACCTAACCCACCTGTGGAGTGATTGGTTGATGCAGTAGTTAGAGAAGATATTACAGTTATGGTTGTAAAGATGATAATTGTAATGACCTTCAGCTTGTGGTGATACATAACTACATATATGTTACATACATACCTTGACCTTCCCGATCCAGGACCCCCTTTCTCAAGAGACATCCGCTAGTCAACCATTGCAACAAATATTTCAATATCTTAATCTTGGGTGAGGGAGAGGTTGGGTTGGGGGGAGGTTCATCCATTACTGGCCAGTCCCAAGCCAACCCCTTGACTGGACTGTTATCCTTCATGGTCAGCGAGATTAGATTTTATGATACGCGGCTCAGGCCACCTCCGAGGTGAACGGCGGCGGGGAAGCACCAGAGCTGGAAGAAACAACGTCGCCCCTTCGTCATGGTGTCCTCCAGCTACCGTCCCCACGGTCTACGTAGACCCAGGACACCTCCGGACGCTATGCACGTGGACTCAAGACCATCCTCACCGCTTTCGTTCTTCCCAGGGGCACCTATGCCAGCCCCCGTGTGGCCTTCCTCCCTGTCTCAACAGAACAGGGACGACTGGGAAAGGTGCCGAAAAGGACGTGGCAGATCATCATCTGTTCCTCAAGAGTCAACTAACTGTTCAAGAGGCGCTCGGGCAACACTGGTTCGGCCTGGCGACTCACACTCCAGTCATCACCTGGACCTCGTGTAGGAACGAAGCAGCTACTGGATCATTCTCGCCATCATCATCATCTGTCACATGGGATCCCTCCTCCCCATGTTGCAGTGCGGCACCACATGCGAGTTCGTACAGGCAGCTGCGATGGATCGGTTTGCGCGGGTATATACCGGCGGGCATATCGTGCACCCCATGCTCATCCTAGGAGCGGTAGCGCCAAAGGATTACGGAGTACAAGAACAGCCCTCGTCCCACCCACTGTGAACATCTGTACTCGGTACACTGGCCTCCCAGTGGTGTGTGTGTGTGTGTGTGGAAAAACCGACCTTCTCCCCCCCCTCCCCCCTAACATGATGGCCACCAGCAGCTGGTAATAACCAGTGCGTCAACAGCTGGGGATTAACACAACCGGTACACACAAGATTTTACTCGATAATCGATATTTTATTTTAAGGCGTGACATGTACCGTGTGTCCTGGGCATCATATGACTGTGTTCGTCCGGGTATCATGAGGGGGTCACATGTAGGGACATGATAGTGTCTCACTTTTATTGATCTGTGTCAGATGGTAATTAAGATAACAGCTGTGCGATCTGCGGTGACGTCATTAGCAGGGGGGGGGGGGGGTAGGTGTGTTCACCAGCACATGCCAGACCGTTGGGGTTTTCCCCGGCCGGAGGGTGGCGACGTGCAGTGCCTGGCTGGCTGGCTGGCTGGCCAGGACCCTGCCTTCCCCACCCGTCGCACGGGGCGCGCATTCAAACACCGCACGTGTGAAAGGGACTGAGGGGATGACTTGGTGCCCACCCTGTCACCAGGGGACCAAGTTACGAGAGTTGTGAGGCAGGCAGTTGGTGCGTCAGAATTGCCCTGAAGGATCTGGATCAGCCTCCAGTAAATATTTACATCTTATATGAGATAGACATAGCGATTTTCACTGATTAAGTCAGCATGAAGGAGGAGGGGACGAGAGAGATGAAGAAGACGAGAGAGAGAGAGAGAGAGAGAGAGAGAGAGAGAGAGAGAGAGAGAGAGAGAGAGAGAGGAGGCCCATCGGTGCTCCGCCAGAATGTTATGTGATGGAGATATTATCTAGAGGGACGGGGGCGACTGCTGTAGTGTGGACCGACGATGAAAGAAACGTAAGACGTAGCGACAACTCTTCGCTCAGCTGAACCACATCAGGGGTCAGATGAAACACCGAGGGTCAGGGGTCAGCTGTAACACGGAGGAACCGATCAGCAGGACACAACCTAACAAGAAAGTAAGCAAACAAAGACACTGGCAGGAGAGTGGTTTGGAAGTATTATGTTGATGACGGAGTCGTGGATGACTGAACACTGGTCACACAAGACGGCCCTCCTGTCACTGTTATGCATTGTATGACATGAAGAGACGAGGAGCGGTGACGAGGTCTCTATCTATGTAGCGCATATATATAGGGAAAAAATGCAATTGAGTGGGAGAAGTATAAAAGAAAGAGACAGGAGGTCAAGAGAAAGGTGCAAGAGGTGAAAAAAAGGGCAAATGAGAGTTGGGGTGAGAGACTATCAGTAAATTTTAGGGAAAATAAAAAGATGTTCTGGAAGGAGGTAAATAGGGTGCGTAAGACAAGGGAGCAAATGGGAACTTCAGTGAAGGGCGTAAATGGGGAGGTGATAACAAGTAGCGGTGATGTGAGAAGGAGATGGAATGAGTATTTTGAAGGTTTGTTGAATGTGTCTGATGACAGAGTGGCAGATATAGGGTGTTTTGGTCGAGGTGGTGTGCAAAGTGAGAGGGTTAGGGAAAATGATTTGGTAAACAGAGAAGAGGTAGTAAAAGCTTTGCGGAAGATGAAAGCCGGCAAGGCAGCAGGTTTGGATGGTATTGCAGTGGAATTTATTAAGAAAGGGGGTGACTGTATTGTTGACTGGTTGGTAAGGTTATTTAATGTATGTATGACTCATGGTGAGGTGCCTGAGGATTGGCGGAATGCGTGCATAGTGCCATTGTACAAAGGCAAAGGGGATAAGAGTGAGTGCTCAAATTACAGAGGTATAAGTTTGTTGAGTATTCCTGGTAAATTATATGGGAGGGTATTGATTGAGAGGGTGAAGGCATGTACAGAGCATCAGATTGGGGAAGAGCAGTGCGGTTTCAGAAGTGGTAGAGGATGTGTGGATCAGGTGTTTGCTTTGAAGAATGTATGTGAGAAATACTTAGAAAAGCAAATGGATTTGTATGTAGCATTTATGGATCTGGAGAAGGCATATGATAGAGTTGATAGAGATGCTCTGTGGAAGGTATTAAGAATATATGGTGTGGGAGGCAAGTTGTTAGAAGCAGTGAAAAGTTTTTATCGAGGATGTAAGGCATGTGTACGTGTAGGAAGAGAGGAAAGTGATTGGTTCTCAGTGAATGTAGGTTTGCGGCAGGGGTGTGTGATGTCTCCTTGGTTGTTTAATTTGTTTATGGATGGGGTTGTAAGGGAGGTAAATGCAAGAGTCCTGGAAAGAGGGGCAAGTATGAAGTCTGTTGGGGATGAGAGAGCTTGGGAAGTGAGTCAGTTGTTGTTCGCTGATGATACAGCGCTGGTGGCTGATTCATGTGAGAAACTGCAGAAGCTGGTGACTGAGTTTGGTAAAGTGTGTGGAAGAAGAAAGTTGAGAGTAAATGTGAATAAGAGCAAGGTTATTAGGTACAGTAGGGGTGAGGGTCAAGTCAATTGGGGGGTGAGTTTGAATGGAGAAAAACTGGAGGAAGTGAAGTGTTTTAGATATCTGGGAGTGGATCTGTCAGCGGATGGAACCATGGAAGCGGAAGTGGATCATAGGGTGGGGGAGGGGGCGAAAATTTTGGGAGCCTTGAAAAATGTGTGGAAGTCGAGAACACTATCTCGGAAAGCAAAAATGGGTATGTTTGAGGGAATAGTGGTTCCAACAATGTTGTATGGTTGCGAGGCGTGGGCTATGGATAGAGATGTGCGCAGGAGGATGGATGTGCTGGAAATGAGATGTTTGAGGACAATGTGTGGTGTGAGGTGGTTTGATCGAGTAAGTAACGTAAGGGTAAGAGAGATGTGTGGAAATAAAAAGAGCGTGGTTGAGAGAGCAGAAGAGGGTGTTTTGAAATGGTTTGGGCACATGGAGAGAATGAGTGAGGAGAGATTGACCAAGAGGATATATGTGTCGGAGGTGGAGGGAACGAGGAGAAGAGGGAGACCAAATTGGAGGTGGAAAGATGGAGTGAAAAAGATTTTGTGTGATCGGGGCCTGAACATGCAGGAGGGTGAAAGGAGGGCAAGAAATAGAGTGAATTGGAGTCATGTGGTATACAGGGGTTGACGTGCTGTCAGTGGATTGAAGCAAGGCATGTGAAGCGTCTGAAGTAAACCATGGAAAGCTGTGTAGGTATGTATATTTGCGTGTGTGGACGTGTGTATGTACATGTGTATGGGGGGGGGGGGCATTTCTTTCGTCTGTTTCCTTGCGCTACCTCGCAAACGCGGGAGACAGCGACAAAGTATAAAAAAAAAAAAAAAAAAAAATATATATATATATATATATATGTATATATATATATATATATATATATATATATATATATATATATATATATATATATATATATATATATATATATAGCTAATTTTATTCATAGCTAACTGGCACTTCCGCCAAGCGAACAACGGCTCCATTTACACCCATCTACGCTCTAGTTGCGGTGTATATATGACGAAGAACCTTTACTCCTCCCTGACCATGTCATCTGCCTTGTGTTGCCTTTTTTTTTTTTTTTGCGATCACTACCAAACCTCTGTTGTTGTTGTTGTTGTGCTTGTTGTTTTGCCTGCTTGACCTTGTGTTCTTCCCTGGCCTCCGGAGGATGAGTTGTGGGTCCGCACTGGTGTTACCTGTCCTTCGCTCGGCCGTCATTGTATTAATTTTCCCAGTCTTCTGATGTGTGTGTGCAGATGTGTTTTTGTAGGCAGCACAGAAAACCCCCGTTTGTTTGTCGACCTTCCAGAAGGCTGGGTCCAGGGAGGGAGGGAGGGGCAGAGCGTACGACGAGGCTACAGATAAGAAAGTAACACAATGCGTGTTTCCGTTTTTTTCCGATTGCATGTTATGTTATTGTTTGTGGCCTGTGTTTCCGGTGATGATTAGACCCACAGTCCTCGTCTCACAACACACATCCGGCCCAGCCAGCCACCCACACACGCATCACATTGCTCAACACCTTCGCGCACGGGACCGCTGGTTCTCACATCCTGCTCAGGCTATCATGCCACCTTCGCCTTTCTCTCTCTCTCTCTCTCTCTCTCTCTCTCTCTCTCTCTCTCTCTCTCTCTCTCTCTCTCTCTCACTCAAGGCTCGCGTCTTCCCTGCCAGACTCTCAGGCCTTGGCTTTCTCCCTCATATCTGAAGCGCCAGCGGAATCCTCCTAGAGCTGTTGCTCCTCAGCCACGGCAACTGGTCCTCGGCGTGTCTCCTCCTCCTCCTCCTCCTCCTCCCCTCAGGTCACATCTGGTTGCTCAAAAGCCTAATGTAATACGTCGGTCTGAGGATGTTGGAGTACTGATGCCATTTGACCCCTGACTCGCGTCACTGGTGGAAAGTGTGAAGAGCCTCGCTTTCCTGTCGTCGTGTGAGGTGTCGTCAGGAAGGTGATCACCCATCGTCAGGTACAACCTGGGCAGGTCAGGGTGGCGGGAACCAGTAAGCCATCACCGAATTGCAGGAATGTACGTACCTTGAACACGACGGGACGAGTCTGGAGCACACTTATAATGATAACAGGAAATAGCAATAATTATGATAACAATAGAAATGATAATAATGATGATAGTGATAGTGATAATGATAATTATAATTGTAAAATAATGGTAATTGTTATTATTATAATTAGGTGGACACACGAGACAGGTTTCGTCATTTGGAGCGGAAGTCCTGATAATGTAAATAATTACAACAACAATAACAACAGAAACCATTAAATGCCGTTATAGTCTTGGATGTTGTTTATGTTATTGATATTTTATGGTAATGGTAATTTAAAAACGGCGAATATAGCACAGACCGGCGTTAAATCATCAGTCCAGTGAACATAATTGTAAATTCCTCGATATGAACTGCATCAAAATGATATTGTATTGATCTGCAACACTTGTGTTTTATCATGTTGGCTGTACAGAGTGACGGGCAGAGGTGGGAATGCCGGAGAGCGCCCTCTCAACTGTGCCAGAGGAACTAGAAGCTTAAACATGACCCTCTACAGACGACCACCAAACAACTCTACAGACGAGCAGCAGAACCTAGATGCAAAATATTCCCTTAAACTGTGCAAGAAATATAACAGTAACCCTCATGTGTGTGTGTGTGTGTGTGTGTGTGTGTGTGTGTGTTGCACCTAGGGAGGTACCTGGTACCAGGCCACAGTACCGGTGGCCAGAGCTTCACCTGCGACTGGAAATACCGTGGTTCGTTCACGTGGCGGGTCCGTCCCTTGTGCCAGCCTGTCTATACCCTGATGGTTCTCCCTCGCTCTATTGACTTGTTCCCCCCTCCCCCTTACTTCCTTGTCTTCCTCCCTCCCACCTGGACCCTGGCCTTGTTGCCTGGCTGGGCTTCTACCGTGGGCTGGCTGGCTACTGCCTCTGGACTCAGAGGTATTGATTTAACTGCATTACTCAGCCCCCTGGTTGATTGGACGTGCATGCTGCCTGCCTGCCTGGCTGCATGACACTGCCCGCTGTTGATGTTCATGTTTTTATGACAGCAATGTCAGGCAGAGACTGCGTCTCTCCCCCCACCCAGCCACCCTGACACACACACACACACACACACACACACACACACACACACACACACACATACACACACACACTCCTTCCACTCCAAGCACTCCCTCCCATGACGCCACGCGAACTCCACTGTTTGACTCGCACTCTGGCTGCTGGTCGAGTGTGTTGGTTGACTGGTTCATCCACCAGGCCCACCACAGTTTATGGTGGAGTGTGACGGTTGACTGGTTCATCCACCAGACCCACCACAGTTTATTGTGGTGTGTTGGTCGACTGGTTCATCCACCAGGCCCACCACAGTTTATGGTGGAGTGTGACGGTTGACTGGTTCATCCACCAGACCCACCACAGTTTATGGTGGAGTGTGTTGGTCGACTGGTTCATCCACCAGGCCCACTGTATTAAGGGCCAGATATCTATTTCTCTGACCTCCGTCTATCCTAACCCCCTTCCCACTTTCTACCCCTTGGTGGCCAGACTGGGAACATGCCGGCACCTTAACCATCTCTGTGGGAATATATGAATCGAGTATATATGTATCTAAGGTTCGTCATGGTTGCCATATTAGCGATGTCACCATAACACTAAGCTGCGGGGATAGAAACGTGCCCCTTAGGCAAGTTAAAGCGACACCGAAAGAACCAAAGTGAAACATTATGAGTTATGTAAGGTAGACCGGCATGTGTGTTCCGTGCCGTGGGTTGTATACACAGTCACATGTATACAGGGTCCGGGGAATAGCGTGCGTCATGCAGGTATACATATGAACCTGACTGCCGGTAATTCCCGACAGAAAGAAAATGTAATAGTGGCGACTCCACGTGCACTTGTGTCAATCAATAGAATAAAACTTTCAAAACTAAATTTTTGTCCGCTGCATCGTATACACCGTGACTGATGTATGCATTTGAAGAAGACACTTTTTTTTTCTCAAGTGGTGAAACTGGTTTTGAAAGTTTCAGCGTGCATCGGTCCGAAACTGTCCTTTTAAACAAACGGGGGAAAAAAAAAAGAGACAAAATCACGACTGGCTATCAGTGCAAGCAGAGCAGAATTGCTTTCCATTTTTATGCCGTGTGTCGCGTCGCTTCTAAAATATGATTTGACGTTGTCACCGACTCTACCACTCCGAAAATGGACGATTGGGTGGGTGGGGGGGGGGGTTGGATGTAGGACAGTGGTGACCTGAGCGGCATGTGCAGGGGCAGGGGGGATGAGGGGATGCCTGGGCGTGTGGCCTGTGCAGAGGGAGGGTAGTGAGGGTGAGGAGAGGGGGGGGGGGGGTAGAGGCTGGAGTGTGACCTGAGCAGCCTCCTGAAGGGATGGGGGGGAGGGGTGGCCTGCCCAGAGATACCTTAATAAGGTAATCATTATACAACGTGAAAATAATTTTCCTAGTGTGTGAAAGTGATAGTTACGCAGTGTGAAGGTAATTGCCATAGTGTGTGAAAGTAATAGGTCCACACGCCGAGTGAGAAAGAAACAGCTATAGTGTGTGAAAGTCATTGTTATACGGTGTGAAGGTAATTGGTATTGCGTGTGAAAGTAATTATCATACGGTGTGAAGGAAAGCGTAGAGAGTGTTTTTTAATTAAGGCTTTGGTTGATTGGCTTGACATTAGGGCTGATCTAGTGTGGGCCAGTGTTTGTACAGGTGGGAGAGGCAGGCCATTATGAAGCGGAAGGCACCCTGATTGCTCATTAACACTGAATATCAATTAGATGATAATGTACAGCTTGTCATGTAGGCTTCGCTGTATGTCATCATGTTAATTATTTGTATTATCAGCGGAGGTCGCTTTCTGTAATACGCTCAGAATGCCATACTTATCACATTGATTCGAATTGGAGGTGACGAGTGCTTCATCGTGTTAATGTTCTCTGAAGCATTTTGAAGCCTTTGTGTGTGTGTGTGTGTGTGTGTGTGTGTGTGTTCGTCAGAATGTTATGTGTTACTACTGCTGGGCCATTGTCCTTCAGGAGTGTGGCGAGGTCTTGGCAGGATTTGGGTGGGGATGGCGGCCCAGGTGTTAGGACTGGAAAGGTGATGTTCATCATGTGTGGGAGTACAGGTGTGAGTCTGGTAGGTGTAGACGCGTCTACACAACCCCCCTCCCCACATCATCAGCCGGCGAGAGGGCCTTTTTAACATGATGTAGCCAGGCATACTCCCCCTTCCCTCCCAGCACCACATTCCTGGAACCCTGTCCTTGGAAAGAAGTGCATAACATTATTAGCACGGCCATTAAATATCACCAGGAGAGAGAGAGAGAGAGAGAGAGAGAGAGAGAGAGAGAGAGAGAGAGAGAGAGAGAGAGAGAGAGTGACTTGACTTCCCTGTGTTTAAGTTTAAAGCAGACACACTTAGCTCCACTGTGTAATAATGGACATGAATCTGATAAAACCAGCATTAACATCGTACATTATTAGGTATGTATGAGGAAGTGTCAACATGTAAGTGGACTAGATTTAGGAAACTACACATTGTACATGACCACGAGAGGCACTGGAGTATAAGACCTGACCTATTGTAATACACACAGGGTAAGAGGCTTTCGAGAAGTGTGTTCATTGTTTGGTAAGGCATAGATTAGGTAGGATGCAAGTGACTGGTAAACAGGGAGGTTGCATCAGCAGGAAACAGATCGCAGCTGTGAACCAGGTTATGTCCGGGGCCTCTGTAGTCTTTAGGTAAAGAGCTCCTCTCCCGCAGGGGGGTACGGTGGCTCCTCTGGCGATTCCCTGTATCTGACACCTACTTCATATTACGTTGATTTCGAAGGCTCTTCACATCCACTCCTGCCAGCTGCCCTGTGTCTTCATTGGTCGTTCATGTTGTTTAAGGACGTGACTTGTACGACCAGGCTGATGTGATTTGATATCCTTCGATATTTGTCCAGGAAGTGCTCACAGTTCTCAGTGGTTAGCCCATGATATTTCTGATGTCTGTAGGTAGTAGAATTAATAGTTTCAGTTCTCTGATGTTTGAAATGTCTCTCATTTTATTTATGGTACGTTTTCAGTGGTGATAGATTATTATTGTCCTCTTCAAGTGTTGTGCCAGTGGGGAATTAATGTCTTGCTCACACACTTGGAGCTTCTTATCGGAATAACTTCGAAAACGCATTGTTTAGGAGACGTGTAGAGAGAGAGAGAGAGATACAGCTTGACCTGAACCGGGTCTTCCAGTGGGCTACTCAGACCAACAGTTCCGCCGTAGATTATGCCACACTCAAGTCTCACTTCATGCGTTATGCGGTCAATGGAGGAGTGAAAATTCGTACACAGCGACGACGACAAACAAATGCCATCAACTCACGGAAGAGATATGTAAAACATTCCAGTGTAATTATGTCTGGTGACCTTGAGCGAACAAAAGAGCAACTGTTGCCTCTTAGAAAAAAAAAGAAAAAGAAAACGGTGTCCGGCTTGACTTAGCCAGAGATTAATGTCTGGAATTAAGAACTTGTTGTATAAAAGGCTTGATCACTGTTGATAATGAGTATACTGACAGAGTCAATCATTATCCGTTAATCATTAGTGTCTCACCATCTCTGTCGTCAGTCACTCACCATTCCTAAGGTAGAATCACTGATGTCACGAACACAATGGCCTCGGGTGTGTAGTGTTGGTACACCACTCTCGAAGCCTTGGTGTCGACCCCCCCCCCCCCCCCGCGCGTGAAGTACGTCATCAGATGGTCTAGGACCAATTACCCACCTGGATCCACATCAGGGAACGGCATGGCATACTGGCGACTCCCTTCGCTTCCCCTCCCTCCCTCTCTGTCAGTGGTTAATTGACGTTTACCTTATACACTTACCTAAGATTCTGGAGGGTCGCAGTTACCTATGGGAGAGACGCCTCGTCCTCCACTCCTGCGTCTGAGTGGGGAGTGGGGAGTTGTCATCTACGTTATGGCTTTCCTGATCATTTTAGCAACAAGATTTTCAGAGAGAGAGAGAGAGAGAGAGAGAGAGAGAGAGAGAGAGAGAGAGAGAGAGAGAGAGAGCAGCAGTGTGAGGAAGTTTAGGAGGGCGTCGGGGACACGGTTTTGTCCTTCATCGGCAAAGGTTCCTCTATCCATGTGCCTGTCTCTCCACCCACTGGTCCCATCCGTTCACCAGTCCCTCTCCTTGTTTGTCTCTCCGCCTGCTGGTCTATCCGCCCATCCATTCTAGCCGTGCCCTCGTCCCTCTAGGTGATCATACGTCCGTCGGGATCACCCCGTAGCTTCGCATCATGGGCGCTTCCTCCGTGCGGACCGCTGACACGTAACTAACGTGTGGTTCCATGTTTCACTGCAAGTGCTTATGCTACCCCGTGTGTCCGCTCTCCTCTGGTACTCCTAAATCAAATATGATTCTTTGCAGTATGTTTGGGTGGTGGGTTGGTTGGGTAGACACTCTGTATAATGCAAGTTCCATCCCCCTCTGATACGTTCAAGATATCTCAAGAGACATACTACGCTAATATTACAGTGAAGGGAAGGTGTGGCACCATTTTTTTTTCGCAGCGTTTCCCGCTCATTATGTGACGGGGACAGCCCTCGCGAGAATATTCCTTACCTTGATAAGTGTGTGAGGCCGTCCCAGTAATTTGCATATTTTACAACGGTAAGGTGAGTGGTTTGGGAATAGTGTGTGTGTGTGTGTGTGTGTGTGTGTGTGTGTGTGTTGGCCGCGGAGTCCCCGCCTGGTGTTGACTTCGCTGGGGAGAGCGGTAGGTGGTCGTCCAGGACCTGACTAGTGTGGTAGGTCTCACCGCTTTGTCTAACCCATCGATCACAACGTACGACCACTGGGTATGATGACTTGGAGTGGCCCTTGACGTGGCCCTTATTAATCAGCTGAGTCCGAAGGGCAAGCCATCATATACAAGGATCGCCCCGTCGTACCCAACCTTCGCACCGTCGTACCCAACCTTCGCACCGTCGTACCCAACCTTCGCACCGTCGTGCCCAACCTTCGCACCGTTGTGCCCAACCTTCGTAGCATCTTTAAGGGTTTAAGTTAGGTAGGATCAATGCAGCGAGGAGAACTGTGTACTGTACAGTAAGCTGTCTAGTGTACTGGTTGCAGCTGGGGTGAACCAGTGGCACGGCTCAAGTCCTCCTCCTCCTGCAGCGTCTCACGTATTTGCAGGATTGTAATACCAGTGATACACTAACCTAACCTACACCCCCGCCTGCAGTGCCATGATATATTACCATGGGGCACGTAGGTGCCATGTTACATTATAGATCCCACCAGTCCTCACCACCCACCCATGACCACCAGTCCAAACTACAGGCCTCACCACCCACCCATGACCACCAGTCCAAACTACAGGCCTCACCACCCACCCACCCACAACCGTCGGTTAAACCAGTATATCTCTGTATGGGTCGCACGGCACCTTGTGTGCCCCGCGGTAACATCGTTGTAGATGAGGTGTGGGTTGGCTTGTGTAGCGGCTACAGCAGCAGCTCGCAGCAATATTCGTGTGGTAGAGACCGCCTCTCGGTTCTGTGAAGGAATTAATTCCGTGCGATGTTCCCCGACGGCTCCTCCCGTGGAGGAAGTTCCTGCCTCCCCATCCCCGCCCCGTGGTCATCGCCCGTACTATGAATGTTGTGTGTTGCCCACAAAACATTAAAAGAAAAACATTTCTCGCGGTATTCGTCACATAACATAACTTTGCTGTTGTTTTCCTCATGTAACGTAAATCTTTTCTGTTGTGTTGTTGTTTTGGGCAGACGCCATAAACTGGCGAATGTTTCCGTGTATAGCTGTAAGGGGGTGTGTGGGGGGGGGGTCGAGGTATTCTCCCCAGGGGCGGGGAGCTTAACGCGGGGATCCGCACTTGTCCTGCAACACCTCCCCAACACATCCCGCTTTACCTTTGCTTTTTTGGGGGAGGGGAAATTTGAATCCGTTCATTCGCTTGAGCGGTTATGCCCTTTGTACAACGGCACAGCACATTTAGCCGCTGTTCGTGGAAAAGCTGCTTACACGAGAGGCGCTGCACCTGCTTATACCAGTGTTGACGGAGGGGGTACGGTGATGTCCTCCTGATGTGGCAGAGTTGTTCAGATTGGGTTTGGAAGTGGGGTGGTGGCTTGTCTCTAGCCCAGGAGCCCGGTCTGGGAAGATGGTGGACCAGGGATCCTCTGCTGTTTTCCACAGCCCCGTCATAACCACATGTTGTTACGTATGGGTGGATGGACACTGAGGGAGGTGTAGGGTTATGCTGGGGTGTGTCGGCCCCGCAGGTCAAGGCTATCGTGGTGATGTATTAGTTAAGATCTCTGGCTGCCTGACCCCGTGCCTGCACCACTCGTACTCCTACCCTCACCAGGTGTGTTGGTGGGACCCACTGTGGTACGGCGGCCTCACCAGGTGTGTAGGTGGGACCCACTGTGGTATAGCGGCCTCACCAGGTGTGTAGGTGGGACCCACTGTGGTACGGCGGCCTCACCAGGTGTGTAGGTGGGACCCACTGTGGTACAGCGGCCTCACCAGGTGTGTAGATGAGACCCACTGTCGTACGGCGGCCTGACCAGGTGTGTAGGTGAGACCCACTGTCGTACGGCGGCCTGACCAGGTGTGTAGGTGAGACCCATCGTGGTACAGCGGGCCCGGGGTACACCATGGACGGGTCTGTTGGGTCTGGTTCTGGGTAGAGGGCTGTGGTTTCTTCTGTTCTCGGCGCTAACGCGGGAAATGGCGATCAAGTGTGGGGAAAACAAACAAACACGCAAGGGTCATACTGTATTGCTTAAAGGTCGTACCGTCGTCCAAAACGAGTTAAAGGGAGAAGTGGACGAAGCATTCTGATAAACTTAATTCTGAGAATTACCTTATGATTACCTTGTCACAGATTTGAGGGTGTGCGCGCCTGGCTTCCTGTTTGGTCGTGGGATCCATTAAACTATTGGTGTTTGTGGTGTGCAGGTTGCAGAGTGAAGGCGGCTTCGTGCTCTGCCATTGTTATGTGTAGGCACGCGCTCGGGCGTGTGTGTTTGTGCGTATATTGCAAAGTGATTTTAAAGGTTATATGTTGAATGTTTTGCTTCATTAACCGCACATTCCTCTATATCTAAATGAATTTATTTCTGTATTTATCCTACAGTGGTCATGGCATTATATTCCCTCGGGTCTGAATAGCATGCAGGAAGTGCTTGTGTCTGCATCGTGGTTAATTAATTTGTGATCGTGCTGGCCAGTTAAGCCTTGCTGCATACATACAAACATATATATACATATATATACATACATACATACATACATACATACATACATACGTACATAATCCTTGTATCTCCCCTGATGATGTGATTATTACACGAAAGTGCGCTTGAGAGCTTATCGTGTTTCATTTCCCCGTGGATCGTAGGAATATACTTGATCACACGCTCAGTTGTGATCCTTTCCATACATACATACATACATACATACATACATACATACATACATACATACATACATACATACATACATACGTTCTCATCTTCTGGTTAGTGTTACGGGTCTTGTTGTGAGGGGGAAGGTCTGCGGGTCTTGTGGTGTGGGGAAAGTCTGCGGGTCTTGTGGTGTGGGGAAGGTCTGCGGGTCTTGTGGTGTGGGGAAGGTCTGTAGGTCTTGTGGTGTGGGGGAAGGTCTGCGTGTCTTGCGGTGTGGGGGAAGGTCTGCGGGTCTTGTGGTGTGGGGGAAGGTCTTTGCGGTAGACGGTCATAGCGAGTTTTCTTGTGGTCACCTTGAGATGCTCCGGCCTTGTGGGACAAGCCTTGGGTGGGATCCCAGCGGCAGGCAGTCTGCTGGAGTTGACTGGTCCAGTGTGGGCAGTGGGCGGCGGTGGTGGTGGGAGATCCATGAGTGAATGACGCATGTCAGCCCCGTGGGTCCTGGCCTGACCTCGGTCGCTGCTGCTACCCGGGACACGTCCGTTGAAACATGCGCTGTACAAAACACCAGAGGCACACGAGGGTCAACAGATGAGGGAGTATCGTGGCTCAGTACAGCCAGGGATCCGTCATTGTCTCGTGCTTTCTGTAAGATCCAGTGTTGCTGTAGCAGTGTGTTGATGGCCTATTGTGTGAGGTGGGGACGTAACAGGACGTGAGGTGTGGCTGCCAGTGATGGCGGTAATGAGGTGGGTAAGTCAGTTCCCTGGCCACGTCTCTCTCTCTCTCTCTCTCTCTCTCTCTCTCTCTCTCTCTCTCTCTCTCTCTCTCTCTCTCTCTCTCTCTCTCTCTCTCTCTCGTGGTATTGACAGTGGTGATAGGTCGCCCTTGGCCAAAGCCTTGCTGGTCTGCCTCAGGTCCTGCACACACACACACACACACACACACACACCAGAATACGTGTGTGACCTTTCGAAATCCCTCTCATACTTGTTCTGAACTCCTCCTGCAGGACGCTACGACCTTTCAGGACGATGCTACGACTCGCACGGGGGGGAGGGGGGATGTCTGGTGGCGTGACCTTTGTCCAGATCTGCAAGGGCCTGATCACAGGCCAGTCCCACAAACCCCAGGGTCGCTCCACCGTGTTCAACGGAGGTGATGAAATTGAGTTATTCTCAGGCGATTGTATCTTTGATTCCTCTCTCTCTCTCTCTCTCTGTCTCTCTCTCTCTCTCTCTCTCTCTCTCTCTCTCTCTCTCTCTCTCTCTCTCTCTTTCTGTATTCTTGTTTCATGAACTTGTGCACACAGTGCAATTGTTCTCCGACGTGGCCTGAGCTGGGAGCCACTCGCTCTGGGGACGATGATGATGTAGTCTCCAGTGTTTTCGCTCCAACGAACGTCAGCAGTAACACTTCACTATAAGACAAGTGTATTATATTTGTGAAATAACATTTTAACCACGTTATACTTCGTGGGTCTCCCCCCCCCCCTACACACACACACACATACCAACAACTTGGTAGACCAACGACCCGACCCAGCTGCCCGGGGCGTTTGTGGGGTGGGTAGAAGACCCCACTGAACACCACTACCCCACCCCCACCTATACACTCCTGCCCGGGTTTTACTTGCCTTGCCGTCGCGTCCACCAGATATTGGTGAGGCTCCAGCTGTTTCTGGTCACACCAGTCCAGGTGTCGTGTGTCAGGGGACTCCAGGTGTCATGTGTCAACACTAGTCCTAGTGTTGGGTGTCCTGCCCGCCATTCCATGTCATGCGGTTGGCGTAAGTACGCACTATATATATATATATATATATATATAGAGAGAGAGAGAGAGAGAGAGAGAGAGAGAGAGAGAGAGGGAGAGAGAGAGAGAGAGAGAGAGAGAGAGAGAGAGAGAGAGAGAGACTATAAGACCGTTGTGGCATAAGATAACGGAAGAGCGTAATATCAGGACCCGGTGTTAGCCCTGCGGATAAAGCGTAGGGAGACGATGAACGTTGGCAGGACTGATGACGTCACTGAATTCTTGGTAAACACGACTGCCTCAGAGACGAACATATCAGTCATCTCCTTCCTACGTCAGGAGAGCCACCAAGACGCGTTGGCTTGCCCACGCGTTCCGCTCCTGAAGCAGATTCCCGATACACTTACGATGAGAGAGCGAAGAAGAAGAAGAATATATGCTGTTGTGTTCAGCACGTTTGTGGAGAGTTCTGACCCCGGTAATCATCTCAGAAGTCCTTATGGAGAGAAGACGACTGAGAGTGTTTACATAGGCATGGTAAAGATCTTTAACAAACATGACCATCGCGGGATAGTACGCAGAATATGACGGAGAAGTCAGGAAACTGGATTTGTATTGCGTTAAGAAAACCATTTGACGGAGAGCGTTGCGTCACGGTAGATGATTAACTACTTTTGTTGGTAGCTGATGTGTCCCTCGGGGTACAGTGGCCTCTCCTCGTCAGTTCCCTACACTTTTACTTTTCCATTGGCAGCAGCATCACGCTGTGGTTATGCGCGGACATTTTCATCAAGTGAATCCATTGTAAGATCTTTCATCGTCCATGTCTAACGTGTGCCTCCGCTAGGGAAGGAAGGAGGTAGTGGAGGCGCTCGCAGATTACATACAGGACAGAGACGAGGATGATGACAACAGGACGAGACCATGGCATTGCGGCTGAGGACGGATACAGAACATGGCGGTAGGATGGAGACAGGACATGGCAGTAGGAGGACGTTTACAGGACGGAAAAGGGAGAGGCTGCAGGACATAGGCAACAAGAAGAACAGAGACAGGACATGACAATAGGACGTGGTACTAGGGCGAGCTGCGTCAGAGATCTTGCACTGATGGCGAGGTATGACCCCCTCATCTTTGGCGAACGCTGAACCGACGAACCTTCGACAATGACGTTCAGTGTTGAGGACTCTGAAGAAGGAAGCAGAGTCCAGCCGGCGATGACACAGGCCACAGCAGGTGTTCCCTCCTGACTGGAGTACTGCGGTGTACATGTAGACGATCACAGTATGTAAAGCAGCAGGTATCCCCGGGCCGGGTAGAAAGCGACAACTGTAAAGAGCAGGTAAGATCAGGTATATACAGAGCTACGGGGGTAGAAAACGGCCCCCGGAACCGGGCGTAAGGAATGTGGAAGTTAAGGTAAGATCCTCTGACGCCAACGTGGAATAATTAAAAAGATCTTGACTTACTGAGAAAGGCTAAAGCCTTTTAAAACTCCAGGCACTAGGCTCGTGGGTGGACACACTGGAAGGCTGCGTCTGTCACCTGTGTACAGAGATAGTGTGGGAATTATGACGGACAGTCGCATAAATGACAGGGACCCGTGTCTCCTCAACCCACGACAGGCAGACGTATAGAACGTCCCTGAAGAGCTTTCTACATACTGGACCAGACCAGGTAGGGGGGTACGCAATACACCTAAACCTTCAGCGAGGAACAGCCCGGTAGTTGAGGCTTTTACCAAAGAAGCTTAGACTAAGCTTGGAGGGGAGGAGAGACAGCCAGACGCCGACGTAAGGTATACGCAAGGTCAGGGGCTTCATGAGAATATGATGCCGGTGTACCCTGTGCGCGGAGGAGGCGACGACTCTGGCACATGTGGAGAACCTGTTCCACTTACTGGTGTCTGCCCTGCCGTCTACTGCTTGGCCGTGGACGGCCGCGGCTGTTGCTCCGGGTCAGGCCAGGGTTGTAGTGGACTTTATTGTAGAAACCACCTCACATGGCGAGACCACATTTGCCTATCCAAACGTTCCCTCGGTTGCTGTAAGATAATGTCATATTTTTTCTTGTATGTATGAAGTCATATTTTTTCAGTTGGCCCTTATGTATGTAGGGAAGGTAAGGTCACCCTCCACACGGTCGAAAGCCGTCATGATCTTAGGAGAGGAACCAGGTTAACTCTGAGTAAACGAGAACATTTTCCAGTGTTACTGGAGTGTCTCCCGCCACGTACAGTAGTGCACAGGAAGCAGGATCCAGTGCGACAAGACTGTAGGTGTCCAGAGCTTCATGCCACACTTCAGACGCACAGGTCTGCTACAGTCAGGATGTCCGGCGCCCCCCGCTGATGAAGTGGCTCAGATCACCGTATTGTTCGTAGTGATTCGGGTGTTTAATGAGTCACTCCGAGGAGTTGAGTGAGTGAAGGTCTTTGTTCACATCGTGTGGTCCAGCTGGTCCCCCTGCCTGGTAGGACTGAGTTGCACTTATATTCTTCCCGGTCCACAATAAGTGTCTTAACAAGCGACGTCGGTATACCTCACTTTCCCTCGTCTCACAGAAATCTTTGTGTCAGTTTCCCTGTACGGTGTGGTAAGTGGCGTTGCTTTTATGGCTGTAAGTTGAGGTCATTTCACTGAATCACTTCTCCGGGGTCTTTTACTGTTCTTTGTCTTGGTTATCATGGGTGAGGGTCTGTGTTTGAGTTCATTTCTCCCATATCAGAACAGGTGGCGATTCTTTAGATAGAAGGAAATTATCGTTGGTCTGTTGAAAGAGGTTGTTGACGTGCAGTTGTTTACCCTCAGTATTTCTCTTTGTGGTGGTTTGATGTTCACTGTGTCGTGTGTGTGTGTGTGTGGTGAGGAAGGAGTGGCACGTATCTCTATGGTGCCTGGTGTGCCAGGGTTGGCCCACGTCACACGGGGCACCTGGTGTGCTAGGAATGTTACTAGGTGTACCTGGTGAGCTAGTCTCTAGTGCTTAACTAGGATACATTGATGTACTAGAAGTGGTGCACATTGCAAGACTACCTTGGTGTGCTAGAACCAGACCTCGTATCCTGAGGTTAGTAGTACAACGTCAGAACTGGCCTCGTTGGAGAGGCGGTGGTGGTCTCTGGTCCAGGGAACAGCATGCTTGGATGACATGTCGTGTCATCATCACCCAGGTGCATGATTGACTGCTCTAGTGACATGCGAAGTCGAGTCTCCGCTAGGGGGAAAAAAATGAAATCGAAGAAAAAGGAAAAATGATTGATATTCAGAATTCACACTTGCTTTGGTGCATTTCCATAGTGTTTGGTCATAAAAGCGCAGATATTGAGATTTTCTCCTCATGTTTTCTGACTTGCCCGTAAAATACAGAGGGGCCCTGGCCTGGACGTATGCTGCTGGGAGAGAATAAGAGTGAGAGTGGATGAATGACTGGGAGAGTAATGAGGAAATGTGTGTAGAATATAGCTCGCTATTTCTTAAACATAGAAATGTATTCACATTCCCCTTGACTTGGGAAGTTCGATGACCACGTGGGTGGCTGTCACCTGCCACCGTTAGAGAACTTCCAGCGAAGAGGATGGTGATGCAGTTAGTACTTGGCTTCACCGGTGTCCTGAGCTTGTGGCTGTGACAGAGAGGAACACGTGAGGACACGAGGAACCCGCGAGGACACTAGTTATGAGTGTGTTGTGTCAGGAAGCATAAGACACTATGGTGTTCACTGTGAGAGTTCATGGTCCTCTGTGGATAGTGTTGATCATGAAGTGAATCGTGAAAATACCATATGTATGGCATACACATTTCTGAATACCGACTCGTCTTCTCCTGAGGTAAGCTTCCGCTGCAGCTGCTGCTCCTAACAAATAAGTTTATCTGTTGTGGGCAGCAGCAGTGTGTTAGGCAGGCACTCGTGCGCGCAGGACTTTTTTGCCATCCCCGGGTTTGTGGCTGGCAGGAGGAGCTGTGTAGGAAAGATGCGGTTCGTACGGTAAGTGACGAGGACGAGGTGGAACATTATATATAAAGCTTTTGCTCACAGGTCTCTGCCCCCGAGGTTAACGCATATAATATGTTTACATTTTCCTGTCCGTGTGGGGATGATGATAATGTGTTCACACCTGACTGGTCTGGTACCCCGTAGGAGGATTCTGTCTCTTTGTCTTTTGTAGAAACGTTCCTAATGTTTACCTGATATGATACGTTTCCTCCCGTATCATTATTCTCCAGGAATCTTGATTTGCACATCCTTACCAGTCCGGTGTTCCAGCAAGGAGTTACCTCCGTGTACACCTTATGATCTCTATCTTCCAGTTCTTTCAATGTTTACCTGATGATTTATGTCTGAGGTTTACGTCCTGGTCAGCAGTGTGTCACAGCGCTCAACGTGTACCAGTAATCCTCCTCCTGTATTACTGAATCACTGCTGGTTGTGTAGGCTCTGTAGGCGCTTGTCTGAACTCGCAGCTCCTTAGGTCGTGCCTGCTGATGGCAGCACACTGCAGTTGGCCAGAGTCGACAGTGTCTTTGTTGTGGTCTTTAAAGCTGAGGTCATGTGACGTTTTCACTTCAAGCTGAGGTCATGTGACGTCTTCACTTCAAGCTGAGGTCATGTGACGCCTTCACTTCAAGCTGAGGTCATGTGACGTCTTCACTTCAAGCTGAGGTCATGTGACGTCTTCACTTCAAGCTGAGGTCATGTGACGTCTACGAAGCATCTCTCGTGTTGAGTCACGGGAATCAGTAGTGTCTCTTGATATCTTGGTGCCCTCCCTAGAGGAGGACTTGACATTTTGTTTTCTGCCTTGTTTCACACAAGACTCTAATGTTGGTCATTTTCTTGGGTCGTCCGCAATGGATGTCATATGGCCGTGCTGTGAGTTGCTATCAGTGTCAGTTATGATAGCAGGAGAAACGGCAGGGGAGCAAGCACACTTCCCAGGAGGACACACACACATACCTATGGAGGCCATGGGTTGCGTATTGTTGTATGATCCTTTTTGGGAATCTGTTAGAGAAATGTACATCCTGCGTCTCCACAGGTATTCTGTGTGTGTGTGTGTGTGTGTGTGTGTGTGTGTGTACATTTCATATGCCATCACTCCGTGGTCATATTTGTCAAAGACCCTCGCATGTCTCTGTCCATAACATCAGCATTCTCTTTCTCCCCAGTGGCCTCCAGGATCTTATCATAATGGTCGAGCATTTCTGAAAGGATGGATCGCCCACCTTTAAACCCCAGCGGTGCGGGTTGGGTTGTGTTGGTTCTCCCACTGTATCTTTCCCCAGTCTTTTTCTTTATATATATATATATATATATATATATATATATATATATATATATATATATATATATATATATATATATATATATACATACACTGTCAGAAATCTGCCGTGGAAATGCAACTGGCCCGTAGTCACAGACTTTCATCACCCCTTCATTTATGTAGTGGAGTTGTGTTACTAGGTTTTAAACTCGTCTGAATGATATTCAGGTGTGTGTGTGTGTGTGTGTGTGTGTGTGTGTGTGTGTGTGTATGTATATATATATATATATATATATATATATATATATATATATATATATATATATATATATATATATATATACACACACACACACACACACACACACACACACACACACACACACACACACACACACACACGTAATGTCATTGTGAGACGAGAGTTCAGATTTTGAGCAACAATTTTCCGACACAGTTGCTCAAAATTCTCAGGATGAAACTGGGACTTGTGTAATTATATTTTCACGAAGCACCGGCTGTGTTGGCGGGAAGAAAACGGATATTTACATTGTGGTGTAATGCGAGATGTGTTGCAAGGCGCCTCGACTTGACCCCGTCAACTTGCCGCGTCGGCGACGCGACGACCCCCGTCAGTTAGCAGCGGCCGCGACTTGATCCCCCTCCCGCGTCCACTCTGCGATAGGATTATTGTCGGGCCGGCCGCTGCTTTATCCCTTGAGTACAGCAACTTCAATCTGACATTTGGCTGGAGCGTCTCAAATTTCCGTTTTAATCTAAGGTGTGGAGGTGCCGCTTTAAGCCCGGGGGGTCGGGGCGGGGCGGGACGGCTTCTACCCCGTGGTGGACGCTCCAGCTGAAGTCACGACTCCGGCCCCGCCGGGCAAGAGGCGAGTACGGTGTTTGTTGTTTGTTCTTGTGACACTTGTGTGTCCTCGTGATCAATACCTGACCCCCAGCTGGGCCGGCTGTGGGCCCTGCAACAACCTCGCCTCACGCACTGATAAGGAGATTCCGGGGGACATGACACGGGTGGATTGCAGTGGTCACAGTACCCGACGTTGACCAGTAGTTCAACGTTGTATGTTTGCTCGACGACTCGTGTACACAATGTGTGGAAGTTGCTGTGTTTGGCCCGGGATCGTGATCGTGTTTCGGTCACCCCTCGTTGAAATTGATGAATGTTAGTATTTTGTGCGTTAATTAATTAACTTTGTGTGTGTGTGTGTGTGTGTGTGTGTGAGGATCACGCAGTGTTTACGCTTGTTGGACGTGATTAGCGAAGGTTGTAAGTGTTTAGAAACATAAGTGTAACGGTGCAGAAGAGGCGTAAGCCGGTGTTTGTTTTGTCAAGGGGGGAGCCCTCCCCCTCCTTCCCTCCACCGATCGGTCAACACGTTAGCTGTGTAAAGGTGTTGATACTGTGGCCGAGGGCAGGATCTGGATCACTGGTGTGGTGTTGGATCCTTTGCTTCACCCTGCCAGACTCCCCTTTGATGTAGAGAGATCCTTGCAGTTGCGTACTGGATCAACTTGATTAATTCTCCGACTCTCCTTCGGCATATACGCCCTAATACCTTCACGTGTGATTGACATACCTCGGTAAGGTATACGAAAGGTATGCTATATGGTTCGGTTGATATGACAACCTGGATTCTCCTTGTTATGAGATGGTGACCAAGCGATGTTGTCCTCGTGTGTGTTCCTTCGCTCGTGCTTGCTCGGAGTTGTACACTGCAGAAAATGCGAGCTGACGCCTTTTAACTTTTAATTCATCGTCTCGCGGTAGATGGCGTTGTGTTTTTTTTCTGTCGCGTCGTCTCCCCTCGTCCGCTGGAGGAGGTGGACGGGATTTTGTATTTCTAACGCGTCAGATTTTTGGGGAAGAGGGGAGAGGGGCCGTGTCCAAACAAGCGGCCATGCCACGCTCGTGAGTCCTCACTAGGGATTGTTGAAGGAAGTGTGGACGATCTGGCTAGTCAGAGTCTGTGTTGAGGGCTTGAGGGCTGCTCCTCTGTGTGAACCTGGTGGGTGAGGTGAGGGGTGACTGACGCGGCCGCCGGCAGGATGTAATCTCTCTTGACCTTGCAAGATGCCCAGGAAGACTGCGTGGAGTGCTGACGATCCAGCCTCTCGTGGGAAACACTCGAGTCTCCCGCTGTTTCAGTCAAGGCTAGGAATACCAATCACACGAGGAGATCCGGGTCAGTGTGGGTCACTCTTGGTCATGCTGGTGTGGTGTACACAAGATCAGACGTGGTGGAAGCCCTTCGCAAAAGCGTTCGTGGCAGTCAGACACAGAATACGGAACGTGAGAGCATCAGGAAGATTGGGTAGATCACACACTACGTTGTTGTGAACCAAGTCATTCTCGAGTGCCACCACGGTCCTTACCTCTCATCGCAAAGGAAGTGTTACTTGTTGTGCCTCTACTCTTTCTTATTCTCGTGCTTGACGTAGACGTAGACACACGCGCGCCACATCATCTTGTGCAGATGAGACCAAGGGTTAGTGTGGGAATCTCATCTGTCGAGGACATAGAGAAACGAAGACAAACCGAGTCTTGCCGTGGACAGCTGACAATACCATGAGATAAAGTGGCCAGTCCCTCGCTTGCAACAAGGGAAAGTGAAGAATTGAATACACGTGCTAATTACACGAATTACTGGGCACACAAAAACCATCATAAACTCGGGAGAGAAATGTTAAGACCTCGGAGTCATTATACGTAATGGATGACGTTACCTTCAGTGAGCGTAACGTAACAACCATTGCCTTTGTAAAATATAAGCCAGGTGCGACTTTGAGAACGTTCTAGACGAGGGAAAAGGAAAATGGCTGACAGGATTTTGCGAACCTTTCAAGAGAAGAGTCAGAACATACGGTGATGACTCACCAAGTACTCTCGCTCCAGCCTAGTGTGGAATTGGAGGGGACAAGGAGAAGGGAGAGGTCGATTTGGAGATGAAATGGTAGAGTGAATAAAATTTTGAGTGCTCGGAGTCTGAACATGCGGGAGGGTGAAAGGCATGCATTGGAGCGATGCTATACAGGGGGAAACGTGCTGTCAGGTGGACTGAACCAGGGCATATGAAGCAGCCGGGGGGAAACCACGGAAAAGTCTGTAGGGCCTGGTTTGTGGATAGGGATCTGCGGTTTCGGTGCACTATACATGACAGCTAGAGAATGGATGTGAGCGAATGAGGCCTCTTCATTCTCTGTCCGTGGCGCTGCCTCGCTGACACGGGAAACGGCGTACACGTATGAAATAGCTCTCTCTCTCTCTCTCTCTCTCTCTCTCTCTCTCTCTCTCTCTCTCTCTCTCTCTCTCTCCCCTATTCTATAATCAGCTTTCCACGTCCGTGTGGTCGTCATTCCTCGCCCGTGTTGCCGTGTATTCCAACATAATACGGTTTCCTTGACCGTGTATAATACAGTATAGTGCATTTCTTTCTATTGTACAAATAGATTTTCCCCTTGAACATCTGCCATAGAAATTTGTTCTAATTATAGTAACAGGGCCATCCTGTTTTGATGGGGTTCCTCATAAATTGGCCAAATACCTGATGCAATTTTCGGATCAAGTTTTTGATTTGAATTTTAGGAGCGAAAGTCAAACGCATTTATATTGGTTTAGTTGTTTGTTGTTGTTATTTGTTCCACCAGTTCACCCGATGGTTGAGAGAAATGTTTTAATTGATGTGATTATGCATATTAACATAGCTGATGAATTTCAATGTCAGGTAGGAGAGAGATGCCAGGGTCGTGGCTGGGTGGTTGTGGGAAGGTGACAGGGTCGTGGCTGGGTGGTTGTGGGAAGGTGCCAGGTGCCAGGGTCGTGGCTGAGTGGTTGTGGGAAGGTGCCAGGGTCGTGGCTGGGTGGTTGTGGGAAGGTGCCAGGTGCCAGGGTCGTGGCTGAGTGGTTGTGGGAAGGTGCCAGGGTCGTGGCTGGGTGGTTGTGGGAAGGTGCCAGGTGCCAGGGTCGTGGCTGGGTGGCGTTTAAGACTTAGCAGAGGGTGGTGGGTGGCCAGAAGGTGACGGGTAAGCAGCTGCGGGTGGGAAGCAAGGGATGGGTGGCGAGGAGAAAAGCGGGCGGGTGCGTGCCACCCAGGCTGTTATTACTGGGCGGGTGGTTGGCTGCCTCTGTTGTTGCTGATGAGGGTCGATACTGTGCATGTGTTGGCCCCTCAGTAACTCTGTTACTCTCTCTCTCCTCTCTTTCTCTCTTTCTCTTTCTTGCTTTACATTTGCTATGATGTCCGTGTGTGTGTGTGTGTGTGTGTGTGTGTGTGAGACGTGCATACAGCCAGATTTATATAAATCCTGCAAGATTCAGCCTGACAAATGGGAAAAAAAACTTCGCTCCTCGTGAATTGTTTTCCAGTCAACATTTTTAAGAGGCTTAAGTGTTGGAGAGAGAGAGAGAGAGAGAGAGAGAGAGAGAGAGAGAGAGAGAGAGAGAGAGAGAGAGATGGCTGTCTCTCCCCGGACCTGCTGGCCTCTCCGGCCCACACCGCCGCCCCGGCTGAAATTGCTACCCCGGTTTTTCACACGCTATGAGCGTGGGCTCCGCTGCTCCTTCCTAAATTGTGTTAATTGAGCCCAACCTCACCAGTGATAGGATAAATGATTATGTATATATATATATATATATATATATATATATATATATATATATATATATATATATATATATATATATATATATAGTCCATTTCCTACGTCAGCAAAGTAGCTTCAGAAAGAGAGAGAACAGCTTCATTCACTCACATCCACCCGGACTCAACCCCCTGTAGTGCCATGACGTAATTCCTTGTGTATGATGACGTAATTCCTTGTGTATGATGACGTAATTCCTCGTGTATGATGACTTAATTCCTTGTGTATGATGACTTAATTCCTCGTGTATGATGACTTTCGTCAGCGTACTAAAGGAAGTGGAAATAACACCTTTTTAGGATGCCCGTCCGTCCGTCTGTATGTTGTGGATGTGTCAGTTGTGTTTCCGTGGTTGTAACTAAGAGGATTCTGGTAGTGCTGAACCTCCCCTTGTGTGGTACCTGTGTGGCTAACCAGGCTGTTGATGTAGGGGGTGTGCACGCCTGCATGGCTTGCTGCTCGACTGACCTCCTCGTGAGGCTGGGGTTGGGTCAGTGGGGTCTGGGCTCGAGGCCTTCTCGCTCTGGAACTAGTTGCTCCAGTGACCAGCGTGTGTGTGTGTGTGTGTGTGTGTGTGTGTTGAGGGCGGGTTGCAGCCGCTGACCTACATATCCAGCACACCCGCCTGCTTCAGGTGTGAACCACGCAAGGTCGTCGCCACACCGAGATTTCGAACCCGTCGAACACAACTGTGCCTCTGGTCGTATTCTGAAGGGTCAGGTCTTAGAGGATAGGCCATCATACGCAAGGGTCGTACCGTCGTGATCAAGGGTCGTACCGTCGTGATCAAGGGTCGTACCGTCGTGATCAAGGGTCGCACCGTCGTGATCAAGGGTTGTACCGTCGTGATCAAGGGCCGTACCGTCGTGATCAAGGGTCGTACCGTCGTGATCAAGGGTCGTACCGTCGTGATCAAGGGTCGTACCGTCGTGATCAAGGGCCGTACCGTCGTGATCAAGGGCCGTACCGTCGTGATCAAGGGTCGTACCGTCGTGATCAAGGGTCGTACCGTCGTGATCAAGGGTCGTGCCACAGTGTAAGTCGTTGTATCCTGCAGTACACACACCAGCACAAGCGTTGTCGTCACCAGGGGAGGGAACACCTTGGTGTTAGCCGGTCGTGTGTGTGTGTGTGTGTGTGTGTGTGTGTGTACAGGATCACAACCTTCTCTCGCACAGGATCGAATTTAATCAGTTGTGGGGGCGAGGTTGTTGACATTATTTTGCCGCCAGCAGCTCGTGAGCTGCCGTCATTATACCCCGTGACAGAGTGGGCCACGATGGTAGCCCATGTTTCAGCCTTATCTCTCGGCTGGGAACCTTAATTCCTGATATAATTATGAGGCAGATTAAAGGGTGTCGGTATTTATGAGGGTATTCCCCAGCACGTGGCCTCCCATATCCTTGTATCTGGGCTGCCATATTGATTCCCACCCGCCTCTACGTGGCTAAATACCCATTACTCTAGTGATTATTTACAGGGCTGCCTTCCTCCTCCTCCTCCAGCTCATACATACTTGGAGCTTCCGGGTGGTGTGTGTGTGTGTGTGTGTGTGTGTGTGGTTGGGGGGTAAGAAGTTGTGTTCGAGTGTTGGGTTGGGGATTGTGGAGAGCCCCATGGGTGAGGGGGCACTCCGCTAGACTTCTTCATCCCCGCTAGCCATTAGTCATTCTTCGCTAGTTGGCGGTGTGAGGTTCCGCTAGCTTACCAGCCACCCTCCGCTAACCGCTGTGCGGTACATTCGTGTGGCGTGAGGCGTTGAATCAGGTGTTTGCAGGTACTCAGAAGCGCTCCGGTTGACGTATATGAAGAATAAATGTAGTTCGTGGGGTTGTAGTGACTCCTTATGCTTGGGAGTTGCAGTCAGGGACAGTGGAGTTGATCAGGACCCTGCTGGCCCGAAGGTGTGGGGTTGTCCTCCCTCGAGATTGGTGTGTGAGGAACCTCCCGCACCGTTATGTTCTCCCCTGGTCCGCTCAGTGACCAGTGTGTGTGTGTGTGTGTGTGTGTTTGTGTTTGTGTGTGTGTGTTTGTGTTTGTGTGTGTGTGTTGCTGGTACGTATGTTGTGGACCAGTCTGTGTGTGTATGCTGGTCCCTCTCGTTAGTGTTGCTGGTCCTTCTCAGTGTGTCAGTGTTTCATTGACCAGTCAGTGTTGCTGGTCCCTCTCAGTGTGTCAGTGTTTCATAGGCCAGTATGCCTGGCTGCTTCCCCTCCTGCATTGTGCATGACTTTTCTCTGTAGGCAAAGGTCAGGGAAATGTCAGTTTGTGTTGAAGTGTTGTGGTGTGGGCGTCCCTCCAGTGTTGGTGGTGTCCTGTGGTTGTTGCTGGGTTGGTACTGCTGCCTCCCTGCCAGTGTTGCTAGGTTGGTACTGCTGCCTCCCTGCCAGTGTTGCTGGGTTCGTACTGCTGCCTCCCTGCCAATGTTGCTGGGTTGGTACTGCTGCCTCCCTGCCAGTGTTGGTGGGTTGGTACTGCTGCTTCCCTGCCAGTGTTGGTGGGTTGGTACTGCTGCCTCCCTGCCAGTGTTGGTGGGTTGGTACTGCTGCCTCCCTTCCAGTGTTACTGGGTTGGTACTGCTGCCTCCCTGCCAGTGTTGGTGGGTTGGTACTGCTGCCTCCCTGCCAGTGTTACTGGGTTGGCACTGCTGCCTCCCTGCCAGTGTTGCTGGGTTGGCAGTGCTGGCTGGCCCCCGTGCAGGCGCCACTTCCGCCGCTCACACTGGCCTCATAGTGCTCATGCTCACGATCAACACACATTTCCTCCTCATGCTCTCACAACACTAACCCCCGAACGGTCGGGATCAACACTTCTAACGTTCACTCAACACTACCACCAGCACCACCACCCTCAGGATGAACGCCTTACTCCCATGCAACATTGGTGCCCTCAGAACCAACACTTCTCACGCTCACACAACACTACTCCCGCCCCTCGGCATCCACACTTTCTTTTCTCACGCCGGCACAACACCAGTCGTTCGTGTTGTGGTGAATCAACTCGCCCACCATTTTCTTCTCGGCCAACACCTCCCGCCTTCATACTTGACCTAGACTCCCGCCTCTCGTATATGGCGGCTGGATCTGCCGGGGTAGACGACTGCTCAGATCTGGCCTCTTGAGACTGAAGCTGTGTCCTCTTGTTTATTTCCAACATTTATTGTTGTCTGTGAATTGTATTTGTCGATGTAATGTAGTCAGGTCCACCAGAAGGGAATTCTCGATTTTATATTTAGCTGTCTCTGAGCTCGTCTTTATGTCATATTTCATATCATGATGAACCTCTCGTGTCTCCGTCCTCAGTGTGTTATTGGTTTTACTGCATTCATGTGGGTGGTGAGGAACCTTTGAGCGTTTTCTGTCTCATCCATTCCTCCGGTTGTGTGTGTATGTCGACAATGGCAGATTTCCTGGAAGTTGAGATTGTCCCCCTCGGGTGTTTTCTTCCCTCGTTTTGATAATTCTCGGTACCCATCCTACCGTTCTCTACAGCTGGCGACGTCACCCTCCACCATCACGTTTCCTCGAGGTTTGGGACGCATATCTCGCCTGTTGACGGGTCGTGCGTCCGTCTTGTACACGGAGGGGGTCACCTGTGATCGCCATTCCTTCCGCCATGGTGGCGGTGTGAAGTGCACTGTACCCTCGTTGAACCTCACGTTGCTTTCGTCGACCCAACGGATGACTTGGTATCCGCTTTCTGGCTGGGTTTGATCAAGCGAGCGTCGTCTGTATACAAGACCTCCGTCGTGATTTTGTTCTCATTATATCAGTGGACACCAAACCCTAAAGTCTTTTGCACTTTACTCTCGAGAACCCACGTGTGGACAGCGTCTGACTGCTCCAGGGCAGCGAGTCAGTCAAGCCTGGCGGTTGGTATTAATTCCATCTTTTCCTTGGTGGTGGCGTTCGTTCGTAAGGTCGTGTGTGTGTGTGTGTGTGTGTGTGTGTGTGTGTGTGTGTGTGTGTGTGTGTGTGTGTGTGTGTGTGCACCTGATGTGGATGTGATTAACTCTGAACGTAAGTAGTTAAGGTCGTGGTTTAAAGTCAAGGTGAGTGAGGGATGATGATCCTTGAGTCATGATCAGTGCGACACATTATTCATCTGATCTTAGCTTCTGGCTGTCATCATCCAACTGCATCTTGGAGGTGCGCGCCGGGCGTTGAGGGGGGAGTGATCAATGGGGGGAATGCCTCTCAAGCTTATGCTCGAGCGTTTGCGCGATGTAAACTTTTTAAGCAATAATCTTCAGTGGTATTTACCACACAGTGTTAGAACCAGAGGAGTGGCGTGTGTGTGTGTGTGTGTGTGTGTGTGTGTGTGTGTGTGTGTGTGTGTGTGTGTGCTGTAGACCTGGGGGAGGCACAAGAACTGGGAGCAACCCAGGTCTCGGGGGGTGGACGGCCTCGCCTTCTACTCTCGTGGACACTTGCTTTTGCCTCTACCCTGTGGTGTTAAGGTCCTCTCACACCACCATCTCCATCTCCACCACCACCATCACCTCCATCATCACCATCATCATCTCCAACATCACCACCGTCGCGGGCCGCCAGTGCTGCACACAAGTTACCTCCATCATGAACATGATGTTGATGATTAGAGGCGTCACCATCGCCTTCACCAGCGAGGTAGACGACCATTGTCCTGGCGGCCTGCCCTCCCCTCCACCTCACCCCCGAGCAAAGTGGACAGGGATCCTCTTCAGGGTGTCACATGGTGGCAGTGGATCCCCTTTTATTACCCGGGAGTTAGGCCAGGTAACAGACCCACCTGATGGTCTGTAACAAAGGTTCATGCTAGAGGACAGCTATTATATCTTACACTGCTCATCTGCTCGGAGACAGGATGGTGAAGAGGGAGCCGACACGCTAATGGTGGCAACAGAGTAAAGTTATTCTGGAAATATTAGAAAATGTGAAAATGTAAGGTCGCGTGGCTGTATTTGTAGGCCAGAATATGTTAGTGGGTGTTTGTGATTGCGTAAGGATACTGTGTGTGTGTGTGTGTGTGTGTGTGTGTGTGTGTGTGTGTGTGTCCGTGATGTAGCCTGGTGCCGCAGCGTGTGTACGTGACGGTGGAAGGCTCTGCAGGGTTACATGACCATGTTCATCTCGGGAAACATCTCGGGGATTTCAGAAACAAGCCAGACCGAGCGACCCTCGTCGTCTCCCAGAGACTTGACAGTGTTTGTGGTACGCCAGTGAGTGCCTACTGAGAGGTTGGTGATGGCGTGTTGAGTGTATTGATTGATTCGGTGTGTCCTGTGAAACCAGCTGGACTGCACGAAGACTAGGCTGCTCCATGTGGGAGGATTGATGATGGGATCAAATTGTGTAGGAATTTTTATAGATGTATAGACCATCTTGCCTCGTCGTACGTGTTGACAAAGCACTTCAGAGTGTCGCTTGAGGGGGTAGGTGGATGGGTGAGTGGGAGTGAAAGTGCAGCCTTGGAAATGAGTGCGTTTAGTAAGTAAATAATGTTGAGCTAAGGAGGTAATTGAGGACACAAGGCTAGGCACCTTCACCATTGAGGACGATGAGTTTTGAAGACCATCTACCCTGGTCACCTGGCATGGTCCTGGTAGTAGCTACCTTCATCCTGGTCACCAGGTTTGGCCTGTGAGCCTTCTCACACCTCTCTTTCCCCTCTCTCCCTCCTTCTCCCCCCCTGTCCTCCACGTTCTCTCCCTGGTCTCTCTCTCTCTCCATCTCTTCCCGCCTCCCTCTTCATCCTCCTTCCTCCCTACCATCAGATGTCATCAAGGCCAGGACCAGTAGCACATTTCTCCTCAACAAATACTATAATGACAGTAATTAGCAGGGAATAAGAAATTCAAGGCCTCTGTCGTCATCCTTTTCCAGGAAGAAGAATTACATACATCTTTTTCACCCCTTCTTCTTCTTCTTCTGCCAGAAGTGGCTGAAGTCTATTTCCTGTACAGGATCCGGCGGCAATAAGTCAGTTGAAATGTGTTTTCCATTCATCATTTCATAAAAGATTTATATGCCAGTATATGCTGTCTGTCTGTACTGCCTCGTGTTGCGTCGTAGTCATTTTCCTGCCGCCAGATGTTGCTAAGTGGAGTGGCTAGTGCGGAGGAACCTTCTGCTTTACTATCCTGCCTCTCTCTCTCTCTCTCTCTCTCTCTCTCTCTCTCTCTCTCTCTCTCTCTCTCTCTCTCTCTCTCTCTCTCTCTCTCTGTATGGAGTAGGAGTAAAGGATACTATTACTGTCCTCCGGCAGATAACTTCGTTATACACCATCAGGTCTTTTGTTCTCTGGGCTTCCCGTGTACTCCCCTCGCCTCTCGTTCATGTGTCGTAATACTGTATCTCCCTGTTTTCCCTCACTACCAGGAACCATGTTGTCTACCGTAGGGGGAGAGCCTGGTGGTCGCCTCGGGAACTCCCTAAAGGAGAGTATAAGACGTGAAAGATTGAAGCTTACGACGTACTCATAAGTTGATGGGGTAGAGCTGGGTACAGTTGTGATGCTTGCAGGGTGTGGTGAACCAACACTAGCCTTTCCCTACCTCCCACACTCCTTACCTCCCACACTCCTTACCTCCCACACTCCCTACCACCCACACTTGCTTCCCCCTGCCTCTCCCACGCCACCAGGCGGGAGGGATTTCTTGGGTTTCCCAGGATGTGCAGAATAACATTACCCTGGTCTTTTCTTTCTCCTTACTGTGAGGAAATGCGATGCTGCTCTGTATGTCGGAGGGAAAATTATATGCAGACTCTAATGTGCGGCGGACTTAGGGAACCACAGATTATGCTGAAATGGTCGTTTGATTATGTGGCGTATTTATTTATAGCGAAGAACTGGATATCTAGAATAAAAGATTTTTTTTTTCTTTAACATAAGTTCTGATATGACGAAGAAAAATATGTATAAAAGAGTTTTGAATTCGGAGACTTTATTCCTATATGAAAGTAAAGGCTCTACGTTATGTTCATTTTCGTGCTGTGTTACACAGATTATTGAAGGATGATTTTAAGTGTAAGAGAAGAGAAACGCATTTAAGAGAGTAAGGTGATCTGGGTTTTTGTAGACACTCCGTGTAAAGTGTCCTGCGTCAGGGGAGTATGAGATTAGTGAGAACACAGGGATCTGCAGCCAGCTCCGGTGATGGAACGGGCTCGTGCAGATGTTGCAAATTTAAACGACATTATCTTTTCCCTTGTTTTCTGACGTTCACAGAATGTAAGTTATACTCTGGTGTGTGTGTGTGTGTGTGTGTGTGTGTGTGTTGTGTGTGTGTTTGTGTGTGTGTGTGTGTGTGTGTGTGTTTGTGTGTGTGGAGACCAGCACTGGCGTGTGGGAACGTAATGGATCATGTTGACGTGTGCCTCCCTCCTGCCACGGGCTTGTGTAGCCCTCCTCACTGCCTCCCCTGGTGTCTTCATCACACACGTTACACTCTTGGTCAACACCAGCATCACCAGTCCTCCCAGTGGATCAGGTTTCTCTTTTTCGTTTCCCAAGACCAGCTTATGTCGGGGTCGGGGGGACACGTGAGACGAGGCGTGGTAACACGTCACCCGGTGTGGGAGCCAGCGTTACTGAGCGTAATGAGTAACAGGAATGTGGTGAAGGGAAAGCGTGACTTATGTGGTTAGGCAAGGCTGTTAATGCCTCCATCACCCGCGGGAATGTATCTTCTGTTCCCCCCTAGTATTACACAAGTGAAGGGGGTCTTTGCGTTTCCTCTGTTGCCTCATCATAACCGCGAAATAACTGTCACCTCCCTCACAGTTGTCATAAGCTAGAATGTATTGTTAATAGCAGCCACACAAAGGCTACTTAAAGACTCCGAATGCAAGAGTTTTGACCTGCAGTTCCTTTAGTTTCATTCTCTTTTGTGTTCCCATTTTGGGTTTCCTTTCTGTGTTCACTCTTTCTTCGGTTACCCTCCCCGTTTGGGTACCCTCCCTGTTGAGGTTCCCTCTCTTTGTCTGTTTGTTATCACTGGTCTTGACACGCTGACAAGATAACCAGTAACCAGAAGTACATCTCAGACTCCGTAGAACAAACGTTTCAGTTACGTCGGCTAAATTGTGATGGCTTCCTAAGACTTGGCTGTACTTCCACACGTACGTAGACAGACCAGGATCTGCCCTAGCGCTCCTGTGTGGAGCACCACACAAGGAACTGGGATGACGCCGGTGTACAGACATGTCTGACGGGCAGAACTTGATCCTGCAGCATATACAACCCAGTCTAAGTTATATGATATGCCATAGAATAGCCCTATATCACGGACTTGAGGCCTACAGGTCTCGCGTTTCGTGAACTGTGTAATTCCTCCAGTGACGCTGGCATGGTCGAGGAGTGAGTGACCTGCTCGTGTACCCGGGGCTCTGCCAGGCAGGAGTTGTTGCACCTTACCCTTGTGACCACTGTAAACCCCTCCACCCCTCCCAGATCCCATCACCTGTGTCTGAATTAACTCCACACTCTCGAGTTTGTCGAGTGTGTGGAGTGTCTTGCCCAGGTCGTAGCTGGTTAATTCACACACACACACACACACACACACACACACACACACACACACACACACACACACACACACACACCTCGCCCTCGGGGCCTGAAGGGCCAGGCTACACGTCCATCATACCTGCCAACCTCGCTGGGAAAAAATACGAAGGATCCCGATTTTTTTTCCCTCGCCCCGACTTCCGACCTTCCAATTCTTCCCTCTGCCTCCCGATATTTTGAATCCCGATATCGCCTCATTTTCCGCAGAATCGATCGGAAATTCTTGGATATTTTTAAGAACGGCGTTAGTGTATGTATGTCTTGCGTTGATACTGGACGACCTGGTGTTTTTTTCGATACTTAGATGTGAATAGACTGTGATTATAGTGTGTGATTATAGACTGTGATTATGGAGTGTGATTATAGAGTATGATAAGAGAGGTAAGCTTGTATAATGACTATAATTCCGTTCAATTTATTATTGTTGTCATCATCGTTGCCGTAAAACGGGTTATTGATGGCCGGGCTCTCCCACAACTCTGGTTTTTCCCCCACTATTTTTTTTTTCTATCATCCTTCTGATTTTTTGGGTGATATTCAGTCCTCAGTGTTGATTTGTTCCATATTTTATGAGGGGTGTTGGGCAGATGTGGTCCATACGCCAGCTTCCCTTTCTTCGTGTGAGCTTCTGTATCTCACATGCGAGGCCCCCCATACCCCCCTGCGTTAGCTCATATACACACATGTGAGCCCCCATGCCTCATGTGAGGCTCCCACGCCTTATGTGAGCCCCCACGCCTCATGTGAGCCCCTATGCCTCATGTAAGGCCCCCACGCCTCATGTGAGGCCTCCATGCCTCATGTGAGCCCATATGTCTCATGTAAGCCCCCATACCTCATGTGAGCCCCCATGCCTCATGTGAGGCCCCCTTGCCTCATATGAGCCCCCGCGCCTCATGTAAGCCGCCATGCCCACAGGTTATGGACGCCCTAAGGATCAAGCCTTCACCCACACATCACAAGTACTCCCCACCCACACACACACCGAGTCGGCCGACCCATACCCCCCACCCGACCCCTATACCAGGTTACGCATGTTAGCCCCTTACTGATGTGGTGTTCGTTGGTGGAGGCCCGGTAATAGCAGGCCAGCCCGGTGGAGGCCTCCTCAAACGATGCGTGCTCGGCTGCCTGGCACATGCCCTTAATGCCGTTTAAAGGGGTAGAGAGAGGTCCAGCAGGCGGATGACCGGGCTGCACTGGCTTGATGGATGGATGGTTGCTGGCAGTGGAAACCCCAGGGCCGAGTCCTGGTGAAGGTCACTGGTAACATACACGGCTGCTCCCCACCAGAGAGAGAGAGAGAGAGAGAGAGAGAGAGAGAGAGAGAGAGAGAGAGAGAGAGTTGTAGCCTTTAGTACCCTCAGTGTGGTAAAAGCCGGAGCTCGTTATTAAAGAGCGACCTGCATATCCAGTGATAAATATGTCATTGATAAGGTTATAAAAGATTTACCCATGTTTACAGTGTAACCATCGCCTCTACCGGTGTCGCTCACACGGACAGTAACTGATTGACTGGTGCCACTCTGACAGCCATTGACTGACTGACTGGTGCCACTCTCACAGCCAATGACTGACTGATTGGTGCCGCTCTTAGGGACAGTGACTGACTGACTGGTGCCGCTCACACGGACAGTGACTGATTGACCGGTGCCACTCTGACAGCCATTGACTGATTGACTGGTGCCACTGTCATCGTCAGCGGTTGTAGGTGACCCTGAGGGTGGGAGGCCGTGGAAGGTGGCAGGAGCCACACTGCATGTCTCCTGGTATTAACGTGTCATAAGTGGCCTCCCCTCCCCCAGCCAACCACCCCTCGGGTAAACACCATTGCCTTGCACTTTAGTTAGCACCCGTCAGGGCGGAGCAGGTTTCGTTAAGGTCAGGCCCAACTTAGCGGGTTCTTTCATTATTCTGGTTTGAGGCCAGTCACGAAGGCTGAAATGGAACTCAGGTTTTTAAGAGTGTAAGTCAAGGTTTTGGGTGTCTTGCTGTGCCTTCCCTTGCCTTAGGTTCAAGGCTGTGATGGAAGGCTTGACGATCCCGAGTCGCCTATAGTAAAGTCCATGTGAGAATATTTTTTTGGGAGGAAGATATTTGAAGAGCTTGACTGAATATTTGGGGTTAGGTGAATTTGAAGGCCAGTAGACAGCCGACCGACTTCGCTGGGTAGGCGAAAACTCCTCCCAAGTGCTCAGCTGGAGCAGCAGGAGGGAAACATATCTCTGGTCCACCACAGGCCATATAGATAACTTAGAGGCGTGTGCGTACGTACGATTTGTATGGGTGGTGGTTATAACTTGACGGCTCTAATGACCCCCGGCAGTTGATCGGCCGAAAATTAGCCGCAAGTGGCCATCTAGTGCGTGATGGCGGAGAAAATAAATCTGAAGGAGTATTACTGAGGCTGGGCAGGATGTGAATGTACAGCTCGTGGAAATAATGGCCATCCTGAGTTGTTAGAATGATCATTCCGGGCGACGCTGTTGGCCCTCGAGGTGGTGACCGACCGTGGGCTGCAGTGGCTACACAGAGCCACACTCCAGCACAGCTCCGGATGGATGCCTCGTCACGGAACCATGGGTAGATACACTGCTGATGTCGAGGTGGATCTGGTTACTAAGATACAGCTGACTGATTAAAGATGGTGTCTAGGCTGAAGGTAAAGACCCCTTGAAGGGGATATGGTTGTGCAGACCTGTTGGGGACGGAGTGACTTAACTCGAGCTTGAAGTAACTAGCCATCCTCAGACGTGGTGCCGGTGTGGACCGTTCCCCTGGGTGAGGTAGGGGATTGAGCCAAGTTTGGTGGAGTGGGAGGAGGAGGGATGGGCGGTAAAGGCCGCAGGCCCAGAACATTGAGGGAGAAATGTCAAACTACCCCCCTACCACCCCCAACCTTTCACCTCTCTCTCCCTCTCTCTCATTCCCCCATTCCCGTTTCTATTTCCTCTCTTTAGGCCACCTTCTCCACTCCCTTCCCTCCCAGAACTCTCCTCCGCTCTCTCTCTCTCTCTCTCTCTCTCTCTCTCTCTCTCTCTCTCTCTCTCTCCTCTCCTCTCTCTCAGTTCTTTCCTCATGTTCCTGCTGAAGGTTGATGTGGCTGACATTGGTGGGTAGGATGTATATAGGAAGGTTTGTCATCCACGGTTGATGATGGATGTCCCTGATCGTGTGCACGGCTGTGGTTGTCCACGGCTCACCCACCTGCTCCACGGTGGGAAGGTGTTGGTTGTGTTATGTATCAAATTTCTCTCTCGGTTTTTCGTCATGGAAACAGCTTCGTTGATCATGATCCGGGCAACATACATGGGAGAACTGTGCCCCGACCACAGCAGACGCAGAAGGTTGGGTCTGGCACAGTCATGACCTCACATACAGCGAATGCCTTTCATTCCCACTGGGAATATATGTTACATCTAACGTTGAGAGTAAGTCTTGTCTCACTTTATATTACTTATGAAATTCATAAGCGAATTTTGAATTAAGAAAAATAATTATCTTCGTATTGAACATGGTTTACCATGACGTCCAGTTTATCTCGGCTCGTTCAAAGTCCTTTTCTGCTCGTCTTGCGACGCGTCTCTCGCTCTGGTGGGGATCTTTTGAGAAGGATGACCAGTTTACCACCAGCTCACGTGAGGATGTGACCTGGGCAGGTGGTGAGTGCGGCAGTCGTGAGTGTGTTGGGCAACTCGAGCACTGTTACTCCCACCTCAGCGTAACGTTAAGCCGTGACGCTTGCTGCCCCGATGGGAGAGGGAGAGGGGGGGGGGGGGAAGAACGTCTTACGTCTGGCAGTCCACTTGTGGCTATCGAATGGTTGGTAGTAACAGCTGATGTGGCGTGTACTGTGCTGCGTCACCCGCCCGCCAATCCTCACTACTGTGGCCTTTTGTTCGTGTCGCTGTTACGCTGAGGGAGCACTTCATGATGATGATGATGAATGGTGTCCCTTTATGACGTGTTTATGCCCAGATTATTAATGTCTTGAGCGTGGCGATACGACCCTCTGCCGGATCGCCACGCTCATGGGTCGTACTGTCGTGCTCATGGGTCGTACCGTCGTGCTCATGGGTCGTTCCGTCGTGCTTATGGGTTCTACCGTCGTGCTTATGGGTCGTTGTGTCGTGCTCAAAAGATTCCAGCTGACTCGTCTTCTGTGAGGGTCTATCTGGGTGTTGTGGTTGGTTGGTCGTGGAGCTGGGAGAATAAAGCAAGCATATTATTATTATTATTATTCTCAGCACCATGAGGTTCATCCAGAGGTTGCTGCTGGAGTTGGTACGTCATGTGGCTAATGTACAAAGTTGGTGTATTAGTAAGAATTAGTAGGTAGACGACACCTAACCTGAGGCTCTACTGCGGGAGGGCCTGGCGAAGGTCCCTCCCTTGTGTGTATACAAAGCACACCTCAGCTGAGGCAGCCCTGTGTTATGGTCATGGGAAAATGATCGCGTTTGTCCTCATTACGGAAGATTAGTTTGAATGGCGTACTTTCATTAGTTATTTCAAGGTAATATTCTTTTGTAATGATTTCTTTTAATGATTTTAATGATTTCTTGTAATGGTCTGGACCGTACCTGACCTTACGTATACCTTACGATGGTTTCGCTCCCCCCTGCGGTAAAGTGAAGACACTGGAAAAAGCGAAGGTAATGTGCCGTGAGTTGAGACATCGTCCTCCAGGGATTAAGTCATCATTTGGAGGGAATACGCCAACCGAACTCCCCCGGACGTGACGCCACGAGAGCAAAGAAATACTGGAAATTCTGAAAATGTATCCACATTATGCCTGTAGCACATCACCTTACTCTGTGAAAGACTGAAAGCCTGTAGAGTAAACCAGGCTTGTGACAGCTGCTGTCATAGTCATCTGGCAACTGGGATCTGACGTAGACACTTGTGGATTCTCGTGATCATTTACGCTCCCGGTAGCTCACAGGATGAACCCCGGGGGCTACACAGTAGACGAGCTTCAGATTGCTGCAAGTATCGAAATGGGAAGTGTACCTGAAGGAGGACGTTCTCTTCTCTGTATATATCGTCTTAACATCCACAGTCTATCCCTCCCACCCTCTGTTGTGTGTGTGTGTGTGTGTGTGTGTGGTTAGCGGAACGCTGGCGCTGGTCAGTACATCCTCTCCCTGCATGGCCGCTCGCCAGCACTGCCGGCCGTCCTGCACGGCTGCGGCCGCTGGTCGCTGAAGGATCGCAGGTGAAAGGAACGCTGCCATTGTCTGCCGGAACATTTCACTCCCAGATTTACCTGGATGAGAAGTGTTTTTGACGTTGGCGCGGGCCATTACGTTGTAGCGTGCACCATGCGATAGGTCGTGACCCAGTTCGACAAGTGGCGCAACCAAGGCTCACCGTCCGCTGTGCGTACAGGTCACTAGGGAACTGGTGGAGTCGGGTCACCGGAGAACCTGTGGACGGATAGGCGAAGTCATCTCCTCCTGTTCCGGAGGGAGAATAATTTTACTGGTAAAATTCTGTAATTGGAGAGTTGACCATGATAGTGTGTGGGAGTGGAGGGGAGAGGAGAGATGACCATGATGTTGTGTGGGAGTGGAGGGGAGAGGAGAGATGACCATGATGTTGTGTGGGAGTGGAGGGAAGAGGAGAGATGACCATAGGCTGCAGTGCGTGGCCGTGACCACCACCACAACTCACTAATATATGAGTTCATGTCTCAGGGTTAACGCGAGGCATTCCCTGCCTCCCTCCCCGGGTGCCGCCACTCTTGCCGACTCCAGACTCCAGTTCACTCAGGAGGTGGTGCCTGGCCAGCTGTAGGGAGGGACCCTTCCCATACTGTAACGAGTTCTAATTCAGTAACTAGACCACGGGGACGTCTGGAGACGTTCACATTTTACTGATCTGAAACAAGACAGGGAACGGACGTCATTTCATGCAGCGACTCCAACCAGGAAGAACTTTCTCTAACCACTGAGCAGGAGGAGGTGTCCGTGCGCCCCTGGTTAGCACGGGCAGTGGAACCGGGTGTCACTGGGTCGAGGACTCGGTGGAAACGTTTGCAGAAAGACACGGGGCAGAGACGCCAGGAGAAGGTTACGGCGTGAGACTCAACCTCCCTGTTCAGGAGGACTGATGTACCCGAGGGTGTTGGCGTCGTTCTCAAGAGGTTAACAAGAGGGCAGTTAGCGGGTGGTGGGCCACGTTACGGCCAACCGGGTCTGGTTTATGGTAAAAAAAAAAAATTATGTATCATGATGCTCTATTGGCCGTAAACTTTAGCTGAAGGTCATGCATGTATTGTGAAGCTTTACTTTGTTAAGTTTACTTACCTTTCCAGTGCTTACATCATGGCCTCCTGCTTTGATGAGTACGTAACTACGTGTACATACATGTACGTGGATGTTTCATTTCTCCTCGTAGGTATTAGCAGATACTTAGACCACGCGCATCATTGTGATCTTATTGTAATATATATATAGTTTACGTATATATGAATGTGTAGGCCAACGTCATAAAACTTGCTGCCAAACCATTGTGATTATTTAGTGGAAATACTTTGGCATCCGGATCTGCTCGTGAGAGAGAGAGAGAGAGTGAGGAAGGTAGATATATACCCGGAAATCGTAACCCAGAACAGCACGGACGTGGGTGGAGAGGTTTCACAACAACTTCATTTCCACATTGACAGATCGTAAAGTGTAGGAGGATATGTAGACTATAAATTGCCTTGGCGGAGGCGTTTGACAAGTTTACCCTTTGGCGTCGCATCGCACGGAATCGAGGTGGATGTTCAGACTGGCAGACGTAGATGTTAGATTAATTGGTCATGAAGATATGCAAGAGTTCTTCATGTCATTGAGGTTGAAGCCAGAGTATGAGTCATGAAACACTGCTTATCCCAGGGAACGCTGCTTGCGCCCTTTCTGTTTTACCATCCTCATGTTTCATATTTGTACAGACAGGAACAGTTGTTTTGTCGCTATCCAAGAATGTTACCTGATCAACGTGCAACACGTCTCCCCTCCAGACGACCATCGTGAAAGCCTTAGTCACACATGAGCGGTGTTACTATGGGCTGAAGGAAATGGCGATATGTTTGACGGTGTACTAGACACTATTGGTTGAGTGCCTGTAATGGCTTGCCCAAGCCATAGCATGTAGCCTGGTAGATATAGTGACCTTCGCAGGTATATCTTAGTGTGGAAACAGAGAGAAGGTTACTAATGTATGGGTGACATTGCTGGGGGGTCGCATCATGTATTAAAACAGCGCAGTCCAGATGGTCAAACGAGGAAGGCGAGAGCATGATAACACTGCCAGCTTTTTTTTTTTTTTTTTTTAGAGAGAGAGAGAGAGAGAGAGAGAGAGAGAGAGAGAGAGAGAGAGAGAGAGAGAGAGAGAGAGAGCCGATGCCCCGTCCAGATGAAGAGAATATTATTATACGCCAACACTGTCCTCTGGTGTGTGTGGGGATGGGGATAGAGTTGGGCTGCAAGGGGTTGAGACATCTGTTATTGCTGGCCTCACTTTGGCTCAGTGTCTTAGAGCACTGGCAGTGGCCTGGATGATTGGATTCCCTCAGCACATGACAGAGGGCAGGCTGGAGGGATCCATCCTAATGTACGCACTGAAAATATTAGAGGGATGTCTTGGATGTTTGGAGCGGCTTCAGGGTGTGATGGCGTGACCTCCTGACTTATCCTTAATGACCAGGTCAGAGGGCAGGGTCGTCGTGATGAAGGGGTTAATCTGCAATGACAGCGTAGGACATGACGTCACGTGTTGGCTAAACATTGTGGGAAGTCGATTTATTAGTGGCACAGGCAGAGTAAACATTGCCATCAGCGTCCGTGTCTAAGGGCAATATGACGTAAGAAATAACCAGAGCAGCTTCGGTTCGACCCATGAATTGTGTGAGACATTAGACGGGTTCCTCCAGACAGATCAGTCGGGCTGTATGTGGTGGACTTGTGGTCTGCAACCTCAAATCGTCTATCGTCGATCATATAAGAGAAAGCCTTGTCGAAGGTTGGGTCCTGGGGATAGGGAAGGGTACTAGAAAGTACCAGTTTATATAGAAATATTTAGCAATGGGAAGGTAAAACATGTGTCAGTCACAAGATATGAGAGGAATGTGTGTGTGTTGAGGAGTAGAGGAAGTCGTGGTGAGAGGGGCGGAGTGGGAGGAGGAGGTGACCGGCCATGAACCTGACCGGGTCCTTGGGCTGCGTTGGTACCCGGAAGGTCCCTAAACTATACCTGCTGCAGCCCGGCCACGCCGCCTCCTCCTGTGACGGCCACCAGGGAGGGAGGGAGAGAAGAGAAGGGGGAACGTAATTGTGAGAAATGGAACATAAGGTGGAAGGGAGAAAACACGTGTAAGGCAAAATAAAGAAGGAAGAGGAAGATTGCTGGCGTTATCTGTGGGAAGGAGCACCGGAGAAAAACGGTATTGGTCGTGAGGACTGACCAGGAGGTGGTAGTGTAGTCAGACATGAGCAGGCGGAGAGGAACGGAGGGGGAGCGGGGAACAGGGATAGAAATGTACCAGGAGGAAAAGCGCGATAACTGTGGTGGAGGAGGACGAGGAAGCAGGAGGTGGTAGTGTGTGAGCGTGTGGGGCTGGAGGGAGAGGTTGCTGCAGGAATCACACACAGGAAGCGAGTTGCCGTTACAGTGCGTTGAGGCGTGACTAATTCACTGTACCGTCCCCCCAACCCCCCGGCCTGCAGTCCCCCTCAGCAGCCCCTGTTTCTCCCGCTACTGTCTCTGTCTTTTTTTTCTTTTTTTTTTTTGTAGCCACAGTGGTGCTGTGCGGTAGAAATAAAATATCCTCACAACTGGCTTCCGTGGAGCTACAGATGCACATAAAATCTTGATAGAGGAAAAATGAAAGAACATTTTCCCGTCTATCTTTCGAGACCTCTTCACGTGGGGACTCATTCCTCCTCTGAAGAGGTCTTGAAAACGAGACGAGAAAACGTGGGAAGATGTTCATTCATTTTTATCCTGAGTTATAACATTTTTGTATGCAATTTCTCTGTTCGTTTCACCGAAGCAGCAGTCCTTCCCTCCCTGCCTCCTCCTCCAGTCAGAGTGTGCTTGCAAGCACTGCTCACCGAGGATGGTGGCTTTATCGTCGCCGGTGATCAGGTGTTTCAGGCATAGTTGTTACCATCCCATCGCCTCTCTTGTTCTGGACACCTGCACCCTCCCGCCCTCCTCCAGTTGCTGTTGAGTGTTTCTTCCCAGAGTTAGGTACAGCAACAGTGGTAGTGTCTGTTAGGCACAGCATCACCCACTTACTGAACCCTCGTCCACTTGTGTAGAACAAGAATATTACCCTTGAGCACGACTGTACGACCTTGGGTATGATGGTCATGCATTCGACCTGACCCTTTAATTTAGTCCGGGCCATCATACGCAGTGGTCGTACCGACTTGCTCAAGGGTCGTACTGAGATGTAGCGTGATGGGAAGACCTTGTGTCTGTAGTGTCAAGTATTTCGCCAAAGTTCTGGTCAGATTGTGACAGTAATGGATTCTTGGTGCTGACGCACCCGAGGCTGCGTCTGTATCGGCGTAGCCCCTGCAGAGAAATATCTGGCATGGGTTGCGTTGTGATGACGGAGGTGAGTGCTCTGGACGAAGTACTTCGTGTACACCGCCAGTATTGGAGGGAGAAATACTGCATCGTTCATTGTACTGGTGTCTACTTACACCTTACGCTGGGGTGGGGCGCTCCCCACAGTTACGTAGCTCTCCTGGTGAGGGGCCTGGTCTACTACGGTGTTTGTTGCCGCGCGTTGTCATGTATGATATACTGTACATCCTGACTGGTCTAGTGCGCTCGTATAGGAAGGTGTTCAGCTCCCTTGTGAGGAACCTCGTGGTGTCATACCAAAGCCTGAACCTTCAACACGAAGTATATTTTCCCTGTGTTTCCGACGCCTCGCTTTACGTCAGTGGAGTTTCTTTTTCTCCCTGAATTCGTTGTTTTTACGGAACCGTAATGATTTGCTCCGTAAAATTGCCGTTGGAATTCGTACTTGATGCGCCTGAAGACACCGCAGGTCTACTACTGTACTCATTAGAAGGCGAGGGCGCGCGTTACGGCACACTTGGGAAATACGGGTCGGCCTTCTGCCTCATCTACATACAGGGATAATTCCTGCCTGGAGTGACGGGCTGGGTAGAGTGTACAAATTGGATCCACTGATGAACAGAGGGGGCGAAGGTTACATGATGGGGTAATAACATTAATGTCGGAGGCCCACGTGATATGTAGCACAGACGCAGAGAACATCATCAGAAGACAACATGACTTCCCCTATGAACACCTGGCCATCTTCCCTCCCCCACGGCGGGCAATAAAGGTAGCATCAGACGGCCTGTTGATCCAGCCCTTCAGTAAGGAAGCTTGGTGACAGAATAAGCTACGGGGAGCTAGCAAAAATCCACCTCCCCCCACCCCATAAGTAGCTCAGGGATTATGTTAGGTAAGGCAAGATGCCATGTGAGGGGTCGAGGAAATTAAGGTGAGACAGGTAGTAACGTAATTAATGAAGTCAGAATGATTATATCCAGTTAATGCAGCCATGTAATTATCTGTGTATTCAATTAGTTTAATGTAATGAATTAAACTGGGGGAAGAAATGAGAACTTACTTTTTTTTGTTAAGTGTTGTTGAGTTGTGTTGCCTGTGTCTGATGTCTGGCATATAGCCTATTGTGTGTGTGTGTGTGTCTGCACCAGTTCCCTCCACAGACTACTGGTAATGCCACACTATCATTTTCCTCTCCATGGGTTTCATTATCTATTGCACGGTACACGAGGAGAGAGATGTGGGGCTCACACAAGCCTGTGTGTGTGTGTGTGTGTATGTTTCTGTTTGTTTGGGTACTTGTGTAAAGTTTAGATATTTTTGTTTGTCTTTGTGTGAGTTAGTACGCGTACGAATGTTATTGTAATATTATTGTGGTCTCTGTGTAATATGTACCTCTTGTCATTTGCTAAGAATGGCGTTAAAGGAAGGCGTATTGACTCTCATTGTGACATGTGCAGCCGGTAGGCTCCTGTTGTTCCCCTCCCGTAAATGTACGGTAGTTCAGACGGGTTCCTCTTGAGGTTAGACCTGGAAGGTGGTATTTTAAAGTGTGGACTGTAAGCGTGACGTGGCTGCCTGGCGATGACGTCGCTCTCCTGACGTGCGCGGGACCTGTGGCGTCAGTGATGATGTAGTGTGAGGTTTGGTGGGGATGTAGTGGCATTTACGGTCGCCCTGCTTAAGGTTGGACCTAGCGGGATTAACAGATCGTGTGCACTTTGAGAGTGGTCGCTGGGGATAATAATAATAATAATGATAATAATAATAATAATAATAATAATAATAATGATAATAATAATAATAATAATAATAATAATAATAATAATAATAATGATATTAGTAATAATAATAATAATACAAATGATAATAATATTTAAAGGTCTCTTGATGTAACTAGCTAAAAAAGGCTGAAATATATATATATAGAAAATAAGTCCAGACAGTAAAACACTGGCGCACAGTGTAGTGGAGGGAGGAAGGGAGAGTTAAACGGACAGACTATCTTTTGTGAGTGTCAGCGGAGGGAGGGAGGGAGGGTGGGTAGCTTGGGTGTTCAAGGTTGTGGCGGGTACGTGAGCTGACCACCCCCTGCTGGCCAGCCGTGCGTCACACACACACACACCCGGTCAATCACATAGCCAGTGTTGCTCGGCATAGGGTCTATCCCCGTCGACCACCGTGATATCAGAAGCGTTAGCATGTGTGGTTGGTGGAGGTGATTGTGTGGCAGGAGTGAGAAAGGGTCACGGGTGAAGGATGCGGTGGCAGGGCCTTGGCTGGGTGAGTCATACCCGCAGCGTCCACCGTTTGGATTAGCTGGGTGGCTGGCTGGGCACGGCCGGCCCTCACTCAACCTAGCCCCGTCCCACCGGTGCGGACGTCACCGCCTGCCCGATCCCCTACGTCATAACCCTCCCCCTTGACGTCATCGTCCCGAGAAGTGCTGTGGGGGGGGGGGGGGGGGGTGTGGCGATGGCATCAGGGACTGGGTCAGGTATGACACACACACACACACACACACACACACACACACACGAGTTCTTTGAGCCTGAGAGATAGCTTGTTTGATTTCATAATTTATGAGGCCACATGTTGTAGTGTGGGCGAGGCATTACCGGCGCTGGACAAACTTGAGTTTGTATAGTGGTCATATGCAGTTGTGAGCGGGTACAGTACATAGACACGAGCTAGGGAAAGAATTCAGAATTCAAAAGTATATTCTCGAGTGAATCGAGGCCCTCTCCACACTGTGGGTTGCCTGCGTTGCTATCAGTGTTTGTGTGGCGTGTGTTTTTATCTGGATCTGCTGAGTCACCTCCAAGTTCACACTTTACGTATGGTTCACGTTCTCCTCTATGGCTGTCTCCTGCCCCCGTGGCTTGTTCTGTGACTCATCCTTCTTCAGGGCCAGGTCCAGCAGGCTGTTTGATCCTGGATGGAGTCAGCGAGGCTCAGGGTTGTCGGGTGTTTGCAATATCTGGGCCGCTGCGCGGCATGTGGGTTGGTTAGTAAACGCACTCTGCTGGTGGTGTCCATCTTGGCAGTGTGGTGAGCGGCTGGGCCTCGACCACATATCCGGTGTGGGTATTTCCATCCGCTTGGTGTACTGTTACCTTTTGTGTGTGTGTGTGTGTGTGTGTGTGTGTGCGCGCGCGCTATACTTGGCCTCCAGCAGGGCTCCATGCTGTGTGGACTTGTGTGTGTGTGTGTGTGTGTGTGTGTGTGTGTGTGTGTGTATGCGCGTGCGCGCTGTACTTGGCCTCCAGCAGGGCTCCATGCTGTGTGGACTTGTGTGTGTGTGTGTGTACGTATGTACGTTGAGTCCCTTTCTTTGTTTACGTGTCCGATGAGGCCTTCCGTAGTGGTTCGCCTCCCACACTCGCCTCATCATCATGTTTCGTGTACCATGAGTGCTTGGTGTCTCCACTCCACTCCACTCCTGCTCCTCCAACAATTAAGTCTTCAGGTCTTACCTCTTCCTTTTCCTTTCTATCTTTGTCATTATCAGGTCAAGTCCTTTGACTTCTTAATTCTTTGGTACTGGCTTTCTTCTATTTTCTTTTTTCGTTCATTCACTTTCATTATTTTTTTTAATTTTTTCTCTGTATTTCTGCAATATTTGTCGTATTCTCTCTGGACTTCCTCTTCCACCTCTCTTCATCTCACAGCTCCTCCAGTTCCGTAATCTCTCCCATTTCCTGTTTCGTTTTCCCGCTGCTCCAGATAACGGAACGGTCTGGTTCCGTGTGTTCCGCCGGTCCTGGTGTGATGAGAGGGGCACGGGTGCACCAGCTGGTACAGGCTCTCGGGGTGGGAACAATCCCCCAGAACCAACTTTAACGTTTCCTACCATCCCATTACCTCTTCCATCGCTCCCACCTTTCCATTTCCTCTCCCTCCGTTTTCTAAATGTTTCTCATTTTCAGCAGTGTCTTCGTTTCCTTCGTATCTTTACTGTGCCTAACGTTATCGTATCCTTTACTTGCCTTATCTCTCGTATCTCGTGGGTGTCTTGCCTAACGTACACCTCACATTTCCTGACTCTCGCACTCATTTCCTTCTTTACTCTACGAGTCCTTACATGTCTGGGACCTCTTCCTTGTCCTGGCTTCCCCCTCACGCTGCCTCCATTGTCTTAATCTTCCCCTCCCTCCCTCCCTCGTGTCTCTTTATCTTGTAATTAATAATAGTGATCACCTCCGCCACCGCCTGCCACCCCTCTTCTTCCTCTCCTCCTCCTCTGCTTCTGTTATTATTATTATTATTATTATTATTATTATTATTATTATTATTATTATATTATTATTATAATGTAAATGAGGCCATTGTTCGTTTGTTCCTGACGCTATCTAGCTAAAGCGGAAAAGGAATTCAGGTATGAAATTTTTTTATGATTACATGTTGTCGTTTTCTTCCTTTCCACTCCTGCTGGCACTGCTCCTGCTAGCACTACTCTTGCTATCAGTGTTCCTGCTGGCACTGCTCCTGCTAGCACTACTCTTGCTATCAGTGTTCCCGCTGGCACTGCTCCTGCTGGTGGGGGTGTTCCAGCAGTGGTGCACTTCAGTATTTGCCTTCAACATGCAGAGGCCTCACGTGTTTATGAGCCACCCAGCAGCGTAAATAAAATCCCCCGGACCAAACACCTGCCTCTCCCTGTGTCTTCCCCTCCACCTGCGGCACCCCAGGGGGGATGGTGGGTGGGGTTGCGCCACTGGAAATCGCTGAGAGTGATGGGAGTCGCCTTGAGGAAGCCCAGCCACCTGGGTAGTGGAAGTTGAGAGGGAGGGGAAGCCGATACTTGGGGTGTGTAGAAGGACACGTGTGTGTGTGTGTGTGTGTGTGTGTGTGTGTGTGTGTGTGTGTGTGTGGTTTGCCACGACGACGGCTGACGGGCGCCGAGGGTAGACCTGGTGGTGTTGGCTGGTGTCGAGGGTTCGAGTCACGCGCGGGCGGACGGCCCGTACCGTACATGACGCTGTGGTGGTGTGGGCGTTTCTGCTGGCGGTATCAAGTGATCCACCATCCCTGCTCGATCTGTGTGTGTGTGTGTGTGTGTGTGAGAGAGAGAGAGAGAGAGAGAGAGAGAGAGAGAGAGAGAGAGAGAGAGAGAGAGAGAGAGAGAGAGAGAGAGAGAGAGTACCTCCCTCTCTCTCCCACGGTAAGAGGTCACTTGTTGGCTCACCAGTCGCTAGTGATGCGGTTGTCCTTGATTGGTTTGTGCTGCCACCCCCAGTGTGCACCCCTCGTGACCCCGTGGCCTGGGCCTGGCACTCGTCGGACGTTCTACATATTGCCTACCAGGTAACGCGTCCAGGCCGCCTCTACTGGTGAACTTGTTGACTAGGTTGGTGGCTGCTGTTTGGCGCGCCCAGGGGTAGGGGGAAGGGTGCTACACTTAACCTAGGTTGTATGGGGAAAAGGTGGAAGGAAGATGGGATCGGTTAGCGGAAAGCTGGGTGAGTGGAAGAGAAGACGGAAGGGTAAGTGTAAAGGACAGAGGGAAGAGGCGGCGGAAGCGAAAATATTGTGTATGGGAAGGAGGGATAACTGTCCTGGTGGTCGAATTATCTGCTGACTCGACGTAAAGAGCCTGGTGGAGCAGAAGGCACTTTCCACCCACCTCTCCCTCCGACTCAACTATCATATGGAAGAAAATGGGGAGTAGAGCACCAAGTGTTATGGGAGGAACATACTGCTGTAGGATTTTTATAGGAAAGTGTGAAGTAAAAAAAATGCCTGCCAGTATAACAAGAGCTGCACTGGGGCTAGACTCTGGAAAAACAAATACAGGCTTAAAAGATTACATCTTGAAGCAGGAATACTTACTTATACGTCATGGAAATATCTCTCTTGTGGGATTTGAATGCACTGATGGTCTTTGTATACGATGGTAGGTTATTACTGTTATAGTGATCTGGATAATATATATATGCTTACGTTGCAATTTCATTTCTCTTCCCATGTCTTTGTACAGTTATTTTTTTTTTCTTTTTTTTTTTTGCCTCAATGTGTCTGAAGTGGAGAAATTTGTCTGTGTTATGTTGGAAAGTTGGAGGTGAGGTGGATCAGTAGGTGGTGGACAGTGTGGACGGTGAGTGGAAGGGAAGGAAGGTGGACGAGGTCTGGCAGAATGGACGGTCCTCACCTCGACCGTAGTTTCTTGTATTTAACTTTTTTTTTTCTGTCCCTCGTCGGTAGAAAGTTTGTATTGGCTGAATGGGAGGTGGCGGTGCTGAGCCGGGGAGAAAAACTGGAAAAACTGCCGACCTACCAACCTACATTTTGGCCAGCCGCCACCTTGATTCTGCCTCATGCTGGGTATTGCTAGGTTAAGGTTGGTGGGGACGGCGGAGTACATCTTCTTGTGTTGCTTTCGTAATGGATGCTTGACTCTCGGGAGGGAGGGCAGGCATGGACGTGAGGGGCAGACGTACGTGAGGGGACAGACCCACCACTGTGTTGACGTAATGTGTGACCTGAGTGGCCAGAAACATGATAACGTCTTCCCCTCGTGGCCCGAGTGGGGAGGGATACCTTGACGTCTTCGCTAGTGAAGGTGACGTCCAGTTGTGAGGACACACACACACACACACACACACACACACACACACACACACACACCGTGAGGGGGACGCACTCACGGCTGATCGTATGTACCTGTCGTCCGGCTCCCAGATATTAGCGAGGTGTTTTCTTTTAACGACTCCGTCGACGTTGTGGATAACTAGACAGGATGGACATAGTTATCCACAACGTCGATGAGGTCGTGGACCCGCTCTGCTTCAGGAGTGACGCGGTTCTCGGGGCCCATTCCGCCCCTCGAGCCGCATGGAGAAGGTAGGACAAAATCCTGGGAGTTGGTGGTGAGGACGTAGTCACCAGCTCCCAGGATTTTGTTCGACTCCTGCTGCTTGGCGGCGCGGCCGCCGGCGTCAAGGCACAAGACTCACCGCCCAAGTCACCGCCCAAGACATAACTTGTGATCCATGGTGTCCAGCGAGGCCCCTGGATCCTGTTTTCTTCACGAGTGACAAAGTCATCAATCCTCGACGACTGCCCAGCCGTAAACTGGTCGTGGCGGAGTGGCTCGGCCCTCCGGAAATTCCCTCGCGGATTTTCTTCAGTCTTGCTAGAGGAAAGTCCTTCAGGATATCTATTTCAAGTGTCAGTGATGGAGGCCTATTGCCAAGATCTGCGAGTCTACCCTCAGGGTGTGGGGACCTGCCACGGTTATCATGGCACGAAGGACTGTGGACGCTGAAGTCATCGTGGTCGCACCGTGGGAGTACGTGCATCGCACGAGGGTTGTCCTACGGCCGAGCCACCATCCAGCAGGAGTAGGGTGCAACGTGTTCCTGAGCGGCAGCCTCCTCTACCCCGGACCCCTACGGCTGCAAGTTGGGCATAGGATGGGAAGCCCCTTGGCGCTCTTAGTGTCGCCTCCCCCCAAGCTTATCACCAGTAGACACCTTGATGTTGTTGTTGTCGCCCGAGTTAAGTGGGCTACAGATATTCATGGGAATTTGCCCCTCCTGTTTGTTGATCATGAACAGACCAGATGTAAACCTTGCCAACAGAGCTGTTCCCACACCTTGCAACAGTATACTGTTGTAAACTCCACTTACCATATGAATTACCAAGTAATTGTATTTGACAAATGATGTTAACCTTTTTCTCTCTATATATAATCTTACAGTGTATTTCAGTCATTAAGGCCCAGTCCTTGAACCTTTTATACACACTGTATCCTCTTTGGCTCCTCCGCCCACGGGATGGGTGGGAGCGCAGAATTGAATTAGCCACACTTGCGGCAGAAATTAAGGTGGTGGTTGCTGAGAGGTCTGGACGTCCTCCGGCCCCATCCTGCATTCACTCACAGTCCCCCTCCGACAGAAACGACAAAATCTTGTGTGAAGCCTCACGCCGGAGGTACTTCCGATCCCAGCCAATAGTGGGGGGACATGTGTCCAGGATGTAGACGGCTGAGTCACTGTGGTGTTGCGGGGGAGTGTGTGGCGGCAGGCAGACCTCGACGGGAGCAATATAATTCCAGAAAATTGCTTCATTAGGGTGGGTCAGTGGCACCCTAGATGCCCAGCTGCTCTTGCGACGCCCCTGTGGCTCTGCCCAGGTGACTCCACTCAGCCGTGCACGGCGGTTGTTTATGTTGCTGACGGTCAGCAAACGTCTGCTGTCATGAGTACGTCGGGTGACCCCGCCGAGTTCTAGCTGGACACATGGTGCGGGACCCTGTGCTGCACACGCTGCTGGCACCCATCAGTTGGGGAGGTGGGAGAGTCCCAGACATCACCTGCTACACCCACCCATTCCTCACTCACACACCCACCTTCTCCTCTCCCCCTCTGCTTCTGTTCTTCCCAAAGTGTTATCTCCCCTCGGCCAGGATTCGAACCCATGAGGTCTCGTGCATGCTTCTTGGACGGTAACGCTAACCACCACGCTAGTACGGCCCGTTTTGCACCTGTGTACCATATGTCGGAGACACTCTAGCCCACACTTACATTAGTGTTAATGAACCTCAAGGTCGGGAGTGCAGAAATAAGGTAATGGGGTGTTTACTGGTAATCCCACAATAAACATCTTAAACTTCCTTAGTATTTGAGACCTGCCAGATCGTAACCAGTCTGAACCTATCGTCATTTTCGGAGATTTTAACGCCCAGATGGACAGGAAATTTTGATTTTACCAAGTTCACGTGATGTGCAAGACGTAGGTTGTGGAGCCAGAGCCCACCACACATCTGTAACGGGATCCCCGACCTGTGTGTAGGCTGAATTCACCATCTCTCATGCTCCACACACATTCCCCCGTCAGTGTTCAAGACGTGCTAAGCGATTAACGTGGAAGACTGTTAGCCAAATCGGCTTACTGCTCCCTGTGGTCTGCGTGACGGTCTTATTTCTCACATGTCCGGCTGTTACGTGCGAGTGTTCCCAGACCGACACCTCTGGAGCAGCCTCGCCGCGTCTTAACTCCAACCATCCAGCAGTTGTAAGAACCACCTAAATGGATAAGAGGATCCACTAACACCTCCCAGCAGTAACTGAGGCTTCCCTCCCTCCCTCCCTCCCCGCGGCTGTCCCTCGTGTGCCAGGAGTGGCAGCCGCGCCTCCCTTGTCATACACACCTGTGTTGGGTGGGGCGGGTCACACAGCTGGTGTGGCCACTGTCTGATCACCTCACGCCATCTGCTGTAGTTGTCCGTTCTGTTATGAATCATTATACCCCTTTATTATTATTATTATTATTATTATTATTATTATTATTATTATTATTATTATTATTGTTGTTGTTATTGTTGTTGTTGTTTTCCGGCTCTGGCCTGGCGGTATGGATAGCTTCGCCTTGATCAAAATTTAATTGGTCTTCACTCAGTTCGGTGAGGTTAAACTGTGCGTTTCCCTCCAAGACCGTGTATCGGAAGTGGTGGTTCCTCCAGCAGCAGCAGTACTTGGTTCCCCCTGCTGGGTGAGCCATCCAGGTAGTCAGTCTTCCTGCACCAGGAGCGCAGGGCGCGCGTTGCACCGTGTGGCAGTAGTGTGGGTAGCGGGCGGTGTTTGGGAGGGCGAGAAAGTTGGTGATGGTCGACAAAAACATGTGGCACTCGTCACGACCCCGCCCGCGGCCACGGTGGGTGGTGAGTGGACCATGACGCCCGTGCCCCTAGCGTCGCTCCCTGGGCCCCGCCTTCCTCCCTCCATAACCCTAGAGGGCGTGTGTGGGGCAAATAGCCCTTTGCCTACCCCCTCATATCACGCAGGCGGGGTAAAATAGCACTCCCAGAGTGCCATTTAACCCCTGACCCCCTGGACCCCATGCACTTTTGGTAAGTCAGTGAGGCTTCTGGGAACCTCTTGTGTCCCAGGAATGGACGTCACCTCCCTACCATTACTCTTTGTCCCTCGTACATGATATACAAAAATAGTTTTACCTTCTTTTTTTTTCGTATATTTCACTTGCATGATGTGGGTATGAGAACATGAAGACGACCGGGCATATATATTTAAGAGGTAGGATGGAAAGGTTAGAACACTTGTGCAGCTGTGGCGTACTGTACAACAACAGCCCCCTTCACTCTCTCTCTCTCTCTCTCTCTCTCTCTCTCTCTCTCTCTCTCTCTCTCTCTCTCTCTCTCTCTCTCTCTCTCTCTCTCTCGTGTCCGAAAGGTTAGCGGAAGAGTTTAGAATGAGGTGGAGTGCGTGGTTGTCTTCACTGATGTCGATACCCCGTGTGGGCGGGGGTGCCGCTGCCCGCCTCCACCTCCGACAGCCTTGTCCTGAACGAGGTTCTGATGGTTCGCTACAGAGGAGGGCTGAGGCCCCTCATTCACGTGCCCCTCAGGCACGTTATAGTGGTGGGCTTAGGGCTTCCTCAGTACTTGAGGCCCTCAAGCCCACCTCTGCCTTGCAGTTTGTCTCCTGCTCACCCCCACTACTGACGCAACCCATACACTCAGGTTGGTCGAGTGCCTGCCATGTGTTCCCCGGGCCGCAGGACGTGACCTGGTCAGATAAAACCATTAGACTGATACTAAATCTTTGTTCATGTAGACTATGGATGTGGCACACCTATTTAGCATACCACAGTGAGCTTGACCCTCACTACACTGTAACGTAACTTATCTCAGGTGTTCACTGGTTCATGCTTGATGTGCTTTTGAACATGCAAATGACGAGTGTCTCCGTCTCAGGATAGTCATAGTGGCTGCCGACTACCTTGCGTTTCACCTGTAATATTTTCCCAGTCACCCGGTTTTCCTCACCGTCGGTATAGTAATGATTATGATCATGTGGAAGTCATTGACTGGAAATCCCGATGTTTTGCGTGTATGGGATGATGTTCCTCGCAGTTCCTCCTGCCGGAGGTGACGTGTGATGGTGTCTGGCTCGTCCTGGAGTTTTCACAACATCGAAGTTCAGTGTGGGCCGTCGATGTCGGTGGTCCATTTTCTAATTTACCAGTTGTAGAAGTTGTTGGTTTTGATGTCTACCACCATTCAGGCCAGGATAGAACAAGAAGTCCGTCTAAAAAAAAAAAAAAAAAAAATACTTCGGAAATCGTTGTCATGTGTTTTGTGTTTGTGTTTGTGGAGTGCGCAAGAGCTTTGTAGATGTAGTGTGTATTTTGTTATGTTCCTTGATGGCGGGATCCTCTTACATAATGACTGCCAGATCTCGTGCGTGTGTCTCGTGGCTGTGATGAAGTGTTCCTCTCTCTCTCATCACCTCCGCGCTGTACGAGATGATGTCTTGCCCCTCCGTCGAACTTCATGGTATGAGTGTTAGTGGCCGGCCGGGGGAGGTGGGTCATTTTCCCCTTCCCTCCGTGGTCTCTCCATCGTCAGTAGACGAGATCTTTGTTCTGTTCCGGTGACGTCGACTGAGGTTTTGGTGCGTGGCCATCCTGTGTGGCCGTCAAGTGTGTGAAGGAATAATGAAGATACAGATGTTTACAGTGTAAATATTAAATGTAAATCGTTTGTTCCTGCGAGGGTTATTTATTTACATGTTGATTAACCTCCAACACACCACCACCACCACCACCACCACTTAAGCAGATGTTATCATTTAAAGCATGTCTGTGGCCGGTCAGTGGTCGAGTGTCCTTGTTGTGTGTGTGTGTGTGTGTGTGTGTGTGTGTGTGTGTGTGTGTGTGTGTGTGTGTGTGTGTGTGTGTGTTACATCTGTATTTTCTTTGCCATCAACCAACTGCCTCAGATACTCTCGTTGTGATCTTGTTTGTCGTCTGTATTTTGTTTGTTTGTAGTTCCTCTAGTTTACAGGCTTCGCTTGTTTGTTGACAGATGCCCTTGTGTGATTCTGCTGTGATCATTTATGTATTACATAATCGCTTTGTGTACTTGTAGTTATCTTAAAGGTTCAGTTTTATAAATGTCCTCGTGTTTGTGTGTGTGTGTGTGTGTGTGTGTGTGTGTGTGTGTGTGTGTGTGTGTACAAGTAAGACATTCCTGTGAAACATTTGTTGTTCTGAAGTTTAATGGTTCGATCCCATGTGATCCCATGTGATCCCATGTGATCCCATGTGATCCCATGTGATCCCATGTGATCCCATGTGATCCCATGTGATCTCAAAGCCTTGGGAAGTTTATCACCGTAACGCCCTGCCGAGGCCATAGCACGTGACCAAATTGATAAGCTGAGGAAACTGGCTGAAGTAGGAACACTAGCTGAGGGTCAGCCATTCAGCCATGTCCCAGCTGTCTGAGCCATAGCTTCGGCTCTGTGCCACCCTCTGTCGCCCCGCGCATCTCTCACACCAACCGCTGCATCGACCAGCTACCCGACCCCGGATAAAGTTGTGAAAAGTATCATTAAATTTCGTTTACGTGATCCTGATATGATCTTTTCCTAATATCTGATAGAACGAAAAATTGGCTGAGCGTCGCGTGGTGTGGTGTGGGCGGCTGGCTGGCTGGCTGGTCGTCGCCGGCAGCATGTTGAGTGGGTCTCAGCTCTGTGACGTTTGTCAAGGTCTTCCTCCTCACACTGCGGGGACACACCTGGTAGAGGTCCAGTATTAAGAATCGTGGCTTTGAGTGGAATTGATGATCAAGTTGAACATCCGGAAGGTGTTGTGGTGCAGGAGGAGGAGGAGGAGGGAGGGATGATGCACCCCGGCCAAGAGGAAGGCACCTACGGCGCGCGCGCACACACACACACACACACACACACACACACACACACACACACACACACACAGGGCCTCCATGGTATAGTGTTCAGCGGTGCTAACCATGAGTCAACACGCGCCAGCCCGGGTCACGTCCACATGGGTTCGATTCCGAGGCGCGGCAATCGGCACATAGTTAATCCCAGATGTTCATCTATACCTGGGGGCTGATCGATATATAGGTACCAGGTGTGTGTGTGTGTGTGTGTGTGTGTGTGTGTGTGTGTGTGTGTGTACAAGTAGAGGCATGGAACACATACAAGGTTAACAGACGGGGCGACGCGAGTGTAAGACTCCCCCGGAACACTTAAATAGTTTTATCACAAATAGTAATGAGACACACAGGCACGTGGGTGTTATCTGTGTAGTAACATTATATTATGATGGTTACGTCAGCAGGTTTGCCTGTGTACCCAGTCGAGGTGTCTCATGTCTCCTGCTCCTCCCCCTCCTTCCGTTATCGTACTCACCTTCAACGTCAACATGATTCACGCTCCGTAGTATTGTATCAGTTTCAAGTTTGATTCTTCTTTTTTTGATACAGTTGATAGATCTTATCTTTCATTTACTGTTGGTTATGACTTATAACACAGAGTGGAAGTGTTGCGTCGTCAGAGGAATGGAATAACTTATTGTACTCTTGTATTCTATGGGCTCTGGTGGGTGGCTGGGTGAGGGGGCAGCTGTAGTGTTGCTATTGATGGCGATTGAACAGTTGCAGGAGCTTAGCGCCGGCTCAACCACTCAGCTGCCGGCACACATTTGCATCTGTGATGGCCGCTCTGGGTGTTGTTAACTCCTCTCCTGCCCTCCCCTGTATGTCTTCCCCCTACCTTCCCCTTCCCTACCGCTCTAATCTGGCAGGGGCGTCAGGGATGGGTTGCTGCAACACAGGACATCAAGACGTGAGCTTGTGTGTGTGTGTGTGTGTGTGTGTGTGTGTGTGTGGAGGAGGGGGTGGGGAGCATCGTGCGTAGAGGGAGGGGGTGAGGCAGCCGGAGTTCGTGTCGTCCGTTGATGCTGCCGTGTTGGTTGGTACTCCTCACTTCCGCCTGCCGCCCTTGTGTCCTGAGGGACGGGCTCGTGGTCGTGGCCGGGGGGGTAGAGTCGTCGTTTGGTTAGTTTGTACAACCCAGGAATCATTGTATGGGGCTCCTGTAGCTTCTGATTAAGCTGCGCTCTCACGCGGGGGAGGGTAAGGAGGACTCCACTGGGGAGGAAAGGAGCTGGACGACTTTGTACTTTTCCCTAAGGTAACCTGTCGCTCGAGGAGTTCCCACTTGCTGGGCTAAGTCCGGTAAGACTACTGCGATCGTTGGCTTGTGAGTATGGCTAGCAGAGGTGGAGCCACCACCACTAGTGGGGATGGTGGTGGAGCGGGGTTTGGTGTTCAGGCGCTGGTGGTGGTGGTGGTGATGGTAATAGTGGCGGTAGTGATGGAAAGGCCAGTGTGTGGTTTTGTGTGCAACCGTGACGTCACGGGTGTTGATCTCCCTGAACCACCCCACCACCTCTATTACCTCCTGACTATTGTTCCTCCTCCTCCTCCTCCTCCTCCTGAATGATGACGTATGACTTACGTGTCTGACAGAGGAAGTGAAAGTCATTTTTTCCCTATGGGTTATAAATGTGTAGATAATGAATTGTGTGAAACAAGTGCATACTGTCTTGTGTTTTTTGTATCTCTCTATCTATCAGTTTATCTCTGATAATCTCATCTGCCAATCATACTGATCTCTCTCTCTCTCTCTCTCTCTCTCTCTCTCTCTCTCTCTCTAGATAGATAGATAGATAGACGAGTACATATATAGACACTTGGATAGATATGGTATATGCAGAGAAAGTTAGGAGTTACATGATGTTGGAGACACCAGTCTGAGGCACTTCGACCGGTCGTTAGAAAACGGTATCAGTTTTTATCGCTTACTGATAAGCCAGCCACGTTTCCTGGGCGTAGGTAACGGAAGGAGGAGATAAGGAGATAGGCAATATCTTGGCAGTGTGTAGATAATGATGAACAGTGCCTTCGTGGCAGACTGTGTTGTCATCATGGACGTGGGCGAACATTTAAAGTTGCAGAAATGTGTAAAAGGTTTAATCTTGGTGTGTCTTTACAGTCAAGCTCATTGGATTGTGGATGGGGGGTTTTCACTTGTGGACTCAGATACCTAAAGACCTTTTTTTCTTTAAAGAGGAGACCATTGCTGGAGGGTGGCACCGTGCCACAGGTGTGGTGACACTCCCGAGGTGTCAGGTGCCGTGGGAGAGCCCGAGGGATGGTGTTAGGAGGCCTCGCGCCCTCCCCCGTCTGGCACGAGTGGTGGGTTAATGACCTGGTTTGTTGTGGCTGTGCCATTGTCAGGTTTGGGTGGGGAGGCAGGTGTGGCCAGGAGACCAGGTGTGATGGAATTCCCTCTGGTGTTTGCGTGGCCTTCTGGGATGGCGGAGTGTGTGTGTCAGCAGTGCTTCCACCTGAGGGAGACGCTGCTGGTGGTATGGTTCTTACTCGGGGAGGTTCGGCCCACAGCGCCAGGTTTCGTGCGGTCTGGAGGTATACATATATTCACATAATCGTTCCAGCCGTTCACACACACACACACACACACACACACACACACACACACACACACGGGAACCCAACATGAAAGAACACGGTGGACGTGTAACCCAGACTTGAACGTATCTGCCTGCGTGCGTGTTTGTCTGTCTGTTGGTTCTGGTACTCATGGCGTCTCGGCGCTGAGCCTCTGATCAAGCAAACTGTTACTTTCTGAGCCTTGTAATCCCGCATAACCTCTGAGACTAAGTTGATTAGATATCTCAGAAAATGTGACGTTGTGTTCGTTCATAATGTATCGTGTATTCTCAGTAACATATTACTGGGGGCTTGGCTTCTCAGAATGTTGTCTTTGTGATTAGCATGGCGCCTGGGTCTGCTTGGGGCACCGACCTGACGCTGACGCCAACCTACACACTCTTGACCGGGGAGAAATATGCGTACGTGTCGGTTGCTGAGGGAGGAAGTGTTTGTCGTTGCCTGGATTTCCCGATTGTTGAAGAACCACAAACGTGATGTTATGTGATTTTTGGCTGAAATACCCCCCCCCCCCCTCTCTCTCTCTCTCTCTCTCTCTCTCTCTCTCTCTCTCTCTCTCTCTCTCTCTCTCTCTCTCTCTCTCTCTCTCTCTCCCTCCCTCTCTCGTGCTCGGGTATATGGTGTACCTGGGCAGACCTGGTACAACCTCGTGGAACATGTATCCTGACCTGATGGATGGATGGTTCATGTGGTGAGGGTGGCAGGTAGAGGTGATCGTGGTGATGATAGGTAGCTGTGATGGCCCATGTCATCTGTACCGTGGTGTGGGTAGTGGCGCACCATGGCGTGAGTTGGTGGTGGTGTGACCTCTGGTGTTGGCGGGGAGTAATGACGAAATGATGTGGTTAGGTGGAGGTGTGGTTAGCGCCCGGATATCCACTTCACACCTCAGTAGGGGTATGGTGTGGAGGAGGTGTGGTTAGCGCCCGGCACACCACAGAAGAGGTGTGATGTGGTGTGGTTAGCGCCCGGCACACCACAGTAGGGGTGTGGTGTGGTGTGGTTAGCGCCCGGCACACCACAGTAGGGGTGTGGTGTGGTGTGGTTAGCGCCCGGCACACCACAGTAGGGGTGTGGTGTGGCCCGGCACACCACAGTAGGGGTGTGGTGTGGCCCGGCACACCACAGTAGGGGGTGCACCGTACGAGGAAGCTGTCATTCGGCTCCCCGCCGCCGGATGTTGCCGTTTGCTGCCGGCCAGGAGCTGGTCCGCTTCCTGCTAGGAGCTGCCCCGCTTCCCGTTAAGAGCTGGTCCGCTTCCCGTTGTCCGCCCAGCGTCTCTGTTTGCTGCGGGCTAAGAGGCTGGTCCGCTTCCCTTCATACGCTTGGCGTCTACCGCCCACCGTTTGTGCGTTTTATTGGCCCTAACCCCTTGAGCACGACGCATCGTCTCAAACCGTTTTGCCGTGGCTTCGTACCGTCGTGCTCACGGGCTCAAGCAGTTTCCTTGAATATACTTATTATTCTGCGCTGGATGAAGGTGTAAACCGACAGCCATAACGGAGATAAACATCTTCCTGCGTTCTCTGTATCTACTGTGCCTCAGGTTTTGTGTTGCCTTGGGATCCGAGTGTTGTATTGAGGGGTTTCCGGAATTTGGTGTGTCGGCAGTGTTCCACCCACGCAGAAGTTGAATCTTGTGGTACATGTGTTTCATGTTTCGTCCGTGTCACCTTGTATGGTGTGTTCTAGACTGTAGTCTGTGTGGTCTGCGACTGCGGTCTGTAGCTTGTGTACACTGGTTCCCGCGCCTTCTGTAACTGGTTTAATCTGGTGTCCCTGCCGTCTGTAACGTGTTTGAGCCGGTGGACCCGTGCGGTCTGTAACTGGCGTGGGCCCCTTGTAGATGTGTGTGCGTGAGGTGTGTTTACCTAAGGGGTGTGGCGTCAGTGAGGCAGTGTGTCAGTGGGTCCTGAGGTCCAGGTGCTACTGGCCAGTTAGGCCTACCGCGCGGGCTTGGCGGGGGGCAACACAAGTGGGGTTTGATTTCCAGTAGCAGAGCGTGGCCCCCCCCCCTCCCGCAACACGGCTGGCCTTCCGCCTCCCCACTCCCAGAGGAGTTCTCTGCCCCAGGTCCTCTGCCTGCGGTGTTCTCTGCCCCAGGCCCTCTGCCTGCGGTGTTCTCTGCCCCAGGCCCTCTGCCTGCGGTGGTTCTCTGCCCCAAACCCTCTAGCCCGCAGTGTTTTCTGACTCCTTCCCTTGTCCGCAGTCTTCTCTTTTACAACGCTGTGGTATCTCTCCCTGCTCACCCCGGCATACACTACCTCGCCGCTGGCCACATCAGCTCTGCACCAGTTGTTCGTCCTATGGGGTGAGGCAGGACATTAAAGCACACACACACACGTATACACTCTTCCCCTTCCCCTTTCATAACAAATCCCAGGCCGGGCCAAGTCGGGTTTATTCACCCTAGCTCACGTCACATCACCCCAGCTCACGTCACACCACCCCAGTTCCACGTCACACAACACCAACGGGTAACCATCGTGGCCCAGGGAAGCATATTAACCCGATCTTCCACTACCGTCAGTGTCAGGTGTCCCCTCCCGTGCACCTTCCAGCACTCGACGCTTCTTTGTTGTCAGTGATGTTGCCGGGAGACAAGTGGCGAGGTGCCGTTGTTGCCACTGGCTGGATGCCGTAGTTGCCGGGGTCTGTTACCGTGGTTGTCTTCGCTGGAGGGATGCCGTTACCGGATTCGCCTTCGTTGCTTAATGTGTTAAGGTGAAGGAGATGAGGGCGTAGGAGGCGCGGGGGCCGTGCTTAGTGCTCTCCAAGGCTGCGGGCAGGATTAGAGGGCTTGGAGAGCGCCACAGTGTGTCGTGCAGACACGCCCACGTAGACGGACTTTCCCCTCCTCCTCTTTTTCTGTTTAAGGTCCAGAGGAGTCACGGGGAATTCCATGCTCAGCCGCGGGAACTGAAAACTTTCATGGAGACTCGGGGAAAAAGTTCGAGTGTATTGGTACAGCAGGATTGTGCATCGTCTCTGCCCTGGTGGGAGCTCTGCGTGTTGTGCCACGATGGACACATGCCATTACCTGGAGGACACAGCAGCTGGTGATGAACGCTTTTATATAGGGCACGACTGCACGATCCTTGGGTACGACAGCGTGAGCTTTGATATTTGTACGTAAGGACCGTACCTTCGTGATCAAGGACCGTACCGTCGTGATCAAGGACCGTACCGTCGTGATCAAGGACCGTACCGTCGTGATCAAGGACCGTACCGTCGTGATCAAGGGCCATACTGTGCTGAAGGTGTTGATATTATGCTTGGAGGTGCGAAGTCACATGGTATCCCCATCCGTCATCGATCAGGTCACAACATGAAGAGCCATGCACGGGTATCAGACCCTCGCAGAACAACATATGCCATCAGGTAGGTGGGTGGGTGGTATAATCCACCAGGGTTCACGCACACGCTGAAGGTGTACTCTGTGGGGGGGAAATTAAGAGTGAACTGTTAGCGGTACGTTAGGAGAATCGCTCCGTGGGGAAGAACACCTGGAGAATGCGTGGGAAGGTCGACTTCAGGGGCACTCCACACATGCACCAGACATGTATCAGTGACAGAAGAAGATGGCAAGAACTCACAGCTGAAACGAGAGTGTGATGTTCTCCTTCTGCAAGAGAGGAAACGCGAGTTGTGCGCTACCTCCCTGCGCCGTAGCTTGCTGGCACAAGGGTAAGGAACTTGTCTAGATATGTACAAGAGATTGATCGTAGAATCGAAGTATCAGACAGAACTCATTGAGAAAGAAGATCAAACATGATTTTATGAGATGAAAGATAAAGATCCACTATGAATATAAGGAAAGCTCATACGGTGCGTGAAGTACCGTAGTAGCCGTATGAATCCGTATTCATTGAAATAGGAAGTAAAAGACAATCTGTTATTAAACAGTCATATTGCACGTATATGAGTTCGCCACAGAACCATCGAACTTCGAGAGGGTCATGCCTCCTGGTCCAGAACCAGACCCCTAAACTCCCTCTTGTAGAAAACCATAACAGCCATTAGCACCGGCACTAAACATCATCTGGAAAGAGGCCCTGGAGCCCTGAACTCTGCCATAATCCCAGGCGATCTTAAAACTGACTCACATCGGCCCGCTCCGTAAGAGAGGAAGCACAGCAGTTTAAAAAACCCCACCCACCAGTGGCACTAACATCACTCCTCTATGTTATCTCTTGTTCCGTTCCCATTTCAGTGGAATGGAACAAGTGCTGAGAGTCTCCTAAGTGCACTCGCACACTTCCTCACGTACGTACATCCGGTCTGCTAGACTTGTGCGTCCACGGTCGCATTTGCGTTTATTACTTTGCGTTTAGTTCTTTAAGACTAAAGTATCACACGAAATAATAGAAGGTTCCATTGCTTTATCAGAGATGGTTCCTCCTGCCTCCGTATCCGAGATAGCTTCAGGTCGGAACACTACACTTACTGGATCTGTCCAAATCCTTCGTGATCTCTTTTCTTCTAGTTTACCGTCGATGTTGCTGCCGTCCATCGTCACCAACCTGTCATCTATGACACGCGTCTTGCATTCATATACCTGCCTTACAGTTGAGGAGACAGAACAACTCATACAGAATACCAGACAGAAACAGACAATAGTCACTTCGCGGAAAGGATACACAGAAGATCTGGGAGGATTTATATCTGATGACGTTGCCTTCAGCGAGCACTGGCTACCCACCGTTGAGCTCTCTGAAGAATACCACACACTGGATACTGCGAAGAGACAGAGTCAGTAGGCTAAACTGATGGTGGCGCGCTGCTGCACCATGCTTCCCTCTCCCATGCTTCGTGTGCTGTCGCAGGTCACTCACACTCCGCGTTGACAGTACTTTTTGGAGTGCTAGACGGGGAAGATGGAATGCTGTGGGACGCACGAGCTGCAAGTGTACACTGGAAAATTGATCTACAATGGAGTGATCGGAGGAGCAGTAGTATAACTTGCGCTCACCGTTAAGTTGAGGATTTGGACAGGCCTTCAACACGAGCGGAAGTTATAAGTAGGGTAAGGTGTCTTGGGCGGAGCGGAACCGTATTCCTCACTACCTGGAAGTAAACTCTGGAAGTGTTATAGATGGCCAAGTGCAGGACGCGCACTACCCACTTGGCTGACGGCAGGAACTACATTGATTTGTGCCGGTGTCCCCGGCCAATTTATTGTGCCACCCATGCTTATCCTGCGAGCGGTAGCGCAAAGGGATTACAGGGGGCACAGAGGGTCGTAGTCAGACCCCAGTGGGTTGATGATTACATGTTACAGTTCGTATTTCAGTACATACATTATACCTAGTTTCAACGGCGCAGCTTGTTGCTAGACCTGGTTACGGAGCTGGACCATCCTGCAGCACCGGTGCTGGGAAGACGTGTCCCGGATGTCCAAGCACTCCAGGACATTGCAGACATTGTTGACGACCTGAAGGCCACTCTCCACGTGTGCAGGGGAGGGAATGTTTGTGTTGTGCCCGTGAGTTGTGATGGATGAATCGTGGAACGGTTTGCCTGGACGAGAATGAAAATAAGCCTGATGATAATGTGACCCGTGCGGCAGGGGACATTGAAAAGGGCAGACCCGTGATGAATAATGTCATGAAACTTACATGAGACGAGACCAGTTGTGTTTTGCATTTCCATGACGAGAGTCATGAGGACGTGGTGGGGGTGGGGGACGTTTAGTCCACCCTGGCTGGCCTGGTGGGCGGCGGGTGAGGACGTGGTGGGTGGGGAGAGACGTTCAGCCTGGGCTTGGCTTGAAGGGGGGGACGGCTGACAGACAATGTGTGCCGGTGCTGCAAATAGCAACAGCCTGGTGGGTCACTGAATCATGCAGGCATCAAGCGGTGTCCGATATGCTGGAGACCTGAGGCTACAGAGCCACGTGTCATGCCGGGCTACAGTGACGTCAGCGTCGGAGGTGGTGCCAAGTACGGCGGCCTTCGCGTAGGCAGCGCGGGTGCGTGAGTGTACTCTTACCTAACGTGAAGTGGTTCTGTGGTTAGCGGGCGAGGATGTCGAGCGGCGGCGAGAGTGATTCATAGCAGCCAGTTGTGCAGTGTCGACCGTCATCACGCGGGCCGGGAATGAGGGCCTCAAGTGGAAGGGAAAGTTAGGAACAATGACTGTGGTTTCCTCCCCCCCACGACCACAGCTGAGGGTGGTACGCCACCTGCCTCCCTGGCACTCCTCCTCCTCCTCCTCCTCCCACACCTCCACCCCCTCCCCCGACCTCACCATCCCCCCCTCCCCCCTTCCATCTTCCCCTCCCTTCCTTGTAAATGCTCGATATTATCACCATGACCATCGCCGCTGAGGCTCTGCCAAGGTTCCTCCGTAAGTCAACATCCAGAAAGAGAGAGAGAGAGAGAGAGAGAGAGAGAGAGAGAGAGAGCGTTGTTTAAGAATGCAAGCCACGGTTTGAGCAGCAGCACGTATAACAGATGATTTTGGTAAGCAGTGAACCGGTGAGACAGAATCGGTTGTGGCGAGTGTGTGTCTGCCAGAGATGCCCTTTTGTCTGTGGCCGACCCCCGAGGAAGACATCTCAAAACAAGAACGAAAAAAGAAAAGAAAAGAAAAAAAAGAAGGCCAGCAGCAGCAGCAGCAGAGGGAACTGGGTTAAACCGGTGTTATAAGGATCTAAAGGATTGTGTTGTGAAGCAGGCTGGTGGACGAGGAGGTGCAGTGTTTGTGGGCGTGGGGTTGCTTGTGTCGGGCGTGCAGGTGCTAGGTTGTTGGTGTGGGGATGCAAGGAAGTGGGCGTGGAGATGCATGGTAGTGGGCGTAAAGATGCAGGCGAATGGGCGTGGATATGCAGGGAAGTGGGCGTGGATATGCAGGGAAGTGGGCGTGAAGATGCAGGGAAGTGGGCGTGTAGTGTAGGGTAGTAGGCGTGTAGGTGCGGCTAGAGTCAGGCAATGACCGTATGGTGAGGAACACTGTGGTGTATATACATACAGCAGTAATTGTTGGCGCTGATGAGCTGGAGGTAATGATGACGCCCACCACCACCAGCAGAGACCTGTCTCTCGGGAGATCACCCTTCATCACCGCAGCTGCCCGGTCCTCCACGTCACACACGTAATTAACAATCACGGGTTTTTATCAAGCTGCCTCAGGGTACGTTTGTTGGTGTGGTGTGGGGGGGTCGGTGGACGCTTGTTTCTGTATGTGGTATGTGTACCTGTATCTCTGGTATGTAGGCATGTATGCCTGAATATCATACATAGTGTGTGTGTGTGTGTGTGTGTGTGTGTGTGTGTGTGTGTGTGTGTATTGTATGTCTCGTGATTGTTTCCATGTATGTCTATTGTTTGCCCCATGAATCTATCAATAAATGTGCATTGTGTGTTCCATGGATATTTGTGAGCATGTGTATTGTTTCTTTGACATGTTCGGGCGTATGTATACTTCCCAGGCTTTTATGTATTAAGGACTGTATACTGTAATGTCTGGATACATAAGTTGAGGCTCCGTTCCAGTGGCTGTTGACAGTGGTACATGTATTCCCACTGTGCACTGAGGTAATGAAGTCACTAGTGGTACACCAGTCATTCCTGGGACATTACAAGCGACGATGTTATTCCCTCATTAGTAACACGTCTGTAGTAACACGTCCCACAGAGACAAACCACGGTTAAGCAAGGTCAGTAGTAACACGTCCCACAGTGAGACAAACCCTCAGTATCACCTGAGGGGGTCTCCTCCTGTACGAGGAAGATGCAGAGGCACATCATGAAAGGATGAGTCTCCTTCCGTGTTTTGTACGTTTTCGGTTTTTATGTGTGTAGAGAAACGTTTGAAACGGTAAACGTTTTGCTCTCGGCCGTGTTGAGAACCATACTTTAACGGACGGTATATTGTAGGTGTCTGTCCCTAAATTTCCCGCGTCGTCTTGGCTGCTTCGCATTAGTATTTCGGTGTGTTGGGAGGCAGGAGGTGGCCCCGGGGGACGGTTCTCATGTGGAGCGGCGTCCTGGCCCCTCGGTTGCATTGCCGCCCCTGAGGCAAGAGGGACGGGGGAAAGTGTGTTACGAGAGGTGGGGCTCAGCCGCTGCAGGTGTTGGACGTCGAAGAGAGAGAGAGAGAGAGAGAGAGAGAGAGAGAGAGAGAGAGAGAGAGAGAGAGAGACCGTGGGAAGCTGCTTACAGCCTCTTTTCCTGCCGCTTGTGTTGTTGATTTAGGTAAGACTCGGCAAGATCGGGGGTGGGCTCCTCCTCCGCTCAGGTGATGGCCCGTATCGGGTGCGTTTAGTCACTTATGGCAACACTTCTGACCCATTGATAGGTGTTACGGGATCTCCTGCTGCAGGAGGTTACCCCGCGAGCGTACAGTCACGTCGAAGAACTTCTCACTCCAGAAGGAATTCACGTTTCCCTGCCACTGGGAATGGGGTCAGGACCGGAGGACGGAGGAGGGTCTGTGTCCCAGGAGGAAGGTTGAGGGTTATCGTTTGTGTTACTGGTGCGGGAAGCTTGCTCGACCCGACTTGTAAACCTTTTCTTTTCTTTCTTCCTTTTTTCTTTTCTTGTTCATCTGGAGGCTGAAGGTGAGGCTGGTGGTCAATGATTCCAGTTGGCCGAGTGTTGTTGACCGGCTCTTGCTTGTCACACAGAGGACACCTCCTGAAATATTCCAGCCCTTGCTCTTGCCGGCAGAAGGTCGTCCAGTGTCGCTTCCCATTTTGAACCCCCCTTGTGTCTCTTATCTCCCCCCACCCTCCTCCCATTTTACAGGAAGAACATCATCCAGTGTCATCTCCCATTTCGAAATTCCTGTGGTCTCTCTTTAACCCCTTACCCAGTTACCGGCTGGGGTGGATGACGTACACGCCATTTCTCATCCTTTGGCTGTACGATCCTGTATACTTTTGTGTACATGAGGGATTTAGGATTTTATTACCATCCTGATGCGCACAAGCTCGCCGTCAGGTCTTCTGTTATCCGTCTCTCCCGTGTCTCCTCAACCCTTGTGGTCAAGTGGTCATGGCCCACCACTTTAATATAAACGCTCCTTAATATTTCACTTCGGTTCAAGTGATACAGACGTGCTCATTCACACACACACACACACACACACACACACACACACACACACACACATCATTCACTGTCAAGAGTCATTCTTTAGCCACCTTCATCTAAAATCCCTCCAGCCACGAGTGCTCAGTTTTCTTCATTTGTCCATCTCGTCGACACTTGTCCACCAAGAATAATTGACCGCCACCCTCTCCTTCAACCTCCAAATTACCGGAAAAAGAAGGTTTGCAGGTCGGGTCGAGCAAGCCAACGCGAACAACAATAATCCTGAACTTTTCTCGTGGCACAGTGACCGTCTTGGTCTCTTCGTGGCGCCGTCCCTGGTGCTCTGCCCCTCCCTCGTGCTCCAACCCAGATCTACACATTCATGAAAACGTTAACCTAAACTATGCTTCTACTGCAGCCGACACCTACGCTATACCTCAGATGTTGGTGTGTGTGTGTGTGTGTGTGTGTGTGTGTGTGTGTGTGTGTGTTTGTTTGTGTGTAGCTTAGATGACCAGAGGAGTAAGAAGCCTGAGGGTACTCGTGCTTCACACGACCTCCACACCCAACTCCTCCCTCCTCTCTCCATCCTGCCCTCCCCACCTCCTCGACATTAGCATTGTGGTGCACAGCGAAAAACGGCAACAACTTGTGGGATGTACGGCGGTCATAAAGTGAGGCGGGAGGGCTATCGAGTGGAGGGAGTGAAACGTTCGCGGCAGACTAACGCCGCCCGTGGCCCGGAGGGAATGTGCCGCTTTACCCACCTGCACCTGTGCCACGCCCAGCCAGACACACACGCCTCCCCTCCCTCCTCACCTCACCTCCTGCCACGGAGGAGTAAGGAAGGCATGGATGAGGAGGACATAGAGGAACGGGATGTGAGATGACGTAGGGAGAGAGCGAGGGTGTGTGTGTAAATGGGAGGGACAGATAACAGGAGACCTGATTGTCCATGACGAGGATACCTGCAGGAGAACAATATGTGGGAAGGGAAGAAAACAGAAGACCCGGTGGTCTATGACGAGGGTATCTGTGTTTTTGTGTGGGAGATACACAGTAGTAAAAAGCAGAGAGCTGTGGTGGCCTCTCATGGCCATGACGGGATGGTCTGATTTGATATGTCTCGCTGTATGGTTCACGTCTATGTGGCATGCAATAAAGGCTCAGATTTGTATACTCCAAGTTGTTTAGATCTGTTATTCTATTTCGGATTGCTCAGGTCTGTACAACAGATCAGATGCAGATTTTTCAGGTCTAGTATGGTTCAGGTCCAGATTTTTCAGGCCTGTGTACGTCAGGTCCAAAGTTTTCGGGTCTTTGTGCCTCAGGTCCGGATTGTTTACGTATGAGACATGAAGATGTGGAGGGAGTTATTCCCCAGGTGTGGAGGGACTGACTTCAGGTGTGGAGGCTTGTACTACCCAGATGTGGAGGGACTCGCCTCTGACTGTTGTTTTCCCCCGCTTTGATCCAACAAATATTAGTTTTAGGGAAGAGGCGTGAGACAGTCGAGGCGTTGCATAAACACCAGGGATTAAAAAGCAGGTGAGGCAACATGTGATCTTTCAACACGGCAGACGGGAACACCCCCAGCATGTGATGACTCTCGACGTGTAGTGTAGTGTTGGCCTTCTTGAAAAGGTTAGTTCCAGAAGGCGAGACGTGACAGTGTAATATTTCCGTGGCCAGACCCTCTGTGCTTCAGGGATGGTGTGGTCCACATGCTAATTCAGTTGATCAAGTAGAGATGAGGTCTTGTGGACCCGGGGGAGTGGCTCTGGCCTCGCTAGTTGATGGATTTTGATTCGTACGTTTACATTTGTTGTTCTGCCAACTCACAGCCACGTGTGTCACGACCCTTGACCGCGACCCTTGGGTATGCTTGACGGCCCAGCCTTTGACCGGACGCTACAGGGTCAAGTCGGGGCCAGGCCATCGTACCCGATGGACACTCAAGGCCTATATTGTCGTGCTTGAGGGTCGTATCCTCATGCTCATGGGTCGTCCCATCATGCTCAAGGGTCGTATCCGTGACCGTAAGGGTAGTACCATTGTGCTCAAGGGTCTTACATTCGCATGCACAGGTGGTACCGTCGTGCTCAAGGGTCGTGTTGTCGTGCTCCACAGCTGAGTAATGTAGCAGCTGGGGAGTGTGTTCTGAGGGTGGACGTATCTTCGTAACACAGTGTGTTGCACGACTGTAACACATCGCCGGCATGAAGCTGTGTTTCACGCGTACCCGGCCTATAATACCCCGGCCTCTCGTTGGACTCTCCTTACCCAAAACATTTAGTCTGAACCGAGGTATTGTATATGCAATACCTGGATCTGTTATACACACACAGCCAACCGTGCGGACCGCCAGGGGGGAGCCACGTCGTCCTCAGGGCTGGAGAGGGTGGCAGTACGTACAGGTTCAACTTAGTGCCTTGGGGAGGAGGGATGGGACTTGGGCTATGTCGGGGCAGGGTAGCGTGATACGCTCTGAACTACTGAGTCTCGCTGCTCACAACCGCAGTGGAGGTACAGGAACTTTAAAGTAGTGAAGTGGCGGGGGAGAGAGAGAGAGAGAGAGAGAGAGAGAGAGAGAGAGAGAGAGAGAGAGAGAGAGAGAGAGAGAGAGAGAGAGCGTTGAGGGTACTTTTCGTTGTGTGTGGCAGAGAGGATTTCCATTGGACGGTGTGATCTCTGGTGTTGCTATGCGCCTCAGTATTATGTTGTTATAGATTTATGTAAAGGTGAGCTTTATCCTCAACCAGAAGTGTGTGTGTGTGTGTGTGTGTGTGTGTGTTGTGTGTGTGTGTGTGTGTGTGTGTCAGAGCGCAACGTACTCAGTGTGTACTCGGTCTAGATACCTTTTGATTGATTTGATTCGATTAATATTCAGCTTTAAGAGTTCCAGCCACATTTATGAAGGACCAGGAGGGGTTGTCATAGGGGGAAGGGACCTTGTGCCTTGTCGAGATGATGTTATTGATCAGTGTTGGATGTGTGAAGGTGGAGCGAAGAGTTGTGATTGGAGGCGTTGGTTGGTCGGTCCAGCTGACGGTGTGAGCCAGCACGCTGGCTTGGCCTGGCCTGGCCCCTGCCGTGCGTGGGCACAATTTTTTGTACCTAAATGCATGGCTGGCGGGGGGGGGGGGGGGGATCCATGGTGCTGGCAGCCCCCCTTGTTATTGACGTCACACTAAAGTTGACCCTAATTCTGTGAAGTGGGTGTTGGTCAGCATTGTGTTGGCCGCCTGTGGTGTTCTGGTTTCTTGGGTTGGCCAGCAACAGTGTCCTGGTGTTGGCCAGCAGCTGTGTCCTGGTGTTGGCCAGCAGCTGTGTCCTGGTGTTGGCCAGCAGCTGTGTCCTGTTGTTGGCCAGCAGCTGTGTCCTGGTGTCGGCCAGCAGCTGTGTCCTGGTGTTGGCCAGCAGCTGTGTCCTGGTGTTGGCCAGCAGCTGTGTCCTGGTGTTGGCCAGCAGCTGTGTCCTGGTGTCGGCCAGCAGCTGTGTCCTGGTGTTGGCCAGCAGCTGTGTCCTGGTCCTGGTGTTGGCCAGCAGCGTTGTCCTGGTGTCCTGGTGTTGGCCAGCAGCTGTGTCCTGGTGTCCTGTGTTGGCCAGCAGCTGTGTCCTGGTGTCCTGTGCTGGCCAGCAGCTGTGTCCTGGTGTCGGCCAGCTGCTGTGTCCTGGTGTTGGCCAGCAGCTGTGTCCTGTGTGGCCAGCAGCTGTGTCCTGTGTGGCCAGCTGCTGTGTCCTGTGCTGGCCAGCTGCTGTGTCCTGGTGTTGGCCAGCAGCTGTGTCCTGTGTCCTGTGTGGCCAGCAGCTGTGTCCTGGTGTCCTGTGTTGGCCAGCAGCTGTGTCCTGGTGTCCTTTGTTGGCCAGCAGCTGTGTCCTGGTGTCTGTTTGTCTTGTGGGATGTTTTGCTTTCTCCTTTAGGCACGGCGGTGCGATCCTTGAGGACGACTACATGACCCTGGGGTGTGATGGCCCACCCTCTTACTTAACCCGTAAGGCTCATCGTATTAGCCTAAGGGTCGTACCCTTCAGGACCCCCTTCACGTTGAGGGCTGGATGGAAAACGACGGTGTAGATACGGCGAGAAATTCCCATGGGATTTCCTTTGTGTAAAACATCTTGCTGAGGGAAGGATGCAGTGGGTGTGGTGATACGTGCACAGGTTTATCTCCACACACACACACACACACACACACACACACACACATACACATTCGCAACGAAGAGACATTGCAACACAGGACTCCAGTATTTTCACGTGTGAGGCACTGAGTTGTGCCGCTCGAGAGAGAGAGAGAGAGAGAGAGAGAGAGAGAGAGAGAGAGAGAGAGAGAGAGAGAGAGAGAGAGAGAGAGCCAGTCTATCAGGACTGTACCATGACAACACTTTTTGCTTCCCCCTAACCAAGACAAAGGACGAGATATTTACGACTTCGTCAGGGGGTTAGAGCGGAGGACCCTGGGTTTGTCAGTTTTGTTTGTACTGTGTGTGTGTGTGGCTACAGGCCTTGGTGATGACGGGCCTCTGTATTGACTTACCAGGTTGGCTCTCTCTCTCTCTCTCTCTCTCTCTCTCTCTCTCTCTCTCTCTCTCTCTCTCTCTCTCTCTCTCTCTCTCTCTCTCTCGGCAGCAGTTTTTTTTTTTTCATTTATTGGTATGATGATGATGATAATGAAAATGATAATGATATAATGGTATCATGGTTATACATACAATATACACAATAGTGTTGGTACAAGCTCCTGGTACAGTGGGATGGTCCTTTGTTCAGTGGTCTTTTGTAAGAACCTTAGGATTTCTCTGAACTTTTTCTTTTCACGCACTGGGATGTAAATACAGTGTGGGCGCCACCCACCTGTTCTACATTATGAACATGGATTCAGCAAACTCCTCGTGCCCAAGGTTTACAGTGAAGACTCTGGACACTTAACTTCTAAGCTGGCCAACACTCACCTCCAACCAAGACAAACACACAGCATCACGTGTCACTTCTTGCCCTGTGGTTCCGGCTGGTGGACGTGGCTGACTTACTGAGCGCAGTTCATACAGCATCTACAATGCACGAGAGTACAGGAGGCTGTAGGGTAGATGTTGTGGTGATGTATATATGTTTTAAGAATATTACAACGGATTCCCACAGTGGTAGCAGATATTGATGCTTTAGGAAATTAAGTTTCTGTTGTCGTATGTTTCTTGATACAGGAAGATCTGAGGACCAGCGAGCATCCATAACATGGGTGGGGTAGGATATTTCACCTGGTGATGTGTGATGGATGTGTGTGTGTGTGTGTGTGTGTGTGTGTGTGTGTGTGTGTGTGTGTGTGTGTGACTGAGAGATTTTTGATGTGTTTGTACCGTTAGGCTCAGGCTGGTCCAGCAGGTTGTGTGTTCTCCTTGTACACAAAGAGAATATGATAGTTGTAGTTTGTGTTCCAGGCTAGTTGGGGTGTTGCGTGTGTATATAAATGAATATTTATTTTAACTTTGAGCAGGGTTTTTCAGTTTTCCTTCCTTAGTGATATGCGTTCTTTCTTTACCTCACATAACTCTGTTTGGTATATTTACCGTTCGAGGCGAGTCTTTCCACACATTTGTATTGTGCAAGTTGAGATTTCTAATCGTGTTATATCCTCTAAGTTGTATTGCATCAGAGTTAAGTAACATATTGCTTGGGATTATTGTAATATTTGTACCAGTAGGAGCAGTGACTGGTGTGTGTGTGTGTGTGTGTGTGTGTGTGTGTGTGTGTGTGTGTGTGTGTGTGGTATACTCATCATTACACCATCACGCCCACGTCATACACACAAACATACACTTTCTCTTTCCAGCCCGACACGTTCCCCCGCCCTGCACCCCAACACGCTAGTTGGGTGGGGTCATTATGATGAGACTAATGATAATTAATGTTGGTTTATTGTCACGTGTTCATTACGTATATATGAAATGGAAGGATGAGTCACGTGTTTATTACATATACGACGAGGTGTGGAGTGGACGGAATCACGGGGTTCTGACGTGTGTTTTGAGGACTGGTATGTTGTGGAGGGAGGCACGTGGTGATGCATGTTGTGGAGGGAGGCACGTGGTGATGCATGTTGTGGAGGGAGGCACGTGGTGATGCATGTTGTGGAGGGAGGCACGTGGTGATGCATGTTGTGGAGGGAGGCACGTGGTGATGCATGTTGTGGAGGGAGGCACGTGGTGATGCATGTTGTGGAAGGAGGCACGTGGTGATGTACGCTGTGGAGGGAGGCACGTGGTGATGTACGCTGTGGAGGGAGGCACGTGGCCGTGACGTGTGGCCTGGGATGTGTGGTATATTACGTGTAGAGCCACGTGTTGCAGGCTCCACGTGGCCTGACCCACGTGTCCTGTGGCACTTGTCTAAGGTCCTTGTTTTTCTGTGCCCGCCAGCATTATTACTGTAGCCAGAGCGGAACATGTGAAATTATGCTCTACCCAACACCATAAGTGTTTTTCTCGGAGCGTGGGCAGCACTCGGGCTTGGGCAACACTGGGAGCGTGGGCAGCACTCGGGCTTGGGCAACACTGGGAGCGTGGGCAGCACTCGGGCCTGGGCAACACTGGGAGCGTGGGCAGCACCTGGGCCTGGGCTACACTGGGAGCGTGGGCAGCACTCGGGCCTGGGCAACACTGGGAGCGTGGGCAGCACTCGGGCCTGGGCAACACTGGGAGCGTGGGCAGCACCTGGGCCTGGGCAACACTGGGAGCGTGGGCAGCACTCGGGCCTGGGCAACACTGGGAGCGTGGGCAGCACTCGGGCCTGGGTAACACTGGGAGCGTGGGCAGTACTCGGGCCTGGGTAACACTGGGAGCGTGGGCAGCACTCGGGCCTGGGCAACACTGGGAGCGTGGGCAGCACTCGGGCTTGGGCAACACTGGGAGCGTGGGCAGCACTCGGGCTTGGGCAACACTGGGAGCGTGGGCAGCACTCGGGCTTGGGCAACACTGGGAGCGTGGGCAGTACTCGGGCCTGGGTAACACTGGGAGCGTGGGCAGCACTCGGGCCTGGGCAACACTGGGAGCGTGGGCAGCACTCGGGCTTGGGCAACACTGGGAGCGTGGGCAGCACTCGGGCCTGGGCAACACTGGGAGCGTGGGCAGCACTCGGGCCTGGGCAACACTGGGAGCGTGGGCAGCACTCGGGCCTGGGCAACACTGGGAGCGTGGGCAGCACTCGGGCTTGGGCAACACTGGGAGCGTGGGCAGTACTCGGGCCTGGGTAACACTGGGAGCGTGGGCAGCACTCGGGCCTGGGCAACACTGGGAGCGTGGGCAGCACTCGGGCTTGGGCAACACTGGGAGCGTGGGCAGCACTCGGGCCTGGGCAACACTGGGAGCGTGGGCAGCACTCGGGCCTGGGCAACACTGGGAGCGTGGGCAGCACTCGGGCCTGGGCAGCACTGGGAGCGTGGGCAGTACTCGGGCCTGGGCAACACTGGGAGCGTGGGCAGTACTCGGGCTTGGGCAACACTGGGAGCGTGGGCAGCACTCGGGCCTGGGCAACACTGGGAGCGTGGGCAGTACTCGGGCCTGGGTAACACTGGGAGCGTGGGCAGTACTCGGGCCTGGGTAACACTGGGAGCGTGGGCAGTACTCGGGCCTGGGCAACACTGGGAGCGTGGGCAGCACTCGGGCCTGGGTAACACTGGGAGCGTGGGCAGTACTCGGGCCTGGGCAACACTGGGAGCGTGGGCAGTACTCGGGCCTGGGTAACACTGGGAGCGTGGGCAGTACTCGGGCCTGGGCAACACTGGGAGCGTGGGCAGCACTCGGGCCTGGGCAACACTTGTTGTGGTGTGGCTGGCTAGTGGTCCCGTTGGCTGTTGGATGTATGTAGTCTTCCTTGTGAGTCTCGCCTGGTGATGGTATCTTGTAATTACTGTTTTTATCAGCGTCGGAGAACATGAGGACTCCCAGGGGGGCGGGCTCCAACACTTGTTGTTGTTGTTGTTGTTGTTGTTGTTCAAGATTCACCAACCCCATAACCTGGCTTGGGTCCTCCTGTGTACACGGGACTGTGGACGTACCAACGTCTGTGGCTGGTGTGTGTTTGCGTCGGGGTTGTAGACACGGAGCTGGACGTCCCTCACTGCGCTACGGCTATCTGTCATCTTGTGGCCGGCAACACCTGCTCCACATTTGTCGAGAAGCCTCGGTCTAGTGGAGGGAGCGGCGTGTGCATGAGGAGTGGAGGGAGCGACGTGTGCATGAGGAGCGGAGGGAGTGACGTGTGCATGAGGAGCGGAGGGAGCGGCGTGTGCATGAGGAGTGAGGACGCCACGCTGTACTTGAGTGAGAGAGTTAGTTACTTTGATCACTTTAGTCACCAGGCCACATGCCCTGACCTGGGTCAGACATTACAGGCACACTCGCCAAACTTCAGCGTGTAAGTTATGCAGGCGTAGGTGATGATGGAGATAGTTACAGGGGCGGGCTGAAGGCCCCATGTATTGAGATACACGATGAGGGAGTGATACATACGTAGGCGGTGTACAAAGGTTGGGTGAGCATGTATATGTATGGAGAGTAGAGCAGTACATATGGTAGGTTACATAGCATTGTGGGTACGGTGAAGTGGACGTCATTGTTCCTGAATTACTGTAGTTCCAGAGTTCGTAGAACATGAGACCCGGATGCCCAAAGTCCGTGATACAGGGACACTCTATGGAGTGTTAGTGTGTGTAGTTATATGGTATATCATATAAATTATACCAGGTTGTATCTACTCCAGGATCACGCTCTGCCTACCAGAATGACTGTCTGGTGCAGTGTGTACATCTGGTCCTGTTCTTAAACCACAAGAGTGTGGGTGAGGTTATGGTTGGCAGGAGGCACAAGGCCCTCTTACGAGCAGCTGCTGTGGCTTTTGTCTCTCTCTCTCTCTCTCTCTCTCTCTCTCTCTCTCTCTCTCTCTCTCTCTCTCTCTCTCTCTCTCTCTCTCTCTCTCTCTCTCTCTCTCTCTCTCGTGACATTATCATCAGGACCCGGGGCGACACGCACGTGCATACAGCTTCACACACACACACCCTCTCTGTTGTCATCCTTGTGATATACTCGTTTTGTGATGTCCTGCATGACGTGTCCAGGTTATATCTTATGTATGCTTATAACTCTCTTTTCCCCCCCGTGCAGGTACGTGTTGTTGAGGGAGTCGGTATGTGTGGGTTGTGAGGCGCGTCTCCCCCGCCGGCAGGAGCGGTACGCCTCCCGTAAGTCGATCATCTGCCGTGGTGTGTGGCAGGCCTCTGGTAACGTGCATCTCCCTCACCCCTCTTTTCATGGTTGGGGATTTCTGAAGGGATCCTTCATTATTCTCAAGGTCTTGAAAATATTTTGCCTCGCCCGCCATCCAGGGGATGATGTACGTGTGAAGCGAGGCTCCACACACACACACACACACACACACACAGGCACAGTACGTGTTTACTCCGTGTGAGAATCTGTGTCGCGGTCGGGCGGGTGGTGGGGGTGGCGGTGTGAGGGAAGCCATCAAGTTAATTGGATCAAGCAAACTGTTGGTGTCGCGGCCGGAGGACCACTGGCACACATTACCTCAAGGTTTCCCGCGTGGCTCACCGGCTGCCTGACGAGAACCACCCGAAGAAGAAGAGGAAACTGTCGTGATAAGCAAGACTTATGCAGAAATGCTCCCGTGATGAGCGAGTGAGTGAGTCGTGGGTAAATGCTACCGTGATGAGCGAGTGAGTGAGTCGTGGATAAATGCTACCGTTATGAGTGAGTGAGTGAGTCGTGGGTAAATGCTCCCGTGATGAGCGAGTGTGTGAGTCGTGGGTAAATGCTACCGTTATGAGTGAGTGAGTGAGTCGTGGGTAAATGCTCCCGTGATGAGCGAGTGTGTGAGTCGTGGGTAAATGCTACCGTTATGAGTGAGTGAGTGAGTCGTGGGTAAATGCTCCCGTGATGAGCGAGTGTGTGAGTCGTGGGTATATCCTCCCGTGATGAGTGAGTGAGTGAGTCGTGGGTAAATGCTCCCGTGATGAGCGAGTGTGTGAGTCGTGGGTATATCCTCCCGTGATGAGTAAGTGAGTGAGTCGTGGGTAAATGCTCCCGTGATGAGCAGTGAGTGAGTCGTAGGTAAATGCTCCCGTGATGAGTGAGTGAATGAATCGTGGGTAAATGCTCCTGTGATGAGCAGTGAGTGAGTCGTAGGTAAATGCTCCCGTGATGAGTGAGTGAATGAATCGTGGGTAAATGCTCCTGTGATGAGTGAGTGAGTGAGTCGTGAGTAAATGGTGCAAGGTGAGAGAAGGTGTTGATAAAGAGGGTTGGTATAGATTACTTGAAAATACTGATACAGAAGAAGGTTAAAGAGATGACTGGGCTTTAATTATTTTATTTTTTTTTTTTTACCGGTTGCTCTTACATATTGTGAGTTACGCCCTTTGTACCTGTTGCTCTGTAATTTGGTCCACAGTAGCTTTTGTTTCATTTGGTCTTTTATTTTCCCCACCTCACCCCACCTGTGTTGCGGCTAATACTCGTCCCACTTTCATGTCTTTGTTTTCGTTGCTCCCCGCTGCTCTCTCTCTCTCTCTCTCTCTCTCTCTCTCTCTCTCTCTCTCTCTCTCTCTCTCTCTCTCTCTCTCTCTCTCTCTCCTCGTGCCATAATTCTGCATTTTGTTGTCAATTTCCAACTTTCTACGAAGGCCTCTCGTGTTGGACCTCCCCCCTCATGGCGCTTCACCCGCTTCATCTCGCGCCGCTCCCGTGTCTTCTACGTATTACCTTCTTCATCTCCCATCCTTCTCCACCCTCTGCCTCCACTTCTCTGCTGAACTCTTCCTCTGGTTTGTCCCTCATTACATATTCCAGTACCCGCAGAGAAACATGTTCTTGATGTTGTTGTTGTTGTTGTCGTAGTTCGTCTTTATACCTCTTTGTCCTCTTTCCGTGAGTTAGAGCTGGTCTCTCTCTCTCTCTCTCTCTCTCTCTCTCTCTCTCTCTCTCTCTCTCTCTCTCTCTCTCTCTCTCTCTCTCTCTCTCTCTCATTCTTTCGTTTCTTTTTAAGTTATCGTCCGAATTTTAATGGGTCGGAAGTCATTAATTTAGTTTTTTCCCCTGGCAGCAAAACATTTTTCCTGGACGTGACACGATCACTGGGCAGTAAGACGGATGGCCACGTCTGTGTAGGAATGCCAGCAAGCGAGGGGACGGTACACAGACCCTCACCCGTTCTGTCCCTCACTAGCACACTGCTGCTGCGCCTGCCTGACCTCTTGTCTCCTGCACTGTAAGGGGTTCTGTTTCCCGCTAAAAGGAACTGCTGCTGCACCTGATCCCTCTCTGTCTTATTATGGTGTCCGTCTCGTATCGTATTATATTTCCATACCTTATATTGGTGTGGGAGGGCTCGTCTCTAGCCCCACTGCTCGGTCTGGGGCCAAGATGATGTTATTGGTCGTGTGATCAGTTAGGCTGTCGGAGGCCGCGTCCTGTAAGCTTACGATATTGTCCATAACCTGGCAGGTCAGGTACACAGGCCAGGAACCACCTGTTAATTAATGTAGGTGGGCGAGGGTGGGTGGGGAGTGGCGCCTGGTGGGGTCAGGACCCACTTGGTGGTGGAGGGCGGCAGGGGAAGGTGTGGTTGGGTGGAGGCAGCCAGCCGGTGGTGGGTCATTCGTCTCGCTGTACCCCAGGTTCTGCTCCAGCTTCCTGAAATATACATCTACACGTAAATGTTCCCCCTCATTGTCTGCTCCTCCTGCCACTCCTGCTGCTGCAGCTGCTAATCTGCTTCTCTTCCCCCCTTGTTGCTCGTGACGTGACCTGTGTTGCATGTGCTCCTGCTGGAGCTGTTGTCTCCATCATCACCACCGCCGGTGTGACGGTCACGTAAAGACTGTTACGTAGTCACGACAGCGGTCGTTGCTCAGTACATGTAAAGACACAGTTGGTGTAGACGTGGGTGTTGCACTGCTGGTGACGTGTATTGCTGGACGGGAGATCTGTAGTGGTACGTGGCTTGCAGGACGACGTGTGGCCAGTAGGTTTAATCGTAGTACATCACCAGGGGTGTTCGTAGTGGTCATACAACAGTGTTAGGGAAGTACACCCAGTAGAGTACATCATCGAAAGTACATCATGTGTGCTAGAAATGTACGTTTGTTCGTACAGTGTATCAGAAGGTATACAGAAGCTGGGTTAAGTTTGTGCATATCAGCACGCTGCACACATCAAGCTCACCATTGAGAAGGCTATAGTGGTGTACAGATGTGTTCGGAGCGTACACCATCAGGCGTGAACAGCTCCCAGTGTTATCAGACACTAGCGCAACGTGAGGTGCTGCTATGCCAGGCAGTCGTGTGAATACCTCAATTAGGGCATGGTGTCGGCAGGTATGAGGCGGGATGTGTCGTAGCGGCCACCTAAATCTCGCCCCGGGAGCTGCCTGTACTTAAAACTCACATTTTGTCTTGGCTTTATCCTCTCGTAACTCTCCCAGAAGCGCCCTGCTGGTGAAGACTAGGTTTTAATCCCATGTTAAACTTTTATCAGGGTTGGATCCCCCTGGCCAGAGTACACGGTTTAGTTACCGTGTGAGCTCTGCCTTGTAGAACTGAGGCATACAGTGCGTCCTTAAGTGATTCCACTTGTGCTCCCAAGAACTGAAGGTTGGCGTTTATGCCGTCGCCATTAGCGCACAATAGCGTGGGCGCTGCAGATTTGACACTGTCTGTATCATGGACGTGGTTTATATAAACCTTATATATATGTACACATCATGTTGTACATGGCACTCTGAACTTCTCGTGTGGATATATCTCTCCGAACCTCACCTTAGCTGATACCTTTTACAAGAGAGAGAGAGAGAGAGAGAGAGAGAGAGAGAGAGAGAGAGAGAGAGAGAGAGAGAGAGAGAGCTCCTTGGCTTGCGTTGATTGTAAGGGCTTGACTCTACCTCCATAGCTTGGTCTGGATCTGACTTGCCATTAATCAGTCTTTGTATCTGAAGCTGCGGTCCACACTCCCACGTCCTCACTGAGTCTTGGACTCATCACGTATCCTGTGTAGTTATACATTAACACACACACACACACACACACACACACACACACACACACACACACACACACACACGTGAGAGTAACATATGAGAGGGTCCTGTGGAAATTAAGTGATGTGGTAAATCCGATCACTGTACATAAACAGAGGGGACACGGCTCCAGGGGCAGGAACATCGTGCTCTTCTCGACTCCTCCCTCACCATCAGAGAATTGTACAGGAGTCACTGCAGAACACACGAAACACCAGTGTTATGTTCATACCAACTTACCAAAGCTTGCGACTGATGTAAACATGGTGTCACGTCACACAAGACACTGTGTACAGTGGAGCTAACTGGCTGATATGTATGTGACGTCTGTGTTCAGGTTATCAGTTGTTAGAGGAGCCAGATCTCAACCCCCCACCCCCCCGGCACGGGGCATAGTCATACTGACGAGCCGGCCTCAGTAGCTTGACAGTGTCCTCCTTAGTCACGGAGCCCGTCTATCGTGTCACTGGTGCGGCGGATCTGTGGTGTGTGATGGTGTCAGCGTCAGATGTTAACGTGAGGAACAGTAGGGGAGCCGAGGCATCACCCTGGGGGACACCACTGGTGGATTCCCTATGGCTGACTGTTGCTTTTTTTTTTTAACTATTACCTTATTGTATATATGTCGACCGAACGATTCATACGGCATTGGTTGATTCATTTATTGTTCTGTTGTTTACATTGTCATGTGGGGAATGTTGCTATGGCTTCATACATTCAGATTCTTTGTTTGAATCGTTCAGTATCGAATCTGGAGTCGGTAAAGCCTCCTGAAGATGTTATATATTATTCTTATGAACGAAAACAAAATGTGTGTTTATCTTGGAGAGTTAAGATAAGTGGAGAACTGATAAGATAGACCGGGGGGGTTGGGGGGGTCCGGTCATTAAGTTTAAAGGGCTGTGCCTACCTTACTCGAGTTGCAGGTGTGGTCCAGACCCCTCAGGATGTGGTTGCCTGAAGTAGTTAGTAGTTGTTGTAGACGTATTGTGATGTGGTGTGTGGTTTGGTGTGATGTGCGGTGCAGTGCGGTGCGGTGTGGTGTGATGTGTGCGGTGCAGTGTGATGTGGTGTGGTGTGCGGTGCAGTGCGGTGCGGTGTGGTGTGATGTGTGCGGTGCTGTGCGGTGTGGTGTATGGTGTGGTGTGCGGTGCAGTGCGGTGCTGTGCGGTGTGGTGTATGGCGTGGTGTGCCTCCCAAGCGACTGCGTGGGCGGAGCGCGTCTGTGGGAGACGCTAATGTTTATTTTATGCCATGGAGTCACAAGCGCATAGATAAGGGAAGTGATGGAGAGAGAGAGAGAGAGAGAGAGAGAGAGAGAGAGAGAGAGAGAGAGAGAGAGAGAGAGAGAGAGAGAGAATGGGGCAATGTCTAAGGCAGAGAACGTGATATGGGTATGTGATCGTTTGTATTTTTAGGTCTGGCGTCCCTGTCGCCATGGCAACGAGCATCCGGGGCCAGGATGGTCAGCTGGTCAGGGAGGGAGGAGATGGTGGGTAGGGGGGGGGAGACGTGGTTGACTGTGCAATAAACGGGTGATAACACTTGAGGGAGAGGAATGTCAAAGGGAAGGGGAGGCCCGTGGTGTGAGAGGGGAAGGTCTCACCACTGATGGGAGAGTGGCAAGGAGGAGGGGAAGAGATGTGACTGATGGGCAGGTCATCAGGTTCTTGACGGCGCTGGTGATTATATTAATGGTCGTCTGGCCCGACTTGGTTTCCCAAGGAGGAGTGGAGACGCGGCGCGCGGCTTCGTCAGCGGCGACGGCGTTTTAGTCTTGAAAGCCTTTGGTATGGGTTTCCATAGGTTGGACGGACGGGGAGGCTCCGTTGGTCGTGGGTGGAGAGAGAGAGAGAGAGAGAGAGAGAGAGAGAGAGAGAGAGAGAGAGAGAGAGAGAGAGAGAGAGAGAGCTCTTACGCCTGAATGTTGAGGGTTTACGTGTTCACCATCATCGTGATCTTCTTTAATAATCCTGACCTTCCCGACATGATCATCGTCAGCAGCAGCCGGAGTACCGGTGGGACCAGCACCTGTGGTGGTGGGAGGCAGGGAGTCTCCGCGAGGCTGCTTGGTTTGTCTCTCACACTGCTCCATCTCCCCTTGTGATGGATCCTCGTCCTCATGGTTTTACCTTTGTCTCCAGACGCCTTCAGACCTCCCCAAACTTTACCCCTTGAGACGCCTACATCCAGTTCTTACCCCAAGTCATCCATTTGGGACTCCCCCTCTTCAGTCAGTCATCAAACTTTCCCCTCCATACACCGCCTATACCTTCAAGCTCAAACTCTACCACCAGACACCACCACCACCTCCTCTACCTCCAAAACCCAGTTTTGCCTCTTCAGACGCCGGCTCTGTCGTATGTCGTCCCCGAACTCTTGTCTCAGACTTTCTGTTTCCTAACACAGGCCTCCTCCCTTATCCCTTCCCTTGGCTGCATCCCTCCTCCCTCCTCCCTGCAGCACGGTGACCGTAGCCTCAGTTTCCTCTGTAATTCATAGTGGTCAGGTCGCGTTCATTCTGAGGATTCAGATTAAGGAAAATCGTGGAGCACGTGTTCCTGTGTCCCAGGTGCGCGTGTCTGGGAGAAGATATAGATCCTTTGTTGGGATTCTGGGTGGTGCTGAAGGCCAGTAGAATGTCTATTTATTTTTTTTTTTTTTACAAACTTAGCGAAAGCTGTACACAAGCTTCAGCCTATATTTTAACCATGTAAACTTCAGGTGGAAGATTTTAGATTTTTAAACCTGTTGTCGTATATCGCAGAATATTTATTGTCAGCCGAACAAAACTGGTGTTGCAGTTATAAAGGTTTGTGTGTCCCCAGGGCACTAAACTCGTGTTGTAATAGGATAACAACTGTGTTACCTGCCTATATAACAACGGCGTTACCTGCCTATATAACAACGGCGTTACCTGCCAGTATTACAACTGTCATACCTGCCAACATAACAACGGTGTTACCTGCCAGTATAACAACGGTGTTACCTGCCAGTATAACAACGGTGTTACCTGCCAGTATAACAGCGGTGTTACCTGCCAGTATTACAACGATGTTACCTGCCACTGTGCCCTACCGTTACCTGCAGATAGTGGACACTCGAAGCGATACCAAGAAAAAGATGGAAGTGGAAGAAGTTCCACCTTCTCACAAAGTCTAGCTGTCAAGAGACGTACATGAGTGGCCAGATGGTAATTATATGGCGTACGGTGTGGGTGAATTGCCTCCTCCATGACGCGGTGGGAGTGACTGACTCAGAGCAGAAGAGCCTCATCGCGTGGAGACCTGGATGAGATGAACCTCGTCTTCTTCCATGTCCCGTGAGAGGTGCGACCATACGTAGTGGCCTCACCCTCACAAGCTGAGTTCGGCAGGCAGTGATGTCACCTTCCTGTAACGTGAGGTGACGGTTTGGTTACCAGTGGTGTCACCTCGTGTGACCGTAAAGTGTCACTTCTTTGCTCCATCCTTCAGTTAGTAGACGAAAGAGGACGTGTATGTGAGGAGCTGGGGTGCTGACGGGGCTGGGGCGTGGCGGGGCGGGTCACGTCGGCCCTTGACGTGTTGTATAAGGAGTGTGGTGATGTAGTAGGGTGGGTGTTAGGGGCCAGACGGGCACCCGGGTGCCAGCCACGGTCTGTCTGAGCCGCTCTAGACGCTGTTGATACCGCTGGGAACGTTTATCCCCCTGCCAACCACCACCACCACCTTCATTATTATTATTAGCACACGCCCGCTCACCCCCAGAGATCTGCTAGGACAGCAACGTTTCTCTCTCTCTCTCTCTCTCTCTCTCTCTCTCTCTCTCTCTCTCTCTCTCTCTCTCTCTCTCTCTCTCTCTCTCTCTCTCTCTCTCTCATTGTATATGATAATTATTTATCAGACGTTGACAGAAAGGAAGTTGAAAAAGATATAGCCAGATGCTCTGCACCCGACGCGACAGTTGATGAACTTTGAGGTCTGGAGGTAGAGAGTGAGTGCACAAGGATTTGAGTGTGATGTATTAATGGTCAGGGAAAGACATTGAACAAAGGCCAAACATGTAGGAGTTCGTCAGCGAAAAGCTGGCATTCGAGGACCATTTAAAAAAGACGTACCGTCTAATCAGGAAATACTCTGATAAAGGTGACCAGGGGTATAAAGACGAGGAACTTCTTTACTTTAAGTCTTCAGATACGCAGATACGCTTTCTTCTGTTGGGGAAAATCTGTGATTTTGTACAAAAAAAGTCTTCCCCAAAATGGTGATACGTTGATTAATATTTTGGTGGTGTTTTGGTTTCGTTGTGACGGGGCGCGAGACCCTCAAGTCATTGGTTTCCTTGGTGTCCAACTTTGTAAGAAAAAGGTTAGTAATCTCAGGTACTTATCACCAGCAGGGAAGATGGAAGGGTCACACCGGATTACTGTGTCCCCCTCATGCGGGTGTTCAGGGAGGGAACATAACTGGTATATATGTACAGCGGGAGATGCAGGGAGACGGAGGGCCAGGGATGGGAGGCTGGTCTTGTAAGACGGATGGGACGGGTGCTGGTGGTGATTTACGAAGGACGGAAGGGAGATTATATCGAAAGGGTGAAGCCCAGGGGAAGGGCGTCCATGTAGGGAGATAGCGGCAGCGAGGGGGTTCGGTGTTGAAGGGCTACGGAGGGACGGGCCCCTGCCGCAGTGGGAGGGAAGCTGGCTGGCTGATGCGTCTCTACCAGTGATTTATAGATGCATGTAGTAGGGGAGCCCGAGGCTCCCAGGGGAGGGCCGCCCCTGTCCTGGTGGCTGGAAACACAGGTGACCCACATGGGCGAAGCCGTACACCTCTGCTGAATACGTGGCTGGAAAGGGGCGGTCTAGCTAGCTGGAAGTGGGTAGTCTGGCTAGCTGGAAGTGGGTAGTCTGGCTAGCTGGAAGTGGGTAGTCTGGCTAGCTGGAATGGGTAGTGCATAGGGCTGCAAAGGGGCACTGAAGGATACGGAAAAGGAGTGTAGAGGGCGTGATGGACTCTCTCTCTCTCTCTCTCTCTCTCTCTCTCTCTCTCTCTCTCTCTCTCTCTCTCTCTCTCTCTCTCTCTCTCTCTCTCTCTCATACACATTACGCAACAGGAGCTCAAGTAAGTTTTATGTTGCGAGCTAAGTCCTCTGGAGACGCTCCTCCGGGAAATCGTAGCGTTGAGCCAGCGGAAGTGACGTCACCACAGACAGTCACATTCTTGGTAATGATAATTGATAATGATGATGATAATAACAGTTATAATAATGATAGTAATAAATGATGGTAACAGTTATGATAATGATAGTAATGATAATGATAATAAGGAGTGGTATTGACAACAGAAAACGTGGCTTAAGAATTTATTCATAAGAATGAAGTTGGAGAGACTCGGGTTGAACGTAATGCCGAGTTCTGATTTTGTTGTAGGGTGTAATGCGTCGCGTTCAGCTCAGAGAACTAGACTGTGGAGGACGTGGATAATGACAGACAGACTGTATCATGGTGTCCCTCCTCAACCTGGCCACGTCGTCTGGTGCACCAGTGTCCCACGACGAATTGAGGCTTTTCGCGAGGTGATTATTATCATTGAGAGGTCACGCTGAGGATGGTAGTGTTCGGGGCATTAGTGCCGTCCACACTGGCATGATGATGGGGGAAGAGAGAGGGAGAGGAAGTGATGAAGGACGGTGAATATATGACAGATATTGTGATAGCCTGTAGATGATGAAGATAGAAAATTAGAGACAGAGTGGTGTGGAGCGGAAAGGAATTGGACAGAGGATGTCTACCTCACGACATAGAAATAAGGTGATACACATCTCGTGTGATGACAGACGGTGCTCAGGGAGACTCTTCAAGTTGCACGGTAAGATGCAGATCAAGAAAATAAGATATGAGTTTGAGATATAATAAGAACACTGTGCTAATGAAGGCTGCAGGTGAACCCAAGTGTGAGATGAAGTCAGACGATAGTTAGAGCTGCAGGTGTGTATATGACACGAGAGGCGAGGGACACACAAGTGGGGGAAAGGCGAGAAAATAAAGTCAAAAATATAAATTACAAATCCTGCATGGTGATGGATGTAGTACAGTGGAACACAACAAATAAGCTGTGATCCCTTTACTGCCGATACTATTTTTGTTTTCTCCGTTTAGTGTTTTTGTGTATGAATACTGAACCAGAGTGAGTGAGTGAGTCCGGACGCTCATCAGTGTGGTACACATCAGTAAATATGAAGGTGATGGATAGGTGTATGGCCTAAGGTTGATGGTATGTTTGTAGTAGTAGTGGTATACGTGGGGAAGCAACGAACAGGACGCCCATGTGTAGGTTGGAGTGTGGGTGTTGTAGTTGAAGCTTCCATATGGTTCGTAGATCTTCCGTCCAAACACCTTAGATTTTCTCCTTTTTTTCCGATACTTTTTTTGTCGTAATCATTCGAGATAGAAATGTTGTTGGCCGGTGGCCGATGCCAGCTGGGGCTCCACCCCGTCCTCATGACGTCATCGTTTGTACCACTGGTAATTGGACGTCAGGGAATTGAATTTTTAGGAGAATATTCGTTCATCCCGAGGAATACAGGACATAACGAGGATACCCTAGTGATCAGTCATCCCTTACGGTCGATCCTGCCGTCTCGCAACCCCTAGCTTGCCGACCAATGCTGCTTCATTGGTTTGGGGGGCGAAGAACGAGACCACTGGTGGCAGAAGCAAGCGAACGTTTGGTGTTAGTGGAAGAAGACGTCTTGATGGGACGGTGTTGACATCATGGGTTGGGGGTGTTGGGACGGTGGGTTAAGCTGGGGGAATGTGGGTAAGAGGGAGGGGAAGAGTGAGTCAGGGAAAGGAGTGTTGTAAGGCAGGAGTGATTGAAGGGTGAGCAAGAGGAGTGAGTGAGTGAGGGAGGGTGTCAGTTGCTAGCGAGGGGATGCTCGAGGGGGTTACTGCGTGAGGCGAGGGGCTGGATGGAGGGAGTAGTGTTGAGAGAGAGAGAGAGAGAGAGAGAGAGAGAGAGAGAGAGAGAGAGAGAGAGAGAGAGAGAGAGGTCAAAATGAAGGGAGTGGGAGAGAGAGAGAGAAGGAATGAGCGAGTGAGAAAAGTGGTGGATGACAGGGATAAGGAGTGAGTGGGAGGATAGTTGAATGAGTGGAGATGAGAGGAATGAATGAGGGGAGATAAGAGTAATGGCTGGAGTGAGGAAAGATGAACGAGTGAGTAAAGGAAAGGCAGGAGTGAGGGGGGGGGGGGAGGGTTGCGGAGTGAGTGAGTGAGTGAGAGAGAGGGGAGAGGCATGAGAGAGGGTCGGTGAGGGGGCGGGATCAGTCAACACAGCAAGGTTGATGCAGTAATGGTTCCTTGTGGGCATTTCCTGTCATGCCTCCTCCACTGTGGCCGCTTGTGCCCCACCACACTCCTGCCTTCTGCCCTTCACCACCCTCCATAACCTCACCTCCTGGCCTGACGACCCTCCTCCATGAGGGTCAGGTCAAAGGCCAGGGCGTCGTATCCAATGGTCGTCCCTACGTGCTCAAGGGTCGTTCCGCATAGCATAAGGACCGTACCGTCGTGCTCAAGGACCACACTGTCGTGCTGAAGGACCACACCGTCGTGCTCAAGGACTACACCGTCGTGCTCAAGGACCGTACCGTCGTGCTCAAGGGCCGTACCGTCGTGCCTGAATGGGTTAAATATCCACATGGTGTAGACGGTGTCCCTCAGCGAGCGTGTGGTGGGTAAGGTGTTGGCAGGACAGATATTAAGTAATTACAAGTTAACGTCACGAGAGAGGGAAGTAACGCTTGGTCTGTTATCACTGTTGGAGGACCATCTTCATTACTTGGTGGTGAGAGGATGCCCCCATGGAGGCACGAACTCATGCTGGGGTTGTTCATATTCTGGCTGTGCCACGGCCGATGTGTCTGTCTGTGTCTGCCTGTCACGACTCTTGTGTCTTTGTCACGACTGTGTCGTTCATGGATTTTGGGAGCGAGTGTGTGCAGTGATGTGCTTGGAGGTCTGAACCTGGTCGTGGTGTCCTTTGTGTGGCTGAAGGTGCGTCATAGGTCAGGGTCGCGGGAGGAGAAGTCGTCCAGAGAGGACTGGGCACACGGGCGAGCACCTCCGCTCACTGCAGGCCGACTGGCTTGATCTGACAGTAATTACTCATTTTTATCTTTTATTAGTGCCAGGGGAGGGAGGGAGTTCTGCACTCATCGGGCCTCTCTCTCTCTCTCCTCTCCTCTCCTCTCCTCTCTCTCTCCTCTCTCCTCTCCTCTCCTCTCCTCTCCTCTCCTCTCCTCTCCTCTCTCTCTCTCTCTCTCTCTCTCTCTCTCTCTCTCTCTCTCTCTCTCTCTCTCTCGTGTGTGTATGTGTGTGTTGTCACCCTCTTTGCAGCGATCAACCAGCGTGACCCCTGGCAACCGTGGTCACCCTTCCCTCTGGTCTTGTATAATTGAGGTGTGGGCTGGTCTGGTGGAAGGACAGCCAGGTATCCTCCACACCAGACGCCCCCTCTGCACACTGACCATGTGAGCTCCTGGTGCCTCTGCTGCCCCTACAGCAGTCCCTCGACCCCACCACCTCCTGCTTTACACTGGTGATGGCTCCCAGGTCCCCCACCACACACACACACACACACACACACACACACACACACACACACACACACACACACATACATACATACACACCCGTTCGGTGGTTGGAGTGGGATATGGCGAGAAGTGGGGCAGCCTGAGTGGTTCTACAAGGTAGAGGAAGAAGGTCAGACCTCACAGGTACCCGTCCACCTCCGTACAGGACCAGGTCAACCCTCACAGGCACCCGGTCACTCCGGTACACCACCCCCCCACCACTAACAACCCCACTCCACCATCACAGGTCAGCAGTATTGCACCGTTCATCACCACTCATTGTGAATGCCACATCACCTTGCTCGCCATCGTACTAGGTACTGTGAACACCATATTCCCTAGTATTCCTCTTGGTATCAGGTATCTAGAAAAGGTTGATATGTGTGTGTGTGTGTGTGTGTGTGTGTGTGTGTAACTGGAGATACCGTTGGGCTCCCCGTTCGTACACCCTGGGAAGAGAATAGCCGCGGTATTGTTTGGTTGATGTCACAACACGTCGTGTATTTGACAAAGAAAGGAAAAAAAAATCAGTAAACGATCATTTCCGACGTCTCATATACTTGGAGTGTGGAGGTTTGTCTCCACCCACACAGCTGGGCTTGGGACGAAGATGCTCCGCTACTGACCTGATCTGCCAGGCTGTTTGAGACCTCGGGGCGCAGGCATACGTACCCACGGCAGCCGGCCTGGCTAATCTGCCACATACATCAGTCATAAAACCATGGGTTTCCTGGACTTGCTGTGCGAGTCGTCTCTAATTATTTCCAGTACTTGCAGGTGTAGGTACCAGGACAACGCCTGGTATCTTAAGACATTTTCATATCCTTTTCCAGTCCTCTATGTCCATCGCTGCAGTACGTGTTCATATTCCAGTGTAGACATGACGTCATGTCTTTGAGGATGTTCCTTGTGGAAATTATGTTTATCCCGTCAGAGCTCTGGGAGATAAAGGTCGTGTTAAAGGGGTCAAGCTGGTTGCCATGGCTTTGTCTTCACCCCGCTGGTTGCCATGGCTGGTCTTCATTCCCTCAGCCCCGCCACACTCGACTCTAATCACTCGCCACTGCGACCTATGGGTGTGATGGCCTCTGGCCTATGGTCTGATCCTCGTAGTTCGGGTCAAGGGTCAGGCCGTCAAGATCACACGGGTTCGTGCCGTCTTAGCCAAGTGTTGCACCGTGTGACTCAAGGGTCGTACCGTCGTCTTACTCAAGAGGTCGTACCACCGTCCTGAAGGGGTTGAATCAATCTCACAGGAAGAGAGAAGAAGAAGGTGTATAATATGCTCGTCACCAAGATAACAGAGATAGCAGACACGCCCCTGACATATCACGAGTGCAGGAGGTAATCCTCCTGCAGTCAGTCCCTTCCTGCGCCCTGGCCCCACCTGACCTACTAAGACGTTCAAGAAATTGCGGAAAAAAAAGTGACATAAATTTTGTTCCCCGGTGAGCGGGCAGAGGCTGCCTCAATCAGGTTCACATTAGCTGCTTGAGTCGTGGTGTGTGTGTGTGTGTGTGTGTGTGTGTGTGTGTGACCCTGACATTATCATCGGTCAACAACATAACCATTTCGTCTCTCTGTAAGAAAGTAATGTCATGATGATAATAATAATGATAAGAATAGTGATAACAATAAGAAAAACAAGGTGAAGAATTATGATAAATCCATAAAAGCATAAAAGTAATTCACACCAGAATTAACATTTTGATCAACCATTCGATAAAATACATATGAAGTTGTATTTTGTAAATATAATATCCCGATGTTTATGTTTTGCCAAACTGGAACAGTCAGGTCCTCTTAATAAACTTGAGATACATTATGTGTTGATGACCCTTTACACATGTAGAAGGTATTCGAGTTGTAGATGTAGCAAAGATATATCGTGATGTATTAAATGATGTCATTACTAGCGCAATTGTGTACAATATAGCTGCGTATGTTTTCGTTCTTATGTTCGGTTTGTGTTGTTTGTGATGTGTTCCCTTATCTCGAGTATGCCCTCCGATGGTCTGTGAGGTCTTCTGCCCTCACAGCTGGGTCTGGGACCGGACCGCTGTGTGTCTCCTTTGCTCACTAAGGCTGTAGCAGCCTGTGGACCTACGAGAACACCTTGTTGGTTGATATTTTTTTTCGCCTTGGTCGAGTGTGTGGAGACGCAGGGCCCGCGGCAGGTGTCCTGACGTCGCCCTCTTTAGTAGCTAACGTCCTTGCCACACATGCCAGCTGGAACCTCGGACTTGCGACACACGTCATGAGGAAGGTCATGTGTGTGTGTGTGTGTGTGTGTGTGTGTGTGTGTGTGCCAGGTTGACGTGCAGCGTGGGGGTAACGCTCTTGCCAATATTAAAGTAAAGGATATTCATGTGGCGCTTGGCGTACCGTCATTACAGGTCGTAATCTTCTGAACGGAATGGCACGACGCTTGAGCACGACCTCTGGGGAACATAATGCGTCGTGTTCATGGGTCGTCCTGGAGGATGTCTGCTGCTACTGCATGGTGCTGTGTGCCTCATGATCACCGTGGCCTCCCATGCTCCCCTGTTTCTCTGCCGGGACGCACATTCTAGTGGCCCATCGGCTTGTATCTTCATCCTCACTCACATAGATACCTTATATATATTTTTTTTTATATCTGGGGTAGAGGTGCAGTACCCGCTGGCTCCCGACCCCAGCCGTGGGGGTCGAAACGAGCCAAGGGCGTCCACGTAACGGGTGGTACGTCAAGGACAGGTCGTCACGAGCGGTCACACGCGGGAGGGCTGACCCCCTGGCGTCCAGCATGTGGGTCATGGGGGCTGTAAGGCCAGTGCTGGACACCAGTGGGGAACACAGGTCGGGGGACGCTGGCGGATGTGGGGGTGGGGGGGGGGTTTAGAAGGCTATGGAGGTGGTGGAGGGAATATGTGGGGTGAAGTTGGTGAGGGAAGTGTGTGGGGGTGTTGGATGTGAAAGATTGAGTTGAGAAGGGGGTTGTGGGGAAGGTGGTGTTGAGGGAGGGTGGTGTGGTGTGGGAAAGCATTGTTCGACCCCCCCCCCCCCCCTCCCTGTCCCAGCACCTCACCGGATGATACACTTGATGTACGGAGAACACCATTGTGTTATTTTCATCCCCTTTATCTGTGCACGGTGGTAGGGGAGGCACAGGTGTGTGTGTCTGTCTGTGGTGCCAGGGACGGTGGTGCCTCCGTCTGTGGAGGCAAGAATGGTGGGCCTTCTGTCTGTGGTGCCAGGGACGGTGGTGCCTCCGTCTGTGGAGGCAAGAATGGTGGGCCTTCTGTCTGTGGTGCCAGGGACGGTGGTGCCTCCGTCTGTGGAGGCAAGAATGGTGGGCCTTCTGTCTGTGGTGCCAGGGACGGTGGTGCCTCCGTCTGTGGAGGCAAGAATGGTGGGCCTTCTGTCTGTGGTGCCAGGGACGGTGGTGCCTCCGTCTGTGGAGGCAAGAATGGTGGGCCTTCTGTCTGTGGTGCCAGGGACGGTGGTGCCTCCGTCTGTGGAGGCAAGAATGGTGGGCCTTCTGTCTGTGGTGCCAGGGACGGTGGTGCCTCCGTCTGTGGAGGCAAGAATGGTGGGCCTTCTGTCTGTGGTGCCAGGGACGGTGGTGCCTCCGTCTGTGGAGGCAAGAATGGTGGGCCTTCTGTCTGTGGTGCCAGGGACGGTGGTGCCTCCGTCTGTGGAGGCAAGAATGGTGGGCCTTCTGTCTGTGGTGCCAGGGACGGTGGTGCCTCCGTCTGTGGAGGCAAGAATGGTGGGCCTTCTGTCTGTGGTGCCAGGGACGGTGGTGCCTCCGTCTGTGGAGGCAAGAATGGTGGGCCTTCTGTCTGTGGTGCCAGGGACGGTGGTGCCTCCGTCTGTGGAGGCAAGAATGGTGGGCCTTCTGTCTGTGGTGCCAGGGACGGTGGTGCCTCCGTCTGTGGAGGCAAGAATGGTGGGCCTTCTGTCTGTGGTGCCAGGGACGGTGGTGCCTCCGTCTGTGGAGGCAAGAATGGTGGGCCTTCTGTCTGTGGTGCCAGGGACGGTGGTGCCTCCGTCTGTGGAGGCAAGAATGGTGGGCCTTCTGTCTGTGGTGCCAGGGACGGTGGTGCCTCCGTCTGTGGAGGCAAGAATGGTGGGCCTTCTGTCTGTGGTGCCAGGGACGGTGGTGCCTCCGTCTGTGGAGGCAAGAATGGTGGGCCTTCTGTCTGTGGTGCCAGGGACGGTGGTGCCTCCGTCTGTGGAGGCAAGAATGGTGGGCCTTCTGTCTGTGGTGCCAGGGACGGTGGTGCCTCCGTCTGTGGAGGCAAGAATGGTGGGCCTTCTGTCTGTGGTGCCAGGGACGGTGGTGCCTCCGTCTGTGGAGGCAAGAATGGTGGGCCTTCTGTCTGTGGTGCCAGGGACGGTGGTGCCTCCGTCTGTGGAGGCAAGAATGGTGGGCCTTCTGTCTGTGGTGCCAGGGACGGTGGTGCCTCCGTCTGTGGAGGCAAGAATGGTGGGCCTTCTGTCTGTGGTGCCAGGGACGGTGGTGCCTCCGTCTGTGGAGGCAAGAATGGTGGGCCTTCTGTCTGTGGTGCCAGGACGGTGGTGCCTCCGTCTGTGGAGGCAAGAATGGTGGGCCTTCTGTCTGTGGTGCCAGGGACGGTGGTGCCTCCGTCTGTGGAGGCAAGAATGGTGGGCCTTCTGTCTGTGGTGCCAGGGACGGTGGTGCCTCCGTCTGTGGAGGCAAGAATGGTGGGCCTTCTGTCTGTGGTGCCAGGGACGGTGGTGCCTCCGTCTGTGGAGGCAAGAATGGTGGGCCTTCTGTCTGTGGTGCCAGGGACGGTGGTGCCTCCGTCTGTGGAGGCAAGAATGGTGGGCCTTCTGTCTGTGGTGCCAGGGACGGTGGTGCCTCCGTCTGTGGAGGCAAGAATGGTGGGCCTTCTGTCTGTGGTGCCAGGGACGGTGGTGCCTCCGTCTGTGGAGGCAAGAATGGTGGGCCTTCTGTCTGTGGTGCCAGGGACGGTGGTGCCTCCGTCTGTGGAGGCAAGAATGGTGGGCCTTCTGTCTGTGGTGCCAGGGACGGTGGTGCCTCCGTCTGTGGAGGCAAGAATGGTGGGCCTTCTGTCTGTGGTGCCAGGGACGGTGGTGCCTCCGTCTGTGGAGGCAAGAATGGTGGGCCTTCTGTCTGTGGTGCCAGGGACGGTGGTGCCTCCGTCTGTGGAGGCAAGAATGGTGGGCCTTCTGTCTGTGGTGCCAGGGACGGTGGTGCCTCCGTCTGTGGAGGCAAGAATGGTGGGCCTTCTGTCTGTGGTGCCAGGGACGGTGGTGCCTCCGTCTGTGGAGGCAAGAATGGTGGGCCTTCTGTCTGTGGTGCCAGGGACGGTGGTGCCTCCGTCTGTGGAGGCAAGAATGGTGGGCCTTCTGTCTGTGGTGCCAGGGACGGTGGTGCCTCCGTCTGTGGAGGCAAGAATGGTGGGCCTTCTGTCTGTGGTGCCAGGGACGGTGGTGCCTCCGTCTGTGGAGGCAAGAATGGTGGGCCTTCTGTCTGTGGTGCCAGGGACGGTGGTGCCTCCGTCTGTGGAGGCAAGAATGGTGGGCCTTCTGTCTGTGGTGCCAGGGACGGTGGTGCCTCCGTCTGTGGAGGCAAGAATGGTGGGCCTTCTGTCTGTGGTGCCAGGGACGGTGGTGCCTCCGTCTGTGGAGGCAAGAATGGTGGGCCTTCTGTCTGTGGTGCCAGGACGGTGGTGCCTCCGTCTGTGGAGGCAAGAATGGTGGGCCTTCTGTCTGTGGTGCCAGGGACGGTGGTGCCTCCGTCTGTGGAGGCAAGAATGGTGGGCCTTCTGTCTGTGGTGCCAGGGACGGTGGTGCCTCCGTCTGTGGAGGCAAGAATGGTGGGCCTTCTGTCTGTGGTGCCAGGGACGGTGGTGCCTCCGTCTGTGGAGGCAAGAATGGTGGGCCTTCTGTCTGTGGTGCCAGGGACGGTGGTGCCTCCGTCTGTGGAGGCAGGGATGGTGGGCCTTCTGTCTGTGGTGCCAGGGACGGTGGTGCCTCCGTCTGTGGAGGCAGGAATGGTGGGCCTTCTGTCTGTGGTGCCAGGGACGGTGGTGCCTCCGTCTGTGGAGGCAAGAATGGTGGGCCTTCTGTCTGTGGTGCCAGGGACGGTGGTGCCTCCGTCTGTGGAGGCAAGAATGGTGGGCCTTCTGTCTGTGGTGCCAGGACGGTGGTGCCTCCGTCTGTGGAGGCAAGAATGGTGGGCCTTCTGTCTGTGGTGCCAGGGACGGTGGTGCCTCCGTCTGTGGAGGCAAGAATGGTGGGCCTTCTGTCTGTGGTGTCAGGGACGGTGGTTCTCCTATCTGCAGGGCCACTGACGGTAGAGGGAAAGGTGAAGTCGACAGAAGACACAGGCAAGGGTGAAATTGGGAGGTGCGCTGAAAACTATGTTGAATGGGGGAAAAAAAATAATCTGTCGTCCCCTCCACCTGTGTCATGATGCCTCCTCTGGTGTGGCGCTGCAAGACCGTGTTGTGGTGTACGAGATGTTAGTACAGCATCCCTGGCGGTGCCTCCCATGTGATATGCACGGACCATACTGTGTCACCCTGGTATCCTCACAGGTCAATGAGAGAATGTCAGGGATTTAGCGTCCGTCAGACCCGCTGCCGCTGGCTCCGAAATTCGCTCTAGACCAAACGGACCCCCCCCCCCCCCCCCCCACACACACACACACACACACACACACGGACACACGGTTATACTGAAGACACGTCACTCGCTTCTGTCTACAGCAGCTGGAGGCAGGGGGTGGACAGCACCTTGCGCCAAAACCTGCACCGGTGTACGTGATCTATGGCAGACGCCAGCACTACGGACGATAATAGGTAAACTACGAAGTGAAAATGCGACGACTCCCGCTCGACTTGGTACATTGTGCACTGCGTTCACAGAGGAACTGAACCTGTTGCACGATCGTAGTGCTGATGTGGCCAACCTCTTACAATATTCTTGTGGTCATTCGCCACTCACGAGAATTTTCAGATTTATTGCACATAATTTATTCTTTTATTTCTTCCCACGCTCTACGTTGTTTTGCGAATAAATTTTCTTCACCCGTGTGGTCCAGGGTTAGGTTCTGAAGTGATGAGTGACCTGTACACAGCATGTTTGAGATGGTGACTCTGTGTATATAGCATTACGGTATTTATGAAGATTTGATCCTTTGTGTAATGGGTTTTGTTATGAAGTGGTTGGGATCGAACCTGTCGCTCGGTCTAGGGAGGGTCTCTGTTGAGCAAAAGAGTTCTCTCTCTCTCTGCAGCCGTCCCTGGACCAGCCGTCCCTGGACCAGTAAGAGTAATATGGTGATCACAGGAGGGAAGCTGTAACTCACTCGCCGTGGAGGTATGTGGGAACGAAAAGCAGAGGAGATTACAACACACACACACCCAGAGAGACCTGTCTCACCTCAGGTCCAGAAGGGAACGTAAAAAAGACTTAGTAGTGTTGATGTCAGTCGACCTCGCCTCTCCGGAGCAGCTCACAGTATCATGACACTTGCGGGGCAGTATGTTAGGCTGGATCCTACCGGTCCACAGAACGAGAGCCGAAGAGCTGATGATGACGCTGCGTAAGCCGCCCGAACCTCTTGTGTACTAATATGGTCACGTAATGATGGATGAACGCTTGGAATATCTGGGCAGGTGGATTATTGTGATCACTGAGCTGCAAACACCAACAACCTGATGAGCCAACGGTACAGGGAATGGGGGAGCGGGCCGTTCCCAGAACGAGTAGGCTGGTAAGTTACCGTCAAAGTGACGTGTATGGTTGCGTTTTGGGGGTGTGTTGGGGGTGGTCGATTTGCCACGTCCCCTGATGGTTTCATTAGTGGTGTGATGTTCTCAGTGTGGCTCGTGCTTGACACCTCTGAGATTGTTACCTCTCCTGGAACGTGTGATTCCACGGAAGCAGCATTCCTGGAAGTGGGCACGTCAGATTCCTGGAATGTAGCATTCCAGGTAGCGGGCGCTTTCCCAGAAGCCAGCTACCGCTGACCGTGTGTGTGTGTGTGTGTGTGTGTGTGTGTGTGTGTGTGTGTGTGTGTGTGTGTGTGTGTGTTATTACCTGTTTGTACTGTACAGGAAGGGAGTTTTACACTCGTGTGGCCCCATCTCTTTGTGTGTGTGAAGGTGCCGTTGGAGTGCATGAGAATATAACAGATATTGACATCATATGTTGGGAGAAGAGTGTTGGCGTTACCAGGGAGTACAGTACTATGGCACAGTGGTATTTACAATGGTAACACGTGTACTTTGTTACAGTGTAAGTTATAATGGAGGTCGTACATGCACCAGGTAAGTGGGTAAGGGATGATGAAGTGGAAAATGGGTAAGGGAAAAGGGGCGATAATTAGGTAGGCTAGGTAAGGAGAGGGGAAGGTAGGGTTGGTGGAGGTGCGTGTAGCACATTACCTGTACTACGCCATTAGGAGGACTCTGGAGGAATGTACAGAGAACCTGGTGAGGTACCGTACTGCAGTGAGGGTGTGTTGGTAGGGAGATTGGCTATGGCCTGTGTTTGAGTGAGAGTAGGGCAGGGAAAGCTTTGAGGGCCTGTTCCTGGGTGAGAGTGACGTAGGGAGAGCTGCGAGGGGTTCGTGCCTTGGTGAGAGTGTGGTAGGGAGGGGGAGAGAGAGAGAGAGAGAGAGAGAGAGAGAGAGAGAGAGAGAGAGAGAGAGAGAGAGAGAGAGAGAGAGAGAGGGTGGTAGTGGTGGTGGGAGTGAGGGAGGGGTGGGTTGTTAAAGCTGTCCTCTCACTCCCGCTGTAGTCAGGCTGGGTACTTCCACCTTTCTAATGGTACTCTCAACCCTTCCTTTTGTCGGTGTATCGAGTTACCCATTAATGCAGTAGTCTGTGGACCTTCTCCTCCTCACTTCAGTACCATTATAGATATTATGTAAGACACTCCTCCAGGTTTGACTTGTAATTTCATGGTGAGTGTGCATTATGTATATATATATATATATATATATATATATATATATATATATATATATATATATATATATATATATATATATATATATACGTCCTGTAGGACAGATGCATGAATTGATAGTGTAACTGTGTAGGACGATATGTATACTTATATGCATCATTAACTCTCTGAGTTTTAAGGATATGACAATATCTGTCAAGACTTTAACTGATTGTCAAGATAGTCGGGAAGTTGTCAAGGCCTTCTCTGCCCTGTCAGGTTTCCCTGGACATTGTCAGGAGCCCCTCCGACCTGTCAAGATATTGTATTTATTGATTTATTAAAGATATATTATGACGTTTTTATGTTACCACTGACTGACTAGCCAGGATACTTAGCGACGTGTTAAGCTTCTCTTTGATGTTTAGGTACATAATACGAAGACTCTCTCTCATTGTAGACTCTGCTGCTGCTTTCTCTAAGCTTATGTAGGTCCCTGCGGAGGCTCCTGCTGGATGGGCTTTTAAGAGCCTCTCGGAGACTGGTGTCTCATGCTTCTCCTGTAGAAGGTGTCCGGTTTGTTCCCAGTCTGCCTAGGGCTGGCCAGGGTGGGTTGGCTCCGTCATCGCCTTATACAGTCGACCTCTGTTCCCTGCACGGTGTGTGATGTTGTCTGGCAAGACATTTGAGTTACCACACACTGAATTGCTCTTATTCGATTCAGAATGGGCGACCCAGTGCCATCTTTGTCATCACTATTTAAGAGTCTTTTGATGCCACATGGGGAGGGGAAGAGTCCTCCGCCTCCGCCAGCGTTGGCTCATAATGAAACTCGCCCCAGATGCGTCATGCCCAAGCGATGCGCCGGAGGTATGGCAAATATGGCGTATATCAGGGGGGGGGGGGACCGTCCTCCCTGGGGCGCTGCCAGTAGGCACCACCAGCGACGGGACGCGACCACTGCACGACCAGTGGCACCAGGCAGCAATGCAGTGCTCTCTTGTGCTTGTACTCTGGGCAGACACGACGGTACGACCATTTAGCACGACGGCACGACCCGCAGGTATGATGGCCTGGCATTTGATCTGATCCGACCATTGAGATGTCCGTCAGGGGTCAAGCCATCATGCTCAAGGGTCGTACGGTGGTGATCAAGGGTCTTACGGTGGTGGTCAAGGGTCGTACGGTGGTGGTCAAGGGTCGTACGGTGGTGGTCAAGGGTCGTACGGTGGTGGTCAAGGGTCGTACGGTGGTGGTCAAGTGTCGTACGGTGGTGGTCAAGTGTCGTACGGTGGTGATCAAGGGTCTTACGGTGGTGGTCAAGGGTCGTACGGTGGTAGTCAAGTGTCGTAGGGTGGTAGTCAAGGGTTGTAGTGTTTATGGGTCGCTCCTTCGTGTTTGAGGTTGGCGCCGTCGTGATCACAGGGTTGTGGGTGTTGTGGCGGTGTCACCTGCCGAGAGTTGTTATTCTGGTCACGTCAGGAGGTGTGTTGTGGAGATACTTAGCTAAGGCTGTGCTGCTCGTAGTGATGACTTGAGATGTTCTCGACCGTCACGTGGGATCTGTGTGAGTGGGTCTTTGTAGCCTTGCTGGTGAGGTCATTATGTAGGTGGTGATGGCGAGGTTGTGTGGGCAGAGATTGTCAGATTGCACGGGTCTGTGATGAAGAGTCGCCACGTGATTGTACCGTCATGTTAACCCGGGGGGGAGGGGGGACCACTGGGTAGCGGGAGGGGCTGGGCTGGTATAGACGCCCACGGGGTTCGTCTCTGACCCACGGGTGACAGGAGCCGCCGTCTTCAAGACCCCCCCGTCCCGTCTGGGGTTCATCTCTCTCGCTCCTTCACTTAACCCACCATCCATCCGCTACCCTCGTGCTCACAACCACTTACTTATTATCTCAAGATATTCTTACTCTTTTGAAACACTGCTTCAAGCGACGCTTGGCTGTGATCTCTATACACCGAGTTGCTGCTCGTGGGTGTTGAGAGCGGCGTCACTTGTGGGACCTGTAGGCTTAGCCCGAGTGTCCCTCACAGATTTCCCATCTTTGATGTAGCTGTGACCTCACCATTCAACACACTGAACACATACGTACGTAGCACTGCTCTCACGTCGTGAGAGGCTCTACCTCTACATTGCATACGTAATGGAATTGAGTCTTTAGATAGAGCGACATCAATTCTCCCGGTCTGTCCTCAAGACTTGAACATCCGCTTGCCTTACGCGGCAGTGTTGCTTCTCTTTCCCTGTTGTACAGGTATTTCTGCAGTGTCTGCTCCCGAGTGTTGGTTTCTCGTGTTCCCTCGCGGTTAGGTACACCTTGTAACGCTGGTCCAGGCAGTGTGTGACATGAATACAGTGTGGCCGTTGGCAGCTGAAGGATGATGGGCCGTTGTGACATTTATTTCTTTTCCTCTAGCGCCAAAGTTTTGGAACTATCTACATTCTCGTATCTCACCAAACCACTACGGCATGTCCTTTTTAAAAGTCCTGTGTATTATTATTATTATTTTTTTCGTTCCTCTCCTTCATTACCCCTTTTTGTTACGTTTCACTCATGTCCTGGCCTTCGTGAAAGGTTTGGTCCGTGACTGAAACCGTTGCCACTGGGGGAAAAAATAATGCTAGCGGGCTGGTAGGTGTACGTGGAGCGATCTGTGACGCTGGCCGCAACCGCTGTTACAATCAGTGCTTCTGGGAACTATTGACATCACTAACTTTATTCACCAGAACTGGCACAGGAGATGTTTATCATGGTGGCTGTAGTGCAGATGTGGGGAGTGTAGGTGGCGGGCAGGGGTGTGGCAGGGTGGAGAGTGTTGTAGGTGGCGGACAGGGTTGTGGCAGGGTGGAGAGTGTTGTAGGTGGCGGGCAGGGGTGTGGCAGGGTGGAGAGTGTTGTAGGTGGCGGACAGGGGTGTCGTTACGAAGGTGTTGTGAACAGCTTGGAGTGGTCTGAGGGTGTTGGTGGTGGGGATTCAGTAGCATGTTGGTGGGGAGGCAGTGTGGGGTCAGCCGTGGTGATGACCTTACCATGCCACTGGTAGGGTCGTCACCTCACCACCAACAACCACCAACGCTCCCCCCCCCCCTTCCCCCCGGACCAACGTCGCCTCCACATCCCTGTATCCTTCATCAACATTCCTACTAGCTCGCCCCAGTACTGTACCCCCCCCCCCATACACACACACACACACACACACACACACACACACACAGGCTGGTGCAGGTGGATGTATTTGATATGGTATTAGATTTTTCAGATTTGAAAATTCTTTTCTTCTTCTTTTTCTTCATCATCATCATCATCATCATCATCATCATCATCATCATCAGGGTGGGACTGTACACATGAGTGTCCTGCCACTTTCCATGACACGCCGTAACAAGTCCTCTTCCCAGTAAGTTGTTGGTCGTCTGCACAAGTTTTCTCATCTTTGTTTGTTTACAACACCGTGAGGCACATCGTGAGGAGGTCGGGTTTTTTCTTGTTGTTGTTGTTGTTGTTGTTGTTGTTGTTGTTGACCGGTTTTGGTAAGGCGATTTGAGGCTGCGTTGTGGTTGGCTTCGGCTGGTGTGTGGTGTGGCCGGCCTGACTGACCTGTCAAGGAAGTATTATTCCAGGTCTCTTAAGGTCGTCTGTCTCGCTAGACCAGTGTGACCTGTGCGTCCCTGTGGACCTGAGGAACAACACGTGGGGGTGGACAGGCTTACGGTGGTGTTGCAGGAGGGAGTTTTCCCCCATTAATTGGTTGGTTAGCAGGGGAAAAGCCGGAGGGTTGGAAAGGTGTGTTGGTGACAGTGGAGTTGCTGCTGACGCTGTTGTGGACGGTGAAGGAGACAGACAGTAGTAAGGTGGAGCGGCAGGCGCTCGCAGGAGGCCACACGAGTAACCTTCTTGACGTGGCTGTAGAAATTGATGCTCAGTTTTGATAGGGTTGACGCGGGGGTGAGCCTGGCAGTAGTTTACAGTATAACAGCCTTGTCGTGGGGCTGTGCAGTCTGGCTGGTCAGCGTGTTGGAGGGGTCGGTACGTTGCTGTATGTACGAGTGGTTCAAGTGTGACCAGAGTCGTGGTATGGGCATGGGGACGGTAGGTCCAGGTATTTGGGGGGGGGGGGGGGGGTCACTGTAGACCTTGGCATCTGTGTAGTTCACTCTGGTCTGTTACAGTGGTCACACGATCACAAAGTGGGTAGTCACGCAGAGGAAAGGTGCTGCTGTTACATAGAGAGGAGGGGGGTGTCACAGTGTGATAAAGTGGGTATAGTCACACAAGGCAAGGTGATGGCGTTACATTGGGAAGTTAGAGTCGTATAAGGAAAAGGGTTACAGTTGCGTAGGGAAGTTAAAGAAAGTTCTACAGGGAAGGTTTTACAGAGGCACAAAAAAGATAAATGTCAGACAGATTTAAAGGTCGAGAAAGGAAAGAAATTACATTTGACGAGGGAATGGTTGAAGGTCAGAGCTGTACGGTGAAGGTTATAGCGACTTGGAAAGAGAGAAAAGTCGCACCAACATTTTAAAGATGTGTGAGAGAGAGAGAGAGAGAGAGAGAGAGAGAGAGAGAGAGAGAGAGAGAGAGAGAGAGAGAGAGAGAGAGAGAGAATTAGTCACTAAGGGCAGAGTAATTCAAGACAGGATGTTGAAGTCAAGAAGCCATATTTACTGCTTACCGCGGAAGTGGTGGCACCAGGGGCAGAGCAGACGACACACACGCGGACATTCCCCTCCCGTCATTGAGGACAAGACGTGGGGAAGATGGGGACACATGGCAGTGACCATCTCACTTGACCTCACCTTTAGAAAGCTTGATACAGCTGGACTTGCCAGTGTCAGGTCGGTGGTTAGGCTGGATCTTGCCAACCTACAGACGGAGAGATAACACCCATGGTTAACCCTGTTGTTACAAGCACGTCTTGTCTCGGTTGGAATGGTCTTTGTTTACTGGTAAGTTATAATTACGTTACGTGTTGATGTAGGAGAGGAAATTTTGAATACCACAAGGCCTTGACCTCTGAACCTCTACTGTACCCGGCTAATTTCCATCTAGGGTAAGACGCACCACGCACTCTGAGGAATACCGGCAGAGGAAACCGAGAATGAGTTGTGTCGAACACATGAGCGACTAGTGAAGGAAGTACGACGCGCGTCAGCCGGTGTTGCTGATGTTCAAAGACTCGTCTAGTTCGTGGCGGGATCTGAGCAGCCGCCACCAGGCCGGGAGGAGGATGGGAGGCGTGCAAGGTACGGCAGCCGGCTTTGACTTGATTTGTGCTGGTAACCCCGGGAAATTTATTGTGCACCCCATGCTCACCCTGTGAGCGGTAGCGCAAAAGGATTGCAGAGGTTCACGAAGGGTTACAGTCTGACCCCCAGTGGGTTAATATATTACGTAGGTTCCTACAAAGTTGATTCATTATGAGCTCCATTACATATGTTACATAGTTTCATATGGTAAGTTTTGACAACAAGATGCAAAAAAAGTGGATACGAACTTAAAACTTCAAGTATCTTGATATTAACAATGAGTTGTTGTGGCATTTCTTGCAGGGTTTGTGTAGACCTATCCGTAAAAGGGTCTATTTTTCACATTCTAAGATAATGACTCAATTTGTGTCCACATTTCTGGCCACAAACTTTACAATCCACATGATTACCGTCTCCAGACTGGCCAAAGCGCCGATGGCTTATCCACAGCAGCGGTCTGATCCACCATGACTGGGCCAGACCAGACCCGACTGCTGGGTTGAAGATGACCCCGTAAAACACACGTAAGGGTGAAGTGTGCTGCTGAGGTACATCGTGAGGAAAGTTACGCAATAAAGTAGGTAAGACTTTCTCACAAGTTAGAGATACACAAGTTACTAATAAAAGGAGAGATTTTTTTGCAGGTCACTTAAGAGATTTCTATACACAAACTACGACATTGCGGTCACATGTAGACATTCATCGTTTGACGTATCGTTTGATCTTTTCTGGGAAATGGGGTCTGAGTATTTCTTACATATTTCTTACATGGGAGTGCATGCTGCTGCTGCTGCTTTAATGCCAGTGGTACCGTCTCACGTGGGCAGATTATGTACACTGGAGAAACTGATGTGGTTTCTCTCAGAATAATTACATGTCATTGTTGTGCCGTCGGAGGCCCCGGACGGCTAAGACTTCGGCCCCGTGTTGTATGTTAATTTCGTCTGGATGTGCCTCGTGCGGCAGTTTTGAGTGATCATTATTACCACGTATTCTCCTGCGTGCGTCGCCTATCCTAGCGTGGGCATATTGGAATCACCTGAAGATTCGCCAACCCATCGTTCGTCAAGGCTAGGGTAGGGTAGGTCATGGGACAAACCGAACGTAACGTAACCTAAGCCAGCTCAAACCCATCTTAACCCAGCGTAGCATAACACAGCGTAGCGTAGCGTTAGTGGAGTCTTGTGGTGACGGTGGTGGTCGGGGGTTATGGCAGGAGGAGGAGGAGGGAGACACGGGGGACAGATCGAGTATTGCTGACTCGGTAGATAACATCGGACCTGATGATCTATGAACTAGAGTTATCTGCTGCAGGATTAAGACACAGGAGCCCATGAGGAGGACAGCTCTCACAAAAGACCCGATGGTTTAAGACGGCATCGTCTGCTGCAGGGCAGCAGTACATGCCATCCTGAACATTAACTTGATTTGTGCCGTTATCAGCGGGTGTTTTACTGCGTGCCCCACGTTCATCCTGCGAGCGTCAGGAGGGATTATATAGACGTCACAAAGGACCTTTTGTTGGACAGAAGACCTGATGGTCAGTGACGAGGTTATCTGCTGGAGAATGCTAGTACCTTCCTTCACTACGTATGATAAAGTAGGTGGCGTGTGGCCAGGAACCTACCGGTTTGCACAACAGTTTCGGCTCAAGTTAGCTGTGTCTGTGTCCCCTCGCCTTACCTTACGTCGATTACAGGGGCTTGTCTCGCTCCCCAGGGCCCGGGCAGCGGCCAAGCTGCGGTGTTGTTCCTCTTATCGTCCTGTGTGTTTTTGCGGCGGGTGACTGGAGAGCCCTGGTGGCTGCCACCGCCCTGCTCATCACGTTACACTTTATAGATATTTATTCAGGACGGAGTTGGGTGTTTCCAAGGGCTTATCCATATGTGCATTGCAGTCAGCGAGTTGAAAGAAAACAGGCGTCAGGTTCCGTTAAGTTCGTTGTTATCTCTAATTATTACTTCTCTCCTTTTCATTGTTCTTCATTCACTCTAAGACTAATTCATTCATTTCACATTATAGATAAGGGACCAGACCTGGCTGTTACTTGTTTGTAAATGTCTCGCCTTTTTTTTTATTTCTTATTCCACCGAATATCTTAAGTGATTTTGGACATTCCCAGTAATTTCAGAGTTCGCCAGAGGCACTGCCAGCTGGACTCTGGCTCAGCAAGCTGGAAAATGTTTGCTTCGTCCTTACAGACTGTAATTTTGTCCGCCGTAGAAGGGGATGTTGATGCTCGGCCGTCGTCGTGGCTGGAATACACAAGTCTTCGGGAGAATCGTTGGACGCGTGGCTCTCCCTCCCTCTCTCTCACTCCCCCTCTCTTTCTCTCTCTCTCTCTCTCTCTCGTCTTGACGTTTCGCAGAACTCAGCCTATCATCATCTTTTCGGAAGCGACGTCTGGTTTGCGGCGTTTGCCCCTCTCACGCTTCATTGATTCTGCCTCCAGTAGTTTTGGAAATTCCCGGAACCCAGGCGATCGCCAGCTTTCCTGAGGGGGATGGATTGGGGGGGGGGGTTTGCTTCGTTACTCTGCCTTCTCCCTACTACTGCTGCCTCACAGTTTCCATTTTCCTCGTGGCCCTCATCTCTCTCTCTCTCTCTCTCTCTCTCTCTCTCTCTCTCTCTCTCTCTCTCTCTCTCTCGTTTTTTGTTGCATGTAGGAGTTAGAGAAGCGACTGGCAGATGTCAGAGTTCTTGGTGGTTGGCATCCGGGCCAGCTTCTCTCTTACGGTTTGATTCGTAAATTTGTCTTGGCTCTCGGCGTCTCAGGATGGTGCGCATCATCGGAAATAACGAATGGTACAATTCCGACGATATGGATTTCTTGCGATGTTTTACTGGCCTCAAGTGGTGTGTGTGTGTTCTGGAGTTGGTGTTGTGTGCTGGGGACCTCTTGCTGTTGGTGGTGGGGACGTGGCCCTGGCCCGGGCTTCTATGTACAGCTGCACATGTTCGCCACTGGCATGACCTCGCTCCACGTCTTCCGCTTCTGGTTTTCCCCACTGTCGTCGATGGGCAACCCTGTGTATATACAGTCGGTGCTCGGGGATGTTAAGGATTAAAACTCTGTGATACAAGGGAGACGCATCCTGGCCGATGTGTACCTTTAATTAACAAGACGTAAGTGGCCGTGGGATGAAATCCTTTAAAGCCCAGATGTTATTAGCTCGTGTTTTCCCCCCACCAGGAACCATGTGGCTGTGTGTTTTCATGTGGCATTATCCACATCCATTAACCCCGTCCGTTCATACAGGCTAGAAGACCTGGTGCAGCACCTGCCTCCGCCAGGTAGGGATGTACCTCCCACGCTCTTGGGTACGGAGACAAGCTAAGCTGAGTTAAGCTGGCGGCTCAGTCTCCAGTGCACTGGTACCCTCAACCACTAGCGGACTGTGGGTAAGGATGTTACACCGGTGTATGAGACACACACACACACACACACACACACACACGCACGCGCGCGCGCGCTCGCAAATCACTTGACTTGGTGCTCAAGGCTCTGATGAGACTTGCATTTGTAAGTGATATAATCTTAACTGTCGTCTTGATTACTGCCAAGCGCTGGGTGGATGAGGTTCATCGTATTTTGACGGTAACTAACCACCTCCCCTTCTCCCCCTGGGGTTGGGAGGAGCGGGCCATAACCCCACTGTACCTGGTGTCACGGGCCGTCCACTAGGTTCAATTTGGAGCCAAGCCTCACTAGTGAGGGTCTGGTCTGCCAGGCTGTTTGGTGCTGTAGGTCTTCATTCACTGCGTTGGCTATCCTGGCTGTTCAGTTGGAGAACTTGGTGTATTTTTTTCCCCCACTAAATCCCGGGGTCGTGTGTCGTGTTCCGTATGTTTACCAGTAGTTGGCTGAGCAGACGCAGGCCCCAGACATTGATGTCACTCGCCTAACGAAGGTTCTACGGCCCCTTATAAGTTAGGCCTGACGGCGCTAACTTAGCTTCGCTCTGTTATATGGAGGAAACCGATAATGAATGTTTGACAGTGGGTCAGCTCTGTGTGTGTGTGTGTGTGTGTGTGTGTGTGTGTGTGTTACAGTAAAGTATTAGGAGTTCCGTAGATCGCAGGTCCTCTTCTCCCTCGTAGCATATTGTATGAGGACAGAGGTACAGCAGTTTACCAGTCCTTACTAACATGAAGAGCAAAGTGGGCGTCATTGAGGGCAGACCCTCCCCCGTGCGCTGGTTAGGAAGGCCACAGAAAGCACGATTTGATACACGTTTTGTTTCTCCCCCTCTATCCTTACGTCTAACGTTGGTGGAAAATAAAACGTAGATTCTTTCATCATCGTCATCATCCGCGGACGAGAGACCTGCCCCCCTGCAGATCTCCTCGGAAGACCCTGAGGAGGGAGGACCACCGTACCCCAAGACCGTCTAGCGGGGACCACCTGGGGACTGTACAGTGCGTAGCCGAGGGGAGGAAGATGACAGTCTGGGTCTGGGGACTGCTGCCTGAGGCTGACTCGAGCTTGTCATCTCGAAGTCCCCTAAGAACCAGATGGGTTTCCGGCAAGAGTAGCTCCTATGACGGGCAACGTAGGCTTACCTAGCGAAGGGCCGGGGCGACGCACGGCCGCGTCGGTCAGGTTTCGAGGAAGATAACTGGTCGAGGACCGGGATGCGCGCGTGAATAATGGCCGCCTCGAAATTTCATTTCATTCAGCAGACTTTAAGGTGGATGAGGCGGGGTGGACTCCCCTGCCCACAAGGGGTGGCACGTGGTGACAGTACCCACGGGGTGTTGTGTGGTGGGGCCTCCGGTCTGTGGTGTGTGTGTGTGTGTGCGTGTGTGTGTGTGTGTGGGGGGGGGGGGGGTAGTGTGGCAGGTATTACCATGGTCTACACAAGTGGCCATGAAATCATGGGTGGTTATATCCGTTCCATCTTTCCCTGGCTACACACCTGTCCTCACTCGCTCCCTCCCACACACTCAGCCTCCACCCACACACCCGGCCTTGGTTCCCCAGCCGCCCCCACATGCCTCCCGCCCTGCTCATATTCCCGCCCACGCGACACTGGCTCTCCGCCCACGCATCCGCCCACTCCACCCTTCCGCTCCCGTCATTAACGTGTTCCGGTACCCGTTATTCCGGGGTCAGCAGGGGTCACGCACGCTGACTGGCTCCCGTGTGGGCGGTGCTGATGACAGTAGTGGTCATGATGGTGATTACTGTGTGTGTGTGTGTGTGTGTGTGTGTTTGCGCTACGTGTTGTCCCGTCACTTAACAGTGTATATAAGTATCATGGCTGTATTTCCACACACACACACACACACACAGAGGTATCCATCTATCTGCCAGCTGCACGGGAAGAATGAACAGCTGGAATTGCTTTGGGCCGACTGCTGTGCCTGGGATTCCGACCCATGTAACCCCCCCAAGCTGGGCCGTGATGACTCATGGTCATTATGTATATTTGTGTTTGTATCCATGTGGATGTGTTTTGAATCATGTTTGTTTGTTCGTCTGTGTGGATGTGTGATTATGTTTTCCCGTGTTTGTGCGTTTATATGTTTGCTTGTTATCAGGCGTTTTGTTACGTGTTTGTGGTACTTAACGTTATTGCTTTGGGGTCCCCAACCCTCCAGCCGCAGGTCAGCAGAGGGCAAGGGTGACCCAGTTCCCTGGGCTGAATGAACGTTTCTCACTTGACGCTGGTACTATCACTAAGTGTGATCAGTGTGTGTGTGTGTGTGTGTGTGTTACTGGGAGGGGTTTACACTTGTGTTGCCCCGGGTGGTGGATGGTCAGTCGGTGGGTTGTATGGACCTTAGGCCTGTCACCACTTCAAGGTCATCAGTGACTTGGTAACGTCAAGTTAGAACTACCAGTCGAATTATCTTGATAACCTTCATCAAATGTTCAAAGTCATTGTAAGCGCATACATCCTCTCAGTGTGTGTAAGGCCCTTGCTCTCCCGTCTATGTATATGTGTGTTTGTGCTCTCATATGTTGTATACGTACATACCCCAGCTTACGCCAGGTACCCATTCAGCAACCAGCCACTAAGGGGATGAGGATAAACAGTTGGGTTGGCTGCGAGCCGATTGGCTGACCCCGTTCGGGATTCGAACCCGTGCCTATTATATTGGTGGGTCGCAAAGCTAACCTCTGCAGTGCGGAGGACTTTTTTTTTCATTGCGTGCATGTTTCTTTTTTTTTTTTTTTTGTGTGTGTGTGTGTGTGTGTGTGTGTGTGTGTGTGTGTGAGATTGCATTATGTAGATTTAAATGGCTTTTTTCCATTTTTTTGTTCCTTTGTTTATGGTTGCCTTGACCTTTCCTTGTGTTGGAGTCGAGGCTGAGCACCACCTCCTCCTCCCTCCCCTCACAGCCAAGTGTGCAAGCAGCCTTGCCTGGTGAGGGCCTGCTGTGCCAGTCTGTTTGATGCCGCATGTTTACGTCTGGTGTATTCTTTGCGACGTGTGGCCGCTGGCCCCGTGCACCTGAAAGGAAGGTGTCCAGTTCCTCACCTCAAGCACCAGGGTCGTTCCTGGTGTTCCCTCATACTTACCTGTGTGTGTGGCAGGCAGGTGGAGCAGACGTCTGTGGCCTTGACATTCATGATCTTTTTTTTTCTTTCTTTCTTTCTGTTGTTTCATGATACATATTTGTTCCTGCGAGTGTCCTCACTGGCCAGCGAGAGTGGGGAAGACCTCCCCAGTAAGGCACGCGTTGATTGAGCGACTATCTGAATTATTGAGAGAACGAGCGAAAGCAGTTAGAAAAAAAAAAAAACTGTCCAGCACAATTGCCCAGGCCAGACCCACCAGGATGGGAAGGCCACAGTAGGCCAACAGGCCGCGCGCAGCCTGCAACAGCCTAGGTGATCATGGAGGGGGGGGGGGGACACGGCGACGTGTTGGTCGTCCAAGACGAGGAGGTGGTTGTGGTGGAGGAACCCAGAACCCGGCGGAAGGTAAGTGTAAGGTAGAATATTATATTCATGATATTCATAGGCAGTCGGCTGAATAGCTCTGGGCCCAGGACGGTGACACACCCCCCTCCCTCCTTTTTTTTCTTTCGTTCTCTGTATATCATGTCGACCGTACTCTACACCGACCTTAGTGTTGTGTGTTTGTTTTACACTGGGTGTTTTTCCTCCTGACCGTGGGTGATGTGTTGCGTGTTGTCAGGTCATTCATTGTTTCAGGGCGTTGGTCGTAGAGCGAAGCATCTGCCACGCCAGTGCCCCTCCTGAAGCGTGTGTGTACACTCAGCTAGACCGGAGGTCCATCGGGGAAATTAGCTTTGTTTAATGACTTGACGTACCAGGCCGAGTGCCCTGGCCTGACCAGGACGTTACAACAGCCGCTCGACAGACGAATGGGTTCAGTTAAACAAGAGGGGTCACTTACGCATCTTGACCTGGAGTTACTTTGTCTTGGGGGGTTGCACCGCCGTGCCCAGAGATCGTACCGCCGTGCTGGAGGAGTCTAGGATGTTCCTGGTGTTCTGAATTACAGAAGACGCCTTACTGTTGCCTCGTGTTAGGTGAGAGCATGATGGTGCTGCATGGGAGCCATGCAAGAGACTTGTGGGACGTGGGAGGAATGGGTCCCAAGGTACACTATATTAGCCATATGGTTTCTGGTGTGTCGGAGTCTTAGAGTTGCCTGTTATCAGCAGGATTTCCCAAGGTGTTACATCAGTCTCGCCGAGATCCCCCCCCCCCCTCCAGCTGTCGTATGGTGAGGGTGAGGGGGGGGTTGGCTTGGCTTCCCAGGATCAGCTGTTGGTGATGGGGAGTGTGGGAGAGGGGAGGACGGGCATCCGGTATCCTTGAATATGTGGAGACGGACGGTGTTGCCCCAACCCTGGGGCTGTTGGTGGTGTGGTAACTTCTGCCGTCCAACAGAGTCACTGTCCCCCCAGGGTCTGGACCTGACCCTCACCCTGATCTGGCCTGCAGCAGGAGACTCTCGGACTGGGGTTAGAGGAAGTGCGAGTGATCGGTTGGGTTGGGGGGTCAAAGTAGGCTACTGGGGTTTGTTGGAGAGGTTAGTTATAGTGCATGGGGGAGGTTGTGAGGAAAATTGTTGTGTTGGGGATGTGACGTAATGCATTAATGGCGCTCTATGGGTTGTGACGAGGCAGTTGTGGAGCAGAGGAGTTGTGTAGCTGCTGACCTGGGAGGTGCTGGTGGGTACCTGGTGCTTGAGAGGGACCCAAGTGCCGTGTAAATGGTCATTGGCCAACTTTCAGAAGGTTCAGTAGTGGCGCAGATTAGATTTTGCTGCTGTTACCGGCTAGTTTACTGTGGCGGCCTCGCTGATCATGTGGGGCAGGAGCGCGAGAAGGGATTACACAGGTAACAAAGGCTCTTTTGTCAGAACCCCAGTGGCCAGATGATTATAACATGGGCTATTACGACATGTGTTAATACAACATGGGTTATTATAACATGGTCTATTATAACATGGGTTATTACAGAGTTGGTTCACCACATAATCTTGCAGTCTTTCCTGGTGAACCCATCGACCATTTAGGTAGATATAGTCTCAAAATTTTAGGTATCGTATCGTTAACACTGAAGTATTTTGTCGTTCCATGGAGAGTGTGTTTGGATCTCTCCTTACAGGCTTTCTTTGTTCTTTCTTTCCCCCAGTCTGAGACGTGGTGTTCCACTGTGTGTCCATCTCTCCGGCCCCAAACATTACAGTTCGCATGGTTAACGTCTCCAGATAGGCTAAAGCGTCAGCAGTTCCCACAGGGTTATCGGCGTCGTCAACCAGTCATCCCCCAAGCCTTGGCTGCCACCGGGAGGTTGATAGTGTGGCTGGGTTCTGGCCAGGTGGGGCGGTCTCACACCCGCCCGTGTCGCGACGCGGCCAGGGACTCGTACTGGAGAGGGGAAGAGGCCATAAAGGAGGATTGGAGGGGTGAGGAGAAGGTATGGGTCGGGGCTGGGGCGGGTAAAGCGAGGGAAGGGTTGGGGTCGGTTGGTGAAGACGCGGGTGTGTGGGAGGGTGATGCTGGAGTGCAGGAGGGCCGCTGGAAAAGGGATAGAATAGTAGAGACTGGAAGGGGAAGAATGCCAGGTGGGGGAGAGGTGGCGGTGGAGGTAATGGAGTGTGATGGAGGAACACCAGGCGGGAGGGAGTGTGTGTGTATGTGTGTGTGTGTGTGAGCATGTGTGTGTGGGTGGGTGTGGGTGGAAGGTGGTTGGTGGAGGAGGCCAGTTGGTCCATCTGGAACCCAGCCACAACCACAGTCGATGACGGCGGGACAAATAACAGTGTCATCGAGTGAAGTATCCCAGGAGAGGGTGAGACAATAACCCTGGGAGTCTCGGGGTTGTCAACGTACTGTGTTCGTATTGGTACGTTAATCCGGCGTCCGGAGCGGCCGTGTTGAGGGCCTGGTCAACAAGGCTGTGTGATGCTTCCGGTCTATGATTATTACATGTTGTGTATCCCGGAGGGCGGGTGTGGCACAGGCAGCGTGCAGGAAGATGTTCACTTCCCCGCTGAAGAACACAAGAGGACCGTCCATGAATTTTCTTGTATTTAACGATGGTATATATATATATATATATATATATATATATATATATATATATATATATATATATATATATATATATATTCCTGTACGGTGTTTTCTATGTAGTTGAGTTCATGTGTTGTTCACATAGCGATAGATTGGTTGGTGAGTAGAAGAAATTTCGAAACGTGTCATCACCAGTCCTGCTTCTCTCGTTTTGTGTGTTCGCAGTACCCTGCCGATCGCCCTTCAGGTTTCGAGTGTTCCGTTGTGGTGTCCTGGGGTGAGTGTGGCCATGACGCATTGAATGGAGGTTGTCTGAAGGTGGAGCCTGTTGGAGCAGCACCGTCACAGCGCCAGCTGCTGATCCAGGCGTTGCTGTTCTCATGGAATATATCGCGAGTGGCTCCCTCACCGACCGTAAAATTAGAACAGTCCCTGGGGGATCGGGGGGAAGGGGGGGGGGGGATGTTTAACAAACCAGTTTTTCTTTTTTTAATGATTTTTTTGTGTGATTTTTTTATTGTAGTTTGAAGGTATTGATTGTTGGTGACAGATGAGCCATTACAGCGAGACATGGGAGCCCTGTGTCTCGAATTCATCAATCGCTTCTGGAGGAATCCTGGAAGCAACTTCATGAGAGCGATCAGTAACGCGTCCAGCGTGACACGGACGCTCCTTCAGACCTGGGCAGCAGCAGCACTCGCTGGCCGGCGGCACAGCATATTTCAAGGGACTGACTCCCTGTGAATTGCCGTGCTACAGGAATGGCCCGCCGTAAACAAGGCAGCGAAATTGCATCCCGATTATTTTCACTTAAAGTTTGATTTAGAAAAGTATTGGTTTCGGTGAATATGATTTCAGTAGAAATATATTTTGGTCGTAACAGATATTGCACGTAGGATGTAGTTCTTCATTGGGCGTCGGTGTTTGAGGGTGTTGTGGTTGACGGTGTAGAAGCAGGCGCCTCATCTTCCTGTCGTTGTTACAGTATGAATCAGCTCATGTGCTGCCCAGCATGTCATGAAGACTCATACTTGTGTTTTCCATATTGATTCCATCAGTAGCAAGCGTGGAGAAACATGTGGACCTCTGCAGCAGCAGGTAAACACCTGGGAACGTTTCACGTGGAGTGTCACGTAGCGACGTCACGTGACGTTGTACCTCTCTTTGACTGACGACTTACATGTTATTTGTCGTCTTGACCCCACGTTACAGTACCCTGTGGCTGTACCGACCATTGGGATATAAGTATTTATGAGGGGGTGTGTTGGGCGGACCTCTCACGATGATAAGCTGCTTAGGTTTTCTAAGTCTGGGCCGAAGTACCATCAGGAGGAGGACAGGGGCAGGCCAGGAGGAGGCCAGGGGCAGGTCAGGAGGAGGCCAGGGGTAGGCCTAGGAGGAGGCCAGGGTTAGGTCAGGAGGAGGCCAGGGGTAGGCCAGGAGGAGGCCAGGGGTAGGCCAGGAGGAGGCCAGGGGTAGGCCAGGAGGAGGCCAGCCAGGTATACGTACGTGTGGTGGAAACATGTAGCAAAACCACCACGTCGGAGAGAGTTCTGCTTGCAGTCGCTTTGAATTTGAATTTTAAACGATTGATTCGTCTAATTATGTATAAAGGAAGCATTTCCAGTACAGCACGGGTGAAGGGTACACAGCTCGAGGTAGGTGGAGGCCAGTGAAGATGTTTTTAGGCCCTGTAAATTTTTAGGAGGCCCAGAGTAGACTGGGGCGAGGCCTGGGGGCTGGCAGAGTGTGCGAGGCCCGCGTTCCCTGCCTCACTTGCCCGCATCAAGTATGGAGCTGTAAATCCTGTACAGTGAATAATCCAGGGAGGGGTGTCTGCGCCCCTCGAGTGGACATGTCAGGGAGGAAGGCTCACCCAAGGCAGGGGAGAAGGGATCTGGGGCGGGGCGGGTCAAGAGGGGAGGGAAAGTGATTGTTCTTGGTGGCGGGGAGTATGCTGATCTTGGTTTTAGGTGGAGGCTGATGGTACTGGTACTAGGGTAGGGTGCTGGTCTGGGTTCCGGGGGAGGATGATGGCTGGAAATGGCTTGGGTGGAGTGTGTGTGTGGGGGTGGAGTGGGGGTTGTACTAGAGGAAGATGATGGGGGATCTGGCACTGGGGGAAGGTACTGGGGCAGAGAGGTGATGCTTCTAGTATGAACAGTTCCCACACATTAAGCATCAGCCACACAGCAGTTTCCTCTGGGGCTCCAACTAACGTATACTTGCTCCCATTACTTTCATCATATTTCCAGATAACATCATCGACACACACACACACACACACACACACACACACACACACACACACACACACACACACACACACACACATAAAAAAAGAATATATTGTTCGAGTGTGGAACGTTATTATGTGGAGCGTGTGATACCAGCCAGAGTCAGCCAGAAAAATAAATTTGGCCTCGGCCGCAGAAAACCCGACTCGGGACATGAGCCCCGTATTTCGATGGAGGTAAATATAGTATGATGTTTGGAGGATCACGGGTTCCGAACGTTCATCCCCGATTATGGAGGGTAGCTTGGGGCGGGGGGCAGTCCGTCATGGCCGACACCACCGCCGGACACCCCTCACTGTGACACGAGAGAGAGAGAGAGAGAGAGAGAGAGAGAGAGAGAGAGAGAGAGAGAGAGAGAGAGAGAGAGCGGGGGGGGGGGGCAGGGCACGGGAGTGATCATGTCTGACGGCCGGCCTCTCTCATTGAACTTAACAAGGCAACCTTTGCGTCAGCGGAAAAAAAGATGATGGGTTGGATATTGCGAACCTTTTGTTTTTGAACGAGAAACACTGCGCCAGTGATGGATCCTTGTACATACATTAACTGTAGTAACGTTGAGTGATGCATTTAGTGTAGGAATATTGTTTGAGTGATACATTAAGTGTAGGAACGTTGTTTGAGTGATACATTAAGTGTAGGAACGTTGTTTGAGGGTGCTGTGTGTAGCGACATCATCGCCTGGTTGCTGTCGACATATTTCCATTTGGAATGTTCATATAGACCCCTCACGGACGAATTGGTTGTGATGATCATAAATTAGGGGAAGCGATGGATATTTCTGTACTCACTCGAGCACAAGAACGAGAGAACGTCGTAATTTATACAGAGAAAATGTTGGAACGTTTGTTTCCAGATTTAACAGAAAGATTTCCCAGAATATTATACATGGAAAGTTGTGCAGGTTTGCACGGAGTGTGAAGCGTCTTCAAATTCACCCAGAGAAAATAGAATTAGCATTAGACGCTGTGAACTCCTTTCCTTCTTGGTAGCGACGGTTCTCATCGTTATGGACACGCTCACGATACGACAAGAAAGACGTGGACAAGTTCCTTCATAGCTTTATGGATCGGGTGGTGTCGTGAGGGACGTGCAGGCGGGAGAGCTACGCCCTGGAACCAGTCTTAGTTGGTCAAGTACCATTTGAGGCGACCTGAGGCCGGACCCCAGCAAGAAATCCCAAAGTCCTGCCACATGGTAACGTTGTGTGAGGTGGGGCGCGTGATGGTGTGGTGGGAGAGGGAGATGTGCTGTGGTTCACGGTGCAGGGGGAGGAGGGCGGTGCTTCCAGTAACGTGGAGGGGGGAGGGCTGGTCCTGGGGTGTGGGGGGGGGGGAAGAGAACGTCCTGTTGCTGGGATAGACAGTGAGAGAGGCAAGGGTGATCCTGGTTATGGGACGGGGGAAGAGGGAAAAAGGTGGTCCTTTGCTGGGTTGGAGAGGGGAGATGGGAAAGGGTGGAAGAAAGTGGAGGAAGGGGGGGTCCAATTATTGAGGGTGGAGGGGAAGGAGAGGGGGTAGAGGGCCTCGGATGCACAATAAATTTGCCGGGGATGCTGGCACAAATCATTAGTGCTGGGAGGGAAGGGGTGGTGTGTGTGTGTGTGTGTGTGTGTGTGTGTGTGTGTGTGTGTGTGTGTGTGTGTGTGTGTGTGTGAGAGAGAGAGAGAGAGAGAGAGAGAGAGAGAGAGAGAGAGAGAGAGAGAGAGAGAGAGAGAGAGAGAGAGAGGGTTGTAGTACTGGGGTGGGAGGGAGAAAGGAGGAGGGGTGCTCTAAGGTACAGACGGGGGGTGGTGAGGGGAAGGTCCAAATGCTTGAGTTGGGAGGAGAATGAGAGGTGTGGGCAACCACCTCCACCGGCTTTTAAGGTGAGTTTACGAGTCTTGTTATGTAATGGCTGTTGGGGGGTCATCTCGACCAACCCAGGAGTTGTGTGTGATGATGATAAGTCGCAGTGTGGGGAGAGGGCCGGCCTGAACACTGGCATGTGGCCTGTGTATTGGGCCAGATAAGTACACTTTATTTTCATGTCGAGGGGTGCACGGCTGATTGATTTTTGTCACCATACCCTGAGAATTTATGGTGCGCTCCTGCCCGCTGCAGGGCGAGGTGTGGCCTGTTTTCGTTGGGGGCAGATTTTGTCGGGCGGAGGTTGATGTGGGGTGTTGGTGGATCATGTCGTGTGGAGTGAGGTCAGGACTGGGTTTGAACAGTGGTCCGCGGTGTGGGGCGTGTTTGTTAGAGGGGGCGAGGTTTTCTCTATTTTTTCTCTTTTTATTTTTATTTTTTTTTTTTTTTTTTTTTTTTTTTTTTTTTGGTGGGGGAGGTAAGGGGTGTGTTTGTTTAGAGTGAGATGTACTCTGTATTCAGGGCGAGACCTGGGCTGGAGCAGGGGCGGGATGTTGGTTGTGTGGAAGATGAGGTTGGTATTGTGTTGATATGTGGGCTGTGATTGTGGCCAGGTGTGGGTTATGTGTGGAGGCAGCTTTAGCTCGTATCTGTGGCCAGGTGTGGGATTTGTTTGAGGGGAAGGGGCGAAGTGTGGGCTGTGTGCTGATGAGGTATAGGCTGTGTTGAAAGTGGGATTTGAGCTTTAATTGAGTTAAGTTGTTGACTACGTATGTGTGGGGGAGAAATATGGCGTGTGTTTAGGATGTGGTGTATGGTGTAGTGTCTGGGGCAAGTTGTTGGCTGTGGCTAGGATATGATGTGGGCTGTGGCTGGGGTATGGTGTTGGCTGTGGCTGGGGTATGGTGTTGGCTGTGGCTGGGGTATGGTGTTGGCTGTGGCTGGGGTATGGTGTTGGCTGTAGCTGGGGTATGGTGTTGGCTGTGGCTGGGGTATGGTGTTGGCTGTGGCTGGGGTATGTTGTGGGGAGGCTGGAGTGTGTGTGTGGGTTGGGTCGTGACCTGTGTTTGGGACGGGGCATCGATTATGTGACTGGACACATCTTGGGTGAGAAGTAGGCGGGTTGTGTCGGGAATCAGGTTCGTTTTAGTTAATCTCAAATAATGATTCAAATGCTGGAGTTGAACGGGCTTAACCTCTTGGCAGTCCCGAAGAATTATATTTGAGCCCAAGGAAACGTACCATTGATTGTCTTTTAAATATAGTTTGTTTGACGCAACGCACGAAGTATGTTCGGATCTTGGGAACTGTAGCGTGTGAACCTTACTCTGCCACAGTTATCACAAGTTATCTTACATGTTTTTTTTTCTCTTTCCAGGTATGTTGTGGTGACCTCTAGCCTCGATCGTGACCTTCATGCCGAGGTACAGTGACTCCGGATACGGACCTGGACGTTTGTTCATTATCACTATTATTGGCATGTCCCACACGCCCCTTACTGTTCTGCCTCCACCCCACTCCTCCACACACACACACACTATTGTGGCCATGTCCACCGTATCATTAGCATGACTTAGGTATAAACGTAATATTGTAGTCGTGTGGACAAGGACATATACACACGGAGTTATGTGTGTCCAAGGCTCGTACCCATAGCTGTATGTGTCCAAAATTAAGTCCCTACCTACGGTGCGCAGGCTGCATGTGTCCAGCATTATGTTCATACCTTACTACTACTTCTTTTTACGTTGGAGGCTCCAGTCACGGGCGTAAGTCTACATGAAGGCCGGGCCATAATTGAAACACTGAGAGTTTAATGAAAGGGGGAAAAATGAGACAATGGAAAGTATTTACGAATTTTGGAGGAAGTGAAGAACCCGTCTTTTCAGTTCCAGGTCATAGTTATTGGGAAAGACGCGAGAGGGTAGAGAGATCCAAAGGTTCGAGGTGTAGGGAAAGAAACAGTTATCAAAACGGCCCACTTTGCTGAGTTGCCGACGGCCACACCGTAATCATATGACGCAGCAGCTTGCTGTGCCCACATCAGTATTTCCCAGCCAGTGACTCCAGACCGCGTGTTGGGTTTCTCCTCTTCTTAACTCTTCCTTCTGTTGTGCCACCTTCTCTACTCTCTCTCTCTCTATCTCTCTCTCTCTCTCTCTCTCTCTCTCTCTCTCTCTCTCTCTCTCTCTCTCTCTCTCTCTCTCTCTCTCTCTCTCTCTCTCTCTCTCGCCTGACCAAAGTGTTCCTATGGTGCGGCTGGGCTAGGCTGGTTCCCTGCTGCTGCATTCTCTACACGGGTCGTCCTCCACGTATCTCTCGTCTCGTCAGATCATCTCGTGTCCGCCCTGTGCTCGTTCTTGACTCTCTCCATCGCTTTCAATTGGCTTTCTTTTTTTTTCTACGTCGTGTGGTTTCCGCGCATGTGTACATGTTTTCTCCTTTATCTTGCTTGTCTGTTTCGTTCCTCTGTGGTTCTACGTTTCCTGCGCTGCGTCAGCTCTCGTGTGGTGGCTTGATCTTTTTTTTTTTTTTTTTGAATGTTTCGGTCGTGACGTCTTGATGTGTGAGAAGATCCAGGCCTGTGTGGACTCGGCCAGTTCTCTCGAGACCCATCGTAGCTGTAGAGTTGGTCGTGCATCATACAGTATGTACAGATCCAGTACGCGTACCTACCACACGTCAGCAGTGGCCTGGATGCGGGACTGACATTGAAGACGATTTGGAAATCACGTCTCGTTCTCCCTGCATCACCAGTCCGGCCGCGCGGTAGCGCTCACTCACTGGTTAAGGTGAGTTCCACTCGAATTTTCCCTCTCCTGCCTGCCTGGCTGCCGGCCGGCCGGCCACCGTAGCGGACTGTGGTCGGGGATGTAGCAATCACGCCAGCTCCACGCTTGGCCACCTGACCCACCCACCGCCCCTCACCCTACCACGCTGGGGGAAAACTTGGGTTGGGATCAAGTTTAGATCAATCTCAGAGCCGGGAGGAGAGCCCGTGTGATCCAACTCCATCAGCGTAGCGGTACGACGCTTGAACGCTTACGTTACGACCCAGGAGTACGACGATACGACCCTTGAGCACGAGGATACGACCCGTGGATATGATGACCCTAAGTCCTTGACCTGATTCTCTAGGGCCAGGCCATCATACCTAGAGTCCTACCGTCACGCTAAACTAGTTGGAATATATTATTTTCAAGATAAAATCAGTTGTGTATGTTGCAGAGTTGTATGTTCTCGAGGAGGTGGTTGTGTTGTGCATGTTAGGGTTGTGGACAACCAAGGAAAAGAAACCGAATCTTTCAGCAGATGAAACTTATGGGACTCTTCACTCAGTGTCGTGTGTGTGTGTGTGTGTGCGTGTGTGTATGTGTGTGTGTGTGTGTGTGTGTGTTACCCCCCTAGACTAACTGGCTGGTTTATTAAGGCTAAGGTCGCTTGAGTCTTCAATAAGAGGTTGTCGTGATGAAGGCAGCACACGTGGCTGAAGGTGGGAACACAAATCGCTCGAGGTGCTCTGGGGCGTCTCACTTAACCAACTTTGCGGTAATGCTCTCCAGCGGCCACATCAGTGGCAAGTTGAGGTCTGGATGAAGTGGCATGGTAAAGTTCAGCGCCTTAACTGCCGTGTGGGGGCGGGGCGGGGGGGGTGAGAGTGGCCGGCTCCATCACTTGTCTGATGGGGATTATGTTGGACCTGACCCAGTGGCATACTGCCTCAGGATACTGCACCGTGGAATGTTCTTTTTCTGTTCCGTGGTTATCCCTACTATCACTCCAGTGGTGATTTCAAGATTTTTTTTTCCAGTGGTGATTTTGGTATTACCACTCCCTCCTAGTGGTGACTTTCCATTGGGGGACTCACCTTTGTTTGTTACAATAAGAAGAATGTAAGAAAAGTCAGACACAGAGAAAGGTTTAGTCACATTACGAAGCTAGATAAGAAAATGTAGGAGGGGGATGACCTTAACCCACCCCTGCCTGCCACAACATAACCAGTGTCATCTTTTCAAAGGAAATGAGAGGCTGGAGTGTGTGTGTGTGTGTCTTGGAAGAGGAGAGATGCAGAACCACTGATGACTTTTTCAGTGTGTGTTTCTCTCTCTCTCTCTCTCTCTCTCTCTCTCTCTCTCTCTCTCTCTCTCTCTCTCTCTCTCCCGGGCGAAGATGCCTAAGAGAGGGCGGGAAGAATGACCCGCGCACAGCCAGTAAGTAATGTGTGCGTCAGAGGTGAACACAATAGGAGGCGACTTCATCATGGACGGGAGAGATGATTCGTACACACACACACACACACACACACACACACACACACACACACACACACACACACACACACACACGACAGGTAATGGCAGGTGTCATCCCCAGTCAGCTGGTAGGGATTCATCTTCTCTTCCATTCGTAGACGTTGGGGGTCGGGTAAATTAGGCCTCTCATTAGCGAAGGGAGTTCTTGGTCTGGAGAAAACGGTGTAAGTATCGAGGACCCGACCCTCCCCAGCACGGGAGCTGTGAATATCAGACTCGTGGATCACCTGGCGGGAAAGACTGAAGAAGTTAGTGCATAAATATCTACGAAGTGTGCCTGACCAGCGTGCGGGCCGCGGCCCCCCACAACCTGACTGATCAGAGGAGCAGCTGACGGCTTATTTTCCAGACCGACCCTTCCAGAGTCGGTGTAAGGTGTATGGAAGTGGTGGCTGCGGCCTGACTAGGGACGTGAGGCAACCTCCAAGAGTTCAGCAGGTACTCGGGGCATAAGGCGTGGGCTGGGTGAGGGAGGTGTGTGGAGCTGGGTGAGGGAGGTGTGAGGGGTTGGGTGAGGGAGGTGTGAGGGGCTGGGTGAGGAAGGTGTGTGGGGCTGGGTAAGGGAGGTTTGAGGGGCTGGGTGAGGGAGGTGTGAGGGGCTGGGTGAGGGAGGTGTGAGGGACTGGGAGTAAGCTGGGCCCGCTAAACACAAGCATTATTCTGGCCCTGACGGCCTCATCTCCAGCCCAGCAACTTGTAAAGTGAGCCATCGCCGCCCCAACTTGGCTCCCTCCGCCGCCATCACCATCACCCGTCCCGGTACTTCTCCTGCATCAGCCTTTCCTCCTTACCATCGTCTTTATGGTGATGGTGACGATGGTGAGGTATTGGTGATGGTAATGGTGCTTCTGGTCTCCTCCCCTCCCCCTCCCTTCATGTACACAATTTTTTTTTTAATGCGGTCATTTCTAAAGAAGGAATTGTAGGATAAGAAATCGCGTCCCACTGAGATCTCTGTGAGATTTTAAGGGATTCCGAGTCCACCACACATTGTTAGGAAGCCAAGCATATCCGTACATGTACCGCCTCAGGCACGTCATGGTCTGTCCACTGACCTCCGTGACTCGCTGACAACGGTGAGTGAGGAGAGAGGCTGGTCTCCCGCGGGCCAGGATCTGTCTGGATGACTTTAATGTAAATATGGAAGGCATTAGAAGGTTCGTGCACTTGGAGAATATGTCCCGCGTCAAATCTTACCCTTGGAAACACGTTGGAAAATGCTTGGTGTTGTCCCTCATCTGGAGAGGAAGATGTTCCCTCGCTGGACTGGTAGGAAACACGAGGCAAAGTTAAATCCAGCTGGGAGCACATGTGTCTCAGGCCGTCAGTTGTTGGCTGTACACTCCGGCAGTAGAACTCGTCCCTCCTCCAGCGGTAAGTGTTGTAATGGTCATGGAGGGGCCGCTGGACTTCGTCAAGAACATCTAATGTGGTCTTTGTTGTTTCCACTGCAGGTGTATCGGACCATCGACACCTGTGGTAGAAGGTCTGTAACCCCGGTGTACTGTGCTTGTTTTTTCTCTCAGTACAGTTCACACTTGGCCAGTCTGCTGTGCAATCCTCGATCATCCTGTGATCGGTAGCGCAAAAAGGAGTACAGAGGGTCTCTATCAGATCACATTGGGCGCAGATATTCGTTACATGAATCGTTACAATTCTGGTTCGTTACATAAACTTTATTATCATACATTACTTAGTCGAGGACACTTGACAACCTATTAGCAGATGTGAAGCACGCCTTCCAGTGAGACACGGAGTATATGATGTGGTGTTCAGGTGGGAGAGGTTTTAACGCCTCTGTTTCGAGAGGATTGAAGAAGAAAAGTTACATCATTGGTGTAGGACAATGACTGATGATAAGACGAGAGACGTGCAAGTGATGATTGGTGACCGCACATCAACAGAAGACGACAAAGGAAGTGTTGTACCTGCGAACCAGTTGGGAGAAGAAGGACTTTCCAAACGAGTTCGGCAAGATCAGTGATGACGCTGCTCTGATCGGCGCTCGTTCCCCGGGCACCAGAGGCCGTTTACCGCCCACACCAGTTCATTAGGTTATCTGATGTACTGAGGCAGGTTAAAGCCGCTGAAATACCCTCTGGCAGGCTTTAGTGCTTTACCCGCAAGCAAAGATATTCAACGTCCGGGGACACACGTCTGTTGGACCTTCTGACGGCTGTATAAGACCCCCCAAAGCAAGAGCACAAGCATTTTATTTTGTATGACTTAACCACCAATCAGTAGGACAGGCTGTGCAGCATGTGATGAACAATGCAGACCCGCAGCAACGAACAACTTGGGAGACCAGACGCTCACGGACTTAAGCTATGGGGACAGAGGCCAGACAGACCCTGTGAACCAACGTTATATGTAAACATAAAGAAAGAGTGAGACGAACCCACATACACTGGATATGGAGGTGCGCCAGGGGGCGGGGCTGTTACCTCACCGTGCACAGTCAGACTCTGTGATGGGACAGTATAGAGCCCCTAAGAATAGACGTGTACTGCGATGGATTTAAGGATTCTCCACGCCTACAGAACCCCCTCACCTGACGAGAGTGACCTGGGCGAGTTGTTCAAATTAAATGCCGGTGATGACATAGAGTTTTTATTCTTTTTGATGGTTGTGGAGAGTTTACATGAGTTATGTCGGGGGAAGGGATCACGGCCCCACTCGTATATTGCCGGGGTCGCACGAATACACCAGTATATATTACTGGCCCAGAACTGCCAGTTGTAACAGTATATATATATATATATATATATATATATATATATATATATATATATATATATATATATATATATATATAATATCTCACTCTTGTAGTTTCCCTTCACCGTTCTCTGACCGCACCTACATCCCTCCTGGCTCCAGCAATGACCTCCACCGTCTGAACTGCCCCTCCCTCCCTCCTTGATTCCCCTCCAGCAGTCGCCCTGACCGCCCCTCCCTCCGCCGTTCTGGCCTTCCCTCCCTGCCTCACACGTTGGCTCCGCTACAATTTATAGATTCGTTTAAGGCTTGCCAAACTTCCCCATTCGCTCCAAGATGATCAAGCTTTTCAAATAAATTTTGTCGTGTGGCGTAGATGGCTGAGGCTGGGGTGTGGCCGTGGTGGAAGGCCCCCCGGCTCTGGCTGGTGCGGTGGGTGGTTTGTGGTAAGGTTGGCACCGGTGATGGTGAAAGTGGTGGTGGTGGTGTGGTTTGTGTTGGTTTGTAGTGTTGGTCATGATGCTTCGTATTGATAGTGATAGCAGTAGGTATAGTGAGGTGATGGTGATGGTAGCGAGGGTAGTGTTGATGTCATGGATGACAGACACGATGGTGACGTCTGTGGCCATGCTGTTAGTGCTGTGGGTTTAGCTTGGGTCGTGCTCAGGGTAAGACGGAACTTGACTCACAGTAACGAGACAGATATAAAAACCAACCACTGTCCAGCCAGGGCTAGGAGGGAGGAGGAAACCTGGTCAAGGAAGGATCCTATGTGGGAGGGACGTCGAGAACCAGTGATGACCTGGCCTGGTAGTGAGTGCCCTACGTTACCTACCTGCCTAGGCAGACGCCATCTGCACATAGCCACGTTATAGTGGACGAAGTACCGGCCACGCCACATTCTCCCCATGATATGGGGAGCCATGTATTGCGGGCCTTTCCTCCTCGTCTCCCGGCACTGGAGGACTCCCTAAGAAAAACGTAAACAGAACCCTCAATCAGGGACAGATGTCCACAGTTAATGAGAATAGAAAGAAAGCGAAAGAGGTTACAAAAAGTTTTAATTATGGAGAGAGTAAGAAATAACGGGAAAAGAGAGGTTGATAGAGGGTTGGTGTACTGTGGTGTAGGGTGCGGGAAATTCAGTTTTAAGTGAGTAGCTGAGCGAGGGAGGAAGCAGTCTTGGCACGAAGGTTACAGGATGGTGCTGGGCATCATTACAACACCCAGTACGGTGTTTCCCATGGGACATTCGTGATTGAGGTCAAGTTGGGTCAAGTTTGAAAACACACTGTTGTGTACATGTACCATTGGTTGAAAAGAAAACTTCATTCCCTTACACAGGTGTTCTCTCATACCGAGCTTCATGGTCCAGAGGCTAGAGGTCATCTTTGTGTTCACTCTCGCAAATGTGGTCTGTGATTCGGAGGATGGAAGTGTGGGGGGGAGTTCCCTAGCACTGGTAACTAGCTGGTGGGGGTGTACCTGTGTGGAGGACCAGCTGGTCGTGCAGGACTGCAGCTGGTGTCGGTGTATCTCTGTGGAGGACCAGCTGGTCGTGCTGGGACTGCAGCTGGTGTTGGTGTCAGGGTATATCTATCCGGGTGTCCAGCTGGTCTTGCTGGAAACGGTCGGGATCTCCGTCACCAGCAGCCTTGAAACACGGTATTTTCTGTCCCCCGGTAAAAAGACTGCAAAGTTTTTCCTGGAAATAGATTTTATGTCGATCACGGAGAAAGGTTTTCCCCTCGTAGTGTGAAAAACGTTTTGTATTTTACTGCAGGCCGAACGAGGTATATATTTTACCTTTGCGATGGGTCGGAAAATAAAAGTTTTTACAATCTGTATGGTGTGACGTTTGGTGTTCTCTGCTTCCCTCGGTTTGTAACGGAAGAACGAGGAGTCAGTCGGCCGGCCGGCCGGCCACTACCGTAATGCAGCTGTAGTTTTGTGGTTCGAGTTTTGTTATTGTTGTTGGCTTGTGCATCGATCGCAAGAGATACGGTTGTGGGATCGCGCGGGACGACTTTTCGCTAATATTGGTATCGGGTCTCTCGCCAACAGGCCATTACCCCTCGGGTTTTCAGGCTGCATAATCGGTTGCTCCTTAAGGCCGATCACCGCGTCATTTCTGTACGGGTTTATGTTGATGGCGGTGGTGGTCCTCGCAGCAAGTCGGAGTGGGTTGCAGGATCCGTAATGGACGCTCACCGTCCGAGTGGTGCTTGAGGAACCTCCTGCTGTACTGGTCGTGGGAGGTTGAGCAGCCCCACAGAGGCCGGCGGTGTGGGTCTTGTTTATCTCCGTGGGGGGAGGCGCTGCCAGTAGACCAGGGGTGACTGCACGGGTCTGTGGTTGTCGTCCGGTCGTGCACCTTGTGGTCACCTTGGAGAGCAGCTGCCGGAGATCGTCCCGCGCTGCTTTACGCTTCTTGCCTGCACTGGTTGGCTGTATTGTGGACGCTGGCGGCCTCTCTCACCCCTTGTACTACATGGGTCTGCCACATGGTGTACGGAGGAGCCTAAGAAAAAGTCCCTCGTGAACGCAGAGAGACGTAATGGTGGACAGCCTCCTGGGTATAGGTGGTGAGTCGGGACGTTATACAACGCCTTGAGCACGACGGGACAGCGCGGAGGTATGAGGGACTGGTCTTTAACCCGACCCTCAGGGGTCTGCTTGAGGGCCGGGTCATTATAGCCAAGGGTTGTTGTATCGTCCAGATCATGGCGCTGTGTGTGTGTGTGTGTGTGTGGTGTGTGTGTGTGTGTGTGTGGGCGAAGATGCCTAAGAGAGGGCGGGAAGAATGACCCGCGCACAGCCAGTAAGTAATGTGTGCGTCAGAGGTGAACACAATAGGAGGCGACTTCATCATGGACGGGAGAGATGATTCGTACACACACACACACACACACACACACACACACACACACACACACACACACACACACACACACACACACACACACGACAGGTGTCATCCCCAGTCAGCTGTTAGTGATTCATCTTATCTTCCATTCGTAGACGTTGGGGGTCGGGTAAATTAGGCCTCTCATTAGCGAAGGGAGTTCTTGGTCTGGAGAAAACGGTGTAAGTATCGAGGACCCGACCCTCCCCAGCACGGGAGCTGTGAATATCAGACTCGTGGATCACCTGGCGGGAAAGACTGAAGAAATTAGTGCATAAATATCGACGAAGTGTGCCTGACCAGCGTGCGGGCCGCGGCCCCCCACAACCTGACTGATCAGAGGAGCAGCTGACGGCTTATTTTCCAGACCGACCCTTCCAGAGTCGGTGTGAGGTGTATGGAAGTGGTGGCCGCGGCCTGACTAGGGGCGTGAGGCAACCTCCAAGAGTTCAGCAGGTACTCGGGGCATAAGGCGTGGGCTGGGTGAGGGAGGTGTGTGGAGCTGGGTGAGGGAGGTCTGAGGGGTTGGGTGAGGGAGGTGTGAGGGGCTGGGTGAGGAAGGTGTGTGGGGCTGGGTAAGGGAGATGTGAGGGGCTGGGTGAGGGAGGTGTGAGGGGCTGGGTGAGGGAGGTGTGAGGGACTGGGAGTAAGCTGGGCCCGCTAAACACAAGCATTATTCTGGCCGTGACGGCCTCATCTCCAGCCCAGCAACTTGTAAAGTGAGCCATCGCCGCCCCAACTTGGCTCCCTCCGCCGCCATCACCATCACCCGTCCCGGTACTTCTCCTGCATCAGCCTTTCCTCCTTACCATCGTCTTTATGGTGATGGTGACGATGGTGAGGTATTGGTGATGGTAATGGTGCTTCTGGTCTCCTCCCCTCCCCCTCCCTTCATGTACACAATTTTTTTTTTAATGCGGTCATTTCTAAAGAAGGAATTGTAGGATAAGAAATCGCGTCCCACTGAGATCTCTGTGAGATTTTAAGGGATTCCGAGTCCACCACACATTGTTAGGAAGCCAAGCATATCCGTACATGTACCGCCTCAGGCACGTCATGGTCTGTCCACTGACCTCCGTGACTCGCTGACAACGGTGAGTGAGGAGAGAGGCTGGTCTCCCGCGGGCCAGGATCTGTCTGGATGACTTTAATGTAAATATGGAAGGCATTAGAAGGTTCGTGCACTTGGAGAATATGTCCCGCGTCAAATCTTACCCTTGGAAACACGTTGGAAAATGCTTGGTGTTGTCCCTCATCTGGAGAGGAAGATGTTCCCTCGCTGGACTGGTAGGAAACACGAGGCAAAGTTAAATCTAGCTGGGAGCACAGGTGTCTCAGGCCGTCAGTTGTTGGCTCTACACTCCGGCAGTAGAACTCGTCCCTCCTCCAGCGGTAAGTGTTGTAATGGTCATGGAGGGGCCGCTGGACTTCGTCAAGAACATCTAATGTGGTCTTTGTTGTTTCCACTGCAGGTGTATCGGACCATCGACACCTGTGGTAGAAGGTCTGTAACCCCGGTGTACTGTGCTTGTTTTTTCTCTCAGTACAGTTCACACTTGGCCAGTCTGCTGTGCAATCCTCGATCATCCTGTGATCGGTAGCGCAAAAAGGAGTACAGAGGGTCTCTATCAGATCACATTGGGCGCAGATATTCGTTACATGAATCGTTACAATTCTGGTTCGTTACATAAACTTTATTATCATACATTACTTAGTCGAGGACACTTGACAACCTATTAGCAGATGTGAAGCACGCCTTCCAGTGAGACACGGAGTATATGATGTGGTGTTCAGGTGGGAGAGGTTTTAACGCCTCTGTTTCGAGAGGATTGAAGAAGAAAAGTTACATCATTGGTGTAGGACAAGGACTGATGATAAGACGAGAGACGTGCAAGTGATGATTGGTGACCGCACATCAACAGAAGACGACAAAGGAAGTGTTGTACCTGCGAACCAGTTGGGAGAAGAAGGACTTTCCAAACGAGTTCGGCAAGATCAGTGATGACGCTGCTCTGATCGGCGCTCGTTCCCCGGGCACCAGAGGCCGTTTACCGCCCACACCAGTTCATTAGGTTATCTGATGTACTGAGGCAGGTTAAAGCCGCTGAAATACCCTCTGGCAGGCTTTAGTGCTTTACCCGCAAGCAAAGATATTCAACGTCAGGGGACACACGTCTGTTGGACCTTCTGACGGCTGTATAAGACCCCCCAAAGCAAGAGCACAAGCATTTTATTTTGTATGACTTAACCACCAATCAGTAGGACAGGCTGTGCAGCATGTGATGAACAATGCAGACCCGCAGCAACGAACAACTTGGGAGACCAGACGCTCACGGACTTAAGCTATGGGGACAGAGGCCAGACAGACCCTGTGAACCAACGTTATATGTAAACATAAAGAAAGAGTGAGACGAACCCACATACACTGGATATGGAGGTGCGCCAGGGGGCGGGGCTGTTACCTCACCGTGCACAGTCAGACTCTGTGATGGGACAGTATAGAGCCCCTAAGAATAGACGTGTACTGCGATGGATTTAAGGATTCTCCACGCCTACAGAACCCCCTCACCTGACGAGAGTGACCTGGGCGAGTTGTTCAAATTAAATGCCGGTGATGACATAGAGTTTTTATTCTTTTTGATGGTGTGAGAGTTTACATGAGTTATGTCGGGGGAAGGGATCACGGCCCCACTCGTATATTGCCGGGGTCGCACGAATACACCAGTATATATTACTGGCCCAGAACTGCCAGTTGTAACAGTTATATATATATATATTTTTTTTTTTTTTTTTTTCATACTATTCGCCATTTCCCGCATTTGCGAGGTAGCGTTAAGAACAGAGGACTGGGCCTTAGAGGGAAAATCCTCACCTGGCCCCCTTCTCTGTTCCTTCTTTTGGAAAATAAAAAAAAAAAAAAAAAAAAAAAAAAAACGAGAGGGGAGGATTTCCAGCCACCCGCTCCCTCCCCTTTTAGTCGCCTTCTACGACACGCAGGGAATACGTGGGAAGTATTCTTTCTCCCCTATCCCCAGGGATATATATATATATATATATATATATATATATATATATATATATATATATATATATATATATATCTCACTCTTGTAGTTTCCCTTCACCGTTCTCTGACCGCACCTACATCCCTCCTGGCTCAAGCAATGACCTCCACCGTCTGAACTGCCCCTCCCTCCCTCCTTGATTCCCCTCCAGCAGTCGCCCTGACCGCCCCTCCCTCCGCCGTTCTGGCCTTCCCTCCCTGCCTCACACGTTGGCTCCGCTACAATTTATAGATTCGTTTAAGGCTTGCCAAACTTCCCCATTCGCTCCAAGATGATCAAGCTTTTCAAATAAATTTTGTCGTGTGGCGTAGATGGCTGAGGCTGGGGTGTGGCCGTGGTGGAAGGCCCCCCGGCTCTGGCTGGTGCGGTGGGTGGTTTGTGGTAAGGTTGGCACCGGTGATGGTGAAAGTGGTGGTGGTGGTGTGGTTTGTGTTGGTTTGTAGTGTTGGTCATGATGCTTCGTATTGATAGTGATAGCAGTAGGTATAGTGAGGTGATGGTGATGGTAGCGAGGGTAGTGTTGATGTCATGGATGACAGACACGATGGTGACGTCTGTGGCCATGCTGTTAGTGCTGTGGGTTTAGCTTGGGTCGTGCTCAGGGTAAGACGGAAACTTGACTCACAGTAACGAGACAGATATAAAAACCAACCACTGTCCAGCCAGGGCTAGGAGGGAGGAGGAAACCTGGTCAAGGAAGGATCCTATGTGGGAGGGACGTCGAGAACCAGTGATGACCTGGCCTGGTAGTGAGTGCCCTACGTTACCTACCTGCCTAGGCAGACGCCATCTGCACATAGCCACGTTATAGTGGACGAAGTACCGGCCACGCCACATTCTCCCCATGATATGGGGAGCCATGTATTGCGGGCCTTTCCTCCTCGTCTCCCGGCACTGGAGGACTCCCTAAGAAAAACGTAAACAGAACCCTCAATCAGGGACAGATGTCCACAGTTAATGAGAATAGAAAGAAAGCGAAAGAGGTTACAAAAAGTTTTAATTATGGAGAGAGTAAGAAATAACGGGAAAAGAGAGGTTGATAGAGGGTTGGTGTACTGTGGTGTAGGGTGCGGGAAATTCAGTTTTAAGTGAGTAGCTGAGCGAGGGAGGAAGCAGTCTTGGCACGAAGGTTACAGGATGGTGCTGGGCATCATTACAACACCCAGTACGGTGTTTCCCATGGGACATTCGTGATTGAGGTCAAGTTGGGTCAAGTTTGAAAACACACCTGTTGTGTACATGTACCATTGGTTGAAAAGAAAACTTCATTCCCTTACACAGGTGTTCTCTCATACCCGAGCTTCATGGTCCAGAGGCTAGAGGTCATCTTTGTGTTCACTCTCGTAAATGTGGTCTGTGATTCGGAGGATGGAAGTGTGGGGGGGGAGTTCCCTAGCACTGGTAACTAGCTGGTGGGGGTGTACCTGTGTGGAGGACCAGCTGGTCGTGCAGGGCTGTAGCTGGTGTCGGTGTATCTCTGTGGAGGACCAGCTGGTCGTGTGGGACTGCAGCTGGTGTTGGTGTCAGGGTATATCTATCCGGGTGTCCAGCTGGTCTTGCTGGAAACGGTCGGGATCTCCGTCACCAGCAGCCTTGAAACACGGTATTTTCTGTCCCCCGGTAAAAAGACTGCAAAGTTTTTCCTGGAAATAGATTTTATGTCGATCACGGAGAAAGGTTTTCCCCTCGTAGTGTGAAAAACGTTTTGTATTTTACTGCAGGCCGAACGAGGTATATATTTTACCTTTGCGATGGGTCGGAAAATAAAAGTTTTTACAATCTGTATTGGTGTGACGTTTGGTGTTCTCTGCTTCCCTCGGTTTGTAACGGAAGAACGAGGAGTCAGTCGGCCGGCCGGCCGGCCACTACCGTAATGCCAGCTGTAGTTTTGTGGTTCGAGTTCTTGTTATTGTTGTTGGCTTGTGCATCGATCGCAAGAGATACGGTTGTGGGATCGCGCGGGACGACTTTTCGCTAATATTGGTATCGGGTCTCTCGCCAACAGGCCATTACCCCTCGGGTTTTCAGGCTGCATAATCGGTTGCTCCTTAAGGCCGATCACCGCGTCATTTCTGTACGGGTTTATGTTGATGGCGGCTGGTGGTCCTCGCAGCAAGTCGGAGTGGGTTGCAGGATCCGTAATGGACGCTCACCGTCCGAGTGGTGCTTGAGGAACCTCCTGCTGTACTGGTCGTGGGAGGTTGAGCAGCCCCACAGAGGCCGGCGGTGTGGGTCTTGTTTATCTCCGTGGGGGGAGGCTGCCAGTAGACCAGGGGTGACTGCACGGGTCTGTGGTTGTCGTCCGGTCGTGCACCTTGTGGTCACCTTGGAGAGCAGCTGCCGGAGATCGTCCCGCGCTGCTTTACGCTTCTTGCCTGCACTGGTTGGCCTGTATTGTGGACGCTGGCGGCCTCTCTCACCCCTTGTACTACATGGGTCTGCCACATGGTGTACGGAGGAGCCTAAGAAAAAGTCCCTCGTGAACGCAGAGAGACGTAATGGTGGACAGCCTCCTGGGTATAGGTGGTGAGTCGGGACGTTATACAACGCCTTGAGCACGACGGGACAGCGCGGAGGTATGAGGGACTGGTCTTTAACCCGACCCTCAGGGGTCTGCTTGAGGGCCGGGTCATTATAGCCAAGGGTTGTTGTATCGTCCAGATCATGGCGCTGTGTGTGTGTGTGTGTGTGTGTGTGTGTGTGTGTGTGTGTGGTGCTGTTGGTGGCGTCCTTCTCATAATTGTGGGAGCCCTTGGGGTGGTGTTGGCAGTTACTGATGAGGCACCATCTCCAGTTCCGCCCACCTCCTGTACCCCCAACTCTTACACCTGGGATTCATCGGGATGAGGATCCCACAGCCGTCGCCGCCATAGTGTTCTCCTGGAGTCCGCTTGCCGAACAATTATTAGACGTCAGCCGGCTATGTCATGATGTCTCAGGAGGCCGGTCATGTTATTCCTAGACGAGCTGTGAAGTGTGTGTGTGTGTGTGTGTGTGTGTGTGTGTGTGTGTGTGTGTGTGCATCATAGCCTCTGGTCGTGGAGTCGTGTTGTGGTGAGAGGGAAGGGTGAGGTGTTTACCTGGGACTGGCTATACAAAAATAACCTTCGGTATTGATATAATTACCCAGGAAGCGAGCCTCGCTCCTGACCGAAATAGTGGGTTCTAGGAACATGGGTGTTCACTCTGATGATCTGGGAGGGAGGGAGGGAGGGACATGAGGGCAAGCACAGGGGTGTAAATGATTTACCAATTCGCTTGTCATGGACGAGTTATTTTGGGTAAAAACAGGTGTACGTGGTGTGCAAGGATCATGTCGACTCACTGTGCACCAAGGCAAACGACTTATTGATGACGTGGGTATGTATGCACTGCACCGCCCGCCGGGGGGGGGGGGACACATCGAGGTGGCCACTATTGGATCTCCGGTGCTGACAACGCGACGACATCTCCGGCAGGAGCCTTGCCCGGGTCGTCATTTGGGTGTAGGATGACCCACAGTTATATAGCAGAGCCTTGCCCAACCTAACCAAATACTTGTCTAGAACTTCCCGTGTGTGTGTGTGTGTGTGGAGTTAGTTCAACCCTAGACTCGAACACGACGCTGCGACCCTTGAGCACGACGTGACGACCCTTGAGCACGACGTGACGACCCTCGAGCACGACGTGACGACCCTTGAGCACGACGCTTGAGGACGACGTTTACGACCATTGGGCATGATGGCCTCGACCTTCAGTTCGGTCCTCGTGGGTGAGGTCAGTAGCAAGGACACATGGTACACAAGGGATGTACCGTCGTGGTCGAGAGTGAGCCACCAAGACATAATAACGGTACGAGCGGCCTCCAGGGGCGAGTCTTGGCCTCAGTGATCGGCTCTCCTGCTTACCTCCACACACACACACACACACACACACACACACACACACACACACACACACACACACACATCACACCGTTATGTAAGTAGACCCCATCCCTAGCCAACAACCACCGCGTACTTTAAACCCCCCACCCTCCCTCCCCCCCTCGTAATTACAGGTCAGGAACCATGTACCGTCATTCGGGAAAATAAGAAACTGATTTATAACCTCCCGAGACCACTTGATATCACCACATGACCCGGGCTCCACCGTGAGAGGATTATCCGCTGGGGAAGCGAGGGATTGGGCGCGTGCCCTGCGGCGTATCGGCTGGGGTTGTTACGCCGCCCCGGCGTTAGCGAAGTGGAACGTTCTTCCAGATGGACAACACCAACGCTGCTGCTGCTGCTGCTGCTACGCTAAGTTGTCCAAGTGAAATCTCTCAGAAGTGTGTTGGATTTTAATGTTATTGTTTTTGTTATTGATATTATTACTGCTATTATTATTATTATTATTATTATTGTTGTTTTTGCTCTTGTTTGTTATGTTATTTGTTCATTTATTTTCATACGTCTTACTCATTTCGTAGAAGAAAGAAAGAAAGAAAATCAACGCGCGCGAAAAGTCTTTTGTCTTGTGGTCAGCGTGAACATCATGGTGTGTCGGGGGAAGATTGTGCTGGCGGCTGGTCTGTGTCCACCCACCCACCCACCAGGCCCAGCCCACGCCTGACGTCATCTAACATCATGAACATGACAGTAACACCTTTAAGCATGACGATGCGACCTGGAACACGACGGTACGACCTTTGAGCTCGACAATACGACTCCTTTGCCATGATTTTTTCTCTCTCGTGTTTCTACATGATGCGGGAGACAGTGTAACACGCACTCCACCTTGTGATGCCAGGCTTTTCAGATAAGTGTTGCTGTGACGCATCCTGTCATGTATTATACTTCGGGCCTCTGTATATTAGGAAGGTGACATCCATTGCTTTGTTCTGTGTGTCGTACCCATGGGTAACATGTTACCAATATTGGCTTGGTCTTCACATGGGTAACGTGTTACCAACATTGGCATGGTTACCACGTGTACCTGAAGGTAGAGAACATATACGTATATAAAACTGTATTTCCATCGGGTCTTACTGGCCTGGGTTGGTGTTGTAACAGGCCTGGAGGGAACGCACCTCTGCATCTTGTATAAAGAAATCCTAAACACCGATATCTTTTTATTGTGAAATTTGATCTGGTGTCTTGTTGTGGTGGGGAATTGTGTGTGTGTGTGTGTGTGTGTGTGTGTGTGTGTGTGTGTGTGTGTGTGTTCAGACTCCCTGAGATGTGGCTTAGTCGAAATTTTTCCAGAAAAAAAAATATAAGGTGTTCAGGAACATCGCTTTCACATTTCGTTACAGCATCAGAGGATGACAGGTGTGTAAGAGTACAGCGGCGCGCTGTCAGAGGACTCATGGAAATATGGGGAGATGTTAGCGGGTATCATGGCTGCTGCTCTGGGTTGTTAGCGGGTATCATGGCTGCTGCTCTGGGTTGTTAGCGGGTATCATGGCTGCTGCTCTGGGTTGTTAGGTTGAGAAGTAAGCGGTTGTCACCTCGTTTTCTGTGCTTCAGGTTCGTCCGCTTGAAACTAGTCAGTATATTGTCCTTGGTATTACTGTATTTCTGTATGTTGTCCTCAGTATTACTGTATTTCTGTATGTTGTCCTCAGTATTACTGTATTTCCGTAACATCGCCACTTGAAATTGTGGTTCTCCACAGTAAGTCACTGCAGGGGTGACTTAGCGTACGATAATGTATTATTTTCCACAGTGGGCGCCTCATTCTTACAGTGTTTCGTGTTCACAGTGTGTCGTGTGCCCAGGAACTTTGTACTTCCCTGGCAGACTTTGATTTTACTTGTCATGATTCAAGGCAGTTTAGTTTTTCTTGTCTCTCCTTCGTGTGTAAAGAGCTTGTCCTTGTCATCCCAGCTCATGTCTTCTGTTTATCTTCCTTTATCTGAACCAGCTTGACCATATTAGGCGTGTTTCTACCTGACATGTCACACACCAGGCATGGAGAATCTCAGTGTAATTTTAGATTGTACTTTTCATCACGTATATTACTTTCTTTTCGTAGGCCAGGTCAAAGGTCAGGCCATTATAACTATGTTTCGTACCGTCGTGGACAGAGGTCACACCATCGTGCTTAAGGATCGCACCATCGTGTTCAAGGATCGCACCGTCGTGTTCAAGGAGCGCACCATCGTGTTCAAGACTCACACCGTCGTGCTCAAGGGTCGTACCGTCGTGTTGGTGGGTCTTTCCGTCGTGTTCAAGGGTCGTACCGTCGTGTTGGTGGGTCGTTCCGTCGTGTTCAAGGAGTTGATCTATTAATCCATAGTTGATGGAGACGTCAGGTAGGCACTGTTCCACGGGTTGTCATGTGTATGGCTTCCTTGCCGTCATTACTGTAATCGTTCGTATGTACGTTGGGTTTTGTATCACTGAGAACCTGCTGGTCCGCTTGGACTTTGCCGCCGGTGATGTGTTAGGAGTTCCGGAGGCGTGTATGAGATGAGGTAGAGTGTTTGACGAGTTGGCTCTGGTGTAGTTTAGTCTCTTCCCTCTCACAGTTGATTCAGGAGTCATCATTACCCTGCTCCTGCTTGGAGTGCAGCCTCGAAGCGATAAAGGAGGTCCTTGGGTTGAATATGAAGGGTGAAATTGGCGGCTCCTACTGATCGAATAACAGTCCTCCAGCAGATAACCTCACAGTAGACCATCTGGTCTTCTGTTACACGTCATTTGCATGTGCTGCGTGCTGGATGACGTCAGAGGATGTACTTAATGTGTTATTGCCTCCGTCGGTGCCTTCAGGTACCCGAGGCTGTGTTTGCCACATGGATGAACCTGACCAAAGCTTTGATGCCCTACGATATGCCCATATGTCTGGCATGGTAAGGAACCGGGAATATCCCTGCCTCCGTGTACTTAGGTGCTTAGAGCTGTTGTGTGTAAGTTCGAAATGTAATTGTTCATCATTTTTTTTTCTCTCTCTCTCTGTGTCGGTGAGTCGGGTGCGGGACCTGTGTCCACATCGCTGGGTCATGGTGACCCCCACACTCACAGTACTCCTGCACGGAAGGTGGCCACCACTGGGTCAGGCGGCACCTCGCTCTCTCTCTCTCTCTCTCTCTCTCTCTCTCTCTCTCTCTCTCCTGCTGCGTCATGTGTGTACTCTGGCTGCGTCACATATCTGTTTTGTCAGAGGCTTCGGTCAAGGGCAGGGGTTCTCTTCGAGGCCAGGCCCGAAATGAAGCATAGAAAAGTACGCATGAGAAAGAAAAATATTTAATCATTTTTGGGGGGGAGAAGTGGAAAAAAAATGCCTTTCAAAAAATGCCAGGTCGTAGCTGTAGGGGGAGAGAGAGAGAGAGGTTTGCAAAGCTTGCCAGTGTAGGGAAAGAAACAGACTTCACAAAGGCTCTGTGATCAGTAGCTTGAAGAGTATTATTACGTCATCCGTTTCACGGTGGGACACAAAAGCAGGCGTGTCTCTGTCCAGAGCTTGTCTGTACCCATCATGGAACTCCAGAACTCTCACCTTTACGTTGACCCACTCTAGGAAAAACATTGACCTGATTTGTACAGATGAAATTGATGTCGAAATTATTGAGAGTAAAGGATAAACTGGGAATGTGGTGTGGCTGCCAGGAGAGCCAGACGTGAGGCTACAGCAGACGGCCACACGACAAACGTAGTCCTGATATATCAGTAGAAGGACGAAGAAAGGGAAGAGATATGACCCGAACACCTGGTGAATATTGACGAGCATGCTTCTCTCACCCTGGGGGAAACGGGTTACAGGAATCAGGCTGTAGCACTGACCTTTACACACACACACACACACACACACACACACACACACACACACACCACCCGTGTCCAGCTTGTCAGTGGAAACTAATGTGTTGAGGGAGGACCCACCATCCAGAGTTGGGTCGGCCAGAATTACCCTCAGCATCACGTACTGTGAGACGTCCAGGAAGGTAGGTAGTAGTTACCACGTGTACAACAGCGCCACCCTCGAGTGTATCTCAGTCGTGTGGCCTTTTCACCTGAGGCAGCACGGGCAAATGATGGGGAAGGTCCATACGGTGGGGATGATGCCAGATTGTGGTGGTATGAGAGTGTGACGTAAGGAAGGCCCTTCGCTCTAGTGTTACTTTAAAGAAAAGGAGGATGGTCGGGGACGTGACACCCCTCTGTAAGTTCGTATACTTTAACGATGGTTCCTCCTCCTCCTCCTCCTCCCCTCCTCCTCCAGAATCGTTGCACTCGTTAAATCATGGTCGTTAGGCGCAGAGTGTTATGCACATGGGGAAAGCTGGAAGGCCTAATACCAGATATGCATACAAATATAATTCCATGCCCGAACATCAGACGGGGTGGTGGCTTGTGCAACTGAAATCATTTGAAGAGCAGAGGGGTAGGGAGTAGGGAACATTAGAGAGAATAACATAAAAGTCAGGGACCCAACATCTTTTCAGTGCACCACTGGTAAATATAGAGGGGGTTCAGAAGGTTCCACGAGAAGGTCCCTAGACGTCATGGAAAGACCCCGGGACTTCATGAGGAGGCCTCTGGTTTTTATGGGAAGACCTCTGGGCCTCCTGGAATTGTTGGGCAGCTGTTTTTCCAAGGTGTGTCAGACAGCCGGGCTGCATGGTAGACACAGACGTGAGTCGCAACTCGACTGTGTTATACACTGTGCAGAACACGAACGTATACATCATCCCAAGACCAATTCAAAAATATAGACCACAAGCAGGGTCACTCTCGATCGAAACAAGGTCACACATCACAGGCAGCCGGGATGAAAACGCTGAGACTAATTAGAGAAGTTACAAGAATAGATAAAGAAACAGCAGTATTAAGCGAGGATCGAAACGTCACATTTGTAACAAGAAATAACCGCGAAGAACAGGCCCAGCTGGGCTCGCCATGTACCAAGACTGGAGGACACGAAGTGTGGCAGGATGTGTTTGAAGTGAACCCGTGATGGAAGGACGAGGTGTTTGTACGGCACGAGAAGCTCACGTGAAGGAAGAGGAAAGGCGGTGCAGGAAGTGGAAGAAAACGGAGAGGATTAAGACACGGACGAGTGGAGATGATTGACCAGGAAGCTGGCGACAGACAGACTGGGTTTCGAGTGTCTGACTTGCGTGTGTCTGATGAGAGAGAAATCTGCAGCGTCCGACAGTCCTGAGACCGGCGTAGGGTGTCCACTCGCGTCGCTAACCTTGCTGCCTCTCGTTGCTGACCTCCCTGATTGCTACAGTGCCGCTGCCCCATTCCCCATGTCGGAACTCCTTACCATGAGTCGCCATGTCGTTCCTGTGTCTATCAGAGGTCGCCCCTCTCCTCCGTACCTCCCACTACACCAGCCCCAGAGCTGATCATCTCTGCTTCGAGCTGTTTACGCTTCGGGTGTAAGTCACTCACTCGCCCACGCTAACTTTAGCACTTACCTTGGCTAATGTTGCGCTAAACACTGTTCACATCTGCTAAACTTTGCTTTCTCTTCACCTTTATTTACGAATTTGGCACGTGGGGCCATTCTTCGTCAATAAAGCATTTATTGTTGTCTATATTGGTTTATTATTATTATTATTATTATTATTATTATTATTATTATTACATTAATGCTATGGATTATTTTGAAATCCATTGACCTTGGAGGGATACATATATGGGTCGAAAATGTGAATTGGGAGCGGACGGGGTTTTTACAGGGCGTATCAGGCAAGATGTGTGAGAGTGTGTGTGATAAAGGGGCGTGTGGGAGAGTGCTAGGGAGAGGCGAGTTAGACGCTCACTTAGGATGAGTGAGAGCGAATTTCGTTTAGGGAGCGTGAATGAGTGTGTCAGATTGGGGGAGAAGATGTGTGTGTGTGTGTGTGTGTGTGTGTGTGTGTGTGTGTGTGTGTGAGGTAGGGAGAGTAAGGTTGTAGAGCAGATGGAGTGTCAGGAAGGCAGAGGGAGCATGAGTGAGAGCGTCAGGAAGGGAACGTGCGAGTTAAGGTAGCAGCAGGGTGAGGGTCACATGGGGAACGAGAGTAGCAGTCAGGAAGTGTGTGTGTGTGTGTGTGTGTGTGTGTGTGCGCGCGTGTGAGGGTTGAGCAGGCAGTGTGACTCTCTGGAAGTGGGAGCGGTATAGACGGAGCATGAGTGAGAGGGGGAGGGGATGAAAATGAAAATCGGAATGGGGGAGAGAGAGAGAGAGAGAGAGAGAGAGAGAGAGAGAGAGAGAGAGAGAGAGAGAGAGAGAGAGAGAGAGGGAGAGAGCTAGGGATAGTGAGGGGCAGCTCGGCTGGACACTGACCTCCCTCTCCTCCCGGGGAGAGAAGAGAGAGAGAGAGAGAGAGAGAGAGAGAGAGAGAGAGAGAGAGAGAGAGAGAGAGAGAGAGAGAGAGAGAGAGAGAGAGAGACCTTCCCATGCTAATGACTTTGTTTTTCACGCTCTCCCTCCAACTGTATGTCGTCTCCCCCTCTCCCAGCGAGCGGCTGCTGGTGCGTGCGACACCAGCGCTTTATCCTCTCCCTCTGTACGTACGCCAGGCCACAACCCCAGCAGGTGGTGGCTCATCATGGTGTCCGTCCACCTAATGACGAAGGCGGAGGCCGTGGGAAGACTGCACCTGCATTGTACTCACGAAGAGTAGATAGTACAGTAGATACGAAAGTCCTCATCTACGGATGACCGTGAGGGAGGTCATTACTGAAGTCTTCTGGTGAGCTAGTGGAGTAAAATGCTGTGTAACTAAGTTTGAGATGCCTCATCCTGGAGAGGCGACCATATAAACATATGATCCAGACCACAAACAAACGTGATTACACCGCGGAAGAGAAACTTAAATGACCTCTAAAGTAATTACGTCCGTTGGCCTTCCCTCCAGCGATTACAACTAAGAAAACGTCGTCGCTTCTTTTAATTGAAAATTGGGAGGCTGGATTGTGCGATCCTTCAAGACGGGGGGAGGGGAGGTAAAACCGACCAGGATGCTCTTCCAGGAACTTGTACCCACCAGTCTTGGTCAACTGTCGCAGCCAAGATTATATATCCCACGTTAACTAGGAAAAGAATTTTGTCTTCCAAACTGTTCAGAGATCATTCCAAATCCGCAGTGGCTCTGTCAAGAATCAGGGCTTATTGGGACGACAGACATCTTTGAACCTGTCATCCCTCGCAGTGCGTGTGTGAGGAAGGCGAGGGGCTTGGGACACCTTGTTGAATATGAGCACTGAAGGCGAAAGATGCCATAACTACAGTGTAGCATTGTAATCATCCAGGACCCCAAGCTTTTAGCCACCAGATGTACAAATAATAGAAAGGTCATCGATGGCCTCCTGGAGGACAACAGAGTCTCACCCAACAATTATGTACGTAAAGTACCTGATCGACCAGGTTGTCCTTCATACTAGGGCCTGCGGACCGGACCGTGGCCTGAAAGAGCCAGGACCAATCAGACGTTAGGTTATGCAACTCGGTTCTGGGCAGAGCTGAGGATGTGGTCTCCCGACACCAACATAACTTATTAGGGAAAGACCGTATTTACATCCTCGTCCGTATTCAAGTGACGGCTTGGGATTGATAGTTTGTGTATTTGTGAAAATCTGGAGAAAATATCGTAGTTGTTTTTTTTCCCCCACCGTCAACCCATTATCAACCTCTGGCTACAACAGGAGGTGACTTACTGTGAGTAGTGACCGCCATAACCGCAAGAGTGTGGTCGTCCTCTTGTTCCTGTGTGTGTGTGTGTGTGTGTGTGTGTGTGTGTGTGTGTGTGTGTGTCTGTGTAATGGTGGGGTTCAGGAAGTCCCAGAGGCGGGGACTGTGGTCGGGCACGGTACTGAGGCCAAGGAAGATGAAAGTAGAACTTGTGGCCTTGTGTTACGATGTAGTTGTTGGGGTGAGGTGTGGCTACCTAGCAGCAGCAGGTGCCCTTGGAAGATAATGAGGTCAAGGGTTGGGTTTCCGTAGACGTATGGCCACCCTCCCACCCAACCTTCCTAGAGGCCTCAGGAACACCTGTGGCTCTCACATGACACCACACCCTCCTCCTCACCTGTGAAGCGCTACACATCCCAGTGTGACGCCACGCACCACGCATGATCCACCTGTGACACTGACCACCTCATTCGTTTCCAGGTGACATTCCTCCTCCAGCAGGTGTTCCCTGCCTCACCTCTCCTAACCTGCGGACACTCCCTACCAGAACGTGAGGCTGCAGCATATCCCTCCCTCCCATCCGGCTCGCCCTGCCCGTGTTGCCCACCGTTTTAAAGATCACACCATGGATGATCCTTGTCGGTGATTAGCTTCGTGTATGTACTACATAACACCGCTGGTGTTGTGTGCACGTAAATTGTCGGGAAACATGGCCTTGTGTGGGTGATCGTTAGACCGTTTCGTGTGGTTGAACTGGTGGTGAGGTCTGGTGTAGTGTTCAGCGTCTGGTGTCGTGTTCAGCGTCTGGTGTCGTGTTCACCGTCTGGTGTCCTGTTCACCGTCTGGTGTCCTGTTCAACGTCTGGTGTCGTGTTCACCGTCTGGTGTCCTGTTCAACGTCTGGTGTCCTGTTCATCGTCTGGTGTCCTATTTAACGGGAGATGAGCTGGCTCCTGTGTGGGGGAGGGTGTTCCATACTCCCCCACATGACTGGTAGTGTTGTATGGGATCACCCCTTCCCTTGCAAGGGTATCTGATACAGCAGATTGTTCTAGTTCGAGCAGATGAATAATGTTTCCCCCCCAGACGCGCCTCTCATGTTGCGTCGTGATTTGATTTCAGCAGATACAAGCACAGGACATGTTGGGTCTGGCCTCATATATATGGACAGTAGAGTAACGTGTGAGTTAGGTATGGGCCGACGGACAAGCAGTAACACTCGTCACATCCTGCAGGTAGATGACACCCTCACGAATACGGAGGGAGGGTGGTAGAGTGTCACCAGGCAGGTAGGCAGGGTGGTAGAGTGTCACCAGGCAGGTAGGCAGGGTGGTAGGGTGTCACCAGGCAGGTAGGCAGGGTGGTAGGGTGTCACAAGTCAGGTAGGCAGGGTGGTAGGGTGTCACCAGGCAGGTAGGCAGGGTGGTAGAGTGTCACCAGGCAGGTAGGCAGGGTGGTAGGGTGTTACCAGGCAGGTAGGTAAGGTAGGGTATCACCATGGTGGGTGGTGGGAGTAGCCAGTGAGTGACCTTGGCGAGGCGGAGCCAGTAATGTGGGTCGCTGGCTGGTGGTGGTGCTGGTGGTGGTGCTCGCTGGATCAATGCTCGCCTCCTCCCTCCCTCCCTCTTGCTTTGTTTACCCCCTTCCTTCCCTTACCCTCTCCATACCCTTCCCTCTCTTGGCCGCTCCATCCCTGTATGCACGCCTGTTCCCTCCCCCTCCTCTCCAGCATTCTAAACACACTTCTTGCCCACCGTACAACAGTTGACGCTTGTGTGTCCTCCCGCACCCGCCTGGTCTCACCTGTCTACGCCATCGTCCGTTTATTCTTAGTCGTCATTTCTTGTCTTTGTTTGTTATCAGGTCTGCTTTTCCTAATGTTTACATTTTCCCACTCTATCCTTCCTTCCTCATTGTGTGTGTCCCCCCCGAACCCCCACCATCCTCCAGAGCCCCGCGTCCGGCGCGGAGAACTGCTCTCACGGACGTATTATAGGGTCGGGGAAAAAACAAAATATCAGCCAAGACAAAATCTCGGCTTAACCGGGTCAATGGGTGACATCCTGAGGGCTGGCCCTGGGCCCAACATGATCATGTTGGTCCACTGGGCTATGTTAGTGGTCATGTTGGTCCACTGGGCTATGTTAGTGGTCATGTTGGTCCACTGGGCTATGTCGGTGGTCATGTTGGTCCACTGGGCTATGTCGGTGGTCATGTTGGTCCACTGTGTCGTGTTGGTGATCATGTTGGTCCACTGGGCCACAGGATTCCTGTGATGTAGCGGTTAGCTTTCCTGGACGTGACACATTCCCAGGCCGCCCAGGGTCGAGCGCATTAGGTTTGAATCGTGGTTACTGCATTCGGTCCACAGTCAACCCAGCTGTTCATCCACCCCTAGGGGTTGGTCGATAAAATGGGTACCTGGCTCAGGTTAGGATATATATATATATATATATATATATATATATATATATATATATATATATATATATATATATATATATATATCTTTCTTTCTTTTCTTTTAAACTATTCGCCATTTCCCGCGTTAGCGAGGTAGCGCTAAGAACAGAGGACTGGGCCTTTTTTGGAATATCCTCAACTGGCCCCCTCTGTTCCTTCTTTTGGAAAAAAAAAAAAAAAAAGAGAGGGGAGGATTTCCAGCCCCCCGCTCCCTCCCCTTTTAGTCGCCTTCTACGACACGCAGGGAATACGTGGGAAGTATTCTTAATCCCCTATCCCCTATAGCGTTAATGGAATGGCCTTGACTAGGGCCTCAGCTACCCGTGCCGTCTCAGCTAACATTAAAAAAGAAAAAATGTTGGTCCACTGATCATACTGAAGATTATTGTTGGACCACTGAGCCATGTTGGGCCATGTCCCGGCTCAGTAGCAGGCGCAGGATGGACGTACATGAAGCGAAAAGTCGTCGGTCGGGACTGTCCTCCGCTTCGCCTGCTGAGAAAGATACAACCGCGCCAAAATATGAATATTCACAGTCAGTGTAGCCCCTCCTGCATGACGTAGACGGGTGAAAAGAGGGGAGGGAGCGAGGGTTTGGAAATCCTCCCCTCCTGTATTACTTGCTGAAAGGAACTGATGGAGAGAAGTTATTTTTTTCCCACAAAGACATAGTTATGTTCCGGGTGCTAACTGTATCACTAAGGGAATACACTATATTATATATATTCACCATTTCCCGCGTTAGCGAGGTAGCGTCAGAACAGAGGCCTGAGCCGTAGAGGGAAATTCCTTCTTGGTCCCCTTCTCTGTTCCTTCTTTTACACACACACACAAAAGAGATGGGGGCCACACGAGTGTAAAATTCCCTCCCGGCACAGTACAAATAAGTAAGTAAATAGACTAGAGAAAAGAGAAGATTAAGGAGTGACGTGTTCACAGTCTGTAAGTTTTTAAACGACTGGGTAACGTAGGCAGTGAACAGTTGTTTGGGAGATGTCGTCATAGAACAGCAAGAGAACATAACATGATGTTAAGAGACAAGCTTTTATGATCAGATGTAAACAAAAAAAAAGTACATTTGTAGTCTAGTGTCTGGTGGCTGAATGAAACAGATAAGTGAATGAAGGTATAGCCAGCGCATACACCATACAGAAATGTTACAAGTTGCATGATATAGTAGAGAATGGTCAAGATATGGCGCCCCCGTCGCCCCACGAGCGTGAGATTCTACCCCCGTACAGCAGTAGTGTGATGGCTAATTACAAATAGTTAATTACACACGCGCGCGCGCGCGCTACGCCCATGACGTCACTGGGGAGGGTGGCCTTGTCGTCGACCCACGCCCGTGCTGGAGTCACTGATCTCACGTTGGGAGACACATGATTGAGTGCCTTTGTTTCCGTGGTCCTCCCTCCCGTGCAGGTACCTCGATTTTGAGGCCTTGCGTAAAGACGATACACACACACACACACACACACACACACACACACACACACACACACGCGCGCGCGCGCGCCGGCAGGTGGATGGGTGGAGGGGCTGAGGGATGGGTGGGTGAGTGGAGGTACTGGAGGCGTGGCACACACTTGGAGATGGCACGAGGCAGCTGGTGGTGGTGACCCCCACCTACGCACGAGCCATAGTGCAGCTGGTCTGGACCTCCTTACATAAGCGGGTGATCGATACCGCCGCCCCCAGCTGTCCTGGAGAGACTCTTTGTTGGTGGCATTGGACGTACCCAGCCTGGCTGTGGCTGCTGCCCCTCCTCTGACGTCTGGGTCATTCACCTCCCCTTGTCTGCCTCGCCCTCTTTTAACCCCGGGAGACCACCACGGTACGATCCTGCCGTCTCATGGTCTGCCCTTTGACCTGACCCGTAGAGAGTCGGGGCAAAGGTCAGACCACCGTACCTACCCAAAGGGTCGATACCATCGTGCTGAAGTGTGACCTCGTCTGACCCCTCTGTGTTGTGTGTGACCTCAAGACCCAGTCTGACCTTCTTTGTTTAGTGTGAACTCATGCCTCTGTCTGACCCCTCTGTGTTGAGTGTGACCTCATGCCCCTGTCTGACCCTCTTCGTTGAGTGTGACCTCATGCCCCTGTCTGACCTTCTTCGTTGAGTGTGACCTCATGCCCGTCTGACCTTCTTCGTTGAGTGTGACCTCATGGTCTGACCTTGTACACATGACTTGGTTCATCTAATGATTTGACTGGTGAACCATTATTGGTTCCCTCGTTACATTATATCTTTTTTTTTCATATCTTTTTGACCGGTTGATGTTCACGTTGATCCATCTGTTGACGTCGTGTGTCTCGTGTGTGACATGTATAACCTCGTTATGTACGAGAGATTAATGTACTGTCTCTGGCTTCCCCTTATCGCCCTTCTGTCCGGCTGGGTTAATCTTCCGGTTGGTCTGTGGCTTGGTCATCTACCTCGTAACTACCTTAGTCTACCTGGTGCCTGTCTACCCTACGCCTCCTGGTGCACGTAGTGTCAATATTTGTTTATTTCCTCATGATGTTTTTGGTGCCTTTTCTTTGCTCAGCTCCTCATTCACGTGGCTCTTTTCTTTGTTCAGCTCCACGTGTGCGTAGTGGCCGTCTTTAGTCATCTCGTGTTTGTGATGTCAGTCACTGTTCATTGCCTCATGAACGTGATGGCAGTCTTTCTTCATCTCCCCATACACCTCGTGGCAGTCTTTGTTCATCTCCCCATACACCTAGTGCCAGTCTTTGTTCATCTCCCCATGTACCTCGTGGCAGTCTTTGTTCAACTCCCCATGTACCTCGTGGCAGTCTTTGTTCATCTCCCCATGTACCTCGTGGCAGTCTTTGTTCATCTCCCCATGTACCTCGTGGCAGTCTTTGTTCATCTCCCCATGTACCTCGTGCCAGTCTTTGTTCAACTCCCCATGTACCTCGTGGCAGTCTTTGTTCATATCCCCATGTACCTCGTGGCAGTCTTTGTTCATATCCCCATGTACCTCGTGGCAGTCGTTGTTCATCTCCCCATGTACCTCGTGGCGGTCTTTGTTCAACTCCCCATGTACCTCGTGGCAGTCTTTGTTCAACTCCCCATGTACCTCGTGGCAGTCTTTGTTCATCTCCCCATGTACCTGGTGCCAGTCTTTGTTCATCTCCCCATGCACGTGGTGCCGGTCTTTGTTCATCTCCCTATATACCTCGTACCAGCCTTTGTTCATCTCCCCATGTACATGGTGCCAGTCCGTGTTCACCTCTTGTTCTTGGAGTTAAGTCATTGTTGAACCTCACACTATACGTACATGGTCAGATTTTGTTCATTTTATGTTCTAACTGACAACTGTCTTTGTTAAAGCTCTTCATGTGTTTGAGACGTGTGTTTGTTGAAAGGATCGTCACAATATTTGTCCTTGTTGACCGAGTGACTTGCGTGGTGATCACCGTTGCTGACCTCTTCCTCCGTGTGTTTGGTTATTGACTTCGTTTGTTTCCTCGTGAAGCTGGTGCCTGTTATTGTTGCCGTTGTTTTCGACTGTTATCCTCTGTTATCTCTCTCTCTCTCTCTCTCTCTCTCTCTCTCTCTCTCTCTCTCTCTCTCTCTCTCTCTCTCTCTCTCTCTCTCTCTCTCTCTCTCTCTCTCTCTCTGTCGGTCCTTCAAACAGTCTGTGCTGACCTGGTCACTACCTGGTGTCTGCCTTTGCCCGCATGTTTGTCAACCTCGTAACTTGATGTGGTGAGTAGACTTGATTGGAGCCTTGTGACTCTTTCTCGTGTCATCTTTACCTTCTTCAACTCATTATTTTTGTTGTTGTTGTTGATGTATTCTTCTTCTTACTGACTTTCTTTGTTGTCGCCCGCATCTTCTTGTTGTGTTCCTCTTCATCTTCACGGTGACTCGCCATACCCATAGTTGACATCCTCATCCTGGTGACACTGTGTTGACATCTTTCTGGTCACCGTCATCTTCTTCATCTTTAGGTGACGCCTCTTTGGCCTCTTCATCTTTCTGGTGACTCTCTCTGTTGACACCTTTATCTCCTTAATGGTTAGGTTTATTGACACCTTCATTTACAGTGCTGCTCTCTTTGTTTCCTATTGACACCTTCATTTATCTAATGTTGCCGTCTTTGTTTCACATAATTTGCTGGGTACGTCTGTTGATCTCTTTGTTCAAGTGGGGTTTGACCTCCTCCTGTGCTCTTGGTGAGTCTGTTTTGTCCCCATTGTTTGGGTGGCTTGTTAACTATTGTGTACCTGTAGTTTCCAAGTTGACCTCACCATCTGTGTGTTGGATTCCATGACAGTTGACCTCTCAATGGCCACTAAGCCGCTAGAGATCTTAATAGTAATGTAAGACAGGCAACAGAAAGAGGCTGATCATATGGGCAACAGGTAGTATACTGGGAGACAGTGGAGTTGGGGGACCTCCTGTCTCTCCTACACAGCAGAGCGCGCGCGCTGGCAGCTTCTGCTCCTGTCAAGGTCACGGATCATTCAGTAGGACGGTAACCCAGCTACCTCCTGCGTCACCACCGCTATCCGAGGTGGCACGTCCTCTTACCCCAGTCGCTTAACGGGCCGCGGGTTCCACCACCAGCCAGACTGGGGCAGAGCAAGACAGCTTGGTGCCAGACACAGCTGATGGGGAAGAAGCCCTCCTAAGCCATCGTGTGATATGCTGAAGGTATACCCCCGTTTTTTTTTTTTTTTTTTTTTCTATGGAGATGATTCACGTGGGAGTTCGTGTGTCTCCACTTTACGTAGCCTTTGTGTCCGGGGGGGCGTATCTCTACCCCAGTAGCTTGCAAGAGGTGTATGGCTCGCCATTGTCGGACACCTGGCGTCGTCATGTCTTTGATACAACAGTTTTCCACGGCTTCAGCTTCCCTGTCCACTTCTCGCTACGGTATCAGTTTACTCCCTGCAGTGATATGCTGTTCCCATCTGACCTGTGGAAGTTAAAAATTCATACCTTTACTAGTTTAAGAAGTAATAGTCAGGTAAAAAAAATATGTACTCAGTGATACATGTACGGTATTTTCTGTTGCAGGTACGTGTGTGTGTGTGTGTGTGTGTGTGTGTGTGTGTGTGTTTGTGTGTGTGTGTGTGTGTGATGGTGGCCGTGTTTTGATTAGAGATTGAGGCACAGAAGACCACCAGAAGGTCAGTCGAGGTTTGTCGCGGTTGACTGGTCAAAGGTCAGTGTGTTGACCCGTTCTTGTGGTTGTTGTTATTGTTGTTGTTGTGCATCGGAGTGGCGAACCGGGATCAAGAGATTAGACCGTCCAGGAAAATTCGTGGGCGGGATGAAGCAGTGAGCTATACTGTCTTATTGTCGTACAGGTTCTGTAGTTATAGTTGTATTATGGTTCCAGTGGTTGTGTTGTAATGACGACGGAGAGTCCAGCTCGCCACTGGCAAGCACAAGGAACATTGTGGCCTCCTGACGGGATCATTGAAAAACACGTTGGACAGATATCAGCGGAGTGTGCCTGACACGCCTTTGAGGGCACGTGGGCGCTCGGGTCATGGTCTTGAGAACAGACTGACGCGTGTTGCTTCCAACCCGATTTGTGGAGGTAAGCAAGCCTCCATAACCGGCGTGTAGGTTATGCCCATGATAAGATCTATATAATGTTTTGTTATCATTTCCCTGTGTGTCAGAGGTTAGTGAAACGCAACATCCCCGGCCTTGGTTCCCATTGTACGTTGGTGAAGACGACACACTCTTGAAAACTTTATAGTCAGCGGGGGATATAGGGAAGGCGGTAAGGCGACACTGGTACAGCGCAGGAGACCGCTAGCCCGGCTGGCGTCGCTACATGGCATGTGGCAGCCAAGAGCGTCGCTGATTAGAGGAGCAGCAATGCATCTTTGTCCTATTGGGAGGCACGGCGGCAGAGATGATGAGCCCCTTCAACCAAGGCAAGCTATTACAGGGCGGCCGGACGACGGGATGAGCACCTATTGTATACCACGGTGTTCCTCCTTCTCCTCCTCCTCCTCCTCCTTCTCCTCCTCCTCCTCCTCCTCCTCCTCCTCCTTCCTTCCTTCCTTCCTTCCTTCCTTCCTTCCTTCCTTCCTTCCTTCCTTCCTTCCTTCCTTCTACCTTACCCCTGCTACTCCTGCTTCTGCTGCCATCCTCCTGCTGACGGTGCTGCTACTGCCATTCCTCGTACACACTTCCTCTCTGCTCCCGTCAGATCCCCCCTCCACCCTCCTCGGTTTCCGCTGCTTTCCGGAAAGCCTCGTAGAACTCGAGATTTGATTAAAAAATGCATGTCAGCCGTTTGAAGTACTAAATACTTTTTGTTGTTTGTAGGAGTCGCTGCGAGTTAAAGCCGTTCGTGAGAGATATGAATATTATAGGATGGAGGCAGACGGGGCGGGTGCACCACACCGCCTGCGTGCTGGAGTGGCTGACGGTGTACTTGTGAAACAACGATTTCATCGCTTTGCCTCATCAAAAAGTCATTGCAAAAAATTGTCGGTGGAAGCAGCAACAGCAGAGGCCCGGAGCAGACCCTCATGTTCCCTGCAGACACGAGTGATAGGAATCCACGGAGGGCTTCCTGCTGCTGCTGCTGCTCCTCCTGGGCTGGAGATGACCTCGGCTGGTGTGACTGGCCTGTGCAGGACATGCCTCGAATATTTTTCGTTCGCCGTCGCAGCGATGTCCAGATCTTTACTAAAGATAATTATTACTGGTTTTCTTGTATAGGAGAAATGTATTGATGTGTGGGTGCACGTTTCTCGACTACCCAGCGAGAGAAGTTATTATGATCCCATGTTAATATTGTTTGTCTGACGGAGGGAAAATTTTACACTCATGTTTGAGAGAGAGAGAGAGAGAGAGAGAGAGAGAGAGAGAGAGAGAGAGAGAGAGAGAGAGAGAGAGCAAATTACTGACTTCTTGTCTCACCAGAGGGCCTCTGCAGCACCTCAAATAGCCAAGAAATTACACACAGAGAACCAACGTGTTGATACTATAATTAGTTTCACTTCTTTGTAATGTTGGTCGTCAAGTTAATATACCGGCACGAGAAGTTACGCGACCGGCACAGTTCCCAGCGTCTTGTTTCCATATATAAGGCGCGCCTCCTTTAACATCCGCCGTCACTCAATAATAAGTTTGAGCATCTGGACGTGGCTCTCCTGGAAGCTTTTCTCTGTAGTGTTCCATTCTTATCATCTCTGTTTTGTTTTGTCATTACGATGATCAATTTTTCATTGTCAGTAGATTTATAAGGATTTTTTTATATCGTATTTGCTAGTTTATTACGTATGTTTTTTGGGAAAATATTACATCGCGTCAAGAGATATACGTAATATGAATAAAACAGATTTTCGAAAGTGTATTATATATTATTAGATAAGAAAGGGATTATGCATGTAACACATATGTTAACTTGCGATATGAAGTAGATTACGTTTTTGTTTTTCGTTGTAGTGATTCCAAGGAAATCACATATATTGCTTATTATTATTAAATGTTTGCCTTAGGGTGAACAAGCAAGCAGACTAGACACAACTATTTCTTGTGTACTCCATAGAATTCATATATATATATATATATATATATATATATATATATATATATATATATATATATATATATATATTATTATACTTAGTCGCTGTCTCCCGCTTTAGCAAGGTAGTGCAAGGAAACAGACGAAAGAATGGCCCAACACACACACACACACACACAACACACACACACACATATATATATATATATATATATATATATATATATATATATATATATATATATATATATATATATATATATATATATATTCTTATCGTCTTCTTTTCTGTTCATGGCCTCGCCTCTGTAGGATATGTGTTCGTGACTGGAGCTTTGCTTATGAAATGATAGTAATGTTTTCATAGAAAAGTTGTTACTTTAGACAAGGGGAAGGTTGTGTGTGTGTGTGTGTGTGTGCATGTGTCTGTGTGTGTGTTTTAAATGTCACCAGCTGCATAATTCTCATATATGCTTATTTTATTAATGGAAAAAAAAGATTAGGTATTTGGCTCAGCTGTTATTCCAGGCACTTTATGCGTATCCAGAATTTTTACAATTTCATTTAGAGCCGAGATTTTCTACAGAGCACAACGGTGTAAGCAGGCCAGAACAGCTGACACTCAGCTCATCGTGAACACATTGAGAGGATCCAAAACAATGCTGACAGCTGCTGAATCACGGTGAAAGGCTTTTATTGTGTGGGAACGTGTGGATGTATTTTTTTTTTCTTTTTCTTTTCAAGGCTCCAGCCTCGGAGGTAAGTCAGGCCTTAATAATATGAAAAGTGTTTGCGATGTATGAGAGAAGAGGAAACACCTCATGTTGTCACAAAGGTTAAGTCTTAGCTTTAGCGAGGTATGGAGGGCTATGTACCTCATGCTCACCTCCTCATGGGTTTAGGGGTTCGTCTGTATCCCGCAGCTTGGTCAGTGACCGTATTTCGCCGCTGATCTTATCAGTATGTCTGTTCGAGGTCGCGTCTAGCAGACGCTCGTGCTTGCTTGCATTTGCATGATAAGGTCCAACGAAAATATATATCAAGGGTGTTCTTGGAATGACTTTCCATTTGGTCCACAATGTCTCTGGTATTTGCAGATAGAGCGTAGAATAGTTTGGGTTCTGAGATGTGGACAATAATTCTGGGTTGTGGACAATAATTCTGGGATGTGGACAATAATTCTGGGATGTGGACAATACTTTTCTCATATTGTACATGTGACATCTGTGTAGAATTCGAGATGTCTGTGTTGTGTGGCATATTTTGTATATGCCATGATTTGCATCTGTTGGAATACTACTTTAGATCTTTAACTGAACTGGCAATTGTCTGAAGAACATATGGACTGGTGAGTCTCTTATGACTAATATTATAGAAGCAATTATATTTTAAGTTCACCGTAGGCGAGAACTACAGTGCATCCGTTATCTTTACCGAGATGTTAGGCTGGAGTCTGCGAACGTAAAGACGAGAGAGAGAATTGGACATTGCGTGATATTTACCGTTAAATTACGTTATCCAGAAAGTCATATTCCTGTAACTGCCCCCTAAAATCATTGTCTGTTGGCATGACAAACATGGCAGACTTTTGTAATGTGGTACTACATAAAAAACGATGCCTTGGATATAAAAGGAAAAAGAAAACAACATATTAAGGCACTTGCTATGCTTCAGATATCTCTGGAATTCTGGTTTGAGGATGCTTTAAAGTTTTTAGACATATGGGACGTTTGGCTTATTCTCAGATATTACACAGTAGGTATGTATGTATGTTGGCTGGGATCTGGCGGCGGTTTGACACGGTGACATGGAGGTGGTATGAGTCGCTAGTGACTCATCTATATGGCAATGATTGGGGTGTCTGGTGGGCTGCCCGCGCGGCAGGTCATTCCTGGCACACACATAAAGGGTGTCTAAATTTGCCCCAGTTGTGTAACTGAACGTACATGCCCCACTTTTATATACTGTGAAAAAAGTTTGTAGATGTGCGGCGACACGTGGGCATGGCTGGCGGTAGTGGTGTTCGCGTGGGAGGGAAGGCCTCCCACCACCCTCACCTCTTTAGGGGTTGGGGGATGGATCGGTCGCGCGCCCCGCGCACTCACGCTTTGTCTCTACAATTTCATTATATGCTCACTTTTGATATAGATTTGATTCTTATTATATATATATATATATATATATATATATATATATATATATGTAATCTTTCTGAAAGGTAAATGTATTGTATATGTGGTGGAGGCGCCTTGTGTTTACATAAACTGTTCTGGTGATTCATAATTAAGCGAATATCTCACATCATAATTGGTTTACCAGGATCACTCATGTTAACAAAAAAATGATATTCTTGTAGTAAAAACTATCTGAAATTTCTGCCTCATTGTACTAAGTGATAAAGTATTGTATTATATTTATTTATCGTTTTTAAACATTGTAACTTTTATTCTCTCCCCTGATTACAGCACTGTGATCGTGGAAGAATTACAAAATTGGGATTTTATATTTTGTTTTCTGATTGGCTCAGGGTCCGCGAGCCATTAACACGGGCAGTTTTTCTGATGGAAGCAGTGTTGTGAATGCCTAATACCGAGCAACAAAGGAAGTGAAAAACAATAAATATTTTTAAGGTTTCAAATCGCTTAATTTTTAAAGTAAATACTTTGTAATTTGAATAACTAAAAAGATTATTTTTTTATGCAGGACAACCTTCCCCCATCCCTCTCTCTGTTGTTATTTTGTTTCTGTGTTATGTATGTAATTATTCATGAGCAGATACGCGCGCGTCCTTTGTGTAGGTGGGCTCGTGTGTGTCTGTGTGTGTGTGTGCACAGGATGTGGGGCACCCGTTAGAGACGAGCCTAAAGCTTAAGGTGGAACTCTAGGTATTATCCAGTAAGGTAAAGTATGAATAATGGTATTAGTACCCCTTGCTGGCCACCAACCCTTGCTTACACACGTTAAGATTCCTCCGTGCATTAAAGCAGAAACGGTATCGAGGCAGCAGCAACAGAAGCAGATCAAGCGTTGTTAATAAGACGCTTCTTGAATCCCTGTCATCACCATCAAGAACAGCATCAGGGGAAGAGGGGAACAGCAGGAACAGCAGTAGGAGGAGGAGGAGGAGGAGGAAGAAGAGGGGGCACTGTACTCTATTGATCGAGATAGGCGTCCCACCTTACCAGCACCGCCTCTAGGCCACTCATTGTTCCGGTGCTGGCCTCGTTCTCTGCCCCTACGTGCAGGCATGTTTACCCATGAGCCTCGTGCGTGCGGTGTGATGAGGCCATGACCCAGGGTGATGCTTGTTGCGCTGTGGTGGTGGTGGTGGCCCGGGCGCTGCCCATGGACCCCACCACCTCGTCTCTTAAAGTATACACCACCACCACCACCTCCACCTCCTCCCGCTCGCGATGGAGATATGACCTTTAAGACCAGATTGATGATCAGTGTTTACATGTCGCCTGTCGTGGTGCTCACTTGTGCCAGTGATGGTGCTAACTTGTACCATTGATAGCATGTTGCCAGTGATGGTGCTAACTTGTACCAGTGATGGCATGTTGCCATTGATGGTGCTAACTTGTACCAGTGATGACATGTTGCCAGTGATGGTGCTAACTTGTACCAGTGATGGCATGTTGCCGGTAATGGTGCTAACTTGTACCAGTGATGGCATGTTGCCAGTGATGGTGCTAACTTGTACCATTGATAGCATGTTGCCAGTGATGGTGCTAACTTGTACCAGTGATGGCATGTTGCCGGTAATGGTGCTAACTTGTACCAGTGATGGCATGTTGCCAGTGATGGTGCTAACTTGTACCAGTGATGGCATGTTGCCAGTGATGGTGCTAACTTGTACCAGTGATGGCATGTTGCCAGTGATGGTGCTAACTTGTACCATTGATAGCATGTTGCCAGTGATGGTGCTAACTTGTACCTGCAGTAACTTGTCACCAGGGATAACAGTCCTACCTGCCCTCCCTGGTCCTCGTGAAGTCTCTCAATCATCCTGGCCTTTTTCACCTCCCTCAGGTGTCCCTCACCCACCTTTCTTCAGCTCACATACCTTCACCTATTTTCCTGCTCTCTCTCTCTCTCTCTCTCTCTCTCTCTCTCTCTCTCTCTCTCTCTCTCTCTCTCTCTCTCTCTCTCTCTCTCTCTCTCTCTCTCTCTCTCTCTCTCTCTCATCCACATCCCTCTATTCACCCATCTGCCACATCCGTTACCCTACCTCTCCCATCCTCACACCTCCCTCACCCTACCACTTGCCCTGCCCCACTTCACTCCACCTTTCCCCATGGCCAGCCACGTGCTGTGCCTCACCACCTGTATGGTTCTCTGCCGCACGTCCCCCGCACCAGCTGAGTCAGTGGTGGTGGTGGTGCTGCCGCCGCGAGGTTGCAAGTCTTCCCAAGGTCTTCTCATTGCTGGGGGCGACCTTGCCCTGGGCCGCAGCATCACCATTGTGGGGTTATTGACCTGGACGTGTGTCCGGGGACGCTGTCGTTGGCCGTTAGTTTTTGCCTCTTGTCTTATGTATAAAGGAAAATTATTTTGACCGGAAACTTTGTCGTCCTTGGCGACACACACACACACACATACACACATACACACACACACATATATATATATATATATATATATATATATATATATATATATATATATATATATATATATATATATATGCAAATGCTATTCTTGAGGCGAAGCGCTCAGTCCTTTTAACCCAAGGGATATAACCGTTCTTCTTCCAGTGCTACGTAGTTTTTGGGTCTCGTGCTTGAAGTATCTCTTGCAGCTTCTCTCGTTCTACTTTTGCTGTATTTTTTCCCGTTTCTTCAATTATAATTATATTTCTTTATACTCCACCTGACTCCACTTGAAAATGACTTTGCCCGTCGTACACACCCTGTCGCAGCACTGACCAGTCATATGTCCCTCCCTCATCACTGTTCCTCCAGTCCGAAAAGTATTCATATCTCAGGACACAAAGTAGACCAGCTGGCAATCAGCTCCGTGTTGTGAAGGAGTCTGCTTCTGAACATACCCTTGTGCTTGCTCGCTCGTCCTTGACGCGCATCTGCAAGAGCCAAAGCTTTTCCTTCATTTGAGAAACAGACATTGGCACAGCCTATCCCAGGGAGGGATGAACATCCCAACTCATCCATCTGTCGTCCTGGCTATGATAACCTGCTAAATCTAAAGTCTCTGAATCCCTCTTTTAACTCCCCTATCCTGAAGAAGCTCTTTTTTTTTTTTTATTAATGTTTGTCATCGTATCTGACACATTTTACATGCCTTGCATTTGACGTCAGTTGCAAGGCAAGTAGATATATAGACCAGACAGGTAAAATGTAACGGAGAGGTGTTATGGGCACCGTCATCCAGTACGCAGGCATGACCACAAAAATGCGATGGCGAAACATTGTCATGATCAACCCATAGATCTTGAAAACCCTGTTATTTTATACCCTTCAGCTGATCATGCCACACGTAACGTCATGAATGTCTTAATTGCTCATAAGAACTTTGATTGTGTCCCCAGGTATTTTAAAGCCCATCCTAGCATTAACCAGATCATTATGAGATAATTAACAAAACACGAAAACAAAAAAAAGTTGTTCAAGACACACCCAGCTACCCAGGTCAACCCGCGCCACGTGACCCCCCCTTAATTACTCTCTCTTACAACGGTTATGGTCAGACCAAGATTGGTGTTGGACGGCGGGAATCAAGTGTGATGCTGGGACTTAGATAACTTTGTTATGTACTGCCACCTGATGAGGTGGATTGTCTCCACGAAACATGTCGTGCCACATGTATTGAAAAATTACGTGTTAGATATAATTGTATGAACTCCTACTTAAGTGCGATTTCACGTTCATACTCTCTCTCTCTCTCTCTCTCTCTCTCTCTCTCTCTCTCTCTCTCTCTCTCTCTCTCTCTCTCTCTCTATATATATATATATATATATATATATGTGTGTGTGTGTGTGTGTGTGTGTGTGTGTGTGTGTGTGTGTGTGTTTGTTTAAGGAGCTCCATGTGTGTTACCTCAAGTGGTTTTGATCCTTGATGCGAATTCATGCGAACATATAGGGTGGCTCGTAACTCGTAGCAGGGGTGTTGAGGGGGTGGGGAGTTAGTGGTATAGGGGGCGGTGGAGACGAGTTCACATAATCAATGGGAAGAGGCTTCCATACCCGTCCGTTCCCACCACAGCCAACAGTGCCAGGGAAATACTGCCAGCTGTCTTGTACTCGAGTTGTGTGTTTGACGTTTCTTCGGTACGTGGAACCAGTTGGACGTCATCATCCAGTGTTTGCGTATTGAGAACAAAAGCTATGAATTTGGTTTAATAAACCACGGTGTGTTGAAGGATCTTGTGTCTCTGGCAGTTTGAACTTTTTTTTTTTTCCATTTTCCCTCACCCAACAAAGGCCACAGGGTACCACGCTGTACGACGATTTCAGGTCAGTTTAGGGAAACGGATGTAGGGGTTTAGTATACCTGGACCATGTTCTTCATTTGGCTTCTAATCTAGTCTTCTTCTCTATTACAATACTAACTGTAAGATACCGGAATTCTGAATGTTCATTATGGTAGGGAAGGTTAACTGGTGTCACCGAAGGGGCAAAATGCTTCTTTCGTGTGTTTTATTAGTTATGTCTCAAGAAAGTTCTGTAAACTACAACTTTACCCTTTTTTTTGTGTTGGGGAAGGACTTAATTAGAATCATTAACATGCAAACTGATCCATAATTGTGTAGTGGGGAAATACCGATGAGCACGTATTAACACATTGGTAATACATCTTTGTTCACATTTTGATTATATTAGCATTTAAGCCAGCTTTTCATGTGATATCGTTTGTCGCAGTATCTTATTTGTTAAGGAAAACCAATATAGAGAAAGGTGCAATATTTTCATTTATAAGAATTTTATTTCGATTTGAATACACTTTAAATCTTGATGACAGCAGTGGTGATTATGGCGTGTATTTTTTTTTCTAACAGGAACCTGTTTCAGATTATTCGTGTGTAACAAAGATTTTATTTACTTCTTTGTAGATTTATTCTTTATTCAAGTCACTTACATTCGTGTGAGTAAACCGACAAAAGAGAGAGATGGGGTTTGATTGGGAAGAATCTGGCGCTGTTCATTTAAAAACTTGACCTTTTTTTATTTTCTACTTTGTGATTGCTTGTTATATATTCTTCTGACCATCTTTGTTTGTTTATTCAAATCTTTTGTGTCACTGTAGCCTTCCTTTGAGTTCTAATGGTTTAATGAAACCATAAGGTACACAGCATGTTTTGATAAACCATTGGAGCTCCAGTTGAAGTGCAATTAGCCTACATAGTAAGACAACATCACGAACTAGTGTATATATATATATATATATATATATATATATATATATATATATATATATATCTTTTCCGAGGAACTTTGTAAACAGCATCCAATGATTACTGAACCCCTTATTCCCTCCATCCTTCGTTTCCCTTCTCTTCAACCAAATTTTGATGCTTTGATGGCTTTAGCTGCGCTAAAGTTAAATGATATCCTTATATAAATATGAACTGCATTGCTTGAGAAAGTCTCTTATTGACTATAACAAGTTATCACAACAATTTAGAGAAATAAATTGTAACTCAGAATCCAGAAATAAATGGCTACCATTCCCCACATAGAAACACTTTCCTGCGGGCATGGCTAGTGTGGGAGTATTTAAAGCAGTGCCACAAAAGTGAAAAGTTATCATTAAAGTGAGAAGAATCATTAGTATATATTCGTGTCAGGCGACAGTTTAACTCTTTACCAACAAGGTTAAATGATTACAGCCCTCTCAGTTAGAAATTCAAAAACTCTATGGGCAAATATCTATCAGGCTGAACTGTGCATGTAAGTCTGCAGCTGTTGGCCTCAAATAGCCAAAGTGGACAGAGGATAAGCAATGCAGCTTAGTCGCAGACTAAACTTTTGAAGGTAGAGATGAGCCTACACAGTCATTATAAGGTTAATGGAGGGTGGTAGTAGCACCGTGGCATGAATATGGAGAGTTAAAGAGAATGGGGTAAGAACTTTATTCTGTATCCTGTTTTATATCAGGGTGTAAAGCTTCTATTAGATTGGTCAGTTTACCCTTACTGAACTCGTAAAAGTGATTTCACAGACATGCACATGTGTGCTTGGAATATATGATGATCTTATTTTGGTAAAGTTATATGCAGTTTCTCTGCAATTGATCAATTTTCTAATTTGCTGAAGTTACATCAACAGAATCATAAAACATGACTGTATTATGAATGGTATTCTTATGTATAGTGTGTCACTGATGTCCCTTTGTATAGTGTTCATGAGTTTTACCTTTTTTTTGGTATTCCTAAAGTAAATGCTTTTGTGGTTGAATTGTAGATTTGATTCTTTAAGAAGTTTAGAATTCCTTGTTAGAATTGTAATAACTGTATTTTTAATGCAATAATTTTAAAGAAAATTATGTCCATAGGGTTGCCGCTGAGTGAGTATGTGAGCCAGTATGAGGTGTTGCGGTATGATTCCAATGTTGTCCACCGCCACCATCAGCGGGTCAAGAGGTCATTCTCTGCCAATGAGGAGGTATGTATATGTTTAGACTGCCACTGTTATCCTCTCTTGCAATACCATTCTCCCATATATTTCCCCACCTTAACTTTCCCCTCATACATTTATCTTTATTTTGGCCATTTTCACTTTCCCTATTAAACTCCTGTCACTCATGTGACTGCTCCTCTGCTTACCTATCTCACTTTCTTTCCCTGTATTCATTTTACCCTCATTAACACTATCCTTACTTTGCTTTTCAGTTCCATCTATCTCATTCATACTTCACCTATACACTTACTTCTGTCACTTTCTGTACTCACACTTTTGTCTAAATCACTTTTCACACTTCTATTTGAATAACTTTTCACTTTTCTCTCCCATGTTCACATCTGTTTTTGTCATGGTCAGATATTGCTTTGTTAGAATTGTGTTTGAGACAATTTTATTGTTTTTGACAAGTAGGATGCCTTTAATTTTGTTTCTTCCACATTAGGGTGTAGAATATTCTTTCTGGTTCTTTGATGACAAAACAACCTTGTTAAAAATTTGTTGCCTGCAACTTTACCCTTTTTCAAGCAGAAAATGCCTTAGATGCGATAGATGGAAGCTTGTTAAAGAATGTGACGGAGTTTCTATCAGGGTGATAAGGTGTGTGTGTGTGTAAGTAGGAAGGGAGAAGTATGATTTGTTCCCAGTGAACATGGGATGTGTAGTGGTACTAAAGAAGAGTTAGAGATACCGAAGACCTGATCTGACATTTTATTTATTTCCTGTACCTCATACTCCTTTTAGGTTGGTGTACAGTATACTTGAATTGTCATCGAGCACTTACTGTATATATTCAAGAAAGAAAGTCAGATCTCTTTAATGTACATTCAGTTGTTAAATCCTTGAGGAATATGGGCTTTGGGAAGAAGTACAGCATTCTGAGCGATCCAAGATGATGTGCTGAAGGGATTTCGAGTTGTGTAGAACCTGTTACATTATTAGTTGAGCATGGTACAGTAGTTTGTTTAGACTGATATTTATATACATGTTACATTTGAAAGTGTTCGGGGTGGTAACATTTTTTTCCTGATTCTAAATCTGTTACTGATGTTAAACTTGAATATTTTACTGTAAACTTGTATTACAGCAGTTGCTTATTTTGACAGCTAACTATATCATTTGCATCACATGGGCGTTCCTTTCTCCTGCGCTTGAAGCGGGACACACAAACAATCAGCCCATTTGTGAAAGTAGAAGTCCCAGCTGATTTAGGGGGATTAGATTTTAGTCATCTGTATGAAGGGACCCTTCACGGTAAGTCAGTTATCTATCCAGTCTTTTGTGATTTTCTGTCTTTCATTTCATAAACATTAAGTTAGTTTGCTGTCTTATTTTAGTAAGATTTCATAAGCATCCACATGACACAGTGTTATGTGAAATTTGACAAATTATTGAGTATGAAACATATTTTGTTCTGTGTGAACTAAACTTTTAGATGCAGAACTAAACTCTGTTGGTCCATTAATTATTTTTTTCACATTCAGTTGAACTTTCATGCTAAACAATGTGGAAAGCTGCATTGAAGTTTTAAATACTAGATCAAACTTTACCAGTCTGGTCTGCAGCCTGTTCATTTTTTGTCTCTGCTTAGTGTTGGAAAATTGATTGATTTTAAACCAAACACAATGTGAAACTGAACTCCCAGTGAAAATTCTGGCCACTAGATAGATTTTATGTAGAGAATGCTAACTAACTGTTTTGCTGCAGAAGTAGATTCTTAGGGGTCATCACAGAATTATTGTGTTTTGGAGGGCTTACATGTTGTAAAGACAGCTTGTAGCAAAATCTAACCAGGAAGATGGTAGTCTCAATCAAAAAAAAATAATGCACTGAATGTATTTAAAGATAATTTAATTTGCAGACCCATGGCAGGTTGAATGGGAGTTTGGTACACATTTCAAGGTTGTTAGGGAATAGAAAAAATGCTACAGAAAAGGCACCAATTTTGTGACAGTAAATCCGAAGGTAACAGCTAATACACAAATATTTTCATTCATATGCATTTAAATTTTGCTTCAGAAGGGATAAGAGATAAAGAGAGACATTCCTGGTGTCTATTTGATTGTACAGTATTATGAAGTGATATCATTTTGGTTTTCTTTTGAGTATTTGCTTATATGTCTACCAGTGTTTTAACCTATATATCCTTTATGTCTTTGTGGAATCTTACATAGTTGATATATTGATGTAAGCCACACTAGGAAGTACACTTTTGTTTTTACTTTTGAAGAGTTTTAGAAAAAATTTCAGTGCTTTTATTTGTTATGAACATGTCAGCTCTTTCCCTCACGAGCAAGGTAGCATGAGGAACAGATTACAGAACGTTAGAGGAAGAAAATACTCTCTTGGCTCTGATTTTGAATTTATAAGGATTTAGAGTACCCCATTGCAGTTTCCTTATGAAATTAGTTTTTAAGGCATCTTGGAAAACTTTAGAAGTGATAAAACAGCTTTTCATTTCACTTAATTTATCTTGTATGATATTTTGTTGTCAGACTCATCATTTAAGTTACAAGGGTTAGAAATTTTAGGTATTCAGTTTGAAATCTTTAAGTACATTTGATATAAGTATATGTAATTGCTAATTGAAGTATTGCAGTTACTTATTGCATTTATTGTTATGTTTTCTTTGAATTCATTCACTTGTATATGGGGTGGATTGGTTGCAAAGCCTCTCAGTTCATTCACAAATATCCTCAGCTTATGCCTAGCAAACCAATTCAAATAGTGCTTGTAATACTGATGTGATGACTAACCTCCCCTGTTTAAGATGAACTGTGGCTAACAAGAGAATGTGATTTTTAAGACAATTAATTATATGTAAAAAAGATTTCTATTTTTTTCTTATGAATTTTTTGTCTCATTTGTATTCAATATATAGGGTGTTTTGGTCGAGGTGGTGTGCAAAGTGAGAGGGTTAGGGAAAATGATTTGGTAAACAGAGAAGAGGTAGTGAAAGCTTTGCGGAAGATGAAAGCCGGCAAGGCAGCAGGTTTGGATGGTATTGCAGTGGAATTTATTAAAAAAGGGGGTGACTGTATTGTTGACTGGTTGGTAAGGTTATTTAATGTATGTATGACTCATGGTGAGGTGCCTGAGGATTGGCGGAATGCGTGCATAGTGCCATTGTACAAAGGCAAAGGGGATAAGAGTGAGTGCTCAAATTACAGATGTATAAGTTTGTTGAGTATTCCTGGTAAATTATATGGGAGGGTATTGATTGAGAGGGTGAAGGCATGTACAGAGCATCAGATTGGGGAAGAGCAGTGTGGTTTCAGAAGTGGTAGAGGATGTGTGGATCAGGTGTTTGCTTTGAAGAATGTATGTGAGAAATACTTAGAAAAGCAAATGGATTTGTATGTAGCATTTATGGATCTGGAGAAGGCATATGATAGAGTTGATAGAGATGCTCTGTGGAAGGTATTAAGAATATATGGTGTGGGAGGAAAGTTGTTAGAAGCAGTGAAAAGTTTTTATCGAGGATGTAAGGCATGTGTACGTGTAGGAAGAGAGGAAAGTGATTGGTTCTCAGTGAATGTAGGTTTGCGGCAGGGGTGTGTGATGTCTCCATGGTTGTTTAATTTGTTTATGGATGGGGTTGTTAGGGAGGTAAATGCAAGAGTTTTGGAAAGAGGGGCAAGTATGAAGTCTGTTGGGGATGAGAGAGCTTGGGAAGTGAGTCAGTTGTTGTTCGCTGATGATACAGCGCTGGTGGCTGATTCATGTGAGAAACTGCAGAAGCTGGTGACTGAGTTTGGAAAAGTGTGTGGAAGAAGAAAGTTAAGAGTAAATGTGAATAAGAGCAAGGTTATTAGGTACAGTAGGGTTGAGGGTCAAGTCAATTGGGAGGTGAGTTTGAATGGAGAAAAACTGGAGGAAGTGAAGTGTTTTAGATATCTGGGAGTGGATGTGGCAGCGGATGGAACCATGGAAGTGGAAGTGGATCATAGGGTGGGGGAGGGGGCGAAAATCCTGGGGGCCTTGAAGAATGTGTGGAAGTCGAGAACATTATCTCGGAAAGCAAAAATGGGTATGTTTGAAGGAATAGTGGTTCCAACAATGTTGTATGGTTGCGAGGCGTGGGCTATGGATAGAGTTGTGCGCAGGAGGATGGATGTGCTGGAAATGAGATGTTTGAGGACAATGTGTGGTGTGAGGTGGTTTGATTGAGTGAGTAACGTAAGGGTAAGAGAGATGTGTGGAAATAAAAAGAGCATGGTTGAGAGAGCAGAAGAGGGTGTTTTGAAGTGGTTTGGGCACATGGAGAGGATGAGTGAGGAAAGATTGACCAAGAGGATATATGTGTCGGAGGTGGAGGGAACAAGGAGAAGAGGGAGACCAAATTGGAGGTGGAAAGATGGAGTGAAAAAGATTTTGTGTGATCGGGGCCTGAACATGCAGGAGGGTGAAAGGAGGGCAAGGAATAGAGTGAATTGGAGCGATGTGGTATACCGGGGTTGACGTGCTGTCAGTGGATTGAAGCAAGGCATGTGAAGCGTCTGGGATAAACCATGGAAAGCTGTGTAGGTATGTATATTTGCGTGTGTGGACGTATGTATATACATGTGTATGGGGGGGGGTTGGGCCATTTCTTTCGTCTGTTTCCTTGCGCTACCTCGCAAACGCGGGAGACAGCGACAAAGTATAATAAATAAAAAAAAAATAATATAGTAAATTGCAAAAATATGATACATATATTTCATAACATCATTATTTTCTTGGAATGAGTCTTATTTTCATCTCTTCAATTTTAGGTTTTTCTCATGTTCAAGTTTTAATGTTATTTTTCCCATTATATGACATTTTTAGTCAGGGCCTAGGAACTATTTCCATTAGAACAAAACACTCCTATATTAATCTCAAAACACTGATGTTTATTCTTGAATAGTGATTATTTTCATATAAGAATCAAAACAGTACATGGTTAGGCTGCTGCTGTTGGTCTGTCATGGGAATCACAAGTTTTGGAATTAAAGATTAATTGGTTTGAATAGTTGCCAAATTTTTTTTATTCATCAGAAAGGATTGAATTAGTAGATTGTTTGAAATTTCAAATTGTTATTTGATTATTGCTGTTATAGATAAAAAGAATTGCTTAATGTCCTCTATAGTGATATGCTCAATTCTGTGTCAAACATACATTGTTTGTGTTGATTGTGGTCCATAACATACAAAGTTGATTTGATTGAAGATTGATGGAAATACGTAGTTCATGATGTGATTCTTAAAACATAGCAACCTTTAAAGTCAAAAAGATTTATGGCAGTATTATCAGTAACAAGCATTTTATAAACAAAATATACTTTAATGAGAAGAGGTATAATTTCTGTTGAAAAATGTTAAATGAGCTGATGCATTTTTCCTTATGATTATATTAGGTACAGGATTTACTCTATTTTCGTTTTAGTTACATTTAGTTGATTTAATGTTATAATGCTGTTTAGGTTGGAATTGTAAATGACTGGTATGACTGGACTTGCATATTTATTGTTAGTACTTCTTCAGTGTCTTCTGTTTGTTTTTCAGGTGACCCAGGGTCTCGGGTTTGGGGAAGCATTCGGGATGGGGTATTTGAGGGTGTGATAGCCAGTGAGCTTGATGGCACTTTCTATGTGGAGCGTGCCCACAAGTATTTTCCTTGGCATAATTCCACTCAAGCGGGCTTCCACTCTGTTATATATCATAACGATCATGTGGATGACCCATACACTAGGGTTCGAGAAGGACACACCTCAGGTTGTGGTGTAACAGAGGATGTGGCTGCTTGGATGGATAGTGTTCAAAATTCTGCAGATTTAGAAGAAGAGAAAGAGGAAGAAGCCAAACTATACTTACAATTGCCAGTCCACCTCCGTAGTCAGTACAAATATAAAAAATGGTTGGACGCACATGATGGATATAGAACTGTTCAAGAAGAAAGTGGACAATATGGCCTTTATGACAACCATCTAGATGAATATCACAACATTTACAGTGAGGAAGCTAACAGGCGGTCTAAAAGGGCTGTGGGGATTGGTGTCGGTGAAGATAACAGTGGGACTTGTTCCCTTTCTATTCAAACTGACCCCATGCTCTGGCATCATATATTTAAACAGGTAAATTGGTATTGCATCATTTTTATGTTACTTATGGTTTTGTAGATACAGTGTATCTTTCCAGACCTCTCCCAATTAGTGTACAAGTGTCTCGACTGTGATATATTTCACGTTTTTAAAGAATAACATATAACCTCCCAAAGTTAGATTATATTTTCCCAATTCCAGACTCTTTGCTTCAGGTTTGGAACTTATTCTTGGTTTTGGTAGAAAGATTGTACACCATTCTTTGCATCAGTTGGACAAAATGTAAATTACTTGGAACAGCTTTTGTTTTGCCCAGAATATCCAAAGATTATCCAGTTTTCAAAATTTCTGGGTTCTTTGGGATCTTACATTTGAAAGTGTCCAGGATTGGGAGGATTCCACGTGTTTAGTTTTATTTCAAGCCTCGTTTTGAATCTCTGCTAGTTTGCATAGCCTCTATTTTATAACACTTATTTTTTGACTAACTGTATTTCTGTACACATGACGGAACTGGTTAAAGAAATTGAACAAATATGAAATAAATGTAGTTAGCATACAGTACTGAATGTTTCTTCCTGTTTAAGGTTTTCACTGTATATGTAGAGATTTAAATCTGTCTTAGCTTATTTTTCCCATAAAGTTCTTGAGATGGGAACAGCTTTTCATTGCCATATCCTGTGTAGTATATTATTAGGAAGATATTTACAGGGTGGCTTTCAAGTCAGGAATCTGTTTTAGACAGTGTCTCGTTATTCATAACAGATGTTCAAAATAGCAATCAATACCTTTGATACATTTCTTAGTTCCTTAAATTTACCACACACTTCTACAAGAGTTGATAAACCAATGGATTTGCTGATTAAATTTGCATTTCTTCAGTATGTGCTGTCTTATATATAAAGTCCAGATGCTTTCACTCTTCTTCAGTAAATTTTCCATTCTTATCACACCAGCAGTAGAGAAAGTAGTGTATTGATATGAACAAATTTCCCATGTGTCCTGATTTGTGTGCCATTTTGTGTATTCCGTCAGTAATTATTATGGGAAGTTCAGAGGATAATAAATTGAATTCCAGTGATATTGTGGAGAGTTCTGATGAATTTTGAATTAAATAGTCGTATGATATGGTGCTGAAATTATTAGACTTTCTTCATGGATTGTTTAGGTCTTTTATTTGCATGTTGACAAAAATATCTATGATTACAAAAATGCAAGAATGAGCTTTTAAGGCTTCATGCACTTTCTCCATATCAGATAAATGGAAATAGAGTAAAGATAATAGATAGACTTACAGATATTCTTGTTCATTTGAATCACGTGTTTTTATCTTATGACCAGGAGGGAAATGACAAGGAGAAGACGAGAGATGAAATCACAGCTATGATCTCCCAACACATTAAGGCGATAAACAATATTTATGCCAATGTGAAGTTCACAGGAAAGTACAAACACAGGAATATTAGATTTGAAGTTCAGAGAATCAAGGTGAGTATTTGTATTTGCCTTTGATTTTGGTAGAAAAAATATTATAACTTACATTGTCACTCTTCATGCTGTGGGCCCCTGCAGGATGACAGTTCATAGAGTAACATTTCATGGTAATGACTGTTGAGAATTAAGGCACAGATTCATAAGCCTCGCAATAATGATGGGTTGAAGAAAATTAGATTTTTTCAAATATTCTTTTTCATTAATAATGAAATATCTAAAGGCTTTGTGAGGTTTTCAGGTATAATGCCTTTTATAATGATACCAGAAAAAATAACATTAGATTCTCACTATATTCCAGCCATTGATGGCCACCTTGTAAGGCACACCAGGTTTTCATAATCTTGGAGTGCCTTATGAGATCTACCAGATTTTAAGCATTTGAAAAATATGCAATGGCCAGTTACATCAACAAGTTCAAGTGTCATGTCCTAAAATGGATAAACCTATTCTTCAAGGCTTGACAAACTGTTTGCTCCACCCTCATTTACCTCTAGCTTTCATCATCAGCATTTGAGTTAGAATCATTAGATGCTGTCTGATTTACTTGTGAAATGGCAACAGTTGCTGAACCATAGCGTCCAGTTTTCATCATGATAGATTGTGGTACGATAATGATAAGCCCCACACTCCTTTCTCTGATTTCCACCAGCGCCTCACATTCCCTGGCTCACCCTATTGACACCACATTGTCCCCTGTAAACCACCTAAGAATTAGAATGATGAAATTTTTGGTCAAGAATGTATGTCTCAGTATGAAATGGATTTCAGTTACTCAGACAGAGACATTCCACTGAATACCAGATTTTTAGTAAGGTAACCAAATTGCTATGTAAGGACCCCCCTGTGTTATGTAATTTGGAATTAATACCTCATATCGTAGCAGCCACAACATACTTGCTTATATTAGAAATCTGTATTAAGGTGAATCTAACCAAAAGCTGAGTCTTTCATTTGCATTCATATTGAAAAAATGTAAAAGTCCAGACTTTGTGTGCCCTGTTTCATGGACAAGCTTACTTGATCTTTCCATTTATATGAACTTGAACTCTCCATATATTCAGAATCCTTCATTTTTAGCAAGCTTGCTTGTCATAGCCTTATTTCCCCATTCATCATTTCCACATGCCTTTACCAATATGAAATCCCATATGAATCCCATTCCATTGACATCTGGGAGTGGATGTGTGCAGATGAAGCTGTTGCACATTTTCCCCCAATGCCATTTTATTAAGGCAGGAGAAATAGTTCTTTCTGTTTATAAGTTAACATATTTTCCATATTGTATTTCAGATTGATGATGACAAACCATGTCACCCTAATTGGCAGGGTGAACCCAACAAGTTTTGTAAAGCAAATGTAGATGTGAGCAACTTCCTGAACTTACATTCGCAAAAGAAGCATGACGACTTTTGCCTGGCATATGTGTTCACCTTCAGAGACTTCACAGGAGGTACACTGGGGCTGGCATGGGTCGCATCACCTTCAGGTAATTTGTATTAAGATTAGTCATTAATTCAGTGTTATATTATCTTAATTCCTTCCTTTATATGTTTTTGTAAGGTTTGATATTCATATTCCTGTGTTTAACTTAAGGATAGATCATCATTTATAAGCAGCCACATGTTTTTCACAGGTGCATCTGGTGGCATTTGTGAGAAGTACAAAACCTACACAGAGAACCTAGGAGGCTTTCGCCATTCAGAGAAGCGGTCACTGAACACTGGTATCATAACATTCCTCAACTATAACTCAAGAGTTCCACCCAAAGTATCTCAGCTCACTTTAGCTCATGAAATTGGCCACAATTTTGGATCACCACATGATTTTCCTGAGACATGCAAACCAGGAGGACTACAAGGCAATTTCATCATGTTCTCGTCTGCGACAAGTGGAGATCGCCAGAACAATGACAAATTTTCTCCCTGTTCTGTTCGCAACATCTCCTTGGTGCTTGATGCTATCTCAGAAAAGAGAAGAACAAATTGCTTCACTGAAAATAATGGTGCCTTCTGTGGTAACAAGATTGTTGAGGATGGAGAGGAGTGTGACTGTGGTTTTGATATGGATGAGTGTAAAGAAAAATGTTGCTATCCTCTTAAAATATCAACAGCTGATAAATTAACTAATCCTTCAGCTAAGGAGTGCACGCGCAAAAACAACACATTATGCAGGTAATGACATTTCTTGCTTACTTGAATAGGAGTATATTTCATTATTTGATAGATTCAGCATAATGTGATATCAATGATGGAACAGAAAATGAAAGCAAATCATACACCTATTTTAACAGAATACCTTGATAAAGGTTAGAGTCTTTTTCACTTTCTTAACCACCTTTTGTTGATTATGTGGTGTGACATGAAAGAAGAATGCTGTTTCTAGAGCAGAATTTGATGAGAGAAATCTGGATGTCATGGTTGGAGCCAGAACATCCAGGGGAATGATCTGGGGCTAAAGTCCAAAGTTAGAGAAAAGATAAGAGTGAAGGTAGAGTTGTAATGCTGATGAAGGAGTTGTGGGATCACAGTAAGGGTGTAAGGATATGAGTCTGAGATTAATGTAGGTTAGAATGAGAGTAGACTACAAAAGAAGTGAAGAAAGGGAATGATGAATTTATATTATTTATTCATTTATTGTGTTTTGCTGTTTCCCGTGTCAGTGAGGTAGTGCCAGTAAACAGATGAAGAATGGCCCATCCACTCATATACACATATGTATGCATAAACACTCATATACGCACATATATGTATACATATCAACATATACACATATACACATGTACATATCCATACTCGCTTGCCTTCATCCATTCTGGTACTGCCCCACACCACAGGAAACAGCATCACTACCCCCTGCTTCAGTGAGGTAGCACCTGGAAAACAGAAGAAAAAGGTCAAGTTTGTTCACCCTCAGTCTCTCGCTGTCATGTGTAATGCATTGAAACCACATATCCCTATCCACATTCAGGCCCCACAGACCTTGCCATTGTTTACCCCAGATGTTTCACATGCCCTGACTCAGTCCATTGACAGTATGTCATATATACACATATATTGGAAATGCCTTTCGTATAAACAGGAACCCCATTTAGCATTGAGTTTTTTATGGTCACTGCACCTCCTATGGAGGAATTTTTAAGGATTATAGTATATTCATTATCAAAGCATAAACTAGATAACTGCATTGGTTTCCGCTAAGTATATTTTAGTTTCCTGTACAGTTTGTATAAAGCTAGTGAGAATGTTACATTGCCTGCTGTATTTGAAGTTTATTCCTTTGGTAAAGTGTGTGAAAAGAAAGCTGAGAGTAAATGTGAATAAGAACAAGGTTATTAGGTGCAGTAGGGTTGAGGGACAAGTCAATTGGAAGGTAAGTTTGAATGGAGAAAAACTGGAGGAAGTGAAGTGTTTTAGATATCTGGGAGTGGATTTAGCAGCGGATGGAACCGTGGAAGTGGAAGTGAGTCACAGGGTTGGGGAGGGGGTGAAAGTTCTGGGTGTGTTGAAAAATGTGTGGAAGGCGAGAACATTATCTCAGAAAGCAAAAATGGGTATGTTTGAAGGAATAGTGGTTCCAACAGTGTTATGTGGTTGCAAGGCGTGGGCTATAGATAGGGTTGTGCGGAGGAGGGTGGATGTGCTGGAAATGAGATGTTTGAGGACAGTATGTGATGTGAGGTGGTTTGATTGAGTAAGTGAGGAAAAGGTAAGAAAGATGTGTGGTAATAAAAAGAGTGTGGTTGAGAGAGCAGAAGAGGGTGTATTGAAATGGTTTGGTCACATGGTGAGAATGATTGAGGAAAGATTGACAAAGAGGTTATATGTGTCAGAGGTGGAGGGAATGAGGAGAAGTGGGAGACCAAATTGGAGGTGGAAGGATGGAGCGATCGGGGCCTGAACATGCAGGAGGGTGAAAGGCTTGCAAGGAATAGAGTGAATTGGAATGATGTGGTGTACCGGGATCGACATGCTGTCAATGGATTGAACTAGGGCATGTGAAGCGTCTAGGGTAAACAATTGAAAGTTTTGTGGGGCCTGGATGTGGAAAGGGAGCTGTGGTTTTGGTGTATTATACATGACAGCTAGAGACTGAGTGTGAATGAATGTGGCCTTTGTTGTCTTTTCCTAGCACTACCTCGTTAGCATGCGGGGGAATGGGGTTGTCATTTCATGTGTGGTGGAGTGGCGTTGGGAATGAATAAAGGCAGCAAGTATGAATTATGTACATGTGTATATATGTATATGTCTGTTTATGTATATATATGTATACGTTGAAATGTATAGGTATGTATATGTGCATGTGTGGAGTGTATGTATATGCATGTGTATGTGGGTGGGTTGGGCCATTCTTTCGTCTGTTTCCTTGCTCTACCTCACTAACGTGGGAGACAGCGACAAAGTATAATAAATGAAAACATGAATATATGTATATATGAGAGTTAGATTAGGGAACAAGTCTCATCTGTAAATGTTCTAAGCATTCATGTTTTTGTCATCTTTGGTGGTTTAGAGATAGTTTGGTAAATGGCAGTGTTTTGGGTAGAATCACTGCATCCTTCTGCACTGAATGCAGGTGGTATTATATAAAAGCTTGATAGACGTAAAGAAAAATTAACATGACTTTATTTTCCAGGACATATATGCATGAGAATAAAACAGGAATTATGTATTTGAGTTGTATAAAATCTTATTTTCAGTCCAAGCGAAGGACCATGTTGTGATCGTGACAGATGTACTTTTGTGAATGGGACCAAATGCCATACAGAGACAGAGTGTGAAGAATCTGCCTTTTGTGAAGGAGATAAGGCAACTTGTCCACAACCAGCTCCAAAAAAGGAACACAAAGAATGCAATAAAGGCACAAAGGTAAGATGACTGAAGTTTCAGCTAAAGATTTGTCCTTGAGTATGTCTTAACAAGCTGTTACTTGACCTCAATGAAGTAATGTTTGTGATCTGTTGAATACGTTGAACTTGCTCTCCAGTATAATGTACTTTTGAATTAAGTTCCTTTTTTTCTCCATGCTTGTTTGCCATCTCTCACATTAATGAGTTAGTCCCAGAAGTAGAATAAGAATGGCTTCATTTACTCACATCTACTGTTTGGGTGTCTTTCGTAATGCACTGAAATCAGAGCCCCCCATCTCTGTATAGGAAATCCACAGTGTCTCTTGACTTCATTTCAGTGAGGACATGTCTTTTTTTTTTTTATCTTAGCATTTAATTTTTCATTATAGAAGCCATGGACCCCTTTTATGGACTCCTTTGGAGTGATAATATCTTCACTAAGATTATGTTCCTTTCATCCATTTATAATGACACAGGCTTGCCAAACATGAGTTTTACTTGCGGTATAACCTCATGCAAGTTCAATAAGACCTTGATTTGGATTTTGAAAAATTTTCTCATTATCCATTCAGCCATTCTTTACATGTTATGTGTTATCAGCCTTCAGGACAGTGACACAGTTCCACAGAGCCAACATTCTTCATAAAATTATGGCAACTAGATGATTATCACTAAAAATACTCACTGTCAAAACAAAGTATATACTTTCTCTTAAAGAGGCTGGCTGCAGAAGTTCTACATTGCTACTTAAACTATCAGTCATACACCAATACCCTAAGTAGGTAGAGCCAAGCTGAGTTTCACCTGGGTAGGTCATTATTGAATGAATGTTATCAAACTTTATGTATGTTATAGAAATCAAAGAGGGAGAAATATTGATGAATAATGCCTCTGTAACAGGCAGAAGAGTGTTTTGACATTGCCTGTGAGCAAGTTTTCTCCCTAATACACATAGGAATTTTATCTTATTAGAGGAATGGCTGCATGCTTCAAAAGCCAGTTTTGTACACACCATCAAAGTCAACACAATCATGCATTTGTCATTGCTTCCTAGTTTGTTGTCAGATTCCTTATTTCTTGCATAAACTACTATGCTCACTGTATTAGAAAATTTATATTCTTATCAGATTTTGTAGTTTTCTCCCCTCATATATTAACTTTCTTAAAGAGGGAACTGGAATGAAATGAGGATTTTTCCTCAAAAGGCTGTCTTCTATTTCTGTCACTACTAAGGCAGAAAAAGAGAAGCAGATATAAAAAATATTTATATATTTATGTGACTGTGCATAGGTTTCTAGATTTGTATTGGTTACATATTCCTTGATTATAAAATTTTTTTTGAGAATTTTGATTTGTGAATCATTATGAAAATATAAGAGATGTCAGTAATAGTTTTACAATATCTCCATCCTCAGGTTTGTACAAAGGGCAAGTGCAGTGGATCAATATGCCTTGCAAAGGGAATGAAGGAGTGTTTTCTCACCTCTGATCGTGTACATGACAAGAAAAAATTGTGTGAAATAGCCTGTCAGATTGGGAATGACAGTTCTACCTGCAAGTCTACATCTGAACTGGGTCATTTGTTTGGTGGTGGGCCAGTCTTTATGAGGCCAGGAGCACCCTGCAATAATTTCCAGGTGATACTTGACTTTCTTCAGTGTCTGTTTACATGTATATGATAGATAAGGAGATTTAGCCTGTACTACTTTTCATAACATCAGAAAAGGTGTAAGAAGTAAACAGTCAGATTTGACTTTGTGGATAGCTAACATTTGCAGAAAAGTCATTACTCTGGACAGTTTGATATATTTCCATTATCTTCAATAAGGAAATGATATGGGATTTGGGATCCCAGTCTTGCAAAATCAGCTCCCTTACAAGGTGCCTGTCTGTATTCGCTTGATCATCCTCTTATAAATTAAGAATGGAGTAGATGATAGTTGATAGATATGTAAGTAAGTAGATTGATTAGATAGAGTATATAGACAAAAATTGTACACTGAAGAATCCATGGAAACAGAGGCCTTAGCCTGGCCTATGACCTGCGCCCATGAGACATTTCTTGGGTCTTGTGGCTACTTGTAAATCTTGGCCACCAAATTATCCCACAATTTAACCCCATGTCCCATCTCCACCATTCATTATTCATCTGTCAGAATATTCCTGCTAGTTGAATATTGCTTCATTTCTGCTATACTACTGAGGCTTAAATCACTATAGTCAAATCCCCTAAGCTCAACATCTTTTCCTTAAATTGGTATGGTCACTTCCAAGGAAATAGTTAATATGATAAAGGCATGTTCAGGAAAAAAAAACTCTCATAGTGAATTATTTAAGATAATAAAATGTGGCAAATTATGGAAAATTTGAAAGTTGGTTTTATTTTTTTAGAATATTAATGTTATCATTTTGTATGAACTTTACAAAATCTTATTGGGATTGTTTAATTTGGTAGATAGGAAAGAAGATGTGATATATATTTGATTTATTGCTATATTTTATATTGAATAACATTATCAGAACTATAGTAAAATAGTGAGTTGTTTGATATGTTAGGACAATAATTATGCTTTTAGCCGTTACTGCATTGTTTGCCTAGATTTCTAAAGTAGTTGAAAAGCGTATGTACTATATGTTAAACTATATGTGTTTCATATTGTAAAGGTTACATAACTTGCCAGTGAATCAACATTTTTCAGAGATCAAGGCTTTTCTTGTATCTAAAAAGTTATGATCCCCTATCACTGACAACTATACTTTCAGGGTTACTGTGATGTCTTCCAAAAATGCCGTGCAGTGGATGCAGAAGGACCTTTAGCCCGACTCAAGAATCTACTTTTTAATCAAGACACGTTGAACAGTGTAGCAGAATGGATTACAGTAAGAATTTTGTAACTTTTTCAATGAAGTAATTTTTGTATCAGCATTAGATATTAGTGATCTTCTAATTGATTTTTGCTCATTGTTAAAAACTTAATTACTTTGTATTTCATGCAAGAAACACACATGCTGAAACTGTGAGTCTTGAAATTTCACTATATGTGCAGTACGTTGACATATACTTTAAAGGTATGATAGCTATATTGCTGAATCAGGTGTTGAAATCATGCTAATTGAAATTGAATTTATATGTAGGGACATGCAGCTGACATTCACCAGAAGTAAAGTATTGTCTAGTCCCATTTTTTGATATGGTCATTAAGTCTTTTCTAATATGCACAAAAATTTAGTTCAGTAAAAATCATGACCATCATGGGTGATGGAAAGGTCTTGAAGGTAGGTAAAACTAACTTGCACTTGTAATGAAATTGATTTTTCTTGAAGGGGAAGAATATCATAAACAGCACGTCAGAAATAGCTACTATTCATTTTATGAGTGAATGATACAGCGGCCTTTCCATTGCTTTGTGTCATGTCATATCCTGTTTCCTTACTAGGCAAGTGAATTCAATTTTGATGGCAAATTCAGAGTTTTTTGTTTTGAAAATCTTTGGATTTGATTTTCTTGAGTATATAGTTGGAACTGTGACAATGAATGATGGTGGTACTCCAAAACAGTACTCCAAAATTGGTACTTCGTTTAATTGGGTTGCAGCTATTATTCCTTCTTCATGCCTACCTCACTCTCATATTGTGTGTATTTTTGTTTGATTCACAATTGATGGGATTCTAAGAGCAGTTTCTCTTTTAGGTATCTGGAGATGAAGGGAAAGAATTCAAAAATTTATCATGTGTTTACATGCTAATATATTCAAGATTTTAAACCTTTCCATTAAAGCTTAACTTCTAGTTTATCTCGCTTTAGGCAAGAAGTAAAGTCACATGTGCAACTACTGTAACTACTATAGGGGAAAACAGTTTCTCATTCATCATTGTGTTCTTTGCAGCAATATTGGTATGGTGTAATGCTGCTAGGGGTTGGCTTTGTGGTTTTCATGGGCATTTTCATCAAATGTTGTGCAGTTCACACCCCATCCAGCAACCCTAGTAAACCTCCAGCTCGCTCTATCACAGAAACCCTTCGCAGACCAGTCAACACACTTAGGAGAGCTAAGGTAAGCCAATAGTAGTGGATATGCTTGTGGTGTCTTATCTCAGATGAAATTTCTTAGTTTAAGGAGTTTTACTAGTAACAGTATACATTGTTGATGTAAGGGGTATATTTATGGCAAAGATAACATCTGGAGAGTTTCTTTGGTTTAATGTCATGATTTTATTATTTGTTAACAGCGCCATCGACAAGGACCAGGCCCAAGTAGTCAAGCAGCAGCAGGCCCAAGTCAACATCACCATCATCATCATCACAACCAGCCTGGGCCTTCACGCCACAGTAGAGGTGTTGATAGGGAAACAGAACGTTCTAGGCCTCCTGGAGGCAAACGTTCAAGTCGAGCATATAGTGATGATCCCCCCCCACCATATCCAGGAAATCCTAGACATTCTGTTAGTCCTGCAAACCCAGGGAACTCTGTCACCCCAGCTAGCCGTGCAGGTCCTACCCGACATGGCTATGGGGAGGGCCGAGGGCATTACAATAGACCCAAAGGTTAGTAAACAGCTTTATTTACATGCCTGAATTTATAGTCAGGCAGAGACACTTAAGGTTGTTCATTAAGATCCTGTTTCCATTCACAACCAGTTGATTTTTTCTCATAGACTACAGAAAAAACAGCCTGTACAAACAGGAAATGACAGTACAGATATATCTTTTATGATAGATGTTTTGGACATTAACTAGTTTTGGATGGTTACTCTGTCACCCTCTCAGTTGCAGTTTGCTTGTGCTTTTGTTTCTAAAGATGCTGCTTGCTTTGCTTTTTTGTAGTGACAGTGCATGCAGTTATAGAAGATTTCAAGATCGCACTGTACGGTATTACTTTGAGAGTGGAGAAATATTGAATACAGTCTGTGAGTACATATTGATTTCTCTTGGAAACAACGTTATGATTTGTATGACATACTTTTTATACTTGCCAGTGCTTCTGAGTTACGTATTTCCAGATTCTCCTGACCAGGGTATTCAACCACTTTACTCAGTAAATGCCCTTCGTTTTAGGCAACCTCTTACTGTGGACAAACCATGCCCTGCTTACAAAATATCAAAATATACTGCCTTTCCTTCCTCACCACAACTGCCTACCTCAAGGGCTCTATGTGACTCGCAGCCAGGCTATTAGCAACTACTGCAGTTGAAAGGTCTTGGTTTCCGAGCAGGGTCGTGTTAGAGATCATACTTCACCCCCGAAGTGTTTGAGAGCCTTTAATTTTGAAGCGCAAAGAATGCTTGTCTTTATTGCCTGTAGCCATACCTGGAAAAATGAGAAAAGTCTGTTATTTTTGATATATGAATTTTAGTCTGTTCCAGCCTTTTCTTTTCCAGGATATAATTCAAAGTGGAAAAACAGGTATCTAGAATTATTTGCTCTGATTTCTGATAATTTAGATGTGTTTTTGTTCTCCATATATTTTTTTGAAGTTTTTGCACACTCTTTGGATGAGACATTTTCAGAAAACTTGCCACCGACTCTTTTTTTTGAGATCCCATAACTGTAGGCTCTGTGGAGTAATTTCATACACTGGTGGAATCATTTGTAGTCCAGTTGGGGCAGCCAGTGGGATTTTTATTCTACAACATGATTTTAGGTTTACCAAGAAATATTTTAAGATCTACCTAGTTATGATTCTGTATTCAGTGAGTGTTTGTTTCCTGTATGAGCACATTACAAGAGCCAGAGGGATGGTACACCATCTCTGATAGACCTGATGTTTACACATAATAGCATGGAAGTTTAACAGATCAGACATGATACACCGTTGGGAAAAAGTGATCATTTCATACTTGACTTTGAGTGTTTGATTGAATGTGGGGAAAATTTTATATTATGGGTAAAGAACCATGTGAACTGCATATTGTTAATGTAATGGGTAAGACAGAGTTTATGTTATGGATTGAATATAAGCAGTCCACTTGTAGATGAGGTTGGAATAAAAGACACACAACCACTGCAGTGCTGACTCACTGTGATGCCATCACTAGCTCCCTTAATAAATAGGTGGAACTAACTCCCAGGTCGATTGGTTAATGATTCTGCATATGAGTCAGGTACATATTTAATCATAAACTAATTCCTGATTTGAAAGAAAGTTTTCCTTCAGACTGATTTACCTTGTTATTCTTTTTCATATTTTTTCCTGGAAAGAGGGGCAAGTATGAAGTCTGTTGGGGATGAGAGAGCTTGGGAAGTGAGTCAATTGTTGTTCGCTGATGATACAGCGCTGGTGGCTGATTCATGTGAGAAACTGCAGAAGCTGGTGACTGAGTTTGGTAAAGTGTGTGGAAGAAGAAAGTTGAGAGTAAATGTGAATAAGAGCAAGGTTATTAGGTACAGTAGGGGTGAGGGTCAAGTCAATTGGGAGGTGAGTTTGAATGGAGAAAAACTGGAGGAAGTGAAGTGCTTTAGATATCTGGGAGTGGATCTGTCAGCGGATGGAACCATGGAAGCGGAAGTGGATCATAGGGTGGGGGAGGGGGCGAAAATTTTGGGAGCCTTGAAAAATGTGTGGAAGTCGAGAACATTATCTCGGAAAGCAAAAATGGGTATGTTTGAGGGAATAGTGGTTCCAACAATGCTGTATGGTTGCGAGGCGTGGGCTATGGATAGAGATGTGCGCAGGAGGATGGATGTGCTGGAAATGAGATGTTTGAGGACAATGTGTGGTGTGAGGTGGTTTGATCGAGTAAGTAACGTAAGGGTAAGAGAGATGTGTGGAAATAAAAAGAGCGTGGTTGAGAGAGCAGAAGAGGGTGTTTTGAAATGGTTTGGGCACATGGAGAGAATGAGTGAGGAGAGATTGACCAAGAGGATATATGTGTCGGAGGTGGAGGGAACGAGGAGAAGAGGGAGACCAAATTGGAGGTGGAAAGATGGAGTGAAAAAGATTTTGTGTGATCGGGGCCTGAACATGCAGGAGGGTGAAAGGAGGGCAAGAAATAGAGTGAATTGGAGTCATGTGGTATATAGGGGTTGACGTGCTGTCAGTGGATTGAAGCAAGGCATGTGAAGCGTCTGGGGTAAACCATGGAAAGCTGTGTAGGTATGTATATTTGCGTGTGTGGACGTGTGTATGTACATGTGTATGGGGGGGGGGGGTTGGGCCATTTCTTTCGTCTGTTTCCTTGTGCTACCTCGCAAACGCGGGAGACAGCGACAAAGTATAAAAAAAAAAAAAAAAAAAAAAAAAAAAAAAAAAAAAATTTTTTCCTTGTAGGATGGCCAAGATTAGGGCATGTTTTTTGGCTATCCATAATGGTTTTTGTAAAGAAAATAGATAATGCAGCTTTGAAATGTTGTAGACATTTTCTTGCTTTGTTTGGGTGTGGCATAATGTATATATATATATATATATACTGGAGGAAGTAAAGTGTTTTAGATATCTGGGAGTGGATCTGGCAGCGGATGGAACCATGGAAGCGGAAGTGAATCATAGGTTGGGGGAGGGGGCGAAAATCCTGGGAGCCTTGAAGAATGTGTGGAAGTCGAGAACATTATCTCGGAAAGCAAAAATGGGTATGTTTGAAGGAATAGTGGTTCCAACAATGTTGTATGGTTGCGAGGCGTGGGCTATGGATAGAGTTGTGCGCAGGAGGATGGATGTGTTGGAAATGAGATGTTTGAGGACAATGTGTGGTGTGAGGTGGTTTGATCGAGTGAGTAACGTAAGGGTAAGAGAGATGTGTGGAAATAAAAAGAGCGTGGTTGAGAGAGCAGAAGAGGGTGTTTTGAAGTGGTTTGGGCACATGGAGAGAATGAGTGAGGAAAGATTGACCAAGAGGATATATGTGTCGGAGGTGGAGGGAGCCAGGAGAAGAGGGAGACCAAATTGGAGGTGGAAAGATGGAGTGAAAAAGATTTTGTGTGATCGGGGCCTGAACATGCAGGAGGGTGAAAGGAGGGCAAGGAATAGAGTGAATTGGAGCGATGTGGTATACCGGGGTTGACGTGCTGTCAGTGGATTGAATCAAGGCATGTGAAGCGTCTGGGGTAAACCATGGAAAGCTGTGTAGGTATGTATATTTGAGTGTGTGGACGTATGTATTTACATGTGTATGGGGGGGGGGGGTTGGGCCATTTCTTTCGTCTGTTTCCTTGCGCTACCTCACAAACGCGGGAGACAGTGACAAAGTATAATAAAAAAAAAAAATATATATATATATATATATATATATATATATATATATATATATATATATGCATTTTGGATACAGGTTTAAAAACTTAAGTCTTTCAAGATATGAACAGTATTTTTTCTGTATTAAACCAGTTAGTATTTGTCTTCATTAGCTTTTAACACTGAAAAATCCAGTTTCCTTTTATTCTTTACAAAGCCAGTTAACAGAGCCTACATTGCATGCAAAATTCAGCTTGTAGCAGGAAATTGTATTGTTGAATTATACACACAGCACCCAGCTAGATTGACATCCATGGCACCAAAAGCATAAATGATAATGTTTTTCCTTTCCTGCATTGGTGAAGTAGCATCAGGAACTGGGCTTTTAAGGAAAAATCCTCACTTTGACTCTTTTATTCTTACATCCTTTGAAGAATGAAGTTGCTTTGGAAATATTTGGGAAAATATCATAGCCCACAGAAGTTTAACCTACTTGTCATCAAATATCTGGAAGTCCCTAGGACTTCTTCATCAGAGATCTGGTCAGATTTTGTGAGATTCACCAGATTAAGCATTTTACGTAGCATATTATACATGGAGACCTGGAGCATCACACTTCAAGATAGATCAGATCCTCACTGGGGTTGTTTGGTAAGAAAACTGTCTAAGGAACATTTGTGAAGACTCTCCAAAACAATAATGATACTCTGTTGCATTTTGATACATTGATGCCTCACTTTTAAAACTTGTTTGACTATCTTTTGAAATTGTGTCTTTTAGGCAAAATAATATTACATAAAGTACATCAAAGTAACAAGTAAATAAACACAGAGTAGTCATAAGATATCTGAGGATATATAAAAAAAAGCACTTCAAGATGTGAAACTTGAAATGATTTAGGGAAAAAAAAAATGAAAATCAAACAATGGAGCTTTAGGGCTCTGAAGGTTTAGAAAGTTACTTTCAGGAAAACAAGGCTTCAAATTGGTGCTTTAGTCATACTGTTATCATACACACAATGACTAGCAGGAGTGTTTATGGCACACTATCCAAAGCCACTGTAGTCCTTCCACAGCTCAAAAGCATCATCATTTATTGAATAGTTGCCACATTTGAAATTATCAGCTCCTTAAAAGATAATGATAAATCCTAAGTTTAGGGCAATAGGTGTGGCACATTTGTAAACAAAATTTGGGTTAATAGATAAGTCAGGGATACTTGAATATTCATAGTTGTGTTAGAAATACTAAAGTAATTCGAGTTTGTAGAGTGCTACCATTTTTTTTAATTGTGGTCAGCTTTTTAGCTATCTGAGATGCCTTAGGCCCCATATGGAGGAAAAGTGCCCTGATTCATATCTTGGAGTTTGGGAGAAATGACATTGAAGTGGTTAAGGTGAAGTTTAGTTTAGTTTGAGGACTTGTGATATGGAAGCTCAAGTGAAGTATTTTGCTTTTAAGATTGCTTACTTGCTCTATTTATTTATTTTTTAAGTTTTCTCACACCATATATTATCATATAATATTTCAGTAATCCTTGTCAAATCTACAAGGAAATCAAGCAATCTCAAAATTATTATTGTCCCAAAACTATCAGTGCCCATACTACAGGCTCACAGATTTTCTGCTGTTGAAGGCATATCAGGATTTTTTTTGGACATTGAAGTGCACATTTTCATCTGCTTTATGCTTGGCTAAACACTGTCATATCCTTTATTTGCATGCATCTTTTGTATTTGCTAATGTTATTGTTAATGTCTTGAATAATAGGTACAGTTTTGCCTACTTGTAAAGGAAGAAGAATATTGTGCCCTGTATGCATTGTATTGCATGTGCAGCAACATTCATTTACTATTTTCAACAAATGCAATGGTCACCACACTTATCAGAATGTTTATCGATATTTGTGCTTGTTTTGTTCATGAGCATCATAATGCTATCCTTCAGACTTTTCAGTTCCCCGGAATCTAGATTTACTAATTTTGCTTAGATACATCCACAGCCACAGGAAGGTGGCCACACAGCTCAGGACTACATATAAACTCTCAGCCAACAATCAGCCTCTAACACACACTTAATGCCCAGCCACCTTAGATATAACTGTCACATCCCCACCCAGCACACATTACCATCACACTCAATACCACCACAAACTTAATCACAGTACCAACCCAAATTGCCATTGTGAATTATTTGTGGCAAGCATTATGAAGCACAGTAAACCATTGGGAGCATGACCTGCGCTGAGAAATTAGAATGCCTGCCTGCAGGTCAGGCATAGCAAATTTGTGTGTTAGTCTGTACTTTTGCTTCAATTTTGTTTTGGCTTTTTTTGTGTTGTGTGTATTTACCATATGTTATGTTTTAGAGATACCATCAGTTGTATATCTACTGTAATATTTGGAAGAATAAGAGTTGTATTAATTAATGATTGCAAGGCCCTTGCATTTATCTCCATTACTACCCCACCCATGAACAGATTGAACAGCTATTGTGAACAGCACTCTTTTCTCTTCCTTTCTTGTATACATGCTTTACCCTACCAGTAAAATCTTTTCATTATATACAGTGTAAATTTCAAAGAGATGATAACAGAATACCCCTAATAAGTTTCTGAAATATGCTGTATTTCCTTGGAAAAAGTTTTTGATAAGATTGAAATTTCAGAAGATGAATGAAACTGGAAAATAAAGAAAAATGGAGTGCACAAATGAACAGGAATGATATTGATAGATTATGATTGTAAATCAGATGAAAATCAATAGAGTTCTATTCATTCAGATTTAGGGAATAATTTTTTTTTTCTATTCAGTTTGTGAAGGTATTTCTTTAAATGTTCATTCTCATTCCTGTGGCAAGTTGCTCTATCTATAGGATGAAAACACTAAGGGTTATTTTGCCCTGAAATTGCTTGGCAAAACCTTCAAAGGCATATCAACAAACAGCTTACTGTGAGTTTTTGAAGTATATGCTGTTGCTTGAGAGAAAGATGAAAGTATTTAGATTGCAGAAAAAATGAAAATGAAAATTGAACATGCAATGCAAACATAGAATTGATTAATAAACAGTGATTATAATGATATATGATATTTAAGAAACCAGATAATAAAGAGAAGCTTTGGGTTATAGTATTGATTGAGGGCCAGGCACTCAAAATTAATTGGATTGATAAGTTATATGGGGTAGGGGATGGAGAAAGGGAGATAGAGTCATGATGTCATTGATGTGATATGATGTGAAATGGTCAGGGGAACCAAGGACTGTTCTCTGGGAATTAGCTGGAATTGGAGGGCTTTGGTTTCAGCATATTGTACAGGACAGCTAAAGTGTGAAAGAGAGCAAAAGAGGCTGTTTATTTCTTCCTGGAAACACTTCCTGAAGATGGGAAACAATGAATAGTTATGAAGTATGATTATTATTTTCTTTATTAGTAATACGAGGCAATATTATTATTATTACTTTTTTCTTTCAAACTATTCGCCATTTCCCGCATTAGCAAGGTAGGGTTAAGAACAGAGGACTGAGCCTCTGAGGGAATATCCTCACCTGGCCCCCTTCTCTGTTCTTTCTTTCGGAAAATTTAAAAAAAAACGAGAGGGGAGGATTTCCAGCCCCCCGCTCCCTCCCCTTTTAGTCACCTTCTACAACACGCAGGGAATATGTGGGAAGTATTCTTTCTCCCCTATCCCCAGGGATTATTATTATTATTATTATTATTATTATTATTATTATTATTATTATTATTATTATTAATTATTATTATTATACTTGATCACCATTTCTTGCATCAGTGAGGTAGCACCAGGAAACAGACAAAGAATAGCCCATCCACCCAAATGCACATTTATATACGTGAATGCCCATACACACACACATGTACGTATAAACACATATACATATTAACATATACACATATACATACATATACATACACATACAAAGACTTTTTCTTTTCTTTCAAACTATTCGCCATTTCCCACGTTAGCGAGGTAGCGTTAAGAACAGAGGACTGGGCCTTTGAGGGAATATCCTCACGTGGCCCCCTTCTCTGTTCCTTCTTTTGGAAAAAAAAAAAAAAAAAAGAGAGGAGAGGATACAAAGACATACACATATATATACACATGTACATATTCATGCTTGCTTTCCTTCATCCATTCCTGGTGCTACCCTGTCCCACAGGAAACAGCATTGCTACCCCTTGCTTCAGTGAGGTAACACCAGGAAAACAGACGAAAATGTTTTCACAAAGTGGCATGACTCTTCCAACAGAACCTCTCTCACAGTTAGCTCCCAGGATTATTTATTTATGTATTTATTATTTTTTTCATAGTTGCTTACTGTTTCCTGCATTAATAAAGTAAAGAGAAAGAAAAGAATTAAATGAAAAAGCAATGGTAATAAAAGCAATGTGAAGCCAAGAGGATAGAAAAATGGATAGTGTCTGGTGTTTATAGAGAAGCAGTATGAAGTCTTGCCCAATAGTAGCTTAATTTTGATTAGACACGTTGACAGATTGTAAGTCCAGCAATCCTGATATGAAGATTGTAAGATGATCATTAGCTTCATTTAAACACTCCATAGTCAGGACTAGCATTTCCTAGCTTAACTATGTTTGGTATAATAAGAATAGAATTTATAGATTGAAAATATAAGAATTATCATTATATATCCCCCCTCCCACATGCATGCACATTCTCATGCATATGCCTGTCTATACATATACATGAACATGGACCTCTGCAAACAGAGAGAGAGAGAGAGCATATTATGATTACTTAATTTTTGATTACTTATTTTTACTGTATAGGGAGGATGTCCATCATTTATAGGCCCCCACCTGTTAAAAAACTTCATTGTCATGAAGTTAGATGATAATCATGCTCATAAGTAATAACATTGAGGACTTATTCCACTTCGTCCCATTCAAGTTGCTTTACATTTTTTTGAGTAATTTTTCCCCTTTAAGTTGATAAAATCTTCCCCACTTTTTACTTCCCTCATGCCATTTGTAAAACCTGCTAACATAATCAGGTAGAAGACCGTACCTTAAGGCAAGTCATTTACATATGTGTTTGTGTGTGTGTGTGTGTGTGTGTATGTGGGTAGGTGGGTGGTTGTGTAGTTTGTCATATTTGACAGAAGCAATTGCAAGCCCACTTTTTGGTGTATGTAGAGGGAGACTTATTGAGAGAGATTTCATTCTAAACTGTAATGGTTTCAGAGATGTTCCATGTTATATTTTTTACTGTTTGCATTTGTGTTGTTTATGTTATCCTTTGGGTTCTTTTTGTATGAATTAGAATGCTTTATAATAGCATATGCAGAAAAGATACTCTCTTTTGATAGGACGTAACTTTAGAGTTCACATGCATAGTAGACTCATAGCTCTGCCACATAGATATGTGACAGTTTGAAGTAACTGCCTCCATAAGCCTTTAAATGTATGAGGCTTATGAAAACAGAGTGAGGTTCTAACAATTAAGGTGCTAACTTTTCTCCTAGCTTCACTTAGATAAGCATCTTGTAGATTATGCATTATTTGATTCATTTCATGGTGCTAACTGTTCTTTATACTTCACCTTGACAAGTAGCTTGTAGATTTCTTGTGTACATTTCACTTTGGATGTAATATGAAAGTTTTTGAATATATTGCATTAGTCATATCATTATCTCTTGATTATTATATTTTGCTGGCAGGTCTTTCAACTAGTAAGACTTGTTTTCACAAAGTGGCATGATTCCTCTAACAGAAGCTCTTTCACAGTTAGCTCCCAGGATTTAAAACCATTCTTATTGAATGGCCTGCCTGCAGTGACTAGGGGTTAGAGATCTTGTTGATTTATATGCAGTACAAAGCGTTTCTGTGCATATTGTTTTACACAGAATTGATCTTTTTCACAAGCACTTGTTATGGTGTAGTATTTTATTAAACTTCTTTATGTAAGTGAAAGCACTTTTCATATCAGAATACAGAATAGTCACATGATAAAGATATGAGCCTACATGACTGTCACTGCAGGAACAGTGCATTGGTAATGAAACACTTGCTTCGGTGCCTCAAAAAGCTTTTATTGTAACATGTTGCAGGCGGCAGACGACACGAGAACTCTGCTGTATAGTGTAAGGTATGTGTGTTTGTGTGTTGCACCTTGCACTCTGTCACTCAACTGTTCATTTTCACACTCAGAATAGCATTTTATTACACTTTCTTAACCATTGCTAGTGGATCATATCAACAGTGGATTATGGAAGAGCACGTCTTGCTTGGCCCGTAACTGTGTTGCATTTTTAAAGAATCTCTGAGATAATATTAGTTGTCACATCATCATTTAAGACAGTGTATGATTTTAGTTTACTTCTTTATAGAGCATTAGCTGTTGCTTGATAGAAGAGATAATTTGATTTGTCTGTTAGGATTTTTTTTCAAAATTACATAAATATTTTACTTTTCTTGGTTTCCTGTTTAACAGTTTCAAAGGAGGTACATTAAGTCTGGTTTTGCATCCTCCATGTTATACAATTTTTGTGTGTAAAAGCTTTAGTTATACATTTATTGGTATGAAATATCTATCAATGCTTTTGTCACTTGTACATATATCTATCTATCTATCAACAGTATCTGTGTATTACTATTGTTATTGCTGTTATTATTATTATTATTATTATTATTATTATTATTATTATCATTATTATTATTATTATTATTACTATATTATTATTATTTTTATTACTATTATTTTTTTTTTTTTCTTTTTTTGCTTTGTCGCTGTCTCCCGTGTTTGCGAGGTAGCGCAAGGAAACAGACGAAAGAAATGGCCCAACCCCCCCCATACACATGTATATACATACGTCCACACACGCAAATATACATACCTACACAGCTTTCCATGGTTTACCCCAGACGCTTCACATGCCTTGATTCAATCCACTGACAGCACGTCAACCCCGGTATACCACATCACTCCAATTCACTCTATTCCTTGCCCTCCTTTCACCCTCCTGCATGTTCAGGCCCCGATCACACAAAATCTTTTTCACTCCATCTTTCCACCTCCAATTTGGTCTCCCTCTTCTCCTCGTTCCCTCCACCTCCGACACATATATCCTCTTGGTCAATCTTTCCTCACTCATTCTCTCCATGTGCCCAAACCAGTTCAAAACACCCTCTTCTGCTCTCTCAACCACGCTCTTTTTATTTCCACACATCTCTCTTACCCTTACGTTACTCACTCGATTATTATTATTATTATTAAAATATTTTTTCATACACATTCACCATTTCCCTCCTTAGTGAGAGAGTGCCAGGAACAGACAAAGAAATAGCCCCATTCGCTCACATTTACTCTCTAGCTGTCATGTATAATGCACCAAAACCACAGCCTTCTACCTACAATTATTATTATTATTATTATTATTATTATTATTATTATTATTATTATTATTATTTTTATTATTATTATTATTATTTTATTAATATTAGTAGTATTATTATTAGTAGTATTGGTATAATGTAATCCAGGACCCTTCTATGAGGTTCCTACAGCCTCCAGGCTGCACTCTATGCAAGAGTAGGGAAATTCTTTTGTGTTTATAGCAGGAATATCATATGTTTGGCATCAGGGTGGTCTTAAAGTAGTTGGATGACATGATTTGTTACCTCAGTTGCCCTATGGTTCTAAGAGTGGAGGGATGCAGTAGTTGCTTCTTGTCTTTGTGTTTAGTGATATTTTCATTCATTCTGTTCAGGATGATATATTTTATCGTCCTGTTATAAACCATGGGTAAAAAAAAAAGATGCCTAGGAAGAACAGGCACTTATTCTTGCTTGGAAGCAAGATTTGTTTATATGGGAGATTTTATGACAGACTGGCAGGATGAGTTCACCATCTGGATATTCTTTCTAATATCATTCCTTCCAAAAAAAAAGCTGGGCTTGGTCAACCTAGGAAAATCAGTGAAATGACTGATAGGCTGATGAAATGTGAAGTATTGAAAAACCCATTCTTGTCAGGTTATCAGTTACCTTTTTGGTCTTAGGTTGACCACACACAGCTTTTAAGGGAGGGATTAGAAGGAAGTAAAAAGTTTCCACATGGTGAACTTGGCCAAACAGTGCATCTTGAAAGCTCATTTGTAGACACATTTTCTTGTTATTAAGCAAAATACATGCCATTTCTTTCTGGGACAACTTCGTAGGACTCATGGTTAATTTCTGGTCAAAGAAAAATGTCATACAGAATGGATTTAGTGAAAATGTCTCAATATCAGCTCTTGCAGCACTCAAGAAGCTAACCATGTCCTCAGGGTGGGACCACAGGTCATAAAAGTGTAGTGATGTTGTGTATGCATTTATATGGGGAGAGTGCAGGGCAACAGAATAGTTATGGTAGTTGCATCATAGGCATGAAGGGTCTTTTGATATGTTCAGTTGTGTTTGTATTGGTGTAGGGATGGATGATGTCCAGAGCATTGATGTGAAAGTTTGATATGTTCAGTTGTGTTTGTATTGGTGTAGGGTTGGATGATATCCAGAGCATTGATGTGAAAGTGTGACTTGTTTTTCTGGAAAGTGTGGCTTCTGATAGGCTTCTGATAGGTGTATGTCTGGTGGGGTTGAGTTTAAAACTGAATTGGGAAGGCACTTGGGTTAGTGCATGTTAGGGTATATCACTGCATATATATTTGGTGTATAAGATTTGTTGGGGATGAGCAAAGTTAGTTATGCAGTGATTTGGGAGGGATGGATGCAGTGCCACTGTGTAGAATTGAGTGCCGAACTTGTTAAGGAGGGATTGTATTGGGAGGATTTTAGTTTCATTGTGTAGATTGCGAGTGTTTTTGATATCTAGGAAGATAGTGATTGTTCTGAGTGCTCTCTTTTGTGTGTTTTGCAGCTTTGCTATATTTACATTGAGTGGATGGAAGACCAGGCAGGCAAAATTTAATTTAGAATGGAGCAGACCTCTCCTCATCATCCATCAATAGATCTTTCTGGTCTTAAGCTAAGGGCATCACTAACAACTTCTGTCACTCTACCTTCCCTTTATTTTTCCACTCTGACGGTACTAAAACCATCTTTCCTGTTGACAAAGCAACTCTCTTTGGTTCCCATTTTTCCTCTAACTCCACCCTTGATGACTCTCACATTCCTTCACCCCCTGATGCTCCTCTTACTAATCTTATGCCCCTTTCCATAATCTCTGTTCAGACTGTCTGAAAAGCACTTTTTTTCTCTGGACACAAGCAAGGCATCCATCCCCATTTACTGAAAGAGCGTGCCTCTGAACTTGCACCTGTACTTGCTCATGTGTTCAATTTGTTTAAAAACCAAAATTTTCCTTCTCCGTGGAAGCGTGCATTGATACACCCCATCCATAAGAGGGGTGACTGTTCTGACCTCTCTAACTATCATCCTATTGCTTTGACATCTACCATTTCCAGTCTTTAAATCCCTCCTCAATTCCCATATCCTTAAGCACCTCAAAAATCACAGTCTTCTCTCTGACTACCATTTTGGCTTTCCTGTCTTACTAATGTCTGGTCATCTTCCCTGAAAAATTTTGGAGTCATGTATAGTTGTCCTTGACATATCTAAGGCTTTTGACAGGGTTTGGCATCAGGGTCTCATCTGTAAGCTTCCCTCCCTCACTTTGCTTTTTCATGTCTAGCTTCCCCTCTGGCTAATCTATCTCTGTGGTTGTTGATGAATCAGCCTCACTCCTTTTCTCCATCAACAGCAGTGTCCCTCAAGCTTCTTCCCTGTCCCCTAGCCTCTTTCTCCTTTTTTTTTTCAACGATTTCCTCTTCTCACCAAATAATCCATTGCACTCTTATGCTGATGACTCAACACTGCATTCATTCAATTTGATTCTGCTCTCCCTTCTCTCACTAGATCTGCAGCTCATCTTGACATAGCTTCCTCAGTAAACTCAGACTTGGACAGGCTACCTCAATGGGGTACTCAAAATCTTGTTAGTTTAATGCCTCCAAGACCCAGTTTCTACCTATATCTCTTTCAAAAACTCCTCACAGCTCTCTTCTCTTTGACTCAATGGTATTCATGTAACATCCACTTTTTTGGGAACCCCAAATTATAGGAATAGCTAAGTCTGCCTCTAAGAAACTGGGTGCCCTGTTTAGATCTTGAAACTTTTTCTCTTCTGAACCGTTGCTCCGTTTATACAAGGGATTGATTCTTCCTTGTATGGAGTACTGCTCTCACATTTGGGGTGGTTTTAGCTCTGCATCATAACTTGACAGAGTTGAGTCAGAAGCAGTCCGCCATATAAATTGTCCCAGGCTGATTCCCAAACTTTACCCCCTTGCCTTATGCCACAATGTTGGTTCACTTTCCCTCTTCTATAGGCATTACTTTGGTTTTTGCTCCCAAGAGCTGGCTGCTTGTGTGCCCACACCACTGGCTAGATCTTGCAGTACTCAGCAAGCTACTGCATCACAGTGCTATTGTGTGGCCATCAGGAGCTCAAGGGTGGGCTGTTTTGATACCTGCTTCTTTCCCTGCTCATCAAAGCTTTAGAACTCCTACCATCTCATATCTTTTCCAATAACTTTGACCTGGCATGTTTCAAAAGACAGGTTTATAACTTTCTTCAAAATTTGTAAATACTTGCCCTTGTCTTTTCTTTTTCCATATTATAATTCTCTCTATATTTCAATTAAGGCCTGGTCTTCATGTGGACTTTTGTCTGTGACTGGAACCTTAGAAGAAAAAACTATTTACAATCATGAGACCTTATTTCTCATCTTTTCTCTACTATCATTTCTCCTATCAAACCTCTTCTTTTGGTTATTCTTGCAATTCAATATTCTTTAAGGCTTCATATTTTTAAAAATTGTATGTTGATTTTTTTATCAGCTATTTATTACAGTTTTTCACTAGAAAAGCTAATTATGAAATTGCCCTGTTTCAGCTTCAGCCCCACCGCTGGAGTAAACTTGTGATACTACTACTGTAAGTGGCCATCTGTGGGGCTTTCCAGACTGCCACTCACTGTATAGAGCCTTCTTCAGTGCTGCCAACCACAGGGGTTTGAGAAAATTTGTCCCCTTTGCTAAAGTGAACAAATCAAACAGTCATGCAAAATGCACAGACATCTGTGGTACTGAAAAAGAAAAAAACACAGACATTCAGAAAGATACCTGTGGGCAAATTAAAGAAGAGAGCCTTTTCTTTGACATTAAGTGCAACAGCAACAGCACTGACAGTGAGCATGTGGTCAAATACAAACAGACAATCATTGCTGTTTGGTATTGAAATGGAGCCCTGGTATACTGTTCTTAACTCTCAAGTCTGGGTTTTTGTGTCAGGCCTTAGTGAGAATTGATTCTTAAAATATATTTATGATCTGTTAAAGTGTGATGGTGATCGAGAAGTGACGTCGCTGAGGGATTGCATATAGTGAAGAAATGTTATTTATCATAAGTAGTGGTTTATTATTAAACTCTATACTGAGCATCGGAGCATGAATGCAAACTGATTTTAATGAATCATAAGAATAGTGAATGAGTATGATTATGTAAGTGTTGTGAAAGGAAAGACTAGTGGTGCTTTGAAATATTTTGTCAAGAATCATTGAGAGAAATGTGATTTGGTGGGTATTTCCAGTGTGGATATGGTGCCAACTAGAAGGATGGACATGGGCAGCCTCTGGGTCCCAGCAATCCAGTTGATGCACTCCTCATGTAGTAAACACATTGTAAAGCTTTTTCATTAGTATTTGGCTCATGTATGTTCATCCAAGGTACTGTCATAAGTGATATTTCCATTGGTAGTGAAATGTATCCCACATTTATTGTTTATCTGCTGTATTCATATTTAAGGATTGATAAATCTAATACCATTTGAACATGTTGGGTACTTCATTATCATGACTGTTAAAATAACTTTGTTTGGAATCATGAACAGTGAGGTCTATAATTTTTTATATCATTCCCTGAGACCACTGCATTTACTACAGATGACTTTAGAGTAAGATTTTGATGTATGCATATTCTTGTCATAAAAGATCATTGTGGGTATTTCAAAAAGATATAAGAATTCCAAAATTACAGTTCTATGGATCATTAGGTGTATGATATGGAAAAGACATATGAAGTTCTTTGAGTGTTTGGCACTGGAAGAATGCTACATCATTTACTACACAGTCAGGTCTGTTGAAGCACTAAGGTGTGCATTTATGTGAGAGGAGGTCAAATTCATCATTTTTTACACATGGTTGTATCTGATTAAAAGGTAAAACTTAGCTCTCAGGTTGGAGATGACATGTTTTATATTCCATGTCCTCTTTTTTTTTTTCCATCTGGTATGTAGTCATACCAGATTCCCTCCTACCCACATATTACACAGTAAACATTCATACCCCACTAGCCCAAACCATCTACTTTTCCTCATAACCTTCAGCTCACCCAGTGACCTGTTCAAAAATAACTATCTTTACCCTTCATTGTATTTACTACCATGACACCAATATCTCATGAAAACTCTTCTTCTGCATCTGACATTTCTCCATTTGCCCTTAGTCCAAGCAGTCCCATTATCCTCACCCACATATGGGCACTCATGGACAGCCCTTACTTTCCCACCTCTCATGGTGCCCCCATGTTCACATTTGCTACCAATGGTGAGTGCAGAAACATATTTGTTAACTTGCTGTACTTTTTTTTGTGTGCAGATCTCTGTCATCTCTGTCACAAGGAATAATAGTATGAAGATAACAAAATTCTCTTTAGTAGACCTTTCTGAGCCTTGACTTTGTTCCTAACCCCAAACAGTTTAGTTTAAAGTGAAAAGGTATTTAATTGCACTACTAACATTTGGCAGTGCTCACTTGCTATTACTTTAACACAATTCAGTCTTTAGGTTGATTTTTTCATACATGAGGAGCTTAATTGAGGCTCAGGAAGGAGTTCCTGTACTCACTGATTAAATAGAAGTGTGTCAGAGTGTATGTATGTAAGCCAGAAAGAAACAAATTTTTTATATATTCCACTAACTTGTGTTGGTAAGAAAAGATGCACTCATGTTTACCCTGTGCCCTGTATCATGTAACATCAAGTGATCCTAAAGTTTTTTTTATATTTGTCTTTATTACATGTGGAACTAAACTAGTAATGTGTGAACATTGTTAAAATTTATCGAATGTTTGTGAATGGGTAGTGATACATTGACTTAACATGAGTCAGGTGTCAGGTACTACAAAGGAAAAAATTCTTCTCCAGACAGTTGAATGGGTTAATTTGTCTTAGTTTGTGTTATTTGTAGCTCATCGATAGGACTTATATATCATTCCAAAGATCAAAAGTTATGGACCAAAGAATGGTACATCCATAGCTTTCATCATAACATTTCCTATGATAACGCTTTTTAATTTCACCTTTATTTAAGTTGTAAGTAGTTATTTTAAAAGTAGAATAAGCCTTCCTCTAAGAAAATTGGAAAAGTTTATGCCCAGCTTAGATATGGGTAAGCTGCAATGGACCATTATTTCTCTCTCTGTCAAGGATTTTCTTTGAATTCATTTATTTTTCAGTCATGTCATTGATTATGAGCTCACATTGTTGTGTAACATAGGATTGGTGCTTTACATGTTCCTGTGTAATATCATCAGTTGCTTTTAAGTGATTAATATTATTATGTGCCTCTTTCTTTTCTAGACTGATCCAAGTTTGTGAAAAAAAGTTTCCTTAATCTTTTTTCGGTGGATAGAAATAATCTCCACAAAATAACTTCAGCTATTTGATCCCCCGTCCAAATTTCGGCCATATACCTTGTCCTTCATCTTGTCCTGAAGAGCACCCAAGTGACCTTCCAAAATGTTCAGAAAATTATGATACAGGAATGTCCATAACTTAATGTTAATGGTGTACAGAATATTGCCCTGTTAAAAGACGTGATTTTGGAAAAGGAATTTCAGTAAGAGTAGTTAGTTACAGTTAGTCCAGTTCTTGTGAGTTATGGTATATTAGCATAGGGGTTCTATTCAGCAGTTCCATAAAGAACAGCACCTGAGCTGTCTTCTCTATATCATGTTGACTTTTCTTGCATTCAGAGCAAGGTGATACATACAAAATTCTCCCCAAATTACTGGCTGATGAATACTACTTGCTGAGGGGACACATAAGGGTAGCCTGAATAGGTATTCAGAAGAAGAGGTAGAAAAGTAAAAGTAAGGGGAAACAGTTGAAGGTAGAGAAATTTGAAATTAAAGGCAAACCTGTTTTATATGTGCTGGTAAGTACATCTGAGATAAGCAGTCACTGACAAGAAAACATTTCTTTATTGTATAACTTACATGTGTGACTGTGGTCCACTGACATATTCAAAATGACTCTGTGATCTAAGTAATTTTTTTTGCTGTCTTTGAGATTTTCAGGATTAGTTTCACATCATTATAAATTACAGAATTATTCAGTTATCTTGTACAATTAAAGGCCTTAACAAAAATCCTCCCCTCTCATTTTTTTTTAATTTTCCAAAAGAAGGAACAGAGAAGGGGGCCACGTGAGGATATTCTCTCAAAGGCCCAGTCCTCTGTTCTTAACGCTACCTCGCTAATGCGGGAAATGGCGAATAGTATAAAAGAAAAGAAAGAAAAATATATATATATATATATATATATATATATATATATATATATATATTTCTTTTCTTTCTTTCAAACTATTCGCCATTTCCCGCATTAGCGAGGTAGCGTTAAGAACAGAGGACTGGGCCTTTGAGGGACTACCCTCACCTGGCCCAATTCTCTGTTCCTTCTTTTGGAAAAAAAAAAAAGTAATTAGATCCAGATTAAAGTACTGGGGAAGGAATATGTTTTAAAGAGGTGATGGTTTGATGTGTCTGGTGTAATGCAACAACTACAGTTTGTGGAGAATACTAAACGTGGAGAATGCTAAACTTTGGATCAGAAAGGAGGTAATATTTTTATCTATTAGTAAAAGGTTGCATGTTAAAGTTTTTTGTATTTTAGAAATATGACAACAATTGGTAAGAAATTTATTATAAAGTGTTGGGTTTGAACATTTTTAAGGCTCCTGGCACTATCTTGTTATGCAGGAAGTTGCCAACAGGTATGAAAAATTGTACTGAAAAGATTTTAAACCATTTATAAGTAAGCTTTGCATTGTATACTGTATTGTTTATTCAGATTGACTTTTGAGTTTAACTTTTAAAGTAGATATATTCACTGAATAAAAACTTAGCAGTGAAGGAACCTTTAAAGAAAGGTTAAGATATATTAAAGTAAATTATGGGTATAGCTCCTGATTGATTTTTCACAGCACACTAAACCTGAGAAAGCACTTGATTGTGACATTTCATTATGTGCAGTTGGTTGTTAGGTGAACATTGGGCATTAGAATAGCAAGATCCATCAATGACTTAACAGGACAGCCTAGAACTGCAATAGTTCTTGCCTTTATCAGTTGTTCTGCATTGAGAAGAAATTGTGAGATGTGCTCAAGTACATGCTCATTTTTCCTTATTACCTCTTTGATGTTCTGTCCCAAGCCTAACACCTATTAATCACTGATGCTTACATGATACATCTGGGCATAAAGTAGGTTTAATATGTTTCCATATGATATGTAGTTTGATCATTGTTACTGTCAGTACACACTTGATATTAACGTGAGTGACATCATTTCTTTGAACTCAGTGTTTTATGATCACTCCATATGTTTAATAAATAAATGATGTGTGCTTTTTACATACATGTTCATTTTTATCCTTTTTAGATTTTTATGTAACAGAGAGTTGTAACATGTGGTAAGCCATTAGTGACTGATACAAGGCATAAGTTGATGTTCAATTTCTTGAAGTTTGCTATTATGTGAATAGAGAAAAAGACTTGAAAATAAAACCCACATTGAGAGACAGAAACTAATATTTGAAAACAGTTTCAGTGCTCACTGACATCCTCCTCAGTCGAGTGTACAAAACAAATGAAATTTCAAGACAAAGGAAACTGAAGAACAAGACCAGAAGAGGAACACGAGAGCTACAGGCCAGGCCGGGTTAGGTTATGATTCTGGAGAACAAGGATCTCATAATATTGAGTATATTACTGCCCACAAATACACTGAAACTTTTATATTTTGTGATAAACATGAACTGCACCATCTTACATTTCCTAAAGCTGTTAGATCTGAAGAGAATCTTGTTTCAATTTCAGCAAATTACATGTTCTTTTTTATTATATGACAGAATACAGCATTGTTAAAAGATTTTATAGCATACATATGTTCTTTGATGTGTGTACCAAGATCTCTTCGAGCTCTCCTAAATAAACTAGATCACTGCCTATGCAAGGTATACTGTACACATCAGCCTCACGCAATCCTTGGTACTATTATTTTCAACAAGGGTGGACTTATTGATATTTAGAAGGAATGTATCCCATTATGGTTCTTTTGAGAAAGCTAGTTGCAAGGGTATGAGAGAGTTTAAGTATAGAGTAATAAAGATGAGTGGAGCTTAGTGATTTTATTTTGGTGACAGCTTGGGAGTTGGTACAGAGAATCCTTAGAGATAGTGAAAGAAAATGAAGTTCTTTGAAGAATGATTGGCCTTTTCTTCCACTGTTAAGCTGTTGATTATGATGTCAGATAGATTCATCAGAGAATTAGGTTAGGCAGAAAGGAAAAGAAAGTAAGCATTTTCTTCTCATTTTCCTTTGTATTACCACCTGCCTCATATAATTCTTTAACTTCTCACAGTAGGGTGTCACTTGAAGAATGTTCTTCAAGAGTTTTAAGTGCTTACCATTTCCATACCCATAAAAAATTAAGAACCCTATAGTAGTGCTTGAAACTTATTTTGAGGACTTCTTAATGTTTTTTGCTTCACAAGAAATGCAAATGCTACATAATTGCATAAAGAAAGTAGAAAAAGTTATGAGAATTTGGATCTCCTCAACAGATTTATATAGGGAGACAAGTTGACATAAGGGAGAGTGAAAAGCCAGAGTAGCCAACGAAAGGAGACAACAAAATATAGAGAAGTGGGGAAATATCAGTGTTTGAGGGACATTGTATAGTTTGGTGTGTTGCAACCTTTCAGTGATGTGGTGAATATGGGCCAGTGAAAAAATCAGTTGTGGAAACAAAGCCAAGCCCTTAACTTTCATAGTAGTGTTTCTATTGTTTTTCAGTGCTCAGTTTTACTTACCCATCCAATCACCTGAGTGAGCACCAGTGCTTCAAGAAAGGAGTGGTTACTAGGTTCAGTGAACTTTTATTTCATGTGGTGAAAAAGAAAGAAAGCACTACTTTGTTGTGATCATCTGGGTTATGCAAATAAAAAAAATGTGTCATCTCTCAGATCTATCTTTGCCATTGTATTGGATAGAATCCTTTTTGGGAGGCTTCTTCCTAGATGATGTGCTAAAACAGCATTTTACATAGTTTTGTCCTTTATTAGTGACTTTAATAAAATGATCATTAGAATAAAAGGTAGATGAGGAGAATAAGTTCAGAATTTTCTCCAAAGCTCCCAGGACAGATAATTCATGACATATATATTATCCATGAGGATGTTTATATAAAAAAAATGAAAGGACGTAGTTATATTTTTTAAAAAGCATTGAAATGCTAACTACTCATCCCTTCCAACTGAGGAAAATCATTTGAGTTGCTAAATAATCTCAGAATACTCAACTTTAAGGGGAGACTAGGAGGAAAGGTTCTCAAGAAAAGAAACTTATTATCAAGATGAGGAATACTTAGTAAACCAGAAAAATATTGAAGCCACACCTAAACTCCTGTGATATGTAAGACAGAGCAGGTTCTTGAAATTTATCAGCAGCCATCTTTTTGCATCACCTGAGTTGAGAATAAGAATTCCAGTTTTCTCATCCAGAGGTTTAGGAGGTAGATATTATTTTGAATTATATAACACAGACAAAGATTTCCTTAGACGTATGATAATTTGTATGAATAAAAACTATAATGGAACAATACATTCTCCTGTAAGTCTTGAGAATGGTTCAGTGCTATAAGATGGAAAAGATTTATCATCTTCCACAAGAAGACAAAAATAATTGAGGATAATTTTAGGGAATCAAGGTCTCCCCTCTGACCTTCTTTGTTGTGGTAGTCCCAAACTAGCTGGGAGTTTTATGTTGTCCTGCTGTCCCTTCATTGTAAGAGCCCATAAAAATGTTTGTGGTTTTTCCTATCTTGCCTTTTTTTTTTTTTCCCCAGTTCTAGTAATTAAGGGATATGACCAGTGATCATAGAACATAAGAATGGATGTCTAGCCTCAAGGCTTTGCATCAACACCCAGCCAAAGAATTTAACAAATATAAGAAGGAAAGGGGAATTATTAGAAAAAATTTTATGGAAGCAGGACAGTAATTTCAATTGATTTGAATTTTGATGTTAGAAAAAAGTATATAAGATTTTTTTACCATAACTAAAAGTTTACTAGAAAGGTTACCTTAATTAATTTTTTAAAGAAAGCACACAATTGAATTAATGGTCTCTTTGAAGCTATAAAGAACTGTGAAAAGCCTGTCCTCCCCCTAGCTTGTGAATATAAAAAATGCAACAGCCAAAGATACAGAAGAGAATACATGATATAAGCTGATTTTAAAAGGATGACTAAACCTGTATTTTTTTTAATGAAGGTTTTGATATTCGTTAGGATTTTCAAGATCCAGAATGTTTCCACCAATATTACATTCCATTATGCTGTGGAGCTGCTTGAAATTATTGTTTCCAAAATGAGAAGCCCTTAAAGAATATATTTTTCATATGTAGAAAGCATGAGAATGTTTAATTCCAAAAGCTTAATTTCCATTAATGTTGTAGGATATTAACCATCGACTTTGTAAACCTCTCTAACTAGGTGCGACTTTCAGTGTGCTTCCCAAGTCAGACCTGAAGAAATGTTTCCTTACCAAAAGTGCTTGGATAGAGAAAGATAGAAAAGCACCAGGCCAAAAATTTTATTTCCCTTTAGCTTACTAATGAAGAGAAATCCTAAGTTATTTTTGCAACCTGAAACACAAAGCTTTGAGAAAAGTAAATGGCAAAGGAAATGCTTGAACTCTCCCATAACATTACTTGTTTTTTAAAAGGAAGGAACTACCACAAGAAAGTATATGCTTCAATATTTCTGCAATCAAGCAATGGAGCAGTAACTAGAATTTGACGGATCTAAGACTAGGGTAAGTTGTGTAAGGTGAAACTTTAAGCCCTATAGCACATAAGGACAAGTATGAAAGTGTCGTATTGGCAAATGGTGTAGGCAACAACTTTCAAATTTAAGGTCTTGTGTTTGGACATAGGATTACCCCTATGAAGGGGCTTTACCTATTCAGTATTCCTGGGGAAAGCAAATGCTGCAGAAAAGTCTAAGGCTTTGAAATTTTAGAAGAGGTACCTCCTTTTTATAATGAGAAGGAGCTGCGAACAAAGCAAGTGCTGATAGGAGTACTGTGGTATGATGGTTTATCCGCAAGATTTGAGCCAGCTTATTCCTGGCTGGCAACTCATTAAACATGATAAGGAACACACTCACAATTCCCAGAAATAGAAAGAAGCTGATTCTCCAAAAGCTGGTTTCCATAACCTTGAGCTGAAAGCTAATAAAGAAGTCTTGCTTAGCTGAGTAGAAAATTTGTTAGGAGAGAGAATAGGAGGAATGATTTTTCCGGCAGGCATAAACACAAAGTATTGAACTTGCTTCCACATCACAGATTATACATATGAGGAGCAAATACCAGAATGATCTGAAGTTTCTGAGGTAATTATACCTGCACAATGAATGAAATATGCTATGTACAATAGGAAATTACAACTATAGGTAAAGACCAAATTTAACAGATGTTGAACCTGTCGTATATTTCTCGGGAAGAATTCTGAAATGTATTTTTTTGATATTGTATGATGTTTCTAATACACTTGAGTTTATTTTTGCGAAAAAATAGTGACGTTAAGCAGGAGCGAAGTGTTCAGCAGAAAAATAAATTCTTGATAGGTACTAATAATGCTATACAAAATGACATGCTATGTGAGATGATATTTTCGTGAATAGTTAAGTCTTAAACAGTCCATTATAGCAGTTTAATTGTTCGACTATTCTGAGAAGGAAAAGCAACTTATGGACCGAGTATGAAGGTTGCGGGTAAAGTTATGGTTTCGTACCAACAGAAACTAAGCCGTTGAGTAATGTGGAAAATGCTACAAACTCCAATTTTAATGGATCTTAATATAATAACAGGCAGAAATGATGTAATTATTAGACATTCTTTATGAGTGATGCATTGCTTCGTGACAATGAGCATTTAACAGTTGGCAATACTTTACTGATATCGCGCACCCATCTCTACGTGTAAAGAACATTAGTAGAAAAAAAATGTATTGAAAATACAATTGAAGTGAAGTGGAAAACCTCTAACCCCAGGAGTAGAAAGTTTGGCAAAAAAAAAATGAACCTGTACCAGGAACATTATATAATGCAAAGTCAAAGCAAACTCTTAAGAAATCTGAAGCCATTGAGATATGTAAACAAACGTCAAAACAAGATCTTTAATAACACTAGTGAAATGTTCAAATAGCTGGATAATACGACGAAGAAAAATTCAAACAATGTATCTGTAAATATCAGTGAAATGTTAAGATAATAGTTGGATAATATGAATAGAAATGAATGAATGAATTATGTAAATATATCGTGAATCCCGAAATATATTTCGTCACTTGATGGGAATTGCTGGAAGGGTGTTGGCGTGACAGGCAAGTACTTGTATCTTTCACTGAGTTAAGTATTTATCACCCCTAAAAGTTATTGATATGTGACGATTTGAGTGAATACACGTAGGTCCTTAAGATAGAACATTTTATATATCATGATAGAACAGGGCTTATTTTTATACAAGTAGCAGACCTTTCGCCCTTCAGAAAACTACCATTAATCAACCAGCGTAAGTGAATATTTCACGATATTTCCATGCTGGAGTAGTGACAAAATCATGGAAACATCAAAAACTGGATGTTCGCATTCAAGTTGGTAGCTTTTGATGAGAGTAACACCAGTGCATTCCTAGTAGTCTGTAAGGTTGATGTACTGTACAGTGGGTTTTACCCGTAGGTCCTCCTCCAACATGGTGAAATTCTCCCAGAGTTAGCCAGGCTTTGAATTAGAGGCAAAGTGTGGGGTAGAATTATACTTTATGTAGTGTTTAGGGTGATTTATCCGTTTACGGAGGTGCTTTTTCTAGGCTAAAGGAACATGTTTTATAGAATTGTTGTTGCCACTGTGCACATTGATATAAATGAGTGGCATTGAGTATTTTCGTTCTTTTGATATTAGTTAATGTGTTAGTGGTAAGGTTGTGAGGAGAGAAAAAATGTGGGGTTAGTAAATAACATGTATTATACTTATAAAAAAAAAATAATTGCCTCTAAAGATACAGAGAATATATCAATGGTTAAATGTTCATCATTGAAAATATATATTTACATAAGATTATTACCTTTTTCCTTTTGACTTTCAGCAGTTTAGCAGAACATCTTCAAGTAGAATAGGAGATAATCATGAGTTCACCACTTTATAACCCCGTAAGTTTTCCCCTTTAATGTTCTTATGCTGCACGTTATTAGCTCTAAATTTTGTTGATGTTATTCAAACCAGGAAGATGTGAAGTTTATTGTAAATGAGGATAGATTTTTGGAAGAATACATCAACAGCTTTCCAAAACTGAAACTATTTCTGAAGTAAGATTAGTCTTCATTACATTAGAATACTTAGGTTAAGGAGCTTGGGGGCCATCATTGAATACACACAAGCTGAAAAGTATTCCTTGTTTCAGACCAAAAGAACACGAAGATAGTTTTTACATTTGCAGAATTGCGTAGATGACAGTAGGGGAACTGTTATGATTGTCAACCCACATTCTAATGTACTTCCATGACAGTTACACTTCAGTTAAATGTCTTTTGGCTCTCAGATATGTTCTTACTGGAAGTGGTTGACATTTCTCAGTTCTTTTGGTATGGTGTTTGAACAGTATTGTTTACTGCAGTTTATGTTTTTGGAGAATAGGGCAGATCTTTAGAAACTTACCCATGTTAGTCCCATAAAGAAGGAATATTCTCTTTATTTGAACTGACAGGAGTTGATGAAGGAACTTTAGAAAAGGAGAAGGCTTTAGCATCATTGCACAGTAATGTCTTCATTATTATATTCTATTGAAGTGATTTTATGGGTGGAACCATATTTCCATAGGATATGTCAAACAATGAGAAGTAAGAGATTTTAAAATGGGCTTTACTAAAAGTTGGAGTGTTCATTGATGGTTTAATATTTCTGTGCCTTGGTTAGCGCTACCCTGCAGAGCACTTGTTTCATTATAGCGCACTTCCTTACATCTTGGAGCTCTAGTTTTACTGAAGCGTAAGCGAAGATGATCCCAAAAAGAAGAAAAAGTCATGAGTCCAAACATTTACAACACACCGAGGGAAGCTGTAATTGTTTATGCTCACTTGGCCAGAGTGCCATACACACATGCATATAGCCAATCAGACAAGTGCTCTCCTTTGTTAGTTCTGTACTAATTTTGTCACACTTACAGTATGCAAAATTCTTGTTGACTTTCTGATTTTTTAACATTATCGAGACTTTTTTTTTTTACTCATCATGTCTGGAAGATTGCTTGCAAGTTTTTGTAATTGCGAGTACATCTAGAGTGCCAAAGAAAAACCACTCCTTGAAAGTACTGTTTACATCTCATTTGTAAACAAAAAGTCTTCAGGAACACATCTCCATATATGCAGTGGTGTAATGGCATTGTAGAGAGCTGTTTCACTTAATATTCTGTTTTCCTTGATCGTATCCTGAGTGCTGATTTGGGTACTAATGTATATATCATTATAGTGGTGATACTGGATTCTACCTGCTTGAGGTTTCACTGTGAGTGAAGTAACCTTTGGCGAGCCTGTCGTCTTGATTTGTTGAAAGATATTACAATCACATCAAAGAACTTATTTCAAAGGAGACCATCTTATCCCTGCTACTGAGAGTATTACAGCTGTGAAGCTAGAGGAGCCCTGGGTCCTGGAGTTATAGCTCCATAAACTGTAAATGAAAGGGGTCCTGCCAATGTATAATAATGATAGTAATACAGAAATGATACCACTATGGATGCAATACATAATAGCAGGCTTTCCAGGAATATCAGATACTAAAAGACTGTATTTTGAGTAAAAGATGTAAGTTTCCCAGTTGATGGAAATGGCCTTCTTTTTTAGTTCATGTCATACTCTGCCATATCATCCTTTGGAAACCATGTAACTGCATATGTGGAGTTATTTCTGTATCTGTATGTAGTGTAGTACATATGGTCCATATAAAGCTTGATTCAAATACACATTTCTCTACCTGTATGTGTACACATTGAAATGCGAGCAATTCTCCTCTGCGTGTAACTTCTATTGGCTGTTTAAATCTTTCCCTCAAGGCAGAGTTGTTAAAAGATAATGTTATCCCTTGCAGTAAGGTAATCCCATTTTATGAAGGACATTGTAAAGAGAAGGATTTGAAGATAAGAGGTGAGCATGGGATAATGAGTTTTTTCGAAGGATGTTCTTTTTATTTAATGTAATGTGATGTTTATAAGGTCCCCTTAATGTAACTTAAGATTTACCCATTTCTTATTTTTGCAGGGTCAGCCCTATGTAGCACCAATTCCAGGAGGTTTCTCACCTGGGAAAATTGCTCATGTTACAGGAACTTTCACTCCAAATGCAAATAGGTGAGATATATTTATGTTTATACTTGATAATTGTAAATAGTATGTTACAATTAGCTCTTTGAATCTAAAACAAATCCAAGTTAATGGAAAGTTGTGATTGTAAGCACTTTATCTAAATGTCTGTTAGTGTGCATGGAAATTTTGGAGTAGATTTTGTTGTGTAATTACCTATTTGTAAAGACCTGTTTGTATTGTATGGGAGGAGAAGTTGAAAAGAATATCTAAATATTATGTTTTGCAAGCCACCTGAATGATACATGACTTAATGAGACTGGCTTTGCAGCTTAGGTAGGTTGATGTTAATGAAATGCAAATAAAAAACATTATGGTAAATTACTAAATTTCCAATGAAAAGCTTAAGCGCTGCATTTTGGGGATACTTCCAAATAAGCCTTTATTGTGATGTGCTTTAGGTTGTTACCAGTGCTTAAACCTCATTTTCCTATTGCTCCGAGATCAGGCAGCAGAGAAAATTTTTTATTAAGAAAAGATACAAATTCTATCATAGATGACTCTTGTTCTGCATCTGAATTAACAAATTATTCTGGTGTCATTGAAGAATATGGAATTGCCAAAGCATTCTTCAGTAATGGATTATGACCCAAAAGTTAAAGTGTATGCTTGTCAGAACTCTGCTCAAGCTCCATGAGATTTTCTTGCAAGGTAGACCAGCTGAAAATTATCACTGACTCGGGATAAATGGGGTCTCACAAATTAGAAATTTTAGAGCATTTTTTGTTTGTGTACACAAGCATTTAACTGTTGATACCAGTAAAAAAGGTACAAATGATTAATTTTTGTGTTTTCCGTAAGGCAGATTGCTTTACAGTTTACTTAGGGATGCTGTATCATTTACAGTTGATAAGTGATGAAACTATATCTGAATCATTTATTGTGACTAGATGCATCAAAAAGTGTTCATAGATACCAAGATGTATGGTATGTACCACAAGTATGTAATATTTGGATGAATGCATTATTCATAAGCTGATGTGTTTAGCATTGTGCTGCTTTCCCACCAACTCTGAAATAAGAGTTTTTTGTACCCTTGTTTTTGCAAACAAGGGTACAAAAGAAAATAGGGTTACCCTTTATGAAAATAATTCCTGCGGAAATTTTAGACCTGGTGCAGTTATGCATCCAGTGATACCCTTTTAGTTTCTGGTCCCCTGCTTTGTTGGCAGCTGACATATTGGCAAAATTTTGGTGGTCCAGAAGATACCAAACAGAAGATGACTTTGTGTGTTTCTTACGATTTCCAAACAATTTTACTGAATATGAAAGCATGGATTGCTTATATGTTTTTGATGCTTTAAGGTGCTAAGATCAGTTACTGAATTTTATTGGGGATTTTTATGTGTATCACCCAGATATGAATGAGTTATGTCAAAGCAAGTGATATGTTACAAGGAGTTGGATATAGAGCAAATTACTGGATTTAACTGTGATAGGAAAATTAGGATTTTATTTATTGACTTTCAGCTTTGTCCTAAAGTTCCAATCTGGACCAAATGGTGACCCTGCGGATGAAATTGGACTCTGTATGTATGGTCGAGTGGCAGAAGGTGTGGTGGGGAGGAATGCCTTTACACGTGCCTCAGGATGGGGCCAGGAAGAGGCAACCAGCACCCTTGCTTTTGCTCGGGGACAAAACTTTGATGTCACCATCCTTTGTGATCCATTGCATTTCAAGGTTTGAACCCTAAGCTGTTTTTAAGATGACGTTAATGTTTTTTCAGAAATATGTAGGTTGTTGTAAACAGTTGGATATTTTGTGCTGTAAATTCCCTTATTTTGTTAGTTGATAAAGAAGGCCCTTTAAAAAGATTTGAGTACTATCTTCAGAGTAGAAACAATATGTAACACAGTATAAAAGTAAATGTAGAGGGAAAATTCAGGGGGAAAGCACAGAGGCCTTTAAGATTGTTAAAAAAGATTAATTAAGCTCTTAAGGTATCTTATTTTGCTTACAGCTCATCACTTGACAATTTACCCAAGAAATGTTTGAAAACACTTGATATACCACTTGTAGACATTGTTTAAGGATTTGATGAAGAAAGAGGGATCAGTACCATTGAGTGGAAGAAAGCAAATTATATGCCTGATTGTGGTAGAGCTGATAGGGAAAATATACTATGTACAGGCTGGTATCATATTGAGCATGGTTTCATGATCCTGGAAAAGATCACCCAAATAGATTACTGTTCTCAAAGAAGAAATTACCTGAAAGACAGCATAATTCATGGGAAAGAAATCATGTCAAATCAAATTAGACTTCTGTGGTATTAATAACTGACACCTTAAAGGAGATGGATGGATGGTGAATGTTTTTAAGCTTAAAGGAGACGGATGGATGGTGAATGTTTTTACAGTAAACTGTCGGAAGTAATTTGACATTGTCCCACAGAGAAGGTTATGAAACATCAGTTGAATTCAGATGTCTGAGATATCTCAGATTGGGTCAGAATAACCAGTTGTGTTCTGCAGGGTTCAAACTGTTTCTTCTGAGCTATTTCAGGATGTAATTTTTGCTTGCATATGTTATCATTTGGTGCAAAAATCATGAGAAGTAAAGTGTTTAAGATTGTGACAGCCTACAAAGAAAATTAGAGAGGCTACAGTCTTGGTCAGATGCAAAGTTGATGAAGACCGGTCTGACCAAATACAAAGTGAATAAGATGAGACAGTTAAAGGAGGCTAAGTCATGCATATCACCTTGTAGGAGATAGACAGAAATATATGAATGAATGGGATATATGATGCCTAGTACATTACCATTTTGGGAAATGTAAATAGATCATTTATGAAACTCAGTAATTGCAAAATTATCATACAGTACAAGGAGAAGTTGAAGTCCATAAGTATTCAGCTTATAATAGTCCTAACTTAGAATGTATTTCACAGATTTGGTTATTTCCCTCCCACCTCTTTCTCTAGAAGAAACACGTAGATCAATTAGAGGAAACCAGATGGAGGGCAATAGAGGCTGTACCTGAAATATGGGAGCTTAGTTCCAGGGAGAGGATAATGGCCATGGATTAGCCCTAACTGAGAGAAAGAAGGAAGAGGAGGAGACATGAGCACAGAACAACCTAAAAGATTCTTATGGAACAAATGGAAAGGAAAATACGTTTAAAGAATGAGACCATCCCATTTTGTCTCCATGATAGGTTTGATTGTGACTCAATTGCTTATGATTAGCCCTCTTATGTTTTTATTTTCTTATGAGGGAAAATGCTGGCTAACCTCAGATACTTTGTACCCACATAGGTGACAAAAGTACATGGGAAGGGTTATACTTTCTTCATAATATAGTAAATGTATATTGTTATTGAACACTAGATTGATTTTCTTTGTTGTCCAAGCTTATTATTTTCCTGTCATGTATATTTCCTGAGCTTGCCTCCTAGCTAGGAAAGAGATGAGTCTTGATTGCATGAACAATACATAATTTATACTTAATAGACTTTATTGTCCTGAAAAATGGTGGTTAGGGATATCTTTAACATCTCATAGAACAGACTACATGTATCATACAAAACTTATATATATGAATTTTGTTTATTTCTTGTACATCTTTTTCCTTTTCATTCCAGATTGCTCTTAATCATCAACACTTTGCTGAATTCAACCACCGCACCAATCCAGCAACAATGACGTATTTGAATGTTGCTAGCACAAGCCAAGATATAAATCTAGCATGTATTTGGATAGAAGATCCAGTCCCATCTCCTAGTCAGCCTCCTCCTTATGCACAAATGCCACCAGGAGGGGCTCCATACCCTCCGCAAAACAGTTATGGCCCACCACCCCCTTATTCTGGTGGTCCAGGATTTGCTCCTTCATATTCTAATCAACCATCGTATCAACAGACAGCACCTCCTGGACAATATGGAGTAAGTTTTATGAATGTATATGGGATGGGTGTCTTTATGTAGGAATCTCCAGTCACATGCAGAGGTCTTTATGCGTGAGAGATTTACATGAATTTCAGTTATGAGCAGAGGAGGCTTAAAGAATAAGAGTTAGATTTTTTTAATCTTTGTTTTATCCATAGAATTTACATAATCATAACAAGCCTTAATCTTTTTCCTTTTGTTTTTCAGCAACCAGCACCAGGTGGGAACAGTAGCAGTGGCAAAGGGTTGCTAGGTATGGTTGCTGGTGCAGGAACAGCTGTTGCTGGAGCCTTAGGTGCATCTCATCTCCTTGGAGTAAGTTCATTTACTATTCTCACTTACAAAACTGTACATGACAAAATATTATGTAGTTTAACGTAAAAGAAATGGTCCTTTGTTAAAGTTGTACATATCAGACTGTCATATACTGGAAATTGCAGATATCATTGAATCATTTGCGCACAATATCACCATGATGTTTATAAATTTTTGTTCCAGCTGAAGGTTGTATTGAATTAAGCTCTCTTCTTTGTAGGTCTTCACCATCTATTTTCTTTCATTGATGGCTCATTCATAGGTCTATATGGTAGAAATCGTAATCTTTATTTGTGCCCTATCTATGTATAAGAAGGGATACATGAATCACCTCCAAAACACATACCTGCAAGTACAGTTTTGACCAGTTTTTTTTCGTAGTAAAAGTATAGGGACACCACAAAACAAACAAATTGATATTTTAGACACACACACACACACACACACACACACACACACACACACACACACACACACACATATATATATATATATATATATATATATATATATATATATATATATATATTTTTTTTTGCCGCTGTCTCCCGCGTTTGCGAGGTAGCACAAGGAAACAGACGAAAGAAATGGCCCAACCCACCCCCATACACATGTATATACATACGTCCACACACGCAAATATACATACCTACACAGCTTTCCATGGTTTACCCCAGACGCTTCACATGCCCCAATTCAATCCACTGACAGCACGTCAACCCCGGTATACCACATCGCTCCAATTCACTCTATTCCTTGCCCTCCTTTCACCCTCCTGCATGTTCAGGCCCCGATCACACAAAATCTTTTTCACTCCATCTTTCCACCTCCAATTTGGTCTCCCTCTTCTCCTCGTTCCCTCCACCTCCGACACATATATCCTCATGGTCAATCTTTCCTCACTCATTCTCTCCATGTGCCCAAACCATTTCAAAACACCCTCTTCTGCTCTCTCAACCACGCTCTTTTTATTTCCACACATCTCTCTTACCCTTACGTTACTTACTCGATCAAACCACCTCACACCACACATTGTCCTCAAACATCTCATTTCCAGCACATCCACCCTCCTGCGCACAACTCTATCCATAGCCCACGCCTCGCAACCATACAACATTGTTGGAACCACTATTCCTTCAAACATACCCATTTTTGCTTTCCGAGATAATGTTCTCGACTTCCACACATTCTTCAAGGCTCCCAGGATTTTCGCCCCCTCCCCCACCCTATGATTCACTTCCGCTTCCATGGTTCCATCCATTCCATGCATAGGAATGAATTGTGGAGAGATAGTGTGGGTGAAATGTAGTAGTGTGAGGTGGTTTGGTTATGCAGAAAGTATGCAAGACGTGGAGTTTATAAGGAGAGTGTATGATTGTACAGTTAAAGTGGTTGGTGTGAGAGGAAAGCCACTTGTGACATGGAAAAATAGTGGAAGAATTTTGGAGGGAGAGAAATGGGGGAAGAATGTAAGGAGGCATGGAAGGACAGAGATGAGTGGAGACGCTTTGGTCTTGATGGGAGTTTCTAGAGGTAACAGTCATAGAGATAGAGAATTGTGATTGTTTCAATTGTTTCTGATATTATAGCACTAAAGTGGATGAGGCAGTTAGGTTTGAGAAGAACTTATACCATTCGTCTTTCCTACATAAGGGTGGTAGCATTACGAATAGAAAAACAACTGCCTCATTTGAACACTTCAATCTCTAGCTTTACCGAGACCAGAACCTACTGTCCACAGTCTGACACCACAGACCTTTCCATGGTTTATCTTTGCTGCTTCATAAGCTCACTCTCATGCCCTTATATGCCACAGTGATCTAATTGATTTTATTGAGTACACCCTCCAGAATGTTTAAGTCCTAAGGCATCCTTTTTCCTCCCCCTGTCTATTTTATTCCATTCAGAGTAAAAGATTTGGGTTTTTCTAATCAAACATAGCACCTACCTCAACATTCTTTTCATCTTGGTAACAACCATGCACATTTAGATACCCTTCTGATCCTTTGAGGACAATTCATTTCCTGGCGCCTTCTTCTGTGCCTGTTTTTGGAATACTGACTGCAAGAGGGGAGGATGTCTAGCATCCCACTTCATTTTGTGATTGCCTTATTTGACATACAGGAAAGAGGTGGTTAATCACACAGTGGGTTTATATGTAAGTGTTAACACATATTTTTTTTTTTTTTTTTTTTTTTTTTTTATACTTTGTCGCTGTCTCCCGCATTTGCGAGGTAGCGCAAGGAAACAGACGAAAGAAATGGCCCAACCCTCCCCATACACATGTACATACACACGTCCACACACGCAAATATACATACCTACACAGCTTTCCATGGTTTACCCCGGACGCTTCACATGCCTTGATTCAATCCACTGACAGCACGTCAACCCCTGTATACCACATCGCTCCAATTCACTCTATTCCTTGCCCTCCTTTCACCCTCCTGCATGTTCAGGCCCCGATCACACAAAATCCTCTTCACTCCATCTTTCCACCTCCAATTTGGTCTCCCTCTTCTCCTCGTTCCCTCCACCTCCGACACATATATCCTCTTGGTCAATCTTTCCTCACTCATTCTCTCCATGTGCCCAAACCATTTCAAAACACCCTCTTCTGCTCTCTCAACCACGCTCTTTTTATTTCCACACATCTCTCTTACCCTTACGTTACTTACTCGATCAAACCACCTCACACCACACATTGTCCTCAAACATCTCATTTCCAGCACATCCATCCTCCTGCGCACAACTCTATCCATAGCCCACGCCTCGCAACCATACAACATTGTTGGAACTACTATTCCTTCAAACATACCCATTTTTGCTTTCCGGGATAATGTTCTCGACTTCCACACATTTTTCAAGGCTCCCAAAATTTTCGCCCCCTTCCCCACCCTATGATCCACTTCCGCTTCCATGGTTCCATCCGCTGACAGATCCACTCCCAGATATCTAAAACACTTCACTTCCTCCAGTTTTTCTCCATTCAAACTCACCTCCCAATTGACTTGACCCTCAACCCTACTGTACCTAATAACCTTGCTCTTATTCACATTTACTCTTAACTTTCTTCTTCCACACACTTTACCAAACTCCGTCACCAGCTTCTGCAGTTTCTCACATGAATCCGCCACCAGCGCTGTATCATCAGCGAACAACAACTGACTCACTTCCCAAGCTCTCTCATCCCCAACAGACTTCATACTTGCCCCTCTTTCCAAGACTCTTGCATTTACCTCCCTAACAACCCCATCCATAAACAAATTAAACAACCATGGAGACATCACACACCCCTGCCGCAAACCTACATTCACTGAGAACCAATCACTTTCCTCTCTTCCTACACGTACACATGCCTTACATCCTCGATAAAAACTTTTCACTGCTTCTAACAACTTGCCTCCCACACCATATATTCTTAATACCTTCCACAGAGCATCTCTATCAACTCTATCATATGCCTTCTCCAGATCCATAAATGCTACATACAAATCCATTTGCTTTTCTAAGTATTTCTCACATACATTCTTCAAAGCAAACACCTGATCCACACATCCTCTCCCACTTCTGAAACCACACTGCTCTTCCCCAATCTGATGCTCTGTACATGCCTTCACCCTCTCAATCAATACCCTCCCATATAATTTACCAGGAATACTCAACAAACTTATACCTCTGTAATTTGAGCACTCACTCTTATCCCCTTTGCCTTTGTACAATGGCACTATGCACGCATTCCGCCAATCCTCAGGCACCTCACCATGAGTCATACATACATTAAATAACCTTACCAACCAGTCAACAATACAGTCACCCCCTTTTTTAATAAATTCCACTGCAATACCATCCAAACCTGCTGCCTTGCCGGCTTTCATCTTCCGCAAAGCTTTTACTACCTCTTCTCTGTTTACCAAATCATTTTCCCTAACCCTCTCACTTTGCACACCACCTCGACCCAAACACCCTATATCTGCCACTCTGTCATCAGACACATTCAACAAACCTTCAAAATACTCATTCCATCTCCTTCTCACATCACCACTACTTGTTGTCACCTCCCCATTTACGCCCTTCACTGAAGTTCCCATTTGCTCCCTTGTCTTACGCACCCTATTTACCTCCTTCCAGAACATCTTTTTATTCTCCCTAAAATTTACTGATAGTCTCTCACCCCAACTCTCATTTGCCCTTTTTTTCACCTCTTGCACCTTTCTCTTGACCTCCTGTCTCTTTCTTTTATACTTCTCCCACTCAATTGCATTTTTTCCCTGCAAAAATCGTCCAAATGCCTCTCTCTTCTCTTTCACTAATACTCTTACTTCTTCATCCCACCACTCACTACCCTTTCTAAACAGCCCACCTCCCACTCTTCTCTGCCATAACACATATTAGTTCATGCAAATATCTGCTTTGCTTAGAATTAATGAAATTTTGGGTGAAAATCTCCATGTAGACTCTGTTGGATTTTACTATTCTGGTTTGACGGTACAAATCTATGCTTCTCCCTCATACTCTCATACATCTAGAGGGTGGCTAAGGCTCATACCTTTAGCTTGGTTGTAAAGACACATTTAAAGTGGACAAAAAGTTGGAACCTGTAATGAAATGCAAAATGAAAAAAGTTAGTTTTTGCAGCACAGAGGTTTATATTACTCATAATGATTTTTTAGTATTTCAAGTTTTGCCAACAGTGATTTTTAGTAGTTCAAATTTTGCCAATTTCTCTATATCTCTAGGAGATTTTTTGCATGGTAGTCATGTTTGAATAAAGTATGAATGTCTCAGTGCTTCTTTCACTCATTGTTGTATTATTCATCCTCAAAAGATTTGAATGTGTAAGTCCATTGATATTACAAGTGAAAGAAATGAATAAACTAAGGTAAAACATTAAAGCAGAATAAATTAATTTGCTTTCAGAAGGCCAAATCAAGCAGTGGTTACCCTGGGTATGGAGGGTATCCAGGTTATGGAGGTTCTCATGGTGGTGGTGGAGGTCTTAAAAATATCATGGGAATGGGTGGTGCCTTAACAGGAGCATCCATGTTAGCAAGTCCGGTGAGTATTATTTTATAAGGGAAGTAAGAGCTTTTTAATGTAATTTTTTCTTTTTCTATACACATAGTCAAATAGAAAATTCATATGCAGCTATGAAAGTTAGGAAATCATGTCATTATTTGGAGAAGTTAAAGGGTTTTCAAAGGGAATTTCTTTTGTATGAATAAGCTAGAGTTTATTTTTTAATGTTTTAAGATATTTTCTTTATGCAGAATGGCTTAATGTATTACTTGTTATGAAAGTTAAGCTCCAAAAGGCAATTGGAGCTCTTTTATGTATTTTGGTTTTCTTCTTAGCCTGTTCGGCATAATTCTAGAACCTGCTGTTGACAATTCAGTGATTTAGTGTTGTCAGATAAGGATTTATGCCATTTTTGTGGTTGGAGAGTTAGTACCTCATATCCAATGCTGAGCTCAGTTTTAAGTATGTACTTTTCCCATTATATTTTGTTATTTGTTATGATAACCAGGCAAGATGGCTTCAGTTGTCACAGTCTATTCTGTCTTTGAGTACTTTGATTGCTTCAGTTCCAATTTTTTTGACAAGTATTTGCAAATGTCTCATCAGTATGCAGGGTCTTGGGTGATGCACAGTAAGTCAAATTTATACAGGGCCACTCTGGATAAAGAAAGATCAAGTACTTTCAGCTTGTGGAAAATTTAGGCAGCATGGCAGATATATGTTTATGTATTAGATTTCCACCTACTGGTGACCATTCATTCATGCCAGTCACTACTTTTTTGCAGTCATATCATATAAGAGGTGAAAATGAAGCAACAATACTTTCTGCTTGCCCAGATTTATTTGAGAAAGTCACTTTATGTGTAACTGATATTTAGAGAGTAGAATACTGTAACTTCAGACTGATTATGCTTTAGTTGTGAGGTGATGTTTGCTATAATAAGAAATTCATACTAAGATCTCATATATCAAATAATTTAGTCCTGACTAATTTTTTGCTTCTCAGTCATGAATGAGTTTTTTATAATATATTTTTATTGCCCTTTTCTTTTGACAACAGAAGAAGGCCATGAAAGCAAATAAGGCAATGAAGTATGGTATTCCACTGGCTGGTATTGGGGCTCTAGGGGCTGGTGGCTACATGATGCACAAAGGTGTTCATGGTTTTCACAGTGGTTCTTCCTCATCTTCAGGGTCCAGTGAAGAAGAAGAGTAAAGGAAAACTGTTCGTTAGTGTTGTTTATGTTGTAAATGTGTCTAGAAATAGATATTATGCAATAAATACAATTAGAAAAAGTTGAGCAGATGATTTGCTGTAGCTTTTGTTGCTTTTTAAAGTTAGTGTAGCTTTTTATTGCAAAATATCAACTTTGTTCCATGAACAATTCAGGATGTAGCTCAACCATAGGTTCTAAATACAAGTTTTATCTTTTCAAAGTTTAACAGAAATTTAAATGAATATTTTTTAAATGTGTTCATTTCTCTTGTCTTATAAAGTTAGAGGAAAAACATTTCTTTCTATACATATTCACAATTTCCCACATCAGTGAGGTAGTGCCATGAACAGAGGACTGAGCCTTAGTGGGAATATCCTCACTTGGCCCCCTTCTCTGTTCATCATTTTTTGGGGGGATGAGAGAGCTTGGGAAGTGAGTCAGTTGTTGTTCGCTGATGATACAGCGCTGGTGGCTGATTCATGTGAGAAACTGCAGAAGCTGGTGACTGAGTTTGGTAAAGTGTGTGGAAGAAGAAAGTTAAGAGTAAATGTGAATAAGAGCAAGGTTATTAGGTACAGTAGGGGTGAGGGTCAAGTTAATTGGGAGGTGAGTTTGAATGGAGAAAAACTGGAGGAAGTGAAGTGTTTTAGATATCTGGGAGTGGATCTGTCAGTGGATGGAACCATGGAAGCGGAAGTGGATCATAGGGTGGGGGAGGGGGCGAAAATTTTGGGAGCCTTGAAAAATGTGTGGAAGTCGAGAACATTATCTCGGAAAGCAAAAATGGGTATGTTTGAAGGAATAGTGGTTCCAACAATGTTGTATGGTTGCGAGGCGTGGGCTATGGATAGAGATGTGCACAGGAGGATGGATGTGCTGGAAATGAGATGTTTGAGGAAAATGTGTGGTGTGAGGTGGTTTGATCGAGTAAGTAACGTAAGGGTAAGAGAGATGTGTGGAAATAAAAAGAGCGTGGTTGAGAGAGCAGAAGAGGGTGTTTTGAAATGGTTTGGGCACATGGAGAGAATGAGTGAGGAAAGATTGACCAAGAGGATATATGTGTCGGAGGTGGAGGGAACGAGGAGAAGAGGGAGACCAAATTGGAGGTGGAAAGATGGAGTGAAAAAGATTTTGTGTGATCGGGGCCTGAACATGCAGGAGGGTGAAAGGAGGGCAAGGAATAGAGTGAATTGGAGCGATGTGGTATACAGGGGTTGACGTGCTGTCAGTGGATTGAATCAAGGCATGTGAAGCGTCTGGGGTAAACCATGGAAAGCTGTGTAGGTATGTATATTTGCGTGTGTGGACGTGTGTATGTACATGTGTATGGGGGGGGGTTGGGCCATTTCTTTCGTCTGTTTCCTTGCGCTACCTCGCAAACGCGGGAGACAGCGACAAAGTATAAAAAAAAAAAAAAAAAAAAAAAAAAATGTATTCATATATTATTATACTTGATCACTGTTTCCCATGTCAGCGAATTAGCACCAGGAAACAGACAAAGAATGTCCCATCTACTAATATACACATATATAGATATACATAAATGCCCATACACACACACATATACATGTATGTACATATCAACACATACATACATATACATATATACATATGTACATATTCATACTTGCTTGCCTTCATCCATTACTGTCACTACCCCGCCACACAGGAAATAGCATAACCCCCCCCCTTTCAGCGAGGTAGTGTCAGGAAAAGACAAAGAAGGCCACAGTCGTTCACACTCAGTCTCTAGCTGTCATGTGTAATCACCAAAACCACAGCTCCCTATCCACATCCAGGCCCCAGAGAGGTGGAGGGAACAAGGAGAAGCGGGAGACCAAATTGGAGGTGGAAGGATGGAGTGTAAAAGATTTTGAGTGATCAGGGCCTCAACATACAAGAGGGTGAGAGGTGTACAAGGAATAGAGTGACTTGGGAAAAATGTGGGATACCAGGGTTGACTTGCTATCAATGGACTGAACTAGGGTATGTAAAATATCTGTGGTATATATATAAAGAGTGTGGTAGAGAGAGCGGAAGAGGGTGTGTTGAAATGGTTTGGTCACATGGAGAGAATGAGTGAGGAAAGATTGACAAAGAGGATATCTGTGTCAGAGGTGGAGGGAACGAGAAGTGGGAGACCAAATTGGAGATGGAAGGATGGAGTGAAAAAGATTTTGAGTGATCGGGTCCTGAACATACAGGAGGGTGAAAGGCATGCAAGGAATAAAGTAAATTGGAACGATGTGATATACCGGGGTCGATGTGCTGTCAATGGATTGAACCAGGGCATGTGAAGTGTCTGGGGTAAACCATGAAAACTGGGGAAAACCATATAATACTCAGCAGTTTTATAATGATGTTGCATCTTAGTTGCCTGCATTGGCTTTTTGCAGACCATTACAAGGGTTATTTGATTTTTGTTACCAAAACTTATCGTAAGAATAGTTGGGATTTGCTGCAGTGTTCATATACTTTCAGTGTTGTGTTCCTGTTAATGAAAAATGGAATCTCCTTGGCTAGTCTCACTCCAAATGTTGTCTCTTAACCTCAGCATATTCAAGGAGTCATAAATTGTAAGTTTGATTTATTGTATATGCTATGATGCAATGTAATCTCATTTTTGCAGAACATGTGCTTCAAATATTCTCACGTGTTTTCCCCTTTAACAGCGTATAAAGGAAATCATAAAGATTTGAATGGTTGAAATATTTTAGTACAATATAAATGCATTGTGATGGATAAACTTGAAATCTTTCATCAGTTTGGTTATTCTCCACTATCTCATTCTCTTACACTGATAAGCTTAGATATATCTTGTTTCTTTTGTAATCTTAATTCCAATTTCCATTAACCTGAAATTTTAATCATGTTTGTTTTTTGTCACTAATTGTTTTCACACAGACACAGATTTGACATAGGAATAGATAGATATGGAAGGGCTGATCTTAAGAATGTATGGAAACATGGTTAAAGGTAAGGGTGGAGAAGAGATGTGGTCAAAGAGCATTGCTGTTGCAAAGCTTTTTCAAGGAGAAAGTGCAAGGCTAGGTCTCCCTTTTGAGGAAATTTTTTGACTGGTTATATGAGAGTTAGATAGCTGGAATATTCCTGTGCTTTAGCTAAGGTATGAATGATTTTGACAGTGTCATAAACTTATTTAATTGATTAAAATATCAGTTTAGAGAATGCATGTTAAGTTTTTGCACCTGAGAGCTAGCTGCTTGTATGCTCTCCACCATTAGCTAGACCATACAGTCTTAGGCAAGCTGCCTAAGTCATATTGATAACTGTTTCTTTCCATACTTTTGGAAGATCTAGAGCTCTGTCCTCTCATGGTTTTCCCAATAATTGATAACTTTTTCTTTCCATACACTTTGAAGATCTAGAGCTCTGTCCTCTCATGGTTTTCCCAATAACTATGATCTGGCATATTTTGAAAGACAGGTCTTTTATTTCCTCCAAATTTCATAGATACATTGCCTTGACTCTTTATTTTCTCTCTTTCATTAACCTTTATATTTCAAGTGGGGCCTGGCCATGATGTGGACTTTTGCCCATGACTGGAGCCTCTAATTTAAAAAGTAGATGTGAAGGTAGTGTTCCATTTTTGCTGTTGCTTGGATTGTGTCAAGATGTTATGTGACTGTAATGTCATATGAGCTCTGGAGAACTGTCTTGCTATGGTTTGCAAGAGGATATGGAAGGTTATACTGGAACAGATTGAAGAGGGTTACAGAAATAACTGCTCCCTAAGAAACTTCGTTGTTGAGTTGTGGATTTTAGAAGCAAAGGGTTTGTAACTCTGGCTTGGTGGCCTACTATAAAGTTTGCTAACCATTTTTGTCATCATTGCATAGGGTGGTGTCATGTAGCTTTAGTGTGAGGAGGTGTTGGAGAGCATTTTCAAATGCTCATGTCAAACTCAGGACAGGTAAATAAATAATTGTAAACTATTGAAGTAAATTGTTATGTAACAAGTGATTTAGACACTCCTACCCCCAACACTTGTAACTGTAGCCAGTACAGCCTGCCATCCACCACATTACTACATAGTTTATGGATATCCTGCCATATTACTGATAAGGATCTCCTGCCCAGAAAATATTTTTTTCTTTCCTCTGGTCTCAAGGAGAATTTGTGATGAATATGCTTTATTTAGTCATGTTTTGGAGCAGACAGATCATATTCATGATTTTATATTATGCTAAAGAATATTGATCTAAGAATAAGGGTAGACATTTCCATTACTTTCATCCCGAGTCCTTTATATTAAGAATTTTAAGAATTATGGTCATGCAGTACTCCCATGAACTCGTAAAGCATTATAGGCTTATTTTTTGATTTGATTTTTATAACCTAAGTGAAATCTCCTTGCCTTTTACAGTATTCATTCATTACTTTGTTGATAACATAGTCTACTCATCCCATATGTAAATGGGTAAGTTTTGCAGAACCAAATAAGTTAGTGTCTGTTTCTTAGTGTAGTAAGGTGGCTGCATAATGTGCATAGAGAAAGGTCAAGTAAAGAATTATTTGTAAGTTTGCAGAACCTAGGGAATAGACTATAAGATGTACTATCCAAGAGTTACATTATTCCTGTTCCAGAATTGAATATGGTATGTGCATTATCACAGATTTCTTATATTTAGTGGAAGTTCCAATGATTCAAAGCAACAAGTTTGTTTTTGCACAAGTGTCTTTATGAATAATTGGCCTGCCATATATCTTTATTACTTGAATACTTGAAGAATATTGTGAAAAAAAATGGCTTCTTTCTGCCTTGAACTCTGACTTATAGGATGATTATAGACTGTATTAATATGCAAGGAAAATTATATTTGAACTAAAATTTAAGGAACCTCTTGTGTTTGAAAAAACATATGGATCATAGACATGAAGTGCCTGTCTACCTGTAACCCATTTTCGGTTTTCTTCTCAGATAGTAGTCTAAAAGATAAGTCAGCAGTGTTATACCTTTGGCTGTGAAAACTGCCTGCAGGGGAAGAGATTAGTAGGTAGAAGGTTAAGCTAATGTGTGATGGATTGTTGTATTTTTGTTACTTCAGCTAACAAATATGGATTCTTGGTAGCTGCCTATTGAGGTGATGATTTAAGATACTAAGTAATTGATGATTTTATAGGGTCTGTGCTGCATTTTGTATGGATATTATAATCCTTGGTTCAGGTGTTTCAAAGCACAGAAAATTTTATTAATCTTTAAAACTGTTATATGGCACCAAAGTGGCAAGTTCTCAGGCAGTGCAAGTGCCTCACATTCTTCCATTAGTGTTAGCTTACATTACTTGAAAAGATGTTCGTATAACTTGACAAGCATGACTATAGATGCATATATATTACTGTTTGGGTTTAATTTGTGCAATTTTTTTGCAATAATGATTTGTTTAATGGTTATAAAGTAGTGGCACATTAGTTGGAGCTATGATTTCTGGGTATAGATTTGAAATTTTATAATACCGGTCACTACTAATAAAATGATAAATTTTTCTTAGATGTTTAAATGCTGTATATATTTTTACAGAATTACCTAGTTTGTGTGCTATGTTTTTCAAAATGTTATGATACATATATGTACATATCTTGGTAGAAATTCAGTGTTTATTGAATTTGATTACTGTATTTATGAATATGTACAGAGAAAATAACATATATTGTTTATAATGATTAATGTTATATTGAATATAAGCACTTTGGGTATTCATTATTATTAAGGGTAATAACTAGATTGATAAGTAAAAATGTAGGCGTAGATTTCAGAAGAATAACTAGCACTTAATATATTTGTAATATATTAATTTTGTTACTCAAGTCATCTTGTTTCTTATTTTTCCTGCTTTCCAGCCCTTTACTAACAGTACTTTATCCCAGTATATTACTTGTATGCAACATTGACTTCTTTACTTCATGTGCTAGAGTAGGTAATTTTCTCAGAACTGCTACAGCTGGTTATGGAGTCCATTGTTATAAAGAGAATAAAAATTGTGCTATTTAGAATATTCCACTTAAATCTCTTCAGACAGTATTAGAAATTATTGTGCATGGGAGCATGTTTTATTTTACACTAATAAAAATATCACTGTCTAGCTGTATTTGTGTGACTCTTCATTCTTTGGGCTAGAATATGGGCAGATTTAGCTGAATGATGTGGGAGCAAGGAGACAAGTGAACCCCTGGAGCAAGTTTTTCCATAAATATCAAGTGAAGAAATAAATACTGTATTCCAGTATGAAAACAATGCACTCCAGGTCAAGAAGGCAATACTGGCAAAGGCTATATCCATGAAGGTTCTGCTCTTACACAAAGCAGTAAACAGAACTTGACCAACATTTGGAAGGGTCACTCAGTCAAACTTAGCTAGTGATCCTTCCCACAAAATTCTGTATCTGAATATAGTATGAGGTTACATATGAAATCTTATCCCATAAAATTGGTGGCAACTTTTTAAAAATTTATTTGAAAAGTTTTGAGAAGGTAAAAAACTAGCAGAAATTTTGTTTTGAAATGCTCGTGAAGTTTAGTAGTCAAACTGATTTTCTACGTCAGAGGCTTTGATTGCGGATGAAAGTCATCATGTAAGTGAAGAATTAAATGAAATATACAAATATACCATAGCGGTATAGGGAGAGATACAGACATTACTGCAGTCCACCCTTGTGTGGTCAACATCCACACAGTAATATTGTCTCTTGATAGCTTGCTGAATATCATGTGGTCCTGTTAATGATAGTATACAAGCAACCAGTTCATGGGGCAGAAGCTGGAGTAATATCTACAGAAAAAAATAAAGAGATACCAACCCTGCAGTGTAGAGCAAGTGGGGGAAAATTTTGTAGTATAAGTTGATAAACCAGACCTGAATTTGTTACACTGAGAGTTTGAAGATCCTGAACCAAATGCTAGCCTCATCTCTGCAATTAGTGAGCAAGTTAGTGTAGATTCATGTACATGTCATAAGGTTCCTATTAATAAGAATGGCAAAAGTTGGTAAAGGTGAGTAGAAAGGGTTGTTAGTTGATGTAGTTAGCTGGTACAATAATGGTGTAGATGGCAAGCATGGTATGGGCGGAAAGAATAAAGGTGGGTGTTAGAACAGGGATATGGATGGGAAGAAGGAATGTGTGGGTGGCTAGTATTGTGGTAGGGGGTGGGAAAAATAATGTGAGTGGTTACAGTGGTGGTGTGGGTAGAATAATGGTGTGGATAGCCAGGATAATACTTTACTTTGAAGAGTTGATGGTGTGAGTGGCAGGAGCATTAATCTACAAGGCCAAAAATGAATTGGGTGGTTGGAATTGTGGCAGGTAGGAATAATGGTTATGTAGATGGCCTTATTGATGTAGATGAAGATGGTGCAGTCAGTTTCTGTTTCTTGGTGCTCCTGGCATCTTTTCCTTCACAGTAATGTATTCTGCATCTTTTTTGTAGTGATGTGCCTGACATCTGTGACTCATTTGTAGGTCTAATATCATGTTTCACGGGAGTGATGCACATGGCATTTGGTGCACCTTGGTGTCTGTAAATCTCTGTTGTGCACCTACCATTCTTTTTAGAATATATATTTTGGATAATTGTTACCTGCAGATGAGTAGTTAAGGAGTATCCCTAAAGTTCCAATTGACACTGTATTCAGTTTCCAGTATGTATATTTAACCTTTCTTATGGTGGATCATTCTGTGGTCAGCATACTTATTTGACATAAAGTTAGTTATGAGATGACATTCCTTCTGCCTGACAGAATGAACCTGTAGTACTAACTGTGTGATGAATGTGAAATATGTGATCTTAATTTTTTTCTGCTTTAGCTAAAATATATAAAGTTCTTCATGTAAAAATACTGAAAAAGGATATTTTGAACAATTCATGTTTATATATATCTTCATATATAAAGATTTTTTACTACATCCTGGTACAAGAAGATGCTGTTTCTAGTGAAATAGCTGACTTTTTTTTACTGATTATGAATTGCAAAGTATTGGAATTTTATAATTGAACTCTCTCATTTCCCTGTGGCAACAGGACCTGTGGTTCAAGAACTCTACAGTAAAAGATCTGATGTACAGAAGCATTTAGAACTAATGGATAATGGCATAAGAAGTCTAGCTTAATAGCAATGAATGAATACAGAGGGAATATTGTGATATGACTCGTATTTCAAGGTAAACACCATCTTCTTATGGTAGGTAAGTTGTTGATGTTTTCATTTACTTATAACAGGAATCTACACAGAATTTCCTACGTTTTTCCATAAAGTTTATGTCTACAAATTTGCCCAATATTGATTGGATAAGTTTCACTCTGCCAGTAGACAAAAATCTTGCAAAGATATATTTTAGTTTCTCTTTTTTAGAATCTTTGTTGCTGTTGCAATGAATGATATAAAAGGGTAGGATTTTATTATACTCCACTTTAAAACTATCTTTCAATATTGATAAACTCATTAGCAGTAGGGTCATGAGGGATAGGGATATTGTAGGGTTAACTAACAATACTATAGTATTGTAAAATGTGGAAGTAAAATATGATGTACTTTTAACATATGAAGATGGCAATTGTGAAATTTTTGATATAATTGTGTGACCTGATGAAAAATGCATTACTCCATTTATCTCACCATATTTTTTTGTTTTTTTGGAATGTAAACTGAGTTCATATGCTTAAAGAGAAATATGAATCTGACCTTGTGTAGGAGAGATCTCATAAGCATTCATTCAGGCTATAAATTTTTGTTGAATATATTTTAGTCACAAAATAGATAATGATGTGCAGAAAGTAATAGTAAAATTTTGGCGATATTGATGGGGCAACCTGAGGATTTGCTCCCCCTTTTTATTTATAGGTAGCAATCTTACCTCTGATCACGGAAGTTTAAGTTCTGTAGCCTGTTTGGGTAACTTTTATTTATGATAAGGAGCAAGTCTTGCCATGGATTGTGAATATTGTAAACTTAATACTGTTAACTTTAAAACATCCAGATTGATGGTGTGCTTAGGACCAACTTGTGAGTAGTAAGTCATGGCCCAGCAGTAAGGCCATAATCAATTAGTAAACCCCATTACTTTGACATTACGATCCTTGAGCATGGCTTTACAACCTTTGAGCATGACCCCTTTGACCTTGATGGTTTGGCTTTAAGGGTCAGGTCAAAGGTCAGGCCATCATTCTAAAAGGTCATTCTCAAGAATCATACCGTTGTGCTCGTGAGGTTAACAGCTGTAGAACTGTAATGTTATAGTGAGTGATGGCCACACTATGGATCGTCGTGGTAGTCATTCGAGTGGCTGATCATACCGGGGTGCAGCATATATGAACCCAGTTTTGCCCTGCTGCTACTACTGTGGATGTCTTTGTCACTTTCAATATTGACGTTTCCACCATCACTGTTTAAGTAGCTAGTGGTGTCCTCAATGACTCTAGCCAGGTTTTCTGATTTGAGGACAGCCATTGGGTGTAGGGCAATTTGCAGGTCTTGTTCCCTGTCTGCCAGGTCCTGGTGCTGTTCCCTTGATGCATCCTAGAACATATATCATTATCAGTTTTGGTAGTAATAGTAGTATTATCAATAGTATTATTATATACAACAAGGTATTTTGTTGTATTTTGAAGTGTGGTATCATTTGTGAGGATGGATGAGGCATTATTGAGTTACCAGTCAGTGGTTTGTTAATTACCTGTGAACCAGTCGATAACAGGTCGTCATTAGTGGATCAGTTGGTTTTGAGTCAGCCAGTGTGGAATTGGCTAGTTGTTAGTTAGTCATTTGGTAGTAAGTGAATCCATTATTAAGTCAACTTGAGGTGAATCTTTTACTGGCATGTTAGTGAATCAGGAGTGGTGAGTGAGAGCTGAATCTGACAGGGTACATGACTCTGGAGCTGATAGATGCATTAACTTTCATAAATTGACATTGTACTGTACATATCCACTGAGATGTGCATATAGTCACTTTTGTGTATGTGTAAACATTCATATATGTGTATTTATGGATTCCTGTGGTGTAGTGGTTAGCATTCCTGACCATGATGCATTCACAGGCCGCCCAGGGTCGAGAGCATAAGTTTGAATCCTGGTTACTGCATTTGATCCACAGTCAACCCAGCTGTTCATCTACCCCTAAGAGTTGGTCGAAGAAATGGGTACCTGGTGTAGGCTAGGATATATATATATGGATTTGTATGTAGCATTTATGGATCTGGAGAAGGCATATGATAGAGATGATAGAGATGCTCTGTGGAAGGTATTAAGAATATATGGTGTGGGAGCAAGTTGTTAGAAGCAGTGAAAAGTTTTTATCGAGGATGTAAGGCATGTGTACGTGTAGGAAGAGAGGAAAGTGATTGGTTCTCAGTGAATGTAGGTTTGCGGCAGGGGTGTGTGATGTCTCCATGGTTGTTTAATTTGTTTATGGATGGGGTTGTTAGGGAGGTGAATGCAAGAGTTTTGGAAAGAGGGGCAAGTATGAAGTCTGTTGTGGATGAGAGAGCTTGGGAAGTGAGTCAGTTGTTGTTCGCTGATGATACAGCGCTGGTGGCTGATTCATGTGAGAAACTGCAGAAGCTGGTGACTGAGTTTGGTAAAGTGTGTGAAAGAAGAAAGTTAAGAGTAAATGTGAATAAGAGCAAGGTTATTATATTAGGTACAGTAGGGTTGAGGGTCAAGTCAGTTGGGAGGTAAGTTTGAATGGAGAAAAACTGGAGGAAGTAAAGTGTTTCAGATATCTGGGAGTGGATCTGGCAGCGGATGGAACCATGGAAGCGGAAATGGATCATAGGGTGGGGGAGGGGGCGAAAATTCTGGGGGCCTTGAAGAATGTGTGGAAGTCGAGAACATTATCTCGGAAAGCAAAAATGGGTATGTTTGAAGGAATAGTGGTTCCAACAATGTTGTATGGTTGCGAGGCGTGGGCTATGGATAGAGTTGTGCGCAGGAGGGTGGATGTGCTGGAAATGAGATGTTTGAGGACAATGTGTGGTGTGAGGTGGTTTGATCGAGTAAGTAACGTAAGGGTAAGAGAGATGTGTGGAAATAAAAAGAGCGTGGTTGAGAGAGCAGAAGAGGGTGTTTTGAAATGGTTTGGGCACATGGAGAGAATGAGTGAGGAAAGATTGACCAAGAGGATATATGTGTCGGAGGTGGAGGGAACGAGGAGAAGTGGGAGACCAAATTGGAGGTGGAAAGATGGAGTGAAAAAGATTTTGTGTGATCGAGGCCTGAACATGCAGGAGGGTGAAAGGAGGGCAAGGAATAGAGTGAATTGGATCGATGTGGTATACCGGGGTTGACGTGCTGTCAGTGGATTGAATCAGGGCATGTGAAGCGTCTGGGGTAAACCATGGAAAGCTGTGTAGGTATTGTATATTTGCGTGTGTGGACGTATGTATATACATGTGTATGGGGGTGGGTTGGGCAATTTCTTTTGTCTGTTTCCGTGCGCTACCTCGCAAACGTGGGAGACAGCGACAAAGCAAAAAAAATATATATATATATATATATATATATATATATATATATATATATATATATATATATATTTCGTTTTCTTTTAAACTATTCGCCATTTCCCGCGTTAGCGAGGTAGTGTTAAGAACAGAGGACTGGGCCTTTTTTGGAATATCCTCACCTGGCCCCCTCTGTTCCTTCTTTTGGAAAATTAAAAAAGAAATAACTTCAATGATTTAGATACAGCCCTGACTTTCTACCACATTGCTGGAGCTTCTATTGATCAGGCAACCCTGAAGCATGTAGCAAAAACTGTTGCACATGTAGAGCTGTTAGACCATGTTGTGGAAGTCTTCACACTCTTTGATGATAACAATGATGGTCAGCTCAGTAATCGTGAGTTTGTTGCTGTCATGAAAAACAGATTGCAGCGTGGCTTAGAGAAACCCAAAGATACAGGATTTGTAAAGCTTATTGTTTCCATGTTTAAGTGTGCCAGAGAGACCAAGCCAGTTCTTCTGGATATATGAGGAAAGGTTCGTGTGCAAGATGCAGAGTCAAAAGAAGCAGAGTGGAAGAGACACTGTGAGGGGTGTAATTGCAGAGGCAAAAGTAGAGACAATGGAGAAAATTCTGTGGGAGGAAATCAAGCAGAAAAAAAAAAAAATAGAAACTATTTTACTGATGTAAAGTGCAATGTCGAAGGCAGAAATTTGATATTCTAACATCCAACTTAAAAGCAAGGAAACAAATAATATGTGCAGTTTGTTGATGTGGTGGACCTGTTGGTAACACAGCATTCAGCTTGCTTTTAAGATTATTGAAATATGATTATATGTTATAATCAAGCAAAAGTAAAGTTAATATATATATATATATATATATATATATATATATATATATATATATATATATATATATATAGCATTAATGGCCTTGATTAGGGCCTCAGCTGCCTGTGCTGTCACAGCTAACATAATGAATTTTAGTTTCACATTTGTTATTCCTCATGCAATCTTGACCCCTGAACACAATTATAATAGCTAAATTACAGAAATGTTTACTTACGTATACCTATTTATGTTTTTTTATATGCACCTATTCTATTTCGGTAAATCAATAATTATTTTTTAAAGTGGATGGCTTATCAGAAACGGCAGAAATGTAGGAATGCTATTGTACACAAGCCAGGTGTTCTTATTGGTACATGTATATTGTAATTCCGGAGGGATGACTATGATTGGTTCCTTTTCTTGACTGAATTGCCAAGAAACTTTCTGAATGGTAAATATTTAAAATTGCATGTAAAGGTGATAGTTGGTTTCTTGACTTCAGTAATTGCCAAGAAGTGTTGTGATTTTGGTTCACATGAAGCCAGTGTTCGATGTCTTTCACAACGCAGAAATGTTATCCCCCTCACGTTACTGCAAGAAAAAAATAAAATGCCAAACCGCTTGAATATATAGGTACACCCCTTGGGTATGACGGCCTACCCTTTGGGATGGCCCTAAGTTAAAGGTCAGATTTCATAACCACTTCACATCCAGTGTACTTGTCCATGATGGAATCAAACAGGTGTCATAAAGTTTTCCTGTAGAACAAAAATTAAGTGTTTATTGTTGTCATGGTGTAAACAAATGCTGCAGACTAAGGAAAAGTGAACATAAAGGAACTGAGGACTACGGCATATTGCACGGATGACGACGTATCGACCTCTAGAATCCGGTCGTTTATAAAAGAAAACGGTTTTCAAATCTGTTTTCTATGTATACAAAGGATAACTATAAGCAGACTTAAGTATTCCCATCACTGAATAACGGATGTGAGCTGAGTGAAACGTGCGTGGGAGCAGTCTAAAGTCCTTCCGAATCGTTTTGTCTTACCATATCCATAATTATGGGATCTCTAAGTGAGGATATCAGTAATGTTCAACTGTCCTAGCCTACTGAATCTAATATCATTCCTGAAGACGATTCAACATTGTGGTTATAGAGAACATCTCGCAACGGAGTGTAATTTTGTTTGTAGAAACCATCAGAAAAACATAAACCTACCTAAACTTGAAGGTTTCATCCAGAAAAATGGATGCCATGTCGCGATGATGCACTCGGATATACTTATACGTCTTTATGTACGTATATATGCCTCAGTATACATATACAGGCCTCATTTTACGTATAAAACCTTCCAATTTATAGCCTCTAATTTATGCAGGCTTATATTGTTTTACGTACTAACGTATATGTGTAAGACTTGATCGTATAAGCTTATGTGCAAATATATTTTCCAAGATACATACAGAACCTTGATGCATGTATACATACAATAGTACTATATATATGCAGTGGGAGCGTGTATGGCCTTATAGTGATTTAGAACACCTGAAGGAGTTCAAGTTTTCTCGATTTGTGGTATTAACCTGGCGTTGACGGCCTTAATGACTATGGCATCATCAATAAAAACGTAGGTAAGACTGAATCAGAAGTCACTGGAAACAGTAATATTTGCTTACGTAAGCCTAACTCCTTGAGCTTCACTATATGACCCTTAAGGGTATGTTAGTCTGGCTTTAGACTAGGGCCTTGAGATCACATCAGAGGTCACGGCGTGGGTCTTACCGTTTGCGCGTGAGGGTAATTGATAGCAAGTACACACATACGCACGCTACAAACCTCATCCTGCTTCATCACTTTAAGCAGCGTCTTCATGTCGCCAAAGGTAAGGGCCTTCATAAGCTCCATTGGTGTGGCTGGCGGTGGCTCGATCATCCCCTCCTCCTTTGGCATCCCGCTGACGAAGGACGCCAACGTCACCAGCTGGAGAGGAGACAGTGTTCGTCTTTATGAAGGGTTGGGGGGGGGGGGGGATTGGTTTTATAAAAATTTTCAAAAAGATATTGGTGGGTGGGTGGGTTTACCAGTGGTGTTCCATCATAACATTATATATATGTATAATCCTCAAGTAGAACCGTGACGTATGATACCCTGGCCTGTGACCTTAACCGCAAGGGTTAGGTCAAAGGCCAGGCTATCATTCGGTTCGTAAGGGCCATACCGACCTGCTTAGGAGGTTAATGGCATATGTTGTCTGAAAACTACGTTGAGTATTCCTTTCAAATCTCAAGGAAGTTGAAGCGATTGTGGTCTTGGTCCGTTCATGTAACGTTTAGTCATGCACCTAAAATCCTTATACTTACAATCTTTAGCTCCATATCTGCAGTATGGGACTGGGACGACCTGATACGGTGCAAAGCCGTTACTGATCTAAGGACAACTGAGCTTCGAGGGTACTAAACGCTGACTAGTACCAGGTAGAGATTTGACTCGCTTGTCCGATATCGTTTTCTTTTTAAATTCAGTGCACTTATTTCATGACTTCGTTGATGTATAGACGTTCGAGACCTCTCGTACTCTGGAGATAAGCTTCATCAGGCATTAGACATTCCTGATTCAATACATAGTTACTGTTGTTAATATTAGAGTGAGTTTTGGGTGTTGCGTGTGGCAATGTTGACATCCTACCCGGGTGACTCCCCCATGTTGGGTCGACGTATCCGTGAGATAATTTGACACCGGGACTCTGTTCTCTCTTCCTCTCTGAATCCGTGGTAGACACCCTTCCTTGTGGACAACCTGACAAAAGTTTTGTGTAGAATTCACGTTGGAGGCATTATATTTTCATTTCAACCACACATTGTTGTGTTTGCTTTTGTGTCCGTAAACGTTTCTTGATTTGAACTCGATGTTTCTTATGAAAATACGACACTGACATTTCACTTGATCATGGAATATTTTACCTATCTTTGTTAGCCTGATTTGTGTGTGTGTGTGAATTACGAATCCGTCCCCTCAGCCTCCACGGGCTCAGAAATTTTACGTTTTCAGAAGTTTTATGAAACTATAAACCATTGTGTAATGCATTTCCACAAAAAAAGAGAACAGGTTGATTACTTGGGAATGATTACGCTGATTCATTTTCTTTGAAATGGCTCAGGCGTCAATGGGTGGGATGAATTTAAACATTAACGGTGTAATCATGACGGTATTCGCCTTAGAAATGACAAGAGGTTAAGACGTCTTCCTCAAGAGGTTAAGTCGTCGTGCTTAAGAGGGGGCTAACTCGTGGAACTCAAAGAGGGGTTAAGTCTTTGTATTCTTGGAGTTAAGTCTTTGTTCGCAGGGGATTAAGTTTACCACCGGTACGTCATCGTTGAAGGAAATGGAAAAAAAAAAAAATATTGGTGTTGGGCAAATAAACTGAGTCAGGCAAGCCTTGGGTTGAGGCATTGGCATCTGCCCACTGGGTATCGAGTCGGGGGCTGCTGACCTGTGACGGGCGAGCGCCTCAACTCCTCCTCTGACATTTCAACAGTGCGAGTCTCTTCCCCCCCAGCCCCTCCATTTATCCCCCCTCACCCCCATTTATGTATCGATATCCCACAGAAATGAGAGCGAAATTAGATTCATACGGTCAGAGGCCTGTTTATACATTAAGGGCGTTTGAGGACTGGTGTTTCCGAGGAGAATGGTTAAGGGTAGAGGAGGGGTTGGTGAGTGTAGTGGTGATGGTTACGGAGGGGTTGGTGAGGGTAGTGGCGATGATAGAGTTGGTGTAGGCAGAGAACAGATCCAGAAGTCCTTGGGACGAACATCTTCAAGGCTGCCTGGGTTGGGTGTGCAGGTTCACGTGACTAACTTTGTAGTGAACAGGTAGGACTACCATTGATGAACAGGTGGGACTACCATGATGAACAGGTGGGACTACCATGATGAACAGGTGGGACTACCATGATGAACAGGTGGGACTACCATGGTGCAGAGCATCTGAAACTACCATGAAGACCAAGTGGAACTATAATAATGATGAAGAGGAATATCATTACTATGATAAACATACAGATCTGATTGAAGTTAGATAACTCTTAACTGACATCAGTTTCGGTGAAACCTTGTGTAAGTCTTAGTTAAGAATTACGCTGCTTTGTTCTCTCCATGATTTTGATGTGAATAGATTTCCCCTCTTCTGCCATCCTTGGTACTAACAGCACTTACCATTCCTCTTGCTCGCAGCTGAGTAAAGTTAACTTAGGATTGACAGGCGGGAACCATTAGTGTTGTTTAGTTCCATGTCTCGAAAATAAGCAGTAGAGAAATACGTTATTATGGGGGACTGCTTGTGTGTATTTTTCTGTGTGTGGTTGATTGAGTGCAGGACGGAATCTTAGGTTGATGATCTCGATCCAGAAGTTGGTAGCCAATCGTAAGGCCAGCAACTTTCATAATTAAGGTGGATGTTTGTGTTCTACAAGTCTTGAGTAGTGGAAGTCTGTATAAGGAAGGCACACCGTTGCTGTAGCTGCCTCCTCGCTGGAGGAGTGGTTGAAGCGCATCTGTTTTATAACTTCCTTGATGGCAAGGGTTCGAGCGCGTCTCAGTTTGCCTCTCCATAGACCGACCGACGTCCGGTTCCTCGTTGAACGTTCGTCCGGCTTCTCGTTATACATATGTTCATCTCGTCGACCACTCGTCTGCCACGGTGTGTCATCCTTCGTTATTTGGTTCTTTGAAAGAAATATCAGAGGGAGAAAGAAAGAAAGGGTAAGGAGCCTCTTTATCAGGAGCATACCGCTCACTCACCCCTCACGATGCCCATATTCCACTGACCATGGCCACTGATGCCGAGAAATTTAAAGGAAAGAAAAACTCGATAATTTCTTTTTCATTGCCAATCTTTCGGATGCATCGGTGATGGTGGCGACACATCCGGTTGTCAGGCAAATGACACATTCAGAGGATGTCCTTGGAATCACAGACGTCCGTGATTAGGGAAAATTTACCTCAGTATAGACATGCAGAGGAATTAATCTGAATTTTGTGCCATTTCTGTAGTATAGTCCATCGAATACGCCAGCGTGAGGGAGAATGAAATTTGGTAGACATTTACCACATGTAACCCCTTTTAATCCTTCACTGAGGACACGTAGGGCTATATAGGGAAATACGTAAAAAGAACTCTCAAGTCTCACCGCAAAATGCTATGAGCAACGCGCGCAGCAATCTGGTGGCAGCGAGTTCTGTCCAGTTGAGTTGTCTGGGGAAATCATCAGAGCGGCTGGGTTCCCTGGGTATTTCCCTCCAATTCACTGCGTCGTAGGCTGTATTACTGGCGCTCTGTTGTTGTGGACGTAGCTTTGCTTCTCAGTCCGCTGTACTTTGCATGTCTTCTGATATCCCTGCCACAGACAGCCTCGAGAAGACCCAGTGGTCAGTTGCTTATTGCATTACCTTGTATTTGCGTTACTGGCTGACCTGTTGAGGATCCTCTCGTATCACCCAGTCTGGTGTGCGTGTTGGATGATAACAGAATCATCACCAGATGGTGTCCTCGCTTCCCTTTCGCAATAGTGTAGTGATGGGTTCTGTACCGCGTCACGTGCCTGAGACTCCTCGTGCATCACTGAGGCCAAGGTATATATATATATATTAGCTGGCTGTAGACGGAGTTAGCGACAGAGCGGATGGTGATTGGTATATTGTCGACCCTCACTGTTGGTCTTGACCAAAGTACAATCATAAAGACTGACTCGAGAATATTTACCAAACGGAAATATTGAATATATATGATTGGCTTCCCAATATTATTATCTTTTTACCTTTTGAGCACACGGTACGACCTTTGAGTGTGATAACGTGGTCTCTGACCTGATCCTTATGGATGAGGTCCGATGCAAAACCATTATACCAAAGGTCGTACCGTTGGGTACATAACTAGAGCTTCGTGCCATTTACGTGATATATATATATATATATATATATATGTGTGTGTGTTTGTGTGTTCTGGAAAGCAGGTGCGAGGCTGAACCAGTCTGCATGTGCTTAACAGCTGGGATTTTTCCACTGTACATTCCATGGAGACTGGAATCGACGACGTCCATGATGACAGACGATGCTTGTGTTTTGACCTTTGGTGTGACCTGTGTGATGTGACGTGTGATGTGGCCTTAGTGTGACCTTTGTGATATACCGTGTCTTTTGATTGGCATGAACTTCAGTTTGATCTCGTGTGACATGGACCTGGTGTAAGCCCTCATCCTTAGTTCGCGGGTCATTTGACGTGACTCATGTCATAGCCACAGGTGTGACCTCTTGTGTGTACTGCTGGGATGTACCCCTGGTGTGACCTTTCATGTGTACTCAGAAAAACCTGTGGTGGAACCTCTGGCTTGTCTGAGGTGACCTTTTAGTTGTATTCACTTGTAACTCCCTATTGTGGCCCTGGAGCCACCTACCTTTAAATAATTTAATTTGAAGTCAAGTAGTTGCTTAATCATTTGGCAAAGAAATTGCTCAATCAGTAGGCAAAGAAATGCTACAAATTAACAGACACACATACTCATCTTTGTAACGGTACCCCATGTAAGGCTCACACACACACACACACACACACACACACACACACACACACACACACACACACACAAACAAGCTACCCACATAATGGCCCGTGAGATACATATCAATATTGACAATTATTCATTCATCCGTCAGGCCCGGGGACAAGGCAGCTAAGTGCCCTCCACATAAAACACTATATAGTAAAAGACGTGCCTTCGCTTACGGGAATGTGTCGTCATCTTTAATAAGGGTATTTTCAATCCTGATCTCAACTGTGCCAGATGTCCTGTTATCGTTACATAGTTGGTTTGATTATCTGTCTCTCTCATAGACAAAAAAAGATCTTATTTCTTGGTTATTTGCTCTGTTGTCTAATGTTAACAACTTATTTCTTATTCTTCTTTCTCTCGTCTACTCTCCCATGATCGGTTTGTGTTGACGACCTATACTGCTGTGATGTGTGTCGTCAAGCAAGAACGAGCGGAAGATTCCGGTTAGACTTTCTTTCTCCGAGTTGCTGCCATATTCTTGCCCCCTCGTCGGGCGTGGAATCACCCATGACTGGTTGCTGCTAAATACGCCCTGGTTCACCGGGATCCCCTGGATTCAGCAGTCCCAACGCCCTAATTGGTCCAAGAGTCATGACGTCATTAACCGGACACACCAAAAGTACTGATTGGCCTGCGCCTTTGCAACGTCACCATCCTGGCTCACCAACGTCAGTTATTAGAATTTGGCTGTGGGCAGTATTGCTCAACCCACCTTGTTCCATGCTGTATCCAGGCTGCCGCATCTATGGCGTGTAATTAGCATGTGTTGTGTTGCGTAAGGCTGACTAATGGGTGGAGCTGATACAGTAGATTTCAAAGGTTGGACATAATGACAAAAAGTTGTTTCTGTATTGTGACCGACAGCGTAGCATCAAGGACATCCGCGCAGATGTTACGGGACTTTGTGTACACATCATACATATTTTCTAAATATGAATATCATTATAATTCACCAAGGTGTGTTCACTATTATAGAGGCAAAACGTTGTCTGCAACGTTGTGTGGAATAAGCAGGCGAATATATCTGCAGATTTTAGCTACCTGTGTTAGGTTCATTTAAATACGGACGAGCTCCACAAAACCAGTTATTACTAACATTATGAATTTGTTACCGACGCACTACACTCTAGAAGAAGATTTACTTTCACACTAAGATCTTGCCCATTAGAGCACATTATTTTTCTCGAGAAAAGTGCCTATGATTAAGGTTGCAACTGCTCTGTGTCATACGTCTGGCACGCAACTGGAGCCGTCGGGCTGGTTTTGTCGCTAACCTGAACCCAGTGTGGCAAGTCGCGCTGTACCTGATGTTGCAGCTGGTAGTGTTAGCACTGTTCTAGTGGTTATTTGTGTCCCTGAGTGTGGAATAATTGTAAAGGAATGCAACAAGTACCCCTGGATGTGATGGGTGATACTGAATGGATTTTGGATTACTCGATGCGGGGGAGTTGAAGTCTCGCAACCACGGAGGAAGCATCATCTTTGTCTACGTCGAGTCACGACACTGTAAGTTTGAGAGAAAAGCCCCGGGTGTAGTCAGGCGAGACTGCACAGATATACCACCACGAGCTGCAAGAGCAATTGATTATATCTGTTCACTATACGATGAATAAATTTGAGTTAACTTCATTCTTAATGGGGTTTCATTGTGTATCATTGCGACATTGGTTATTTTTTTCTCCTTTAGGTGGATATACTGGCAGCACGGGTGGTGTGAGGAGTGTGGCGTAGGCCGGGTTGGTGAGAGTGGCGGCACGAGCACCTTAACAGCGCCCGTCAGTCATGGCGTGCCCGCTGTCATGCTACTGTGGGCTTATGTGCCGCTGCGGGTGCATCCCCTCACCAGATGTACCTCCTGTTAACCCTGGCGGCTCCCTGGGGCGGGAGACTCACCGCAGCCATGTTGTTTACGTCCTCCTGCTCGGGGCCGCAGAAACAGGCAAATCCACAATCATGCGACAGATGAAAATCATCGACAGTGGCGGTATGTCTCCAGCCTCGTTGCGCTCGTACACGCGGCACGTGCTCGAAAACGTTCTCACGTGCGTTACGCGTCTGATAGAGGCCGTTCAGGAAGCTGCCGTTCCCTGGGGTTCGCCGGAGGCCGCTCATGCCGCCCTCACCCTGGCTGCGGTGACGCCCGCGGACTGGGGCTCGATAGAGGAAGACATGAAGCCAGCATTACTGCCCCAAGATCACGCATACCTGATGCGCGTGCTGTGGGAGGATCCGGCCGCCCAGGAGTGCTGGCTGCGGGCCAACGAGTTCAACCTCCCAGACAGCACAGCTTACTACCTGTCAGCCACCGACCGCCTGGCGCAGCAGCCGTACTTACCCACCCAGGAAGATGTGCTCCAGCTCCGCATCCCCACACGTTCCGCCACTGTTTTCGACTTCCATGATAGGAACTGGACCTTCAGAATAACGGACGTGGGTGGTCAACGCGGTGAGAGGCGGAGATGGCTACGTCTTTTCGATGAGGTCAATGCCATCATATTCCTTGCGGCGTTGAGTGAGTACGATCAAACATGGAGTAAGGAGGAGGAGGATGGTATGAACAGATTGGAACTCTCCCTCCAGCTCTTCCGAGAGACTTTGAATTATCCTGGATTCTCAAAAACTAGCATTATTTTATTCTTAAATAAAACAGACGTGCTACAGAAGAAGATAGCGAGGTCAGACCTTGCCAAATATTTTCCCGACTACACTGGGCCACGGGGCGACGCGCGCGGTGCCACCGATTACATACGCAACCGTTTCGTGACGTTCGCCAAGAACCGAGACAACTTCTTTCCTCACGAAACCTGTGCCACAGACACCAACAAGACAAGGTTCGTCTTCGCCGCCGTCAGAGAAAGCATTTTGTGGGATAACATTAGACTTTTTATGGATCCATTCCACTAGAATTTGTATATGTTGCTTATCTTAGAGCTATTTAGTCGGAGTGATTAAAAGGATTAGTTACCAAGTTTCTTGCAGTTCCATTGTGTCATGGAATAACCTCGCGCTCTAAGTCGAAGATTGCAACTAACATGGAAGGTATGTCTTGGCAAGCTCGTCAGTCGAGTCACGATGTAAAAGTACAAGCGAATTTATACGAAGTCTGTGATACGTAGCTAATGAGGAAAGGAGACGAGAAGAGGTTGGCAAGGAGTGAAGGAACAGTAATCTTTAAGTCTGCCAGAATTGTTAGCTCCCACTATAATCAGTTTATAGGTCGAGTATGACACTCGTAGACATGAAAGTATAGACGATACCTGACGTGGTTTGCTTCGCTTGATGTGTTTGCTTTAAGTGGAACGAAGTAATTGTCGAGTATGACACTCGTTAATAAGAAATGGAGGGTAGTGCCCAGCGTGTTGTAGGATGCAAGGTGCTACAAGAACAGTATGAAGTGTTGCTCTACATCTTTCGCTGTGCTGTGGTATACCGCGGTGTTGAGGGACTCTCTCTGGTGCTAGTTATTTAAGTCGTATTTTCATGTTAATTTTACCTTTGGCTAGTATGCCACATCTCAGTTTCTATGCACACTAAATATTTTCAGTTTCTAAGGTGTGCTGTTGTTGCTGTGGCGATTTCGCAGGTCTCTCCCATTATTTCAGTTTAGCACCACACTGCTCGTGTATTCATAAACACTAGGGTGTGAGTATAATGTGCACATGCATTCTCTTCTCTCACGTCACTCCATGAGAGATATTCACATTTCATGTCTTCCTTGTCAAGGAAAAAGACGTCCCGCTACGTATATATATATATATATATATATATATATATATATATATATATATATATATATATATATATATATATATGTGTGTGTGTGTGTGTGTGTGTGAGTGTGTTATATTAATAGGCTGTAGTGAACATATTGTTGGTTGGAAAGAAATGTAAGGTTTTTACTGCATTGTTGCAGTAGGAATGTTACATGCCTTTTAGCGTAAAAGTTTTGAAAATGTCATAAACGTTAGTGAGGGGTTGTGTTCGTATACATGCATCGAGCCACCTTAGGACCCGTGTAACTACGCTGTAGAAGGTATACTTTTTTTTTTTTTATAGGGTTTGCAATTCCTACTGGGTTAAGGTACACAGGAGAAGACGTGGTCGTACAGGATTAGTTTTTTGTCATGGTATTTAGGGAATGATTCTGTGTTAGAATGTGATGGGAATGATACCATACTGAAGGTAGATTGAGGAGGTTTTTCATACACCTTCCCTTTTTGGTGTTACTAATTAACCCTACCACTGGCCATCTACCGTAATTAATGATTCTTAGTTTACTGTTATATTTACTTATTTTCACATCCTCGTACTTTTTAATTTATTTAGTCAAGGAGATAAATTTTAGTTACACAAAGTCCAGCAGAGTCGCGGGAGGATTCATATCTGCCGCCGTCTTGTAGGCAAAGTGTTGGGTTAAAACCAATCAGCCTTTTCCTAACTCCCCTCACACCTAATGTAACAACTTTACCCAGGGATGGTACAGGGGAACATGTCGAAAATGAACATTAACATGATGGCGTTTTACTTTCTTCCCACTTGCCGACTAGATGACAGCCGCCACCTTTTCATTTTGATGGTTAGTCACTAACGCAAGTGGTAGTAATGATTGGTTCATTGATAGTAATCGTTGCAGCTTTATGATTCCAGACTGTGATGATTATCTTTGGTCGTACAGTCCTGCTTTCCACAAGATAACTTTATTAGGTCTTCTGTTGTTTGACTCTGTGTAAAGCTGTGTATGTCTTGGGCGTGGATTAGGTAATGATAACATCTTTCACCGTAGTATTTTGTGCTGGATCTCGTATTGCACTTACCATCTCCCAGAATTACCGTATTTACTCGTTTTTGTTTTGTTCGCTGATCCTATGTGCCTTGGATAGGCTTGGGTTGTCGAGATGAAGCCATAGGTTAGGTGGGGGATAGGTTAGAAACGTGACCAGATTCGACTTGCATGTGAAGCGGTAAAGGGCAGATGTCAGTGTGATGGGTTGTACCCACAACCTTCGCCAGAGTTCGATTCCCGAGTGATCCATGAGAGCCTTTGTTCATTTCTGTGTTGCAGATTGTTGCACTTTTGGAGCATTTTATTATTTGTGATATAGCTGTTCGTACTGTTGACGGTTATTAGATGTACCACGGCCTAAATTCACTGCCAGAAGTGTGGCTTTATCGTAACATTGCATTACAGAGGTGATCTGGAGGTGACTACTCCTGGAGAAGGGTATTAAACCCAGCCTCTTAAATCGTGGTGAAAGCTTGACCAGTCATCGCAACTTTTTGTATGAACCTCAGCACTTCTGCACTCACCCTGTGAAGCTGTGCACTTATTTTTATTTTAGGCAGGTTGACATTAAGAATGTTTCATAGAGTTTTTGTTTCCGTGTCGACTTTGATATAATGGTGAGAGGCCTTTATGGATATAGTGATCCACAAATCCAGTCATGGGTCCATATATTTCTAAGTTGGTTTCAGCAGCTACTGATGATTTAAAAAAAATCTTTACACTTAAGTTTAATGTACATAAACGTAAAAATTTTCTTCGAAAAAAAAACTTTTTCTTTTTACGTAGTGGTATGGGGCGTATACCAGCAGGACTGGTGATAGAGGAAAGCATGCTTGTGCTCACATTTTTCTTAGCTTAGCTCAAACCGTTCTGGATTATCCGCAGCTTCGTGGTAAGATCGTCCGCCCATACACCCATCATGTACCTGATTGGCTTATTATTGGTAAATCCTTCCTAGTGAGGTTGCTTGTTAATATAACAGATAGTATTTTTCGTATAGTTCCAGTGTTTAAGTGTGAAATACATGACAGGTGCATGAATTTTTGTTCTTTTGTTTTGAGAACAATTGGTTTCCGTTTTGGGGGTAAATTACTGATGATACCCGAAGTGCTGTCTCTTGGTAATGTTGGAGAATTTTGCATCAAAACAGTGCAATGCGGATGTACATAAGTTGAACCTTTCACGTGCGAATACCACAGTGTATGTGTGGCAGATCAACGCCATAGGGATGTTACTAAGGAGCAGTGTATTGAAAAACGATCTTGCAAGTCGAAATCAGTTTGTGGATGAGGTTATAGAGAAAATGAAGACCTCATTGTGTGTGGACTGTTGATATATGTATATGTTTATAAGATATTGTTGAATTTAATTTCATTGTTGAATGTAAATATTATTATATATGTTTTATGACTTAGCTGTAAATACGAGTATATTGTCATTTTTTACTGTACATATTTCTATGTACGTTTAAATGTGTAAATAATGGGGAGCTGACAAAGACTTGCTGATTAATAACATTTCTGTGATGACTTAATGAATCCAATTGACATAGTATAATGTTTTAGTAGAATAAGTACAGGCGAAAAACCTGTTGTAGTCTTGTGTACCTCTTTGAACGTGAAGCTGTAGGAAAAACTAATAAAAAAGAATTAGATTTATTTGATTGTAATTAATACGAAGATATTTTCCTTATATATATATATATATATATATATATATATATATATATATATATATATATATATATATATATATATATATATGTGTGTGTGTGTGTGTGTGTGTGTATATTAATTTGATAGTTTTTTCTAATAATGGTTTTTCTTGGTTCTTCGCCATTATTTCCCACTGTACACTTGACTGGGAATCATATTATGTCACGCCTGTTATAGCTTGGGAAGAAGCAACATCTGATACATTAACTAAGATTTTCTTAATCAATAGATACGAGAAGTGCTAATTCAGATTTCTGTTAAGGGAGCCTTTCACTATTAATGAATTAAATGGTGATTTGTTTTATCAGTTGTTTTTCGGATGTTTTTATTTTCAATTACCTCGTGGTCCTCACTGTTAGTGGTCTATCTTTATCTGTTAATTTTCCGCTCATGATTTTTCCATTTTTTTTTATCATACAGCTGAAAAGTTGTGTTAGTCCTTTTTAATCATATTTCTTCCTCAGAAAATCCCAGAAGGTAGCCCAGGTTAAGTATGCGTGGTAAGGTTTTAGTGGTTATTTTACTCTTTCAACGCCTCCGATCATGCGAGATTCCTTTTCTTTCTTTGTTTAGACTTTTCAACGGCAACTCCTTATCTCTTCAATAAAAGTGAACTCGTGATAAGAAAAAAGGCGTGGTCAAAATATTTTGTTTTGATCCATTGATATGCATGTCCTCTCCCAACAAAACATTCCCTAGTCGGTAATGTTTGTTTGTATTTTAATGTTAAGGCACAAGAGAGCATGCTTAGACGTTGCTAATGCTCTGTGGTCCGTTGCAATGAATTTTTTTTTTCTATATGCGTTGTGAATCATATATGAGATTATGGTGGGACGGTAAGACTTTCATGTGACGGAGGCCGTTGTTTTCCGGGGAAGATGTCAAATGAAAGTAAACAAGCAACCCTCTGTGCAGGTCATGGACCGTCTGCCAGAGATAGATTAAACTTCAAAGTTTACCCTTTTTTTTTTTTTTTTACAGTTATACTCGGTGACCCTGCTACTCATGTCAGTGGATCTGAGCTGTTAAAAAGATTTTCATTACCAATATAATGCTTTTACCGTCATCAGCAGGTACTCATTTGATCACAAGGGAGGGAGATCTCGGCTTTTGATCGTTTCACAAGGCAATGAATTCAAGTTTTTGCCTTACAGTGTACTCACGACGTTCAGAAGCCGTAGGAACTGGAGCGAGGGCTGCGGTAACCAGCGTTGTAAATAGGTACGGCTTTTATAATGTGTTGGCTAGATTTTGACATTTAATACTTCAATAAGAGTAGCACAGCCAAGCACCCGTAGCATTAGCATTACCGTCTGAGTGGCATGTGTAATCATGCTAATAGCTTGTAGTTACTCCTAGGGTTTCATTGAAATCGTGACACTGTTCATAGGATCTTATGCCTTGAATAAGAAATATGCTTTTCCAAACTAATATCATCAATAGGAAATGTTAATGATTAGGGTAATGAGAGAATTTCAATGAAACCCAAAGAATGCTAAAATACAGACGCTCGCTCTTAGTAGTATCCTTGTTTCAGTATTTACAGAGAAAGTTGACTTGCTTCTCTGCAGATTGTAGAAAATGCAGAGCCCAGATTTGTAATTGTAATGCACTTAATTATTATACCATCCTGCCACCTTTTACACATAGAGGCTCAATTTTTTACTCCATTTGGGGTCCTTAATCATTAAACATGAAATTGGATCATAATAAAAAGAGATCTTTCGGTCCTTTTTATGTATACTTTACAATTAGATAAATGAAAATGATGTATTGTAGTGTTAGCAATTTCGTAATATATTTAACAATGATATAACCTAGACTTTTATGCATGTATAAGTAGTGTCTTCCTTCAGAGGTTTTGATCACACCTTCCAGAATACTATTTCAGTTTTTGAACAATGAAAACAAAATATAAGAACGTGAATAGTTATGAGGCATATATGTTTTCTGTTTTGTGAAAAAAGGAGTACATACCCATTCAGCCATTTTAGTTTTGATATTCTTTAAGGTTTGGTTTGCTTACCAGGTAAAAATAAGGGAATACACACCCATTTACTCATTTTAAGTCTTCATTTTCCATCATTTTAGGTTTGCCATACAGAACCTGTTCCCAATGGTTGTGTTTTCCATCACCGAACTTGACAAGCTCCTTGAGTTTTGGAGAGTTCTGCTTAAATTGGTTTCAGTGGTTGCTGTTAATGTTTAGTTCCTCAAGAGTAATGTTCGCTAGGGCTAGGAGTGATGGAAATGTTGAATGTTTTGAGGTTTTATATATATTTTGATTTTCATCAAGGTTTGAGCCATGCTTGTGGTACCAGAATAATTATTCCTTGATGCTTTACAAAAACTACTTTTGCTTTCATTGTTGGACATATGTGTACTCCTAGATCCGAGAGAGATACCAAAAGTTTCCTCTATAGTCTAGTTGCTTGAACTGAGTTTTTTAAAACCCAACTACACAAGCCTTCACAGTGGTCTTGAATAGGGTCTATCAGTTTGTATTTGATTTGTTCTGTAGTGCAGCTGATGTATACAAAATCATTCCTGTCAGAACATTGTTGTGTACATTATTTTGCTATCCTGTTTTTGTCTGTTCATTCATGTGATTATATTGATGCAACAGACCTTGGAGATTCTTCGTAGCTCTGACCTTTCTAAGAAGCTTTCATTTGAAGCACTGAGAAAATACATGCATTCAAACCAAACTGCATTTTGTTTATTTGATCATTATCTTCATTTGGCTGGGTTAAACTCAAGCTGAAAGGAGGTTAATGAATTCTAGCAAGAAATCTTTACAGTAGATCCACAGCAGTTGCCCATGTTACCAGACTGCAGTAGTCTTTTTCTTTTAGAATTGTTCAAACAGCTGAGGTGTTCATTGGTCATTTTGATTATTAAATAGACCAGTTGATGGCATTGTGTACACGAGGTTCCAAATGTATAATGTAACACGCCATCTCTAAATAGAAGAAATGAAGATGTGTGCATTTAGGTCTCTGTATGAGGATAATACTTATGACAGTTAGTTAACAAATACTTGTGTTCATTCTAGGAGGCATAGGTACATAGTGACAAAAGTACATGTGCATCATTCCTTAATCACTTAGTTTACTGTTTAGTTACATATGGTAATAAAACACCACGGGAAATCTTACTGTATGATGCATTTCATAGTAAATGAAGGTTAGCAATAATGATGTTGATACTAAGAGGCAATATTTGAACTAAACAGAGAACACAGATGGACAAACATTGGATTATAATACATTGCAAAACATGCACAGTACGTACTTTGAAGAAATGAAAACACTCCTTTGTTGCCAAGTACAGCAAGCAGTATTTTTTTCAGCACAGTTTTAAAATGCTTGGCTACTATGTTGGTTGGTGTATTTTGGATATTTGTGAAAATGGTTCTCCAGTTGATAAAAACATGAACCAAAATTGGTAGTGGTTAGTGGTCAATTGGTGTAAAATGTCACAGAAAACAAGGACACTCATGATATCAGGAAACAAGACAGTCACAGACAGACTGAATGAGGCTATCATGGTTAATGTTTTGTGTCAGATATATATTAGCTTGACTACCTATTATTATTCAGATTTGCAGCACATTAAGAATTGCAAATTTTTCTCAACCATGCTGCTGGGCAGCTCATAAGGTTTCCATCTGTAATTGGTTATATTGTCTAATGTGTTTCCAAGTTTTGATTCGATTGTAAGGTTCTCAAGACTGTTTTGAAGATCGACATGAAATATAATTGTTGCGAAAGGTACACGGTTTTAATATTTTATTTTCATTGTTCGAATATGTCTTGCAGAATCATAGTGTTATTAGCTAGACAATAAATATATATAGATGCTAGAAAAAGCACAAACAAACAAACAAGAATTCCTATATTTTTTCCGTACTGTATAAGTAGTGGTGTATAATGACATTAAAATACTGTATTTATATAAGTATGAATTTTTGTAAGATGCAAGTTTCATACAATAACTGTTTCTTCTTTTCATACCAATACATATATATTAATTGTCTCCGCCAGTTAGAAGTTGCACTTTGAGTAAATAGTCACCTTTGACAAGACTGTATTTATTTTTGAAGTACAGTCTCGTCAGAACTTCTGATCCCAGAGGAGTCTCTTAATTCCCCTCCACAAGAAGTAGCACAGCCTTAAGCATAACATACCTCTGTCCTTGTGCTACCTCGCTAACGCGGGAGACAGCAACAAAGTATAATAAATATAGATATAATAACATTTCCACGTATACATCCATATACATACACAGACATATACATACACATGTACATATTCATACTTGCTGCCTTCATCCATTCCCGTTGCCACCCTGCCACACTTGAAATAGCATTCCCCCCCTTGCGAGGTAGCACTAGAAAAAGACAGAAAAGGCCCCATTCGTTCACACTCAGTCTCTCGCTGTCATGTGTAATGCACCAAAACAACAGCTCCCTTTCCATATCCAGGCCCCACAAAACTTTCCATGGTTTACCCCAGACGCTTCACATGCCCTGTTTCAATCCATTAACTGCACGTCGACCCTGGTATACCACATCGTTCTAATTCACTTTATTCTTTGCATGCCTTTCACCCTCCTGTATGTTCAGGCCCTGATCACTCAGCATCTTTTTCACATCATCCTTCCACCTCCAGTTTGGTCTCCTGCTTTCCTCGTTCCCCCTACCTCTGACACATGTATCCTCTTTGTCAATGTTTCCTCACTCATTTTCTCCAAGTGATCAAACCATTTCAACACACCCTTTGCTCTCTCAACCACACTCTTTTTATTACCGCACATCTCTCTTACCCTTTCATTACTTACTCAATCAAACCACCTCACACCACATATTGTCCTCTAACATTTCATTTCAACACATCCACCCTCCTCCGCACAACCCTATCTATAGCCCATGCCTCCCAACCATATATCATTGTTGGAACCAGTATTCCTACAAACATACCCATTTTTGCTCCAAGATAACATTCTCGCCTTCCACACATTCTTCAACCCTCCCAGAGCCTTTGCCCCCTCCCCCACCCTGTGACTCACTTCTGCTTCCATGGTTCCATCTGCTGATAATCTCCCAGATATCTAAAGCACTTCACTTCCTCTGGTTTTTTCCATTCAGAGTTACCTCCCAATTAACTCGCCCCTCAACCCTACTGACCCTAATAACCTTGCTCTTCTTCACATTTACTCAGCTTTCTTTTTTGCACACTTTACTAAACTCAGTCACCAACTTCAGCAGTTTTTCACCCAAATCTGCAACCAGACCTGTATCATCAGCTAACAACAACTGACTCACTTCCCAATCCCTCTCATCCACAACATATTGCATACCTTTTTTTTTTTTTTTTTCCCAAAAGAAGGTACAGAGAAAGGGGCCAGGTGAGGATATTCCCTCTAAGGCCTAGTCCTCTGTTCTTAACACTACCTCGCTAATGCGGGAAATGGCAAATAGTATGAAAAAAAAAGAATATATGTATATGTCTATATATGTATACGTTGAAATGTAGAAATATGTATATGTGCATTTGTGGGTGTTTATGTATATACATGTGTATGTAGGTGGGTTGGGCCATACATTCATCTGTTTCCTTGCACTATCTCGCTAAGGCTTGAGGCAGTGACCAAGTATAATAAATGAAATGAAATATATATTTTTTTCGGGTGAGAAACTGTGGAAATTGGTGACTGAGTTTGGTAAAGTATGTGAAAGAAGAAAGCTGAGAGTAAATGTGAATATATATATATATATATATATATATATATTTTTTTTTTTTCCGCTGTCTCCCGCGTTTGCGAGGTAGCGCAAGGAAACAGACGAAAGAAATGGCCCAACCCACCCCCATACACATGTATATACATACGTCCACACACGCAAATATACATACCTACACAACTTTCCATGGTTTACCCCAGACGCTTCACATGCCCTGATTCAATCCACTGACAGCACGTCAACCCCGGTATACCACATCGATCCAATTCACTCTATTCCTTGCCCTCCTTTCACCCTCCTGCATGTTCAGGCCCCGATCACACAAAATCTTTTTCACTCCATCTTTCCACCTCCAATTTGGTCTCCCACTTCTCCTCGTTCCCTCCACCTCCGACACATATATCCTCTTGGTCAATCTTTCCTCACTCATTCTCTCCATGTACCCAAACTATTTCAAAACACCCTGTTCTACTCTCTCAACCACACTCTTTTTATTTCCACACATCTCTCTTACCATTACGTTACTTACTCGATCAAACCACCTCACACCACACATTGTCCTCAAACATCTCATTTCCAGCACATCCATCCTCCTGCGCACAACTCTATCCATAGCCCACGCCTCGCAACCATACAACATTGTTGGAACCACTATTCCTTCAAACATACCCATTTTTGCTTTCCGAGATAATGTTCTCGACTTCCACACATTCTTCAAGGCTCCCAGGATTTTCGCCCCCTCCCCCACCCTATGATCCACTTCCACTTCCATGGTTCCATCCGCTGCCAGATCCACTCCCAGATATCTAAAACACTTTACTTCCTCCAGTTTTTCTCCATTCAAACTTACCTCCCAGTTGACTTGACCCTCAACCCTACTGTACCTAATTACCTTGCTCTTATTCACATTTACTCTTAACTTTCTTCTTTCACACACTTTACCAAACTCAGTCACCAGCTTCTGCAGTTTCTCACATGAATCAGCCACCAGCGCTGTATCATCAGCGAACAACAACTGACTCACTTCCCAAGCTCTCTCATCCCCAACAGACTTCATACTTGCCCCTTTCCAAAACTCTTGCATTCACCTCCCTAACAACTCCATCCATAAACAAATTAAACAACCATGGAGACATCACACACCCCTGCCACAAACCTACATTCACTGAGAAGCAATCACTTTCCTCTCTTCCTACACGTACACATGCCTTACATCCTCGATAAAAACTTTTCACTGCTTCTAACAACTTGCCTCCCACACCATATATTCTTAATACCTTCTACAGAGCATCTCTATCAACTGTATCATATGCCTTCTCCAGATCCATAAATGCTACATACAAATCCATTTGCTTTTCTAAGTATTTCTCACATACATTCTTCAAAGCAAACACCTGATCCACACATCCTCTACCTCTTCTGAAACCACACTGCTCTTCCCCAATCTGATGCTCTGTACATGCCTTCACCCTCTCAATCAATACCCTCCCATATAATTTACCAGGAATACTCAACAAACTTATACCTCTGTAATTTGAGCATTCACTCTTATCCCCTTTGCCTTTGTACAATGGCACTATGCATGCATTCCGCCAATCCTCAGGCACCTCACCATGAGTCATACATACATTAAATAACCTTATCAACCAGTCAACAATATAGTCACCCCCTTTTTTAATAAATTCCACTGCAATACCATCCAAACCTGCTGTCTTGCCGGCTTTCATCTTCCGCAAAGCTTTTACTACCTCTTCTCTGTTTACCAAATCATTTTCCCTAACCCTTTCACTTTGCACACCACCTCGACCAAAACACCCTATATCTGCCACTCGATCATCAAACACAATCAACAAACCTTCAAAATACTCACTCCATCTCCTTCTCACATCACCACTACTTGTTTTCACCTCCCTATTTGCGCCCTTCACTGAAGTTCCCATTTGCTCCCTTGTGTTACGCACTTTATTTACCTCCTTCCAGAACATCTTTTTATTCTATTATTATATATATATATATATATATATATATATATATATATATATATATATATATATATATATATATATATATTTGGTAAATAGAGAAGAGATAGTAAAAGCTTTACGGAAGATGAAAGCTGGCAAGGCAGCAGGTTTGTATGGTATTGCAGTGGAATTTATTAAAAAAGGGGGTGACTGTATTGTTGACTGGTTGGTAAGGTTATTTAATGTATGTATGATTTATGGTGAGGTGCCTGAGGATTGGCGGAATGCTTGCATAGTGCCATTGTACAAAGGCAAAGGGGATAAGAGTGAGTGCTCAAATTACAGAGGTATAAGTTTGTTGAGTATTCCTGGTAAATTATATGGGAGGGTATTGATTGAGAGGGTGAAGGCATGTGCAGAGCATCAGATTGGGGAAGAGCAGTGTGGTTTCAGAAGTGGTAGAGGATGTGTGGATCAAGTGTTTGCTTTGAAGAATGTATGTGAGAAATAGAAAAACAAATGGATTTGTATGTAGCATTTATGGGTCTGGAGAAGGCATATGATACAGTTGATAGAGATGCTCTGTGGAAGGTTTTAAGAATATATGGTGTGGGAGGCAAGTTGTTAGAAGCAGTGAAAAGTTTTTATCGAGGATGTAAGGCATGTGTACGTGTAGGAAGAGAGGAAAGTGATTGGTTCTCAGTGAATGTAGGTTTGCGGCAGGGGTGTGTGATGTCTCCATGGTTGTTTAATTTGTTTGTGGATGGAATTGTTAGGGAGGTGAATGCAAGAGTTTTGGATGAGAGAGCTTGGGAAATGAGTCAGTTGTTGTTCGCTGATGATACAGCACTGGTGGCTGATTCATGTAAGAAACTGCAGAAGCTGGTGACTGAGTTTGGTAAAGTGTGTGAAAGAAGAAAGTTAAAAGTAAATGTGAATAAGAGCAAGGTTATTAGGTACAGTAGGGTTGACGGTAAAGTCAATTGGGAGGTAAGTTTGAATGGAGAAAAACTGGAGGAAGTAAAGTGTTTTAGATATCTGGGAGTGGATCTGGCAGCAGATGGAACCATGGAAGCGGAAGTGAATCATTGGGTGGGGGAGGGGGCGAAAATTCTGGGAGCCTTGAAGAATGTTTGGAAGTCGAGAACATTATCTCGGAAAGCAAAAATGGGTATGTTTGAAGGAATAGTGGTTCCAACAATGTTGTATGGTTGCGAGGCGTGGGCTATGGATAGAGTTGTACGCAGGAGGGTGGATGTGCTGGAAATGAGATGTTTGTGGACAATGTGTGGTGTGAGGTCGTTTGATCGAGTAAGTAATGTAAGGGTAAGAGAGATGTGTTAATAAAAAGAGTGTGGTTGAGAGAGCAGAAAAGGGTGTTTTAAAATGGTTTGGTCACATGGAATGAATGAGTGAGGAAAGATTGACCAAGAGGATATATGTGTCAGAGGTGGAGGGAACGAGGAGAAGTGGGAGACCAAATTGGAGGTGGAGAGATGGAGTGAAAAAGATTTTGAGTGATCGGGGCCTGAACATGCAGGAGGGTGAAAGGCGTGCAAGGAATAGAGTAAATTGGAACGATGTGGTATACCAGGGTCGATGTGCTGTCAATGGATTGAATCAAGGCATGTGAAGCGTCTGGGGTAAACCATGGAAAGTTGTGTGGGGCCTGGATGTGGAAAGGGAGCTGTGGTTTCGGTGCATTATTACATGACAGCTAGAGACTGAGTGTGAACGAATGGGGCCTTTGGTGTCTTTTCCTAGCGCTACCTCGCACACATGAGGGGGGAGGGGGTTGTTATTCCATGTGTGGCGAGGTGGTGATGGGAACAAATAAAGGCAGACAGTATGAATTATGTACATGTGTATATATGTTATGTGTATGTCTGTGTGTGTATATATATGTGTACATTGAGATGTATAGGTATGTATATTTGCGTGTGTGGACGTGTATGTATATACATGTGTATGTGGGTGGGTTGGGCCATTCTTTCATCTGTTACCTTGCACTACCTCGCTAACGCAGGAGACAGCGACAAAGCAAAATAAATAAATAAATAAATATATATATATATATATATATATATATATATATATATATATATATATATATATATATATATATATATATCTTCAAAATACTCACTCCTTCTCCTTCTCACATCACCACTACATGTTATCACCTCCCCATTAACCCCCTTCACTGATGTTCCCATTTGTTCCCTTGTCTTACACACTTTATTTACCTCCTTCCAAAACAACTTTTTATTCTCCCTAAAATTTGATGATACTCTCTCACCCCAACTCTCATTTGCCCTCTTTTTCACTTCTTGCACCTTTCTCTTGACCTCCTGCCTCTTTCTTTTATACATCTCCCACTCATTTGCATTATTTCCCTGCAAAAATTGTCCAAATGCCTCCCTCTTCTCTTTCACTAATAATCTTACTTCTTTATCCCACCACTCACTACCCTTTCTAATCTGCCCACCTCCCACGCTTCTCATGCCACAAGCGTCTTTTGCGCAAGCCATCACTACTTCCCTAAATTTATCCCATTCCTCCTCCACTCCCCTTACGTCCTTTGTTCTCACCTTTTTCCATTCTGTACTCAGTCTCTCTTGGTACTTCCTCACGCAAGTCTCCTTCCTAAGCTCACTTACTCTCACCACTCTCTTTACCCCAACATTCTGTCTTCTTTTCTGAAAACCTCTACAAATCTTCACCTTCACCGCAAGATAATGATCCAGTTGCACCTCTCAGCACATTAACATCCAAGTCTCTCTTTCAAGCGCCTGTCAGTTAACACAATCCAATAACGCTCTCTGGCCATCTCTCCTACTTACATACTTATACTTATGTATATCTCTCCTTTTAAACCAGGTATTCCCAGTCATCAGTCCTTTTTCAGCAAACAAATCTACAAGCTCTTCACTATTTCCATTTACAACACTGAACACCCCATGTACACCAATTATTACCTCAACTGCCACATTACTCACCTTTGCATTCAAATCACCCATCACTATAACCCGGTCATGTGCATCAAAACTACTAACACACACTGTTTGATGATAGAGTAGCAGATATAGGATGTTTTAGTTGAGGTGGTGTGCAAAGTGAGAGGGTTAGGGAGAATGATTTGGTAAACAGAGAAGAGGTAGCAAAAGCTTTGCGGAAGATAAAAGCCGGCAAGGCAGCGGGTTTGGATGATATTGCAGTGGAATTTATTAAAAAAGGGGGTGAGTGTGTTGTTGACTGTTTGGTAAGGTTATTTAATGTACGTATGACTTATGGTGAGGTGCCTGAGGATTGGCGGAATGCTTGCATAGTGCCATTGTACAAAGGCAAAGGGGATAAGAGTGAGTGCTCAAATTACAGAGGTATAAGTTTGTTGAGTATTCCTGGTAAATTATATGGGAGGGTATTGATTGAGAGGGTGAAGGCATGTACAGAGCATCAGATTGGGGAAGAGCAGTGTGGTTTCAGAAGTGGTAGAGGATGTGTGGATCAGGTGTTTGCTTTTAAGAATGTATGTGAGAAATACTTAGAAAAGCAAATGGATTTGTATGTAGCATTTATGGATCTGGAGAAGGCATATGATACAGTTGATAGAGATGCTCTGTGGAAGGTATTAAGAATATATGGTGTGGGAGGCAAGTTGTTAGAAGCAGTGAAAAGTTTTTATCGAGGATGTAAGGCATGTGTACATGTAGGAAGAGAGGAAAGTGATTACTTCTCAGTGAATGTAGGTTTGTGGCAGGGGTGTGTGATGTCTCTATGGTTGTTTAATTTGTTTATGGATGGGGTTGTTAGGGAGGTCAATGCAAGAGTTTTGGAAAGAGGGGCAAGTATGAAGTCTGTTGTGGATGAGAGAGCTTGGGAAGTGTCAGTTGTTGTTCGCTGATGATACAGCGCTGGTGGCTGATTCATGTGAGAAACTGCAGAAGCTGGTGACTGAGTTTGGTAAAGTGTGTGAAAGAAGAAAGTTAAGAGTAAATGTGAATAAGAGCAAGGTTATTAGGTACGGTAGGGTTGAGGGTCAAGTCAATTGGGAGGCAAGTTTGAATGGAGAAAAACTGGAGGAAGTAAAGTATTTGAGATATCTGGGAGTGGATCTGGCAGCGGATGGAACCATGGAAGCGGAAGTGGATCATAGGGTTGGGGAGGGGGCAAAAATCCTGGGAGCCTTGAAGAATGTGTGGAAGTCGAGAACATTATCTCGGAAAGCAAAAATGGGTATGTTTGAAGGAATAGTGGATCCAACAATGTTGTATGGTTGCGAGGTGTGGGCTATGGATAGAGTTGTGCGCAGGAGGATGGATGTGCTGGAAATGAGATGTTTGAGGACAATGTGTGGTGTGAGGTGGTTTGATCGAGTAAGCAACGTAAGGGTAAGAGAGATGTGTGGAAATAAGAAGAGCGTGGTTGAGAGAGCAGAAGAGGGTGTTTTGAAATGGTTTGGGCACATGGAGAGAATGAGTGAGGAAAGATTGACCAAGAGGATATATGTGTTGGAGGTGGAGGGAACGAGGAGAAGTGGGAGACCAAATTGGAGGTGGAAAGATGGAGTGAAAAAGATTTTGTGTGATCGGGGCCTGAACATGCAGGAGGGTGAAAGGAGGGCAAGGAATAGAGTGAATTGGATCGATGTGGTATACCGGGGTTGACGTTCTGTCAGTGGATTGAATCAGGGCATGTGAAGCATCTGGGGTAAACCATGGAAAGCTGTGTAGGAATGTATATTTGCGTGTGTGAACGTATGTATATACGTGTGTGAGGGGGTGGGTTGGGCCATTTCTTTCGTCTGTTTCCTTGCGCTACCTCGCAAACGCGGGAGACAGCGACAAAGCAAAAAAAAAAAAAATATATATGTATATATATATATCCCTGGGGATAGGGGAGAAAGAATACTTCCCGCGTATTCCCTGCATGTCGTAGAAGGTGACTAAAAGGGGAGGGAGCGGGGGGCTGGCAATCCTCCCCTCATTTTTATTTTTTTTTTAATTTTCCAAAAGAAGGAACAGAGAATTGGGCCAGGTGAGGATATTCCCTCAGAGGCCCAGTCCTCTGTTCTTAATGCTACCTTGCTAATGCGGGAAATGGCGAATAGTTTGAAAGAAAAGAAAGATATATATATATATATATATATATATATATATATTTGTTTATGGATGGGGTTGTTAGGGAGGTAAATGCAAGAGTTTTGGAAAGAGGGGCAAGTATGAAGTCTGTTGGGGATGAGAGAGCTTGGGAAGTGTCAGTTGTTGTTCGCTGATGATACAGCGCTGGTGGCTGATTCATATGAGAAACTGCAGAAGCTGGTGACTGAGTTTGGTAAAGTGTGTGGAAGAAGAAAGTTAAGAGTAAATGTGAATAAGAGCAAGGTTATTAGGTACAGTAGGGTTGAGGGTCAAGTCAATTGGGAGGTGAGTTTGAATGGAGAAAAACTTGAGGAAGTGAAGTGTTTTAGATATCTGGGAGTGGATCTGGCAGCGGATGGAACCATGGAAGCGGAAGTGGATCATAGGGTGGGGGAGGGGGCGAAAATTCTGGGGGCCTTGAAGAATGTGTGGAAGTCGAGAACATTATCTCGGAAAGCAAAAATGGGTATGTTTGAAGGAATAGTGGTTCCAACAATGTTGTATGGTTGCGAGGCGTGGGCTATGGATAGAGTTGTGCGCAGGAGGATGGATGTGCTGGAAATGAGATGTTTGAGGACAATGTGTGGTGTGAGGTGGTTTGATCGAGTGAGTAACGTAAGGGTAAGAGAGATGTGTGGAAAAAAAAGAGCGCTGTTGAGAGAGCAGAAGAGGGTGTTTTGAAGTGGTTTGGGCACATGGAGAGAATGAGTGAGGAAAGATTGACCAAGAGGACATATGTGTCGGAGGTGGAGGGAATGAGGAGAAGTGGGAGACCAAATTGGAGGTGGAAAGATGGAGTGAAAAAGATTTTGAGTGATCGGGGCCTGAACATGCAGGAGGGTGAAAGGCGTGCAAGGAGTAGAGTGAATTGGAACGATGTGGTGTACCGGGGTCGACGTGCTGCCAATGGATTGACCCAGGGCATGTGAGGCATCTGGGGTGAACCATGGAAGGTTCTGTGGGGCCTGGATGTGGAGAGGGAGCTGTGGTTTCGGTGCATTATTACATGACAGCTAGAGACTGAGTGTGAATGAATGTGGCCTTAGTTGTCTTTTCTTAGCGCTACCTCACGCACATGTGGGGGGGAGGAGATGTTATTTCATGTGTGGCGGGGTGGCGATGGGAATGAATAAAGGCAGACTATGAATTATGTACATGTGTATATATGTATATGTTTGCGTGTGTGTATATATATGCATACGTTGAGATGTATAGGTATGTATATGTGCGTGTGTGGACGTGTATGTATATACATGTGTATGTGGGTGGGTTGGGCCATTCTTTCGTCTGTTTCCTTGCACTACCTCCCTAATGCAGGAGACAGCGACAAAAAATATATATATATATATATATATATATATATATATATATATATATATATATATATATATATATATATTATCCCTGGGGATAGGGGAGAAAGAATACTTCCCACGTATTCCCTGCGTGTCGTAGAAGGCGACTAAAAGGGGAGGGAGCGGGGGGCTGGAAATCCTCCCCTCTCGTTTTTTTTTTTTTCCCCAAAAGAAGGAACAGAGAATTGGGCCAGGTGAGGGTATTCCCTCAAGGCCCAGTCCTCTGTTCTTAACGCTACCTCGCTAATGCGGGAAATGGCGAATAGTTTGAAAGAAAAGATATATATATATATATATATATATATATATATATATATATATATATATATATATATATATATATATATATTTTTTTTTTCCATACTATTCGCCATTTCCCGCGATACCGAGGTAGCGTTAAGAACAGAGGACTGGGCCTTTGAGGGAATACCCTCACCTGGCCCCCTTCTCTGTTCCTTCTTTTGAAAAAAAAAAAAAAAAAGAGAGGGGAGGATTTCCAGCCCCCCCACTCCCTTCCCTTTTAGTCGCCTTCTACGACACGCAGGGAATACGTGGGAAGTATTCTTTCTCCCCTATCCCCCTATATATATATATATATATATATATATATATATATATTCATGGAAACAGACGAAAAAATGCAATTGAGTGGGAGATGTATAAAAGAAAGAGACAGGAGGTCAAGAGAAAGGTGCAAGAGGTGAAAAAGAGGGCAAATGAGAGTTGGGGTGAGAGAGTATCATTAAATTTTAGGGAGAATAAAAAGATGTTCTGGAAGGAGGTAAATACAGTGCGTAAGACAAGGGAGCAAATGGGAACTTCTGTGAAGGCCGCAAATGGGGAGGTGATAACAAGTAGTGGTGATGTGAGAAGGAGATGGAGTGAGTATTTTGAAGGTTTGTTGAGTGTGTTTGATGATAGAGTGGCAGATATAGGGTGTTTTGGTCGAGGTGGTGTGCAAAGTGAGAGGGTTAGGGAAAATGATTTGGTAAACAGAGAAGAGGTAGTAAAAGCTTTACGGAAGATGAAAGCCGGCAAGGCAGCAGGTTTGGATGGTATTGCAGTGGAATTTATTAAAAAAGGGGGTGACTGTATTATTGACTGGTTGGTAAGGTTATTTAATGTATGTATGACTCATGGTGAGGTGCCTGAGGATTGGCGGAATGCGTGCATAGTGCCATTGTACAAAGGCAAAGGGGATAAGAGTGAGTGCTCAAATTACAGAGGTATAAGTTTGTTGAGTATTCCTGGTAAATTATATGGGAGGGTATTGATTGAGAGGGTGAAGGCATGTACAGAGCATCAGACTGGGGAAGAGCAGTGTGGTTTCAGAAGTGGTAGAGGATGTGTGGATCAGGTGTTTGCTTTGAAGAATGTATGTGAGAAATACTTAGAAAAGCAATTGGATTTGTATGTAGCATTTATGGATCTGGAGAAGGCATATGATAGAATTGATAGAGATGCTCTGTGGAAGGTATCAAGAATATATGGTGTGGGAGGCAAGTTGTTAGAAGCAGTGAAAACTTTCTATCGAGGATGTAAGGCATGTGTACGTGTAGGAAGAGCGTAAAGTGATTGGTTCTCAGTGAATGTAGGTTTGCGGCAGGGGTGTGTGATGTCTCCATGGTTGTTTAATTTGTTTATGGATGGGGGGGGGTTAGGGAGGTGAATGCAAGAGTTTTGGAAAGAGGGGCAAGTATGAAGTCTGTTGGGAATGAGAGAGCTTGGGAAATGAGTCAGTTGTTGTTCGCTGATGATACAGCGCTGGTGGCTGATTCATGTGAGAAACTGCAGAAGCTGGTGACTGAGTTTGGTAAAGTGTGTGAAAGAAGAAAGTTAAGAGTAAATGTGAATAAGAGCAAGGTAATTAGGTACAGTAGGGTTGAGGGTCAAGTCAATTGGGAGGTAAGTTTGAATGGATAAAAACTGGAGGAAGTAAAGTGTTTTAGATATCTGGGAGTGGACCTGGCAGCGGATGGAACCATGGAAGCGGAAGTGGATCATAGGGTGGGGGAGGGGGCGAAAATCCTGGGAGCCTTGAAGAATGTGTGGAAGTCGAGAACATTATCTCGGAAAGCAAAAATGGATATGTTTGAAGGAATAGTGGTTCCAACAATGTTGTATGGTTGTGAGGCATGGGCTATGGATAGAGTTGTGCGCAGGAGGGTGGATGTGCTGGAAATGAGATGTTTGAGGACAATGTGTGGTGTGAGGTGGTTTGATCGAGTAAGTAACGTAAGGGTAAGAGAGATGTGTGGAAATAAAAAAAGTGTGGTTGAGAGAGCAGAAGAGGGTGTTTTGAAATGGTTTGGGCACATGGAGAGAATGAGTGAGGAAAGATTGACCAAGAGGATATATGTGTCGGAGGTGGAGGGAACGAGAAGTGGGAGACCAAATTGGAGGTGGAAAGATGGAGTGAAAAAGATTTTGTGTGATCGGGGCCTGAACATGCAGGAGGGTGAAAGGAGTGCAAGGAATAGAGTGAATTGGATCGATGTGGTATACCGGGGTTGATGTGCTGTCAGTGGATTGAATCAGGGCATGTGAAGCGTCTGGGGTAAACCTTGGAAAGCTGTGTAGGTATGTATATTTGCGTGTGTGGACGTATGTATATACATGTGTATGGGGGTGGGTTGGGCCATTTCTTTCATCTGTTTCCTTGCGCTACCTCGCAAACGCAGGAGACAGCGACAAAGCAAAAAAAAAAAAAAAATCATGAAATTCAGCAAAGCAGTGGGTTTGAATGATATTGCAGTAGAATTTATTAAAAAAGGGAGGTGACTGTGTTGTTGATTGGTTGGTAAGGATTTTCATTGTATGTATGGATCATGGTGAAGTGCCTGAGGATTGGCAGAATGCATGCTTATTGCCATTGAACAAAGGCAAAGGGGATGAAGATGAGTGTTTAAACTTTAGATCCATAAATGCTACGTACAAATCCATTTGTTTTCTAAGTATTTCTCTTATACATTCTTCAAGGCAAACACCTGATCTACACATCCTCCACCACTTCTGAAACCACACTGATCTTCCCCAATCTGATGCTCTGTACATGCCTTCACCCTCTCAGTCTATACCCTCCTGTACAATTTCCCAGGAATACTCAACAAATTTATGCCTTCTTTATTTGAAGACTCACCTTTAACCCCTTTGCCTTTGTACAATGGCACTATGCATGCATTCTGCCAATCCTCAGGAACTTTACTTTGATCCATGCACACATTGCATATCCTTACCAACCAATCAATAACACAGTGGACCCCTTTCTTAATAAATTCTACCGCAACATCTTCCAAACCCGCCGTCTTGCTGGATTTCATCTTTTGCAAAGCTTTCACTACCTTTTTTCTCTTAATCAAACCATTCTCCCTGATCCTCTCACTTCGTACACTACCCCGACCAAAACACCCTGTATCTGCCACTCTATCAAACACAAACACATTCAACAAACCTTAAGAGTATATGGTGTGGGAGGTACGTTGCTAGGTGCAGTGAAAAGGTTTTACAAAGGATGTAAGGCATGTGTGCGAGTAAGGAGAGAGGAGAGGTGCAACTATGCTGTTTGTTGGGGATGAAAGGGCTTGGGAAGTGCATCAGTTGTTGTGGCTCTGGTGGCCAATTCGATAGAGAACCTGCAGAAGTTGGTGACTGAGTTTGGAAAAGTGTGTGAAAGGAGAAAGTTGAGAGTAAATGTAAGAGTAAGGTTATTAGGTTTAGTTGGGTTGAAGGATAAGTTAATTGGGATGTAAGTTTGAATGGAGAAAAATTGGAGGAAGTGAAATGTTTTGGATATCTGGGAGTGGATTTGGCAGCAAATGGAACCATGGAAGAGGAAGTGAGTCACAGGGTGAGGGAGGGGGTGAAGGTTTTGGGAACAATGTAGAATGTGTGGGAGAGAACGCTATCTCGGAGAAAAAATGGGTATGTTTGAAAGAATAGTAATTCTAACAATATTATATGGTTGCAAGGCATGGACTATGGATAGGATCGTATGGAGGAGGGTGATGTGTTGGAAATGAAGTGTTTGAGGACAATATGTGATGTGAGGTGGTTTGATCAACTAAGTAATGAAAGGGTAAGTGAGATGTGTGGAAGTAGTGTGATTCAGAGAGTGGAAGAGGGTATGTTGAAATTATTTGGACATATGGTGAGAATGAGTGAGGAAAGATTGACAAAGAGAATATATGTGTCAGAGGTGGAGGAATCAAGAAGTGGGAGACCACATTGGAGGTGGAATGATGGGGTGAATAAGATTTTGAGCGATCGGGGCGTGAACATGCAGTAGGGTGAGAGGTGCGCAAGGAATAGAGTGAATTGGAACAATGTTATATACTGGGGTCAACGTGCTGCGCTGTCAATTGACTGAACCAGGGCATGTGAAAAGTCTGGGGGAAACCTTGGAAAGGTCTGTGGGCCTGGATGTGGTTTTCAGGGCATTACACATGGCAGGTAGAAACTGAGTGTGAATGAATGTAGCCTTCTTTTGTCTGTTTTCCTGGCGCTACCTCACTGAAGCAGGGGGTAGCGATGCTTTTTGTGGGACAGGATAGCGATAGGAATGGATGAGGGCAAGTAAGTATGAATAAGTATGTGTATATATATGTCTTTGTATGTATATCTGTATATTTTGATGTGTATATGAGTTGATGGGCCATTCTTTGTCTGTTTCCTGGTGCTACCTTGCTGACGTGGGAAAACAGCGATCAAGTATAATACATAGTCATTCGTGTATCTTCCTTGAAATTGTCATCATTACGTGAAAGTAAACTTTGGAATTTACAGTGTTTCATTTTCCTTTGGAATACCTGGATATATATAATGTATATATAAAATGCTTCCTTTAACCAATAGATAATCAGTTATTATGATATGAATAAATAATTAAGGGACTTGGTGAACCCAAATAATATATCAGCACTAGATTTGTAATTATGAAAGGAAACAATCCTTATAAAGAGGTTTTCAAGAAAATCTGTTATCCTTAAAAAAATAATGCAGTACTGGAAATCCAGTTGAAACTAAAATTCTCAAACAATAAGGATAACATGGTTTGCATTCATAATAAATTAGCCAAGTTGCTTTATTGATTTATTTATGCATTACATTTTACATAACATGATAGAATTTTACAAGTATAGAGCGATAACTATCACAATGGCCGGCAACAGACCAAATGGCGGTATTAATCTTTTAACAAAAATAAAAAATAAAAAAATTAAAGACACCGGAGAGAGCTGACGAAATAATGGGGTAAATTCACACTAGTACCTTCCTTTATGCAATCTTGGGGAAAAAAAAAAGACCAGGGGCTCCATCTTCTGATTCACTGAGAAAAATATGCCTCTGAAATACCTTGACTGGATACCCTTATGACTGGTTAGGCATTGAAACATACTTTTCCCACTCCAATTAACGGTAAATGCTGATTCTAGGATTTTTTTTTTTTTTTTTTTTTTACATTGGTTTTGAGGCAGCTTGGTGGTACCTATTCTATATTGGAACACAATGAAAGTTTTGTAAATAACCTTTCAGATGTCATGTAGACAGTTAAAAACCAGTAACAGAGTAAAACTATGATATGATGAGTAACTGGATTAAAGAGGTTTCCTTGTTTTACACATGCATATTTCCCACTCAACCCTACATATTTCCCCAAATATACAAATGAATTTTTTTTTCTTTGTACCATGTAGTCCAAACATACTGTGATACCACTAGCCTTTGGTTATCATAGACATCTAGTACAAGAGTACTTGCACATACAATACACATTCATCCAGATTAATCATCAAGGCATAATTAGGAACATAATATATCAGGATGAAGGATGAAAAGTTGGCTAAGTTAGATCTTTCTGAAGAATTCAGCACTTCATACTTGTGAATACCAGAAGATATAAGCCATGGACAGTTAATTACAGAAAGTATTCTATTTCTTAAAAATACTACTAATTTCCATAAAACAAATAACCTTGTTTTGCTCCCACTGTCCATATTTCACCAGACTGTCAAGCAGAGGACACCAATAGATCTACCACCATATCTCCCCAGCTCTGTGTGACTATGTTAGCGAATCAGGTGTTTGAGGGGCTGGCACAGAACCAACCTCTTGCAATTTAATTCATAGCTGACCACCACAAAATCAAATCTAAAATGCTTTCAGGAGGACAACCGAAAATGAAGGAAAATCAGCACATACAAAACTAGGTAATATCTCACATGTCTAAAAAATGACATTAAAATACATACAATATAATCAAGATAAGCTGTGGTGATCTGTAGACTATCAATGTGGGTTGCCGTTCGTACCACGACGGGAACGGTGTGTCTGTGTTCTGCATAAATACACGGCACTTGCAGCAGAAGAGGAATATCAGTAAACAATGTACATGAATATGGTGGGAGCTATGTAATGCTTTGTGTATATAGCCTATTTCCACAGGAATGAATTCAGGGATTCCCTCTCTGATATTTTACTTCCATTTCAGAAAATAAGATAAACTGTGAATTTCATTTTTAATTCTGTAGCACCAAACTTTACGAAGATTCAATAACTAACAATTTTCCTTTTCTGAATTCTTTTTTTTTTTTCAACAACACTCAACAGGCCTAGGTCAAATTTAGAGATAAGGATACTTCAGGATACAGCTCCGATGAATTTTTTACATTTCTCTTTTCTCCCATAACATCTGGCCATAATTTGGCTGTTCAAAGGCAATATCCATAGAACAGTGCTTATCTGCAGATTAACACATACTGTTCCTGAAAAGTCACATTAATGCATTAGCTCACTTTCTTAAAAGTGGTGCTATATATATATATCACACCTGGCTACCGGCGGCTTCTGTCTCCCACAACCTACACCTGAGTGCCGGAACCCCAGAGTTCACACTCACGACTACACAATATCACATCACATTGGTTGGTGGCTCACAACACTCGCTTCTGCCACCCTACCCGTTGTTGCCACTTTAGTGTGTGGAAGCGATATGACTGTTGCCATCCGCTTAGCCCGAACCACCCGCAATGGATGACACTGCATAAGTGGAGCACCATACTCACTGTTTGTGTTCCTACCACTAGAGTCTTTCTCTCTACAGTCCACATATCACCAACACACTGGGTACCGCATAACTGACTTTATAGTTACAGTAACTGGTACATATATTCTTGACTCTGGCATTGTTTCAGTCACAACTTTGGCTTGACAGAATAGAACTCTTTATATATATATTTATATATAAACAAAAATTGTTCACAATGGAATATCTTCCAGCTGCACACTGGCACCACTCCCTTGACTGTATAGCTCTGTATGCTGCACAATCTCCCTGGCAGAGCATGTTAACAGAAGGTGGTTGTGGCAGCGAGTAGGAACACGGGAGTTTCTAGTGCTGTCTTGAGCCTCTGCCCCAATGCCCTCAAGCACCCAATCCACCTCATCACCACAATGCCCTTTCCACCCAAATGCCACATATGGGTGCTGTTGCTTACATCCCAGTATTGCAACTGTTCACATGTAACTTGCTGGTATAAGCAGTATAAAAAAATATAAATTACTGCAAGCAGTAAACTTGTTAAAACTTATTTTTTCTTATTTGAAAATCAATATTTTCCAATTAAAACGTGTCCATAGGACTCCTACTGCAGTTGTAATTTAATTTACTGTCATGGCTATTAAAAGCTGAGGTAACTGGCCCATGAAATTCCAAATGTGAAGTGGCCTGACTAATTGTCATGGATCACTGCTGACAAACTTAAGCCCTGTGGTCAATATGGCCATACTGGTGCTGGTGGCAGCTGTGGGCAATGGGCAGTAGTAGGCAGGTGGTGACAATCAAAGGGGGCTGGGCGACGCAGGGTGGAGCCAGGTAGGGGGTGTCGGGGCTGGACATGCCCCCTACAATGGGTGGCGTGTCATTATGAGCTGGTGGAAGAGTGTATGTTCCCAAGGCCCAATAGACCAGCAGAGAAGGGCTGCTGGTACCCCTGCTGCTGAGCAGCTGCTACAGCAGATGCTGCTGCAGCTGCTTGCTGCTGACTATTGGCTGACTGTCGACCACTCTTTGGAAGTGGTGGTGAAAGATAAGTATTGGAAGACAGCGTCAACACATCATTGCGGTCCTCCTTCCGGTATGCTAGACAACACCGAATGAATTGCTGAAAGTGGAGGTTATTACATTATGAAAAATATTCCTAAGAATACAGACCACAATACTGTGTATTAAAATTTATAGATATTTTCCCATACAGTCATCTTTTGTCTAAAAAATTCTATTTGCAAAAAGAAACCACATTTAGGCTCACCTTGGCCTCATTGCTGACCACTGGTTTGGGTGGAAACTGTACATCTGTAGCTTTGAGGATAGTATTTTCTTCTAGTATGGTTGCCTGGCTTTGGTTGTGACCGAACGGCTTCTTTCCGTATAGGCACTGGTAGAATATTACGCCCACAGACCAAACATCTACTTTACTAGAGATCTTGGGCGGCGTTTTACCTACAATGAAGCACTCTGGTGGTAGATACCTGCAAAGGAAAATGAAAAATCTGTGTAAGATGTGGTAATACATACAGATGAGAGTATTCTTCTGGAAGGACAATGGGACCATCTTCTTACCAAGGGAAAATGGATGATAAAAATTAATTGCTACTATGCATGACGTGGTAACCTTCCAAGTGAGGTTCAGTATGTGGTAACTATTTGCATATTAAAGAGAACAGCATGTGTGTGTGTGTATACAATTGTGATTACTAAGTACAATATAACATGCCCGTATTTGTCTATTTTCTCCACTCACTCTTCAATGCACTCACGATATTTGTCCCCCTTACCCATCCAAAAGCTCACTTTAGCTCCCATAGTACCATCCACTGCCAGGTCCACTCCTAGTAACTAAGACACTGTACTTCCAACAGGTTCTCTACATTCTAACTCATTCAAATTAACCTTTCTCTACCCTCTGCCAAACCTCGTAACCTTACTTTTATTCACATTCCCCTTTCACACGCTCTCCAAAACTCAGATGCCAGCTTCTGCAAGTTCTCACTTTGAGTGTGCCATCGGAGTTGCTCACCTACAAATATTAACATACTCACCTCTCATAACCCCAGACAGGCAGCAAACATATCTCAACCTCAAAAGGCTGTAGACAAGCCTGTCTCTTAAATTTACCAGTCCCATATACAGTTGGGTGCTCCATCCCCACCAAACACTGTGTATTATGTGGCTGTGTGGAAAATGTCAACCATGACTGTCTCTCCCAGAGTCACTATACCTCTCATCTTCAATGAAATGGACATTCATCTCTTATTTATACACTTAGTTGATATTAGTCATATTCAGCAAGAACATCAGCATAATTAGTGGGGTCAGAAATGAGTGACAGCAGCCTGCAGCTGTTGTGTTACACCCTCTGCATGATCAAGCACGACTCCATTAAAAGAGAAAAACATTAAACATTATGAATGATGCCAATTAGGTTTTCTATCACCACTATTTGCCTCCCAAGCTCTGGCCCAAGAGTTTTGAATGCAGTAATCATATATGTATCAGCCACAGTAAACCCTTATTCTTCCAAGAGACCACATATGTACCAACAGCAGTTTAAGAATAAAGGTTCCTGCAGCCCAAAGCTGTGCTACTTCCTGTACAGGGGAATGTCAACACTCTGGGGTGAGATGTACTCTGACGACTGTACTCCCAACGATACAACCTTGCCAAAAGTGGCTTTTAATTTGCAGTGTAAACAAGTGAGGGTGGAGTCCAGTGACACCAAGTGGAAGAAAGCATTAAAAATCTGAAAGGTGATTGGGATAATGCATGGAACAAAAGACACAGATAGTATCTCTGATGAATGTGCTTTGTTTAGTACTGCAAAAATCAAATAGCAAATGGATGATCACTTGCAAAACAGAAAATATTTAAGTGACAAACAAGTTGGGTTCATGCATTACAATCCCTAAAACTTGTATGATTGAGAGCTCTTTTTAAGCAGTGAGTTCTTTGAATGTCAATGGCCACTTTGCATCATCACACAAGGGCTCAGCAAAGAGGCTACTCAAAAAAGTTCATGAAATTGGGCTGCATGAGTGCAAAACTCACTCCCTATAACTTTACAAATAGGTAATTATAAACACATACATATTCAACTGTATATACATGCAAAATGTTACTAACCAGTAAGTGCCAGCCCCCTGAGAGGTAAGGTCCATCCCATAGTCAGGATGGTAGCTGTCCTCATCCATAACTTTACTGAGACCAAAGTCCGTGATTTTGACTTCCCCAAGAATATCACCGTCAGTTAACAATATGTTTCCTGAGGAAGAGAGTTATTTAGTCAATTGAAAAAATTCATGAAACATAACAATCATTTGTGACAAATGAATGGCAGCTGTGAATGATTATAAAGAAAAATTTTAGTGTATGTATGATAATAGTACATTCTTGATTCCTGGGTAACATGGTAGCAAATTTACTCTCTGGGAATTAGGTATCTGATTTTTAGGAGCTTGCAAGATCCAGGCTATAGACCCTAGTTCACCATAAGTAAATCTCACTAGGGAGATATACCAGAGTGTATTTGATCTCCATGGAAACAGGAACTAAGTTATGTATAAATACATATATATATGTGCTGGAAATGAGATATTTGAGGACAATATGTGGTGTGATCGAGTAAGTAATGAAAGCGTAAGAGAGATGTGTGGTAATAAAAAGAGTGTGGTTGAGAGAGCAGAAGAGGGAGTTTCGAAATGGTTTGGTCACATGGAGAGAATAAGAGAGGAAAGATTGACAAAGAGGATATATGTGTCAGAGGTGGAGGGAACGAGAAGTGGGAGACCAAATTGGAGGTGGAAAGATGGAAGATTCTGAGTGATCGGGGCCTGAACATGCAGGAGGGTGAAAGGTGTGCAAGGAATAGAGTGAACTGGAACGATGTGGTATACTGGGGTCGACGTGCTGTCAATGGATTGAACCAGGGCACATGAAACGTTTTGTGGAAAGTTTTTGGAAAGTTTTGTGGGGCCTGGATGTGGAAAGGGAGCTGTGGTTTGGTGCATTATACATGACAGCTAGAGATTGAGTGTGAATGAATGTGGCCTTTGTTGTCTTTTCCTAGCGCTACCTCACGCACATGTGGGGGAGGGGCCTGTCATTTCATGTGTGGCGGGATGGCAATGGGAATGAATAAGGGCAGACAGTATGAATTACGTACATGTGTATATATGTATATGTCTGAGTGTGTATATATATGTATACGTTGAGATATGGTATGTATATGTGTGTGTGTGTGTGGACGTGTATGAATATACCTTGCCGGCTTTCATCTTCCGCAAAGCTTTTACTACCTCTTCTCTGTTTACCAAATCATTCTCCCTAACCCTCTCACTTTGCACACCACCTCGACCAAAACACCCTATATCTGCAACTCATCAAACACATTCAACAAACCTTCAAAATACTCACTCCATCTCCTTCTCACATCACCACTACTTGTTATCACCTCCCCATTAGCCCCCTTCACTGATGTTCCCATTTGTTCCCTTGTCTTAGGCACTTTATTTACCTCCTTCCAAATATCTTTTTATTCTCCCAAAAAATTTAATGATACTCTCTCACCTCAACTCTCATTTGCCCTCTTTTTCACCTCTTGCACCTTTCTCTTGACTTCCTGCCTCTTTATTTTATGCATCTCCCACTCATTTGCATTATTTCCCAGCAAAAATCGTCCAAATGCCTCTCTCTTCTCTTTCACTAATAATCTTACTTCTTCATCCCACCACTCACTACCCTTTCCAATCTGCCCACCTTCCACGCTTCTCATATATATATAATTATTATTATTATATTATCCCTGGGGATAGGGGAGAAAGAATACTTCCCACGTATTCCCTGTGTATCGTAGAAGGCGACTAAAAGGGAAGGGAGCAGGGGGCTGGAAATCCTCCCCTCTCATTTTATTTTAATTTTCCAAAAGAAGGAACAGAGAAGGGGGCAAGGTGAGGATATTTCCTCAATGGCCCAGTCCTCTGTTCTTAGCGCTACCTCACTAGTGCAGGAGATGGCAAACAGTATGAAAGAAAAAGAAAAGAAAGATTATTATATTTGATCGCTGTTTCCAACAACAGCGAGGTATTCCTTCAAACGTGTCCATTTTTGCTCTTTGAGATAACGTTCGCTCCTTCCATACATTCTTCATCGCTCCCAGAACCTTCGCCCTCTCCCCCACCCTGTGACCCACTTTTGCTTTCATGGTTTTTGCTGCTAAGTTCACTCCCAGATAACTAAAACACTTCACTTCCTCCAGTTTTTCCTCATTCAAACTTGCATCCCAATTAACTTGTCCCTCAACCCTAATGAACCTAGTAACCTTGCTCTTATTTGTATTTACACTCAACTTTCTCCTTTCACACACTTTTCCAAACTCAGTCACCAACTTTTACTTTCTCTTTTGAATCAGCCACCAGAGCTGTATCATCAGGGACAACAACTGACTCGCTTTCCAGGCCCTCTCATCCCAACAGACTGCATACTTGCCCCTTTCTCCAAACCTCTTGCCTTTACCTCCCTAACCACAACATCCATAAACAAATTAAACAACCATGGGGACATCACACACCCTTGCTGCAGACTGACCTTCACTGGGAACCAATTGCTCTCCTCTCTTCCTACTCATAAACATGCCTTACATCCTTGGTGAAAACTTTGCTTCTAACAACTTACCTCCCACACCATATACTCTTAAGTCCCTCCACAAAGCATCTCTATCAACCCTGTCATATGCCTTCTCCAGGTCCATAAATGCTACATACAAATACATCTTTTTTTCTAAGTATTTCTCACTCATTCTTTAAAGCAAACACCTCATCCACACATCCTCTACCACTTCTGAAACCACACTGCTCTTCCCCAATCTGATGTTTAGTACATGCTTTCACCCTCTCAATCAATAGCCTCCCATATAATTTCCCAGGAATACTCAACAAACTTATACCTCTGTAATTTGAGCACTCACCTTTATCCCCTCTGCCTTTGTACAATAGCACTATGCATGCATTCTGCCAATCCTCTGGTGCTTGACCATGATCCATACATACAGAGAATATCCTTACCAACCAATCAATAACACAGTCACCCCTTCTTAATAAATTCTACTGCAATACCATCCAAACCCGCCACCATGCTGTATTTCATATTTTGCAAAGCTTTCACTACTTCTTCTCTCTTAACCTTCCTGTTCTCCCTGACCCTCTCACTTTGCACACCACCCCAACCATATATATATATATATATATTTTTTTTTTCAAACTATTCGCCATTTCCCGCGTTAGCGAGGTAGCGTTAAGAACAGAGAACTGGGCCACTGAGGGAATATCCTCACCTGGCCCCCTTCTCTGTTCCTTCTTTTGGAAAATTAAAAAAAATTGAGAGGGGAGGATTTCCAGCCCCCCGCTCCCTCCCCTTTTAGTCGCCTTCTACGACACGCAGGGAATACGTGGGAAGTATTCTTTCTCCCCTATCCCCAGGGATAATATATATATATATATATATATATATATATATATATATATGAGAGAGAGAGAAAGAGAGAGAGAGAGAGAAAGAAAGAGAGAGGAGAGAGAGAGAGAGAGTTCTCAATAGTTGAAATAGGTGCCATACATTTTTCTGCTTATTTAATCTGTAAGCCTTCCTGCCTATATCTGGCATCAAATGAATACAAGCATGCAACTTTTCTGGGACTTCCAGACCTTATGTACTCAACTGTAAATGGCATTTCAATTATGAAATCTGCTACCAATACTACTGAACCCTCTGATGTACTTTGATATACCTTATAACAGTAATGATGTGATGATCTATCTATTTATCTACATCTCTGATGCCTATTCCCAAATGAAACTCCCTCAAGAGTGGGGGCTATGGCAATAAGAGACCACATAACTAGTTAACTCCAGTGCCTTGCTCTAATACACCACTAACAGAGGGCATCTCTAGTGCAGTATTTCCAGACCCCTAACTAATGTTCCTATTGACTACTTCTACCTAATGCTCCTGTCTACGATCCTGACTACTACTTTTACCTAATGCTCCCACCCAAATGTTCCTACCTACCACTTCTATCTACTGCTCCTACCATGTTGCCTAAAGTCTGGGATAGTGCATAGTGCTCATTGCAGGAAAATCTAGAAATACAAATAATGAGCTAGCTATGTGAGTTAGGTGTTAAGAGTTATGTATGACAAGAAATAATTGTATGTTTATGGACAGAATGCTAGTAGTGATGTGATGACTCACATATTCAAGAAATCCTTACCTGGCTTGAGATCATAATGAATGATTGGCGGTTTGATCTCATTCAGGTACTTGAGCGCAGATACTACCTGCATAATCACAGATCTAGCTTCCCGTTCTGGTATTGTCTTGTGCTGTGGAGGTGAAAACCATGTTACATATGAAATAAACAACAATTAAAATTAAATTTACCATATGACCAAAGCTTCTAATGCTTTATGGTTTAAGTTTCATGACATTTAACTGATCAGTACAGACTAAGTACAAACTCTGCCAGCCCATGTCTGAAGAAATCAACAGTTCCCTTACTCACTTAGGCATGTATAGATGACATGTCATCCACAACTCTAACTTGCCTGGAGCAAAATCCAGAAGCATAAGTAGCCCACAAAATATGATGCTGGAATGACACTGCCCTAGTAGCTACACCCTGCTACTCCACAGGTGCAACAGGTAAGATTTAATGAGGTGTGGATGATGATACCACATTTGGTAATATCAGGAGTCTATGAGGAGTGAACAATCTATATCTGGAACACCCTCTAAGGGGTGGCCACGGCAACAAAGTCTCCGTAATTAAAGAATTCCAGTGCCTCCTCGGCCTTAGCAGGCCACTGACAGAGGGCAAGTCTAATGCAGTGTTTGCAGAGGCTCCAACCTAATATTCCTACATACTACTTCTATTTTATCCCTGGGGATAGGGGAGAAAGAATACTTCCCACGTATTCCCTGCGTGTTGTAGAAGGTGACTAAAAGGGAAGGGAGTGGGGGGCTGGAAATCCTCCCCTCTTGTTTTTTTTTCCTTATTTTTCCAAAAGAAGGAACAGAGAAGGGGGCCAGGTGAGGGTATTCCCTAAAAGGCCCAGTCCTCTGTTCTTAACGCTATTGCGGGAAATGGCGAATAGTATGAAAAAAAAAAAAAACTTCTATTTACTGCTCCACCATTTTGCCAAAAGGCAGGGCTAATGCGTAATGCTCACTGCAAGAAAATCTAGTTATGAAGAAAGAGCTACTTGAGTTAACTGTTGTCAAGTGTTATATAAGACAAGGAGAAATTGTATGTTTTTGGACAGAATGCCAGTAGTCTACATGTTAATGAGGCAGAAAGAAAAGACAACTACCTAGGTCAGAGGAGTGCAACTTGACAACCACTAAAAGTGCTGGCTCACAAAGCAGATGTCGTTAACATTTCAGATACCCATTTAGGTAATAATTCTGAATACTTAATTAAAGGAAGAATCATTCTCCAAGGGCAGCAAGGAGGAGGATGATAAGTTACTGGGTTCAAAATGCAACAATGCATCAAGATCAAAATGCTTTCATTGCACCAAGGACTGAATGACTATAACATACTTGGTTCAAATGACAGAGGTGTACCAAAATTTAAATGCTTAATACTTCATCCAGGCTGAAAAGTTTAGACATTCTGGGTTTAATAGCAGTCATTAAGTAGCTCAATCATATTAGCTAAAAACTGCTCTCAGCAACCAAATAAGAGTCCACTAAGTTGAATGTTAACCCTTTTATACTTGGCTTTTTCTTTTTTCCCCTCACAGACAGGTGACAATTTGTCAAAGAAAGGCCTCATTTGCACACATTTGTTCTCTAGATGCATTACACGACATAAAGAATGGATGTGATCTTCAAGTGTTCCTGGTGCTCCCTTGCTAACATGGGAAATGACAATAATGAAAAAATGCCAATTTTTACACTTTTTACCTGTCTACTGGTGTGGGACATAAATGCATAAGTCTTTGAGTGTGGAGCAAGTCTAGGGTACGCTGGGATTAGAGGGTGTGGAAAGCGACTCCAGAAGCTAGGGAGAATTTGGGTGTGTGTGAAAGTTGAAGTTGAAAGAATGGCTTCAGGGAAAGACTGAATGGAGCATCCATGTAGGGAATGAGAGTGCTACAGATACCTGGGAGTGGTCATGGCAGTAGACCGAATCAAGGAAATGGGGAGGAAAAGGGACTAGGGTCCTTGGTGCATTTAGGATTGTCGAAGAAAAGAAGTATATTTCACGTTTCACACATCAAGAGTATATAATGAGAAAAGACTAACCTGTTTTAAGTAGAAGTCTAGGTCATGACCATCACAATACTCCAGGACCGTACAGAAGCTATTTGCATCAATTTCAAATACATCATAAAGTTTGACTATACGGGGATGATTTAATTTCTTCTGAATATTGTACTCTCTTATGGCATGTCTGAAAAGTATAAGAAAAGAAAAAATTCCAGCATTAAAAACAGGAACTGAGATGCTAGAAACTGCTTTACTTTTAAATTACTTTCCTCTTACACTTTCACTACAAAAATCAACTAGCATTAATAGTTGCATATTAAAAATGCGCTAAGACAAATACAAAATCAATGAACAGACAAGTGTGGATATGTAGATCTGCTCGAAAAAATATATGGTATATGAATAAGCATTGGAGTTAAAACAGGATAAAAAAGTTAAACATGGAAAATCCCACACATTGCTGACACAGATTTAGCATACATGTACATGAGGTCTGTTGATTTAGATATGAACACAGTGAAAACTGTGACAGTGGTAAAATTTGTCATACAAAAGACAACTATAAAATACAAGAATATGCATGTGACATAAAAACCCTATTTGAGAAGATGCATGTTTCTAAGTTATGTTGAAAAGAAAAACTTTGAACAGTGGAAGAGTAACTCTTAAGGCTCTATTTTTAAAAATAAGAAAACAATCCCCTAACTTGATTTAACTATTTACAACTCGAAAGCCAGTTGCATGATGGTCCCTTTCTGACAAACCAGCCAAAATTGTAGATATCCTGTCAGATTTGAATATTTCAAAGCAGCACTGTTATAATGTTGTTATTAAGGAGCAACTTGTGAATTGCTCTTAAAGAGTAAGTTGAAAAACTTGAGTGGAAATTATACAACAGTCATTACGGTCTATCCTTTTCAATGAAGCAACCCATTAATACTGTTGTTTCTACAAAACAGCTACCGGATTTACGAACAAAATGGCCATTTAAAACATTAAATAATTTACGCCAACACTTTGACATTTTTAATGAAAAAAAGAGAAAATTCATGAAGTTTATACCCTTAATTAGAAACTTTTCCATCAATTTCAAAAGAAAAAGACTATGCATCAACTAGAGAGGACTGCTGGACAAAATTAATAAAGACTGCCCATTTCAGAACCGGAATGAAGTGCTGAAAAGCTGTAATCTATCCATCTATATCTCTGATGTCTGATCAAATCTGGAACTCCCTCTAGGTAGTGGTTATGGCAAAAGTCTCCATAATTAATGAACTCCAGTGGGCTTAGCCTTTAGTGTCTCACCCTTACCAGGACACTGGCAGAGGGTAAGTCTAGTGCAGTATTTGCAGAGGTTCCTACCTAATGTTCCTACAGATTACTTCTAATGCTCCTCCCTAATGTTCCTAACTACTACTTCTACCTAAAGTTTCTACCTACTACCTCTATTGCTCCCACCATTTTGCCAAAAGGTAGAACTAGCACAGAGTATTCACCACAGGAAATCTAGAGTTACAAAGAATGAGTTGTGTCAGTTAAGTGTTGTCAAGTGTTATCCATGACAAGGAGAGATTGTATGTTTGTGGATAGAATGCCAGTAGTCCTCAAGTGGGTGCAGCAGAAAGAAAAAAACAGCTAACTGGGTCAGAGGAGGGCAACCTGAAAATAACTGAAGTGCTGGCCATCACTAACCCTCCCAAAACTGTTTTCATTTCTCCCTCTAATAAACAATTATAAATACTTTAAATGGAATGCAGTCAAAGGTAAGCTCCTAACCTTATTTATTTTGCTTTGTCGCTCTCTCCCGCGTCAGCGAGGTAGCGCAAGGAAACAGACGAAAGAATGGCCCAACCCACCCACATACACATGTATATACATACAAGTTCACACACGCAAATATACATACCTATACATCTCAATGTATACATATATATACACACACAGACCCATACATATATACACATGTGCATAATTCATACTGTCTGCCTTTATTCATTCCCATCGCCACCCCGCCACACATAACATAAAAAACCCCTCCCCCCTCATGTGTGCGAGGTAGCGCTAGGAAAAGACAACTAAGGCCACATTCGTTCACACTCAGTCTCTAGCTGTCATGTAATTATGCACCGAAACCACAGCTCCCTTTCCACATCCAGGCCCCACAGAACTTTCCATGGTTTGCCCCAGACACTTCACATGCCCTGGTTCAATCCAATGACAGCACGTCGACCCCGGTATACCACATCGTTCCAACTCACTCTATTCCTTGCACGCCTTTCACCCTCCGGCATGTTCGGGCCCCGATCACTCAAAATCTTTTTCACTCCACCTTTCCACCTCCAATTTGGTCTCCCACTTCTCCTCGTTCCCTCCACCTCTGACACATATATCCTCTAGGTCAATCTTTCCTCAGTCATTCTCTCCATGTGACCAAACCACTTCAAAACACCCTTTTCTGCTCTTTCAACCACACTCTTTTTATTACCACACATCTCTCTTACCCTTTCACTACTTACTCGATCAAACCACCTCACACCACATACTGTCCTCAAACATCTCATTTCCAGCACATCCACCCTCCTCCGCACAACTCTATCTATAGCCCATGCCTCGCAACCATATAACATTGTTGGAGCCACTATTCCTTCAAACATACCCAACTTTGATTTCCAAGATAATGTTCTCGACTTCCACACATTCTTCAACACTCCCAAAACTTTTGCCCCCTCCCCCACCCTATGATTCACTTCCGCTTCCATGGTTCCATCTGCTGCTAAATCCATTCCCACATATCTAAAACACTTCATTTCCTCTAGTTTTTCCCCATTCAAACTTACCTCCCAATTAACTTGTACCTCAACCCTACTGAACCTAATTACCTTGCTCTTATTTGCATTTACTCTCAGCTTTCTTCTTTCACACACTTTACCAAACTCAGTCACCAACTCCTGCAGTTTCTCACCCGAATCAGCCACCAGTACTGTATCATCAGCAAACAACAACTGACTCACTTCCCAAGCCCTCTCACCCACAACAGACTGCATACTTGCCCCTTTCTTCAAAACTCTTGCATTCACCTCTCCAACAGAAAACAAATATCAATAAACAAAAATTTTGTTTTAATGAATTTGGTCTTATATTGAAGGTATTTTGTTGCTGATCATATGAATAATAACGGAGAAAGGATAATGAGTTCCAAATAGTGTGCATACTACTACTAATATATTTTCTTTTCTCTTTCAAACTATTCGCCATATCCCACGTTAGCAAGGTAGCGTAGCGTTAAGAACAGAGGACTGGGCCTCTGAGGGAATATACTAATATACAGAGCAGAGCAGAAGAGGGTGTTTTGAAATGGTTTGAGCACATGGAGAGAATGAGTGAGGAAAGATTGACCAAGAGGATATACGTGTCGGAGGTGGAGGGAACGAGGAGAAGTGGGAGACCAAATTGGAGGTGGAAAGATGGAGTGAAAAAGATTTTGTGTGATCGGGGCCTGAACATGCAGGAGGGTGAAAGGCGGGCAAGGAATAGAGTGAATTGGATCGATGTGGTATACCGGGGTTGACGTGCTGTCAGTGGATTGAATCAGGGCATGTGAAGCGTCTGGGGTAAACCATGGAAAGTTGTGTGGGGCCTGGATGTGGAAAGGGAGCTGTGGTTTCGGGCATTAGTGCATGACAGCTAGAGACTGAGTGTAAACAAATGGGGCCTTTGTTGTCTTTTCCTAGTGATACCTCGCACACATGAGGGGGGAGGGGGATGGTATTCCATGTGTGGCGAGGTGGCGATGGGAATGAATAAAGGCAGACAGTGTGAATTGTATGCATGGGTATATATGTATGTGTCTGTGTGTGTATATATATGTGTACATTGAGATGTATAGGTATGTATATTTGCGTGTGTGGACGTGTATGTATATACATTGTGTATGTGGGTGGGTTGGGCCATTTCTTTCGTCTGTTTCCCTGCGCTACCTCACAAACGCGGGAGACAGCGACAAAGCAAGAAAAAAAAAAAAAAAATATATATATATATATATATATATATATATATATATATATAATATAATAATACCAACCAGACAAGTTTTCCACTTTGATACCACATTCCTTTTTGTCTTCTGAGAGTAGTCTAATATACTAGGCAGCATTTCACAATCATAAGAATTCAATCTACATTCTTATTTGTGGAAAATTATCAGCAAAAATAGCACACATGAGCCCAGCACACTAGTAAACATAAGTGCTAGGTCTACGACTGGCTTTGTAGGTTTAGCTTGATGTTCACTGGCTGGGAGTCATTACCCTGCTATTGCAATGCTCACTGGATCCTAACTCTAGGCATTTTCTAGCCCAAATGCATGGAAGATCACGTGATCTAAAACTAATGAAAATCAGCATTGACAGTGATAAGCCAGCCATATGAGTGCACTGTCATCTGACAGAGGATGGCCAAACAATTCGGGTATCTTGCACAATCAATTTTCAGGCCTACTGCAGGCTTCTAACTGTCATGCTCAACACCTTACTTCATACAGGTATAGTGCTAGTGATGTAAGCACTTTTCTCAAGAAAATCAACAAAGTCCAGCCTTGCTACCTCCAATTTTACTTTTATGGGGATCAGGAAATACTGGCTCATTTCTGGTTGTTAACAGTATAAGGAGATGGGGAAAGATTGGGTAGGGTCTAATTGCTAACAAGTGCCAAATACAAATACTGGTGTGCTTATTTTACTGTTTCAAGATCACTTTTTCTCTAAATCTAGGCCACATTTTCAAGGATAACTGAAGGCATCAGTTGAAATTACAACTGTGAAAACAAATTCAAATCATTTTAAAACAAAAGGTTGACAAACTATATATTTTGGTAAAGATGGCTGGAATTCAATAGGGAAAAAAATATATAAAGAACAAAATCAACAACATTAACATGAGCAATTGGCATCATAATGGAAAGGAGGAATATTTGGGCTTCATTTAACATATCACTTATCTACATGCACAGTATGAAGGTAGCTTTCTGCTACTGGAAGAATGTCAGCAACCTAATATTTCATGCTTTTATTTTTATCTAACAAAACAACTGTTACTCACTTGATGTAATTGGCCTTTTTATCATCTTTCCAATCTTTATTTAACTGATGTACTTTACATGCAACATACCGCTGCTCCTTCAAATCGAACGCCTGTAAAGGTAAGATATTTATCTGTCATAAAATCATAATTTCAAACTCAAGTAGTATTGCTAGTAATTCTTACCATGTTTATATGTATCTATACATTATCTCTATTGTACACAAAAATGTAATTAGATCTTAAATTCCTGAAGTGTTTTGTTATATGTGTAATTCTCATTTAGGAAATGAAGACAAAAAGTTATGCTAATAACATACAAGGAATTGCTAAAGCTCATCAATTTTCAACAGTGATTATTGGTGGCTCCTGATGGCTCTTAAGATTAGAACTGGGCCACCTAGCATGTACTTATGGAATGAAACAGTCCTCCACAAGCCAGGTTTAGCCAATGATGAAATTAATGAAGTTTTATATACGTCATAGTTGTTCAGGTCACTATTCACTGTTAACTATGGGAAGAGTTGTGGATTAAAAAGGTAGTCTGAAACATGAGAGATTACTAAAGAAATGATATCATCCCTGCTATGCATGGCCTTTCCTTGTTCCTTTTTAGTTTTATTCCTTCCGACAAATGCTGGAAGATGCCTTTCCTAACAGTGTTAAAGACAAAGACACTGCTTCAAAGAATTATGATGCTGTATGTTAAATAATCTGTTTTCCTGCATTAACTTCACAGGCAAAGTTGCCTATTTTATGTTGAAGTTGCTATGACTATCCAACTTTTATGAAAAAAATATTTTTTTCATGTTTTATGTTGTACATAATGGGAACCAAGTTTTATGACTTGAGTAAACATTTATTCTAATTAATAAAATATTTTTGCATGATTTCAGTACTATAAATATAGCAGTGTCTGATAAAGCAACTCGCTACTACTTTCTTTTAAACAAATGAACATGTTTTACTATTTGATGGACATCTTCACCTATAAACCAGTGTATGCCTTAATGAATAAACTTGAGTACTATCAACGTTTTATTTCTATCTTTATTCCTACTTACAAAGAGTGAATCAAATGTGTACAGTAAAGTCTCTCAGAAACTGAACCATATCCTCAAATTATAGGTAATGTGCTAGTGTTCAGTCTCCTAAACTGCAGCAACACTACTAAATAATTCCCACAATGCAGACTTAGTTCCTTTATCAAGTAAGACTGACACCTCCCTTCAAACCTCCATCTTTAAGTAAATAATGCCACCACAGCACACAACATAATAGTTCCCCTAACATCCTCACTGGAAACACCTTTAGCCTTCATCAATTGAAATAATGCATCTTTCCATCTCTTGCGGACTACCTATATTTCTTATATTTCTAAACATGCTATCATATATCTTTACCATATTCTGTATATAACCTGCATAGCCATGCCAATAAGATAAATTCATCTTTGTGCACTCAAAATTTCTTCACACCAAAAATTTCTCCTGCTTTCACTCTTTACCACAAGTATTCTAGTTCTGACTGTAAAGTGTTTAGGCTACCTATCTCAATAATCCTTCCCCCACCCCATTTTGGATTTACGAAAACATAGGTTACACATCCACAAATTAAGGCTGTAACTAGCATTTTATCATACAAAAATCTTGAACACTCTACATTTAATTTTTTCCCCTTCATCAGAGGTCTTACTGCACCTTCAATTTTTCCCCTTGCACGACTTTTTCTCAATTTCAGTTCTGCAATTATCATAAATAATCAATCATTTCAAAATGCTTGAACTCACTAAAATCTAAGTCTACTTCATCAAAACTAATGTTGTTTCATCAATACCTATTTACTTCTAAAACAAAAACACTGCCCTTGCATTTCCTTTCAATATCCCTCTATGACATATCAAAATGATATATTCAAACTCCTTTGATTCACCAAACAGAACAATAAAATCTGCAAAAAGGATGGTGCTAGCTTCCATTCAGTTCTATACATTTCTGATGTCCCTGGATCACCCTAATCTAACTCTTGTGTTGAGAGAGAGAGAGAGAGAGAGAGAGAGAGAGAGAGAGAGAGAGAGAGAGAGAGAGAAAGGGCTTTTTAATTATGCAACCTCATGACCCCTTTTACAGGGCTCTGGCTGCTTCAAGGCGGTGTTATAATCAAAGATGGAAAGGATGATTTCCTCAACGAGACTGTACTCCTTTATCTAACATGGTGACTTTTCACTTATGGTGTAACCAAACGCATGTGGAGTTTGGTAATGCAAGAAAAGATAGTGCATGACTGAACAAGAATGTTAAGTTGCTAATCAGAGAGGAAAGTCAGATGCATGGATGGTTCTTGCAATTAAGCAGTGCAAGTTATTACATGGAGTACAAGAGAAAGTGGTAGGAAGTCATAAGAAAGGTATGAGAACTATACAAAAGGATGAATGATGATCTTAAGAGAAAATGTTCTGGAGAGAGGTGCAAATTGGAGGAAAATGAGAAAATATGAGGGGTTTAGGTGAGGAAAGCAGAAGGGGTTAATAATAAAAGGGTAAAGATGTTAGGAAGACGTGCGAGTATATGAAGGACTTCTAAATGTGTCAGATGGCAGGGAGGCCTATCTGGTTTGTTTGGGAAACGATGACCAGCTACTTTTTGTAATTTTTTATGGAGGTTGTTGTCAGGTTTCTGTGATGATATGCTGAGGGTTGATTCTAAAAGCTCTTCTAATGTTGAAGGCCATTGGTTCTGTGCATGAAGGAAGATGTAGTTTGCTGTTGCCATAAGGGGGATATGGTGTGCTGAAGCCATCTAGAATTTGTTTTGTTGTATAGGGGTGTTTGGTTTGAAGCCATGTTGGAAGGATGAGTCATATATTTTGATTAATTCTGTTTTGAATTAGTTTTCAAGTTTAGGCACTAATAACAACAATGATTAGAGACAGGAGGAGGGCTTGGAGGGTGTCGGAATAGGTATTATGATGGTAAGTTTCCATCTGTAGGAGATTTTGCGGCAACTACTTACACATGCATATATAAAATGTCTACTTCAATACTTCCATTTATTGATACCTTCAAGAAGGATTTAATGTTCAAAAACCACCAGTAAAATATAATTTCTTTAACATGTTATCAATCACTATATTTACAGTAGCATAAATCCTTCCAATTTTCTTATTCTAAACTGACCCAGTTTCTGATTCCAAAAACACTTCCTAAAAAATTCAGGCAGACTTTTCGAGTTGTACAAGCTCTCCTCCAGTTTTATTAACTGCAATCATGTAAGCAGTACCATTCCTTTTAAAATAAAACTTGTTATGCTTATATATATACTTATATATGGTTTAAATCTTTTCTACTCACAGCCCTACAGGTCTCAGAGATCTCTGCATTTCAAGAATCTCACATAAGAACTAAAAAAAAGTGTACAGCAGTCTTGAAGAATTTACTCACCTTATGAACTTCTGAAAACCCTCCTTTTCCTAATAACATGAGCAACAGGTACCGGTCATTAAGAACAGGATGATTGTTGAATCTGAAATACATAGAGCATGACATTAAATACCTGGTGTTAAAACACTAACTACTTTTCTGGCGACTTTCTTATTTCTCATATATACAAAAAAGATACAGAGGATATAATGACTTTAATTCAATTAATGGGTGATGGGATGTATAGTATCTCATCTTTTCAGAGTGAATGTACAGTTACATAGTGAATATACAGTTACATATAGATTACTTGATCCTTGGAGGTCTATATGGCTCAAGAAGATGAGAGGAGATGTGCATTTAAAAGTTCTTCCAATTCTCAGTTTAGCAATAAAATAATAAAAATCAGAAGTACCAGTATAAAGCAAATCCTGGCAGACAATAGACAGACTGGCATCAGTTGCCTAAGAAAGCAATATTGTGGGGAAAAGTAAAGGGATTGTTCTTGAACATAATTCTTTCCTATTCTGTACCATTTTTTTCTTTGCGGTAGCTGAGACAGCACTGATAACTGACTGCCCTAACCATGGCCATCTTATATGTGATATATATATATATATATATATATATATATATATATATATATATATATATATATATATATATATATATATAAATATATATTCTTCATATTCGCCATTTCCCATGATAGCGAGGTAGCGTTAAGAACAGAGGACTGGGCCTTTGAGGGAATATCCTCACCTGGCCCCCTTCTCTGTTCCTTCTTTTTTGGGGAAAAAAGAAAAAAAAAACAAGAGAGGAGGATTCCCAGCACCCCGCTCCCTTCCCTTTTAGTCACCTTCTACGGCACGCAGGGAATACGTGGGAAGTATTCTTTCTCCCCTTTCCCCAGGGATAATATATATATATGTATATATATATATATATATATATATATATATATATATATATATATATATATATATATATATATACACACACACACACACCGGGTGTCCCCACTATATGAGTTGCAGTTACAAGGATCCAACTATACAAGCCTGACCAATTATGATCAATTAAATAGTAAAAAATCTGCTCATATAAGCAGGTAACCATTCCACCCATTCATATTTACCATGTGAACTACTTTCAGCTGTGTGCTACATCTCACTTTAGCAGTCAGTGTCAACTACGACGTGACATGCTTTGAATACTTTCTCCTATGCTCTCCTATGCTCTCTTATTTCTGTAGCAAGTGTTCTGAGTTATAACTATGCTGACCTTTACTGCGAGTGTTAACAATTGTTGACTGATATTCATTCAGGAAAGTCAGTCTAGCCTCTGCTGCAAAAGTTAAATTCATACTCTGTGAATGACATGGGTAAATTACATCATAATTTTTTTTCAATGCAATTCTCTTCATTTGGTTCTTGCCTAATGCATGAATTAATAATTATCAACATAAAAAAATATATGGGAGATATCTTACCAAGTTCCTAAACACTCTTGATTGCCTTCAGCTTAAGATATTCATATTTGGCAAATGTTATGGTAAACTAAATTTCTCATATATTTTTCTGTCTTTTTCTTTAACTGGTTATTACCTAAAGCATGAACCAAAAACTATCTAGATATTCACAAAAATAATGAAGAAAATGGGTGGTAGATGGAGGGGACACTGGGCCCACGGAAATGCAGAACTTAAAGCTAGTGTCCACAACAAAACATTCAGATTAAACAAATAAATATATATTTTTCTAAACAGTTCTCTTCAGTAGGTTCTTTCCTAACTCATGAACTAATAACTGATTGATAAAAAAAAAAAAAAAAAAAAAAAATATATATATATATATATATATATATATATATATATATATATATATATATATATATATATATAAATAATGGTTGGTAGTGATAGGGCAACCCAAGGCAACCTTGCCCCCCCAAATCCTTGAAAGGGAAGGTGGCCTGTCTGGCAATGTTTCTAGGGATGCTCTCTCTCTCTCTCTCTCTCTCTCTCTCTCTCTCTCTCTCTCTCTCTCTCTCTCTCTCTCTCTCTCTCTCTCTTAAGAAAATGAAAAAGAAATTTAATTTGGACAGAAACTAGCCTGAAAAAAGAAAAATCATAGTGTATCATATAATGATGGTGAAGTGAGGATGAGGGTTTTTCCCTTTACATTTAAAGTAGGATTTGAAAAAAAGAATGTCAGGCCTGGGCACCTGGGCAGTGAATCCCTCTGTCCCCCTTCTCAATGGGCCTGGGTAGGAGCCAGGAATGCAATCTCCCTTTACTACACACATTTCAATGGATAAATAGGTTCAGAATTATGCACAACCACTATATGAACAGTAGTCTGGGACCATAACCCACTCATAAAGTGAGGACAGGTGATGTGTGTGTGTGTGTGTGTGTGTATATATATATATATATCTATCCCTGGGGATAGGGGAGAAAGAATACTTCCCACGTATTCCCTGCGTGTCGTAGAAGGCAACTAAAAGGGAAGGGAGCGGGGGGCTGGAAATCCTCCCCTCTCATTTTCTTTTAATTTTCCAAAAGAAGGAACAGAGAAGGGGGCCAGGTGAGGATATTCCCTCAAAGGCCCAGTCCTCTGTTCTTAACGCTACCTCGCTAATTGCGGGAAATGGAGAACAGTATGAAAGATATCTATTTATATATATATATATATATATATATATATATATATATATATATATATATATATATATATATATCAACCAGCCCTGATGGTAGGATGAACTGATGCATTGGCTGATGGTGCCACACTCAGGATTTGAACCCATGTGGGCCTGTGCATGTCTCATGGTTAATAACATATGCTACAAATGCTGCTTCTTATTCTAAGACTCCACACTATCTTTCAAAGAATAATATTTTTCATCTTTATCTTTTTCCCTTTACTTTTGCCTTTTTTAAGTTCTCATATTTCCCTACCTCAGTTTTTCCTAATGTGTATACTTAATTAAGTAAATGATACTCTTTTCAATTATTCTCATATGTTTGTAAGAGCATGTGGTGATTGTTTCATAGACTGACAGTAAAAAAAAGATCAACATGCAATATTTCTTTAGTTAATGCTTTGAGATATGCTGTTGTGTCTGACACATAAGGGTGTGGAGACAGTCAGCATTATATATATATATATATATATATATATATATATATATATATATATATATATATATATATATATATATATATATCTCTGAGAAGATTCTCTTAATGCCATCTTGCTGTGGATGCAGGAAAATTACATGATATACAGACAATGCAACTCATTCAAGCCACCTAGCTACTTTAATGACCATTCTTACTGTTATGATAGTCAACTTTCTACCTTAATGACTGCTTTTACTGATTAGACTATCACAATACTCTGATTTAGAATGATATACTAAAGTGAGAAGGATGAGTGCTTACTCTGTTAGGGGTTTAGAAAGATGCAGACATTTGGCAGCTCGGTTGAAACCACCAAACCACTGCCTGAGAAACAGCCGGATTTCAGCAAATACTCCCAATTCCAAAAGGGTTATTTATCAACAAGAAAGAACTACTATATTTAGATAACATGCCTGTTCTTTCATATGATACAGTGATAGGAACTAATCAGAAGTGTATCATGACTACCTACCATAAATGAAGAGCAAAGCAAAAACCAGTATGAAACATGTAGCACTTAAACTCTGTAGACAGTTAGTCATGTAATGCATTTACACCAGCTGCATGTAATAACAACCATACTGTTTATATTAAATCTAAAAAAACATGATTATACTGGAAGACTTTTGTTACTAACACAAAAGATCAGTCTTCTTTACTCAAAATATTCCAGAATTTATCAAAAGGTAAAACACACTTTAACCATTAATACTGAAGACATGTGGGGAAATATAATAACCAAACTATTCAGATGAAAAAGATGCAAGGAACTTTCATAAATTGTCTTAATACAAAGAAAGGGAAAATACTGAACTTTCTAACTTAACTTAATTTTCCTTAGATAAAAAAAGGTCTGCCTTTCAAGTCTATCAGGTTTTACTCTTTGTACTATCTCCATAATTAAAACTTGTTGAAGATAAATGATTAACTTACAAAAAAAAAGTACTTTACATATATTCATAGTACATGAAATAATCAGGCCCATATCCTCCCCAACAAATTTTCAACACACAAACATGAGGAAACTGCCATTTACAAAATCTTTTCAACAGAATTCAGCACTGTCAATGAAAAAACATTTTTGGAGGCTTGGCCATAATAATCCAATCATCATAACTGATATAAAAAATAGCTTCTCAAAGACCTTCATTGAAATAAAAAAGTCTTCCAATTAACAGAAACTTTCAAATTACTAAGTTTCTCCCATGATAAGTTTCCAAGTACATACATGCTTACCAAGAGTATGTATTTCAAATACATGTTTAAATGTATCTTTCAACCCCCACCCAACCACAGGATACCACTATTTCACTCCCACCCCTGGGACTATATCTCGATCCCGAAGAGATTATTCACAATCCCTCCAACCCCAGGATTATATCTTACTCCCTCGGAGACTACTCACATGTCATGAGGGTTGCGGGGTGAAGACTGGGATTGAAGGATTCTGTAAGGAACAGGCAAAACTTTTAGCTTACAACCCCAATTTGGATCCCCTATCATTTTACCTATTCTATGCCTCACAATATTTAGAATACATTATATCTTCAGTACCAGGTTCTAGTTAACAGGAATATTTTTGTACTTCATGTTCACTAAGCTAGAATTAATAGTACTGGATCCAAGACAAAGCAATCTTAGCATATACGAATAAGAGTACGACATATGTTGAGGCAGATATAAAGTTCTTTTAACATAAAAGTTCCCTTACTATATGATTTTTTTATCACACATATCCCCAAACCTGACATAGCACCAATCCCTAAATACACCAGTATTTCTATTAACATTTCTGGATTTTTTAGTTTCAATAGGAAAACAGCTAAAATTGTGGGAAACCTAATAATGATGGAAAAAGGATCAGTCACAGCATCAGTTCACAATAATCCTGGTAGTTCTGATTTCATTTTAAAGAAAAAATATCATAATTGAAAAAAGAATATCTGGCATAAGTAATTTTTCTTGATCAAAAGAGTGTGACAAAGAATGAACTAGATACATGAATTAATGTGATGTTCATATGAGGAAGAAATAAATCATCAGGTGAAAGAATAAATTGTTTTAAAGCATAAAATATGGAAATACTGTACAGCATGGAGATCTGTTGCCTATTCTGTTAAGATTGGTTACAGTTAAAAAAAAAAAGGTTTCAAACGACTGGAGGACACCTGGGAGGGAGTGTAAGCTGAGATGCAACTGCATAAAGATGATACAGCTTTCAAGAATGAGCCTGCAAACATCTTACAAAGTAAAATGTGAATTTATACGAATGCAAGTTTGCTGTAGTGAAAGAATCTTGCTATAAAGTATGGTTAAATGAGGAAAAATAACAATGTTTAAACAGGTTTCTGTCCCCTTATTATCTTTTATATCATACATAACAATTTCCAAACATTTAGATATATCTATATTTCATTAGCAGTATCTTAAATTCAAAATGATAAGACATTAAACAAAACCAAAGTACTTTGGTAACTGTAATCATGTACGAAGAAACAAGATCTAAGGTATCTATGTATTAACTTTGTTTAAGTTAGGTCTCAGAAGAATACAGTTTTAACCTGCCTGCAAGTACATGCACTATGTCAGTAGTCATTTATAATGGATGAAGGAGTAAACACCTTTTAAATTATCTGTACACTACAAAGCACCAGATGTAACTCACAGAAAATAAGCTTTCAATCATACAAAAATGCCAAAAGGTTGCTGAAAGAATTAATTCAAGCTACAGTAATAAACATTAGTGAAACTTAATATCTATGTCAGCTGTGAAAAGACCTAGCATTGATTCTTGGGTGTCAAAACTAGTCAAATTTCCTCACTCACGGATAAATGTAGTTTTTGGTGGTGACCATTTATTAATGATGGGAAAAAGAGAAAAAAGAAAGATTCAGAGGGGAAAGAAAAGAATGGTAAGGGACAGGGAAAAAGTAGAGACTGAGGTAAGAAGTACATTCCTACAAGTGCCTACAACAAGATCTGGCCTACAACCAAGTATTTTACTTGTTTCAAGACATTACTGTATTTTGCAGCCATACATTGCACTGCTGCCAATCTTGAGTTCATCTACCACTGTTCTAATTCATTTTAGCAATTCATTTAATAGCTTCAAAGCTTACTCCATATAAAACTGTAATCTTGTCGGGAAAAATACTTAGGTCTCTCCAACTTCCTTGTTGGGCTCTCAAATATAGTTGCTTGGTGAATTTCTTATATATTTTCAGAGGATTCATGCAGAAGGTGTTATCTTACTCCTCCTACAAATGGTTAGGCCACAAACAACGTCACATTACTCAAAGTTGTATCATTGTCAGTGTCCTTAATAAGGACCTTCTTGCTCCCTAAGAGTCCATCATTTCCCTCTTTATGCCTTGAAAGCAGCCTCAAAGCTGCAAGAGTCCCATAAAATGAATCCTGGGGTTGTATGATTATAACAATTAATAATTCATGCATATCTAATTACTGGCCTTCCATTTCATAGTTTTTAATCCCAGAACATTTTTCTTGATACCTTATATCTCTTGCTATGCACAGATTACCATATATCTTTCTTTTTCATGACAGCTTATTTGTTCAATTCCCTTAATGTTACTTTTAAAGAAATTGCAAATACTTCTCCTACTTGTTAAGTCTGGCTTGCTTTTTTGTTGAACTTAAAACCAGGAGTATTAATTTAACTTATCACACACATATTACGCATTGTTCTTTTAAGTTAGCTGAGATGGCACAGGCAGCTGAGGCCCTAATCAAGGCTATCCCATTAATGTGCTCTCTCTATCTCTCTATACTTTTTTTCATGCATATTCGCCATTTCCCACATTAGTAAGGTAGAGTTTAGAACAGAGGACTGAGTCTAAGAGGGAAAATCCTCACTTGGCCCCCATCTCTGTTCCTTGTTTTGGAAAAGTAAAATCTGGAGGGGAGGGTTTCCAGCAGGGGGGGCTGGAAATCCTCCCCTCTCGTTATTTTTTTTTTTAATTTTCCAAAAGAAGGAACAGAGAACGAGGCCAGGTGAGGATATTCCCTCAGAGGCCCAGTCCTCTGTTCTTAATGCTACCTTGCAAACGCGGGAAATGGCGAATAGTTTGAAAGAAAAAAGAAAATATATATATATGTCCCTGGGGATAGGGGAGAAAGAATACTTCCCACCTATTCCCTGCATGTCGTAGAAGGCGACTAAAAGGGGAGGGAGCGGGTGGCTAGAAATCCTCCCCTCTCGTTTTTTTTTTCAATTTTCCAAAAGAAGGAACAGAAAAGGGGGCTAGGTGAGGATATTCCCTCAAAGGCCTAGTCCTCTGTTCTTAATGCTACCTTGCTAACACGGGAAATGGCGAATAGTATAAATATATATATATATATATATATATATATATATATATATATATATATATATATATATATATATACCTCACAAACACGGGAGACAGCGACAAAGCAAAATAAAATAAAATAAAAAGCGTCTGGGGTAAACCATGGAAAGCTGTGTAGGTATGTATATTTGCATGTGTGGACGTATGTATATACATGTGTATGGGGGTGGGTTGGGCCATTTCTTTCGTCTGTTACCTTGCGCTACCTCGCAGACGTGGGAGACAGTGACAAAGCAAAAATAAAAACAAAAAACAAAAAAAAAATATATATATATATATATATATATATATATATATATATATATATATATATATATATATACATATATATATATATATATATTTTTTTTTTCATACGATTCGCCATTTCCCGCATTTGCGAGGTAGCGTTAAGAACAGAGGACTGGGCCTTATAGGGAAAATCCTCACCTGGCCCCCTTCTCTGTTCCTTCTTTTGGAAAATTAAAAAAAAAACGAGAGGGGAGGATTTCCAGCCACCCGCTCCCTCCCCTTTTAGTCGCCTTCTACGACACGCAGGGAATACGTGGGAAGTATTCTTTCTCCCCTATCCCCAGGGATAATATATGTATATATGTATATATATATATATATATATATATATATATATATATATATATATATGAAATGGTAAGAGATGTGTGGTAATAAAAAGAGTGTGGTTGAGAGAGCAGAAGAGGGTGTATTGAAATGGTTTGGTCACATGGAGGGAATGAGTGAGGAAAGATTGACAAAGAGGATATATGTGTCAGAGGCGGTAGGAACGAGGAGAAGTGGGAGACCAAACCGGAGGCGGAAGGATGGAGTAAAAAGCATTTTGAGCAATCAGGGCCTGAACATGCAGGAGGGTGAAAGGCATGCATGGAATAGAGTGAATTGGAACAATGTGGTATACCAGGGTCGATGTGCCGTGAATGGATTGAATCAGGGCATGTGAAGCGTCTGGGGTAAACCGTGGAAAGTTTTGTGGGGCCTGGATGTGGAAAGGGAGCTGTGGTTTCGGTGCATTATACATGATAGCTAGACACAAGTGTGATAAAATGTGGCCTTTGTTGTCTTTTTCTTGGCGCTAACTTGCGCTGTGTGCAGGGGGAGGGGGCTGTCATTTCATGTGTGGCGGGGTGGTGACGGGAATGAATAAAGGCAGCAAGTATGAATTATGTACATGAGTATATATGTATATGTCTGCGTATGTATATATGTATGTATACATTGAAAAGTATAGGTATGTATATGTGTGTGTGGACGTGTATGTATTTACATGTGTATGTGGGTAGGTTGGGCCATTCTTTCGTCTGTTTCGTTGTGCTACCTCGCTAACGTGGGAGAGAGCGACAAAGTATAATAAAATAAAATAAAAAAAAATATATATATATCCCTGGGGATAGGGGAGAAAGAATACTTCCCATGTATTCCCTGTGTCTCATAAAAGGCAACTAAAAAGGGAGGGAGTAGGGGTTGGAAATCCTCCCCCCAAGTTTTCAATTTTCCAAAAGAAGGAACAGAAAAGGGGGCCAAGTGAGGATTTTCCCCTCTTAGACTCAGTCCTCTGTTCCTAATGCTACCTTGCTAATGTGGGAAATGGCAAACATGAATATATATATATATATATATATATATATATATATATATATATATATATATATATATATATATATATATATATATATATTGTCTTTTTTTTTTTGCTTTGTCGCTGTCTCCCGCGTTTGCGAGGTAGCGCAAGGAAACGAAAGAAATGGCATAACCCACCCCCATACACAATGTACACACACACACGCAACTATACATACCTATACATCTCAATGTACACATATATATACACACACAGACACATACATATATACCCATGCACACAATTCACACTGTCTGCCCCTATTCATTCTCATCGCCACCTCGCCACACATGGAATACCATCCCCCTCCCCCCTCATGTGTGCGAGGTAGCACTAGGAAAAGACAACAAAGGCCCCATTTGTTCACACTGTCTCCAGCTGTCACGCAATAATGCCCGAAACCACAGCTCCCTTTCCACATCCAGGCCCCACACAACTTTCCATGGTTTACCCCAGACGCTTCACATGCCCTGATTCAATCCACTGACAGCACGTCAACCCCGGTATACCACATCGATCCAATTCACTCTATTCCTTGCCCGCCTTTCACCCTCCTGCATGTTCAGGCCCCGATCACTCAAAATCTTTTTAACTCCATCTTTCCACCTCCAATTTGGTCTCCCACTTCTCGTTCCCTCCACCTCCGACACATATATCCTCTTGGTCAATCTTTCCTCACTCATTCTCTCCATGTGCCTAAACCATTTCAGAACACCCTCTTCTGCTCTCTCAACCACGCTCTTTTTATTTCCACACATCTCTCTTACCCTTACGTTACTTACTCGATCAAACAACCTCACACCACACATTGTCCTCAAACATCTCATTTCCAGCACATCCACCCTCCTGCGCACAACTCTATCCATAGCCCACGCCTCGCAACCATACAACATTGTTGGAACCATTATTCCTTCAAACATACCCATTTTTGCTTTCCGAGATAATGTTCTCGACTTCCACACATTCTTCAAGGCTCCCAGGATTTTCGCCCCCTCCCCCACCCTATGATTCACTTCCGCTTTCATGGTTCCATCCGCTGCCAGATCCACTCCCTGATATCTAAAACACTTTACTTCCTCCAGTTTTTCTCCATTCAAACTTACCTCCCAATTGACTTGACCCTCAACCCTACCGTACCTAATAACCTTGCTCTTATTCACATTTACTCTTAACTTTCTTCTTTCACACACTTTACCAAACTCAGTCACCAGCTTCTGCAGTTTCTCACATGAATCAGCCACCAGCGCTGTATCATCAGCAAACAACAACTGACTCACTTCCCAAGCTCTCTCATCTACAACAGACTTCATACTTGCCCCTCTTTCCAAAACTCTTGCATTCACCTCCCTAACAACCCCATCCATAAACAAATTAAACAACCATGGAGACATCACACACCCCTGCCGCAAAACTAAATTCACTGAGAACCAATCACTTTCCTCTCTTCCTACACGTACACATGCCTTACATCCTCGATAAAAACTTTTCACTGCTTCTAACAACTTGCCTCCCACACCATATATTCTTAATACCTTCCACAGAGCATCTCTATCAACTGTATCATATGCCTTCTCCAGATCCATAAATGCTACATACAAATCCATTTCCTTTTCTAAGTATTTCTCACATACATTCTTCAAAGCAAACACCTGATCCACACATCCTCTACCACTTCTGAAACCACACTGCTCTTCCCCAATCTGATGCTCTATACATGCCTTCACCCTCTCAATCAATACCCTCCCATATAATTTACCAGGAATACTCAACAAACTTATACCTCTGTAATTTGAGCACTCACTCTTATCCCCTTTGCCTTTGTACAATGGCACTATGCACGCATTCCGCCAATCCTCAGGCACCTCACCATGAGTCATACATACATCAAATAACCTTACCAACCAGTCAACAATAATACAGTCACCCCCTTTTTTAATAAATTCCACTGCGATACCATCCAAACCTGCTACCTTGCCGGCTTTCATCTTCCAAAAAGCTTTTACTACCTCTTCTCTGTTTACCAAATCATTTTCCCTAACCCTCTCACTTTGCACACCACCTCGACCAAAACACCCTATATCTGCCACTCTATCATCAAACACATTCAACAAACCTTCAAATACTCACTCCATCTCCTTCTCACATCACCACTACTTGTTATCACCTCCCCATTTGCGCCCTTCACTGAAGTTCCCATTTGCTCCCTTGTCTTACGCACTTTATTTACCTCCTTCTAGAATATTTTTTTATTCTCCCTAAAATTTAATGATACTCTCTCACCCCAACTCTCATTTGCCCTCTTTTTCACCTCTTGCACCTTTCTCTTGACCTCCTGTCTCTTTCTTTTATACATCTCCCACTCAATTGCATTTTTCCCTGCAAAAATCGTCCAAATGCCTCTCTCTTCTCTTTCACTAATAATCTTACTTCTTCATCCCACCACTCACTACCCTTTCTAATCAACCCACCTCCCACTCTTCTCATGCCACAAGCATCTTTTGTGCAATCCATCACTGATTCCCTAAATACATCCCATTCCTCCCCCACTCCCCTTACTTCCATTGTCCTCACCTTTTTCCACTCTGTACTCAGTCTCTCCTGGTACTTCCTCACACAAGTCTCCTTCCCAAGCTCACTTACTCTCACCACCCTCTTCACCCCAACATTCACTCTTCTTTTCTGAAAACCAATACAAATCTTCACCTTAGCCTCCACAAGATAATGATCAGACATCCCTCCAGTTGCACCTCTCAGCACGTTAACATCCAAAAGTCTCTCTTTCGCGCGCCTGTCAATTAACAGGTAATCCAATAACGCTCTCTGGCCATCTCTCCTACTTACATACGTATACTTATGTGTGTGTGTGTGTGTATATATATATATATATATATATATATATATATATATATATATATATATATATATATATATATATTAATGGTGTGGGAGGAAAGTTGTTAGAAGCAGTGAAAGTTTTTATCGAGGATGTAAGGCATGTGTATGTGTAGGAAGAGAGGAAAGTGATTGGTTCTCAGTGAATGTAGGTTTGCGGCAGGGGTGTGTGATGTCTCCATGGTTGTTTAATTTGTTTATGGATGGGGTTGTTAGGGAGGTAAATGCAAGAGTTTTGGAAAGAGGGGCAAGTATGAAGTCTGTTGGGGATGAGAGAGCTTGGGAAGTGAGTCAGTTGTTGTTCGCTGATGATACAGCGCTGGTGGCTGATTCATGTGAGAAACTGCAGAAGCTGGTGACTGAGTTTGGTAAAGTGTGTGGAAGAAGAAAGTTAAGAGTAAATGTGAATAAGAGCAAGGTTATCAGGTACAGTAGGGTTGAGGGTCAAGTCAATTGGGAGGTGAGTTTGAATGGAGAAAAACTGGAGGAAGTGAAGTGTTTTAGATATCTGGGAGTGGATCTGGCAGCGGATGGAACCATGGAAGCGGAAGTGGATCATAGGGTGGGGGAGGGGGCGAAAATTCTGGGGGCCTTGAAGAATGTGTGGAAGTCGAGAACATTATCTCGGAAAGCAAAAATGGGTATGTTTGAAGGAATAGTGGTTCCAACAATGTTGTATGGTTGCGAGGCGTGGGCTATGGATAGAGTTGTGCGCAGGAGGATGGATGTGCTGGAAATGAGATGTTTGAGGAAAATGTGTGGTGTGAGGTGGTTTGATCGAGTGAGTAACGTGAGGGTAAGAGAGATGTGTGGAAATAAAAAGAGCGTGGTTGAGAGAGCAGAAGAGGGTGTTTTGAAGTGGTTTGGGCACATGGAGAGAATGAGTGAGGAAAGATTGACCAAGAGGATATATGTGTCGGAGGTGGAGGGAACGAGGAGAAGAGGGAGACCAAATTGGAGGTGGAAAGATGGAGTGAAAAAGATTTTGTGTGATCGGGGCCTGAACATGCAGGAGGGTGAAAGGCATGCATGGAATAGAGTGAATTGGAACAATGTGGTATACCAGGGTCGATGTGCCGTGAATGGATTGAATCAGGGCATGTGAAGCGTCTGGGGTAAACCGTGGAAAGTTTTGTGGGGCCTGGATGTGGAAAGGGAGCTGTGGTTTCGGTGCATTATACATGATAGCTAGACACAAGTGTGATAAAATGTGGCCTTTGTTGTCTTTTTCTTGGCGCTAACTTGCGTGTGTGCAGGGGGAGGGGGCTGTCATTTCATGTGTGGCGGGGTGGTGACGGGAATGAATAAAGGCAGCAAGTATGAATTATGTACATGAGTATATATGTATATGTCTGCGTATGTATATATGTATGTATACATTGAAAAGTATAGGTATGTATATGTGTGTGTGGACGTGTATGTATTTACATGTGTATGTGGGTAGGTTGGGCCATTCTTTCGTCTGTTTCGTTGTGCTACCTCGCTAACGTGGGAGAGAGCGACAAAGTATAATAAAATAAAATAAAAAAAATATATATATATCCCTGGGGATAGGGGAGAAAGAATACTTCCCATGTATTCCCTGTGTCTCATAAAAGGCAACTAAAAAGGGAGGGAGTAGGGGTTGGAAATCCTCCCCCCAAGTTTTCAATTTTCCAAAAGAAGGAACAGAAAAGGGGGCCAAGTGAGGATTTTCCCCTCTTAGACTCAGTCCTCTGTTCCTAATGCTACCTTGCTAATGTGGGAAATGGCAAACATGAATATATATATATATATATATATATATATATATATATATATATATATATATATATATATATATATATATATATATTGTCTTTTTTTTTTTGCTTTGTCGCTGTCTCCCGCGTTTGCGAGGTAGCGCAAGGAAACGAAAGAAATGGCATAACCCACCCCCATACACAATGTACACACACACACGCAACTATACATACCTATACATCTCAATGTACACATATATATACACACACAGACACATACATATATACCCATGCACACAATTCACACTGTCTGCCCCTATTCATTCTCATCGCCACCTCGCCACACATGGAATACCATCCCCCTCCCCCCTCATGTGTGCGAGGTAGCACTAGGAAAAGACAACAAAGGCCCCATTTGTTCACACTGTCTCCAGCTGTCACGCAATAATGCCCGAAACCACAGCTCCCTTTCCACATCCAGGCCCCACACAACTTTCCATGGTTTACCCCAGACGCTTCACATGCCCTGATTCAATCCACTGACAGCACGTCAACCCCGGTATACCACATCGATCCAATTCACTCTATTCCTTGCCCGCCTTTCACCCTCCTGCATGTTCAGGCCCCGATCACTCAAAATCTTTTTAACTCCATCTTTCCACCTCCAATTTGGTCTCCCACTTCTCGTTCCCTCCACCTCCGACACATATATCCTCTTGGTCAATCTTTCCTCACTCATTCTCTCCATGTGCCTAAACCATTTCAGAACACCCTCTTCTGCTCTCTCAACCACGCTCTTTTTATTTCCACACATCTCTCTTACCCTTACGTTACTTACTCGATCAAACAACCTCACACCACACATTGTCCTCAAACATCTCATTTCCAGCACATCCACCCTCCTGCGCACAACTCTATCCATAGCCCACGCCTCGCAACCATACAACATTGTTGGAACCATTATTCCTTCAAACATACCCATTTTTGCTTTCCGAGATAATGTTCTCGACTTCCACACATTCTTCAAGGCTCCCAGGATTTTCGCCCCCTCCCCCACCCTATGATTCACTTCCGCTTTCATGGTTCCATCCGCTGCCAGATCCACTCCCTGATATCTAAAACACTTTACTTCCTCCAGTTTTTCTCCATTCAAACTTACCTCCCAATTGACTTGACCCTCAACCCTACCGTACCTAATAACCTTGCTCTTATTCACATTTACTCTTAACTTTCTTCTTTCACACACTTTACCAAACTCAGTCACCAGCTTCTGCAGTTTCTCACATGAATCAGCCACCAGCGCTGTATCATCAGCAAACAACAACTGACTCACTTCCCAAGCTCTCTCATCTACAACAGACTTCATACTTGCCCCTCTTTCCAAAACTCTTGCATTCACCTCCCTAACAACCCCATCCATAAACAAATTAAACAACCATGGAGACATCACACACCCCTGCCGCAAAACTAAATTCACTGAGAACCAATCACTTTCCTCTCTTCCTACACGTACACATGCCTTACATCCTCGATAAAAACTTTTCACTGCTTCTAACAACTTGCCTCCCACACCATATATTCTTAATACCTTCCACAGAGCATCTCTATCAACTGTATCATATGCCTTCTCCAGATCCATAAATGCTACATACAAATCCATTTCCTTTTCTAAGTATTTCTCACATACATTCTTCAAAGCAAACACCTGATCCACACATCCTCTACCACTTCTGAAACCACACTGCTCTTCCCCAATCTGATGCTCTATACATGCCTTCACCCTCTCAATCAATACCCTCCCATATAATTTACCAGGAATACTCAACAAACTTATACCTCTGTAATTTGAGCACTCACTCTTATCCCCTTTGCCTTTGTACAATGGCACTATGCACGCATTCCGCCAATCCTCAGGCACCTCACCATGAGTCATACATACATCAAATAACCTTACCAACCAGTCAACAATACAGTCACCCCCTTTTTTAATAAATTCCACTGCAATACCATCCAAACCTGCTACCTTGCCGGCTTTCATCTTCCAAAAAGCTTTTACTACCTCTTCTCTGTTTACCAAATCATTTTCCCTAACCCTCTCACTTTGCACACCACCTCGACCAAAACACCCTATATCTGCCACTCTATCATCAAACACATTCAACAAACCTTCAAAATACTCACTCCATCTCCTTCTCACATCACCACTACTTGTTATCACCTCCCCATTTGCGCCCTTCACTGAAGTTCCCATTTGCTCCCTTGTCTTACGCACTTTATTTACCTCCTTCTAGAATATTTTTTTATTCTCCCTAAAATTTAATGATACTCTCTCACCCCAACTCTCATTTGCCCTCTTTTTCACCTCTTGCACCTTTCTCTTGACCTCCTGTCTCTTTCTTTTATACATCTCCCACTCAATTGCATTTTTCCCTGCAAAAATCGTCCAAATGCCTCTCTCTTCTCTTTCACTAATAATCTTACTTCTTCATCCCACCACTCACTACCCTTTCTAATCAACCCACCTCCCACTCTTCTCATGCCACAAGCATCTTTTGTGCAATCCATCACTGATTCCCTAAATACATCCCATTCCTCCCCCACTCCCCTTACTTCCATTGTCCTCACCTTTTTCCACTCTGTACTCAGTCTCTCCTGGTACTTCCTCACACAAGTCTCCTTCCCAAGCTCACTTACTCTCACCACCCTCTTCACCCCAACATTCACTCTTCTTTTCTGAAAACCAATACAAATCTTCACCTTAGCCTCCACAAGATAATGATCAGACATCCCTCCAGTTGCACCTCTCAGCACGTTAACATCCAAAAGTCTCTCTTTCGCGCGCCTGTCAATTAACAGGTAATCCAATAACGCTCTCTGGCCATCTCTCCTACTTACATACGTATACTTATGTGTGTGTGTGTGTGTATATATATATATATATATATATATATATATATATATATATATATATATATATATATATATATAATGGTGTGGGAGGAAAGTTGTTAGAAGCAGTGAAAAGTTTTTATCGAGGATGTAAGGCATGTGTACGTGTAGGAAGAGAGGAAAGTGATTGATTCTCAGTGAATGTAGGTTTGCGGCAGGGGTGTGTGATGTCTCCATGGTTGTTTAATTTGTTTATGGATGGGGTTGTTAGGGAGGTAAATGCAAGAGTTTTGGAAAGAGGGGCAAGTATGAAGTCTGTTGGGGATGAGAGAGCTTGGGAAGTGAGTCAGTTGTTGTTCGCTGATGATACAGCGCTGGTGGCTGATTCATGTGAGAAACTGCAGAAGCTGGTGACTGAGTTTGGTAAAGTGTGTGGAAGAAGAAAGTTAAGAGTAAATGTGAATAAGAGCAAGGTTATCAGGTACAGTAGGGTTGAGGGTCAAGTCAATTGGGAGGTGAGTTTGAATGGAGAAAAACTGGAGGAAGTGAAGTGTTTTAGATATCTGGGAGTGGATCTGGCAGCGGATGGAACCATGGAAGCGGAAGTGGATCATAGGGTGGGGGAGGGGGCGAAAATTCTGGGGGCCTTGAAGAATGTGTGGAAGTCGAGAACATTATCTCGGAAAGCAAAAATGGGTATGTTTGAAGGAATAGTGGTTCCAACAATGTTGTATGGTTGCGAGGCGTGGGCTATGGATAGAGTTGTGCGCAGGAGGATGGATGTGCTGGAAATGAGATGTTTGAGGAAAATGTGTGGTGTGAGGTGGTTTGATCGAGTGAGTAACGTGAGGGTAAGAGAGATGTGTGGAAATAAAAAGAGCGTGGTTGAGAGAGCAGAAGAGGGTGTTTTGAAGTGGTTTGGGCACATGGAGAGGATGAGTGAGGAAAGACTGACCAAGAGGATATATGTGTCGGAGGTGGAGGGAACGAGGAGAAGAGGGAGACCAAATTGGAGGTGGAAAGATGGAGTGAAAAAGATTTTGTGTGATCGGGGCCTGAACATGCAGGAGGGTGAAAGGAGGGCAAGGAATAGAGTGAATTGGAGCGATGTGGTATACCGGGGTTGACGTGCTGTCAGTGGATTGAATCAAGGCATGTGAGGCGTCTGGGGTGAACCATGGAAAGCTGTGTAGGTATGTATATTTGCGTGTGTGGACGTATGTATATACATGTGTATGGGGGGGAGTTGGGCCATTTCTTTCGTCTGTTTCCTTGCGCTACCTCGCAAACGCGGGAGACAGCGACAAAGTATAATAAAAAAAAAATAAAATATATATATATATATATATATATATATATTATCACTATCCGCAGGGATATATATATATATATATATATATATATATATATATATATCTTCTTTTTCCTTCATACTATTCACCATTTCCAGCATTAGCAAGGTAGCGTTAAGAATAGAGGACTGGACCTTCGAGGAAATATCCTCACCTGGCCCCCTTCTCTGTACATATTCATGTACATATTCATACTTGCTGCCCACATCTATTCCCGCTGCCACCCCACCACACATAAAATAACATCCCTCCCCAGAAAAAGATGTATATTTTCATACATATTCATCATTTCCCGCATTAGCAAGGAAGCATTAAAAACAGAGGACTGAGCCTTTTAGTTGCCTTCTACAACATGCAAAGAATATGTGGGAAGTATTCTTCCTCCCCTATCCCCAGGGATATATATTTATTTCTATTTATCTATCATACTTTGACGCTGTCCCGCATTAGCGAGGTAGTGCAAGGAAACAGACGAAAGAATGGCCCATCTACTCATATACACACATATATACATAAACGCCCGTATATGCACATACACACGTACATATTCATGATTGCCTTCATCCATTCACGATGCTACCCTGCCCCACAGGAAACAGTTCATCCTAGACCTTGCCATTCTCTCAAAATCTTGTTGACCATTTCAGCATACAGTGGTCAGCTCTCAATAATACTGCACTATCACCACACCTCTCTCTTACAGTGTCATTTCTAACATAATCAATGTGCATCACCCTAAATACAATCCCCAGTCATTTCAATTCTAACATGCTCATCCTCTTCCATTCTTTTGTATTGAGGGCCCAAGACTTACATCCATACAACACTGTCATGAATACCATATCCTCAAACATACTCATTTTTACCTTAATAAGCAAAGGCTCTCCTACACACTCCTCAATGCACCCAGGATCTTAGCTACTTCTCTCACCCTAAACTCACTCAAGCCCCAATAGTTCCATCCACTAATAAGTCCTCCAGGTCCAGGTCCTCACCATTAAGACTCACTTTCAAACCACCCTGTCTCATCTCCCTAAGGCACCTCATTACTTTTGTTCACATTCTCTCAACTTTCTCCTTTCATACTCTCCCAAAGTCTGCAGCAAACTTAAGAATATTCTCCCTTGAGTCTGCCATTAAAGCCAATTCGTTTGCTGTTAGCAACAGATTCATCCACCGTGCGAATTATTCCAACATGTCACAGGTCCTTCCCTTGCTCTAAGGCCTTTATATTCATCTCCCTCACTTTGCCACCCACAAATTGATTAATCAACCAAGGTGATACCATGAACCTTGATGTAAATATACCTTCACTGATGACCATTCACCCATCTTCCTTACTACTTGCACACATACTTTACAATCCTGGTAAAAACTCTTCACCTGATACTTCCTTTCATAGCTACTTCCACAAGGTCTCTCCATCAACTCTCCCTCTATCATAGGCTTTCTTTGGATACAAAAATGCCATATACAATTCACACCCTTTTCTCAAGGATTTCTCAAACAAATTCTTCAAGGCAAATAATTGGTCCACACTTCATACACTGCTCTTCCCCAATCAGATGATCTGTGCACATTAACAATCAGTCATCACCCTACCATAGATTTACCAGGTATACTTCAAGGACTTGTACCTCTGTCATTTAAGCATTCACTTTTGTTCCCCTTACTCTTAAATAAGGGTATTATACATGTATTCTGCCAGTCCTCTGGTACTTTATTTTGGGCCGTAGAGATTCTGAATAGCCTGATTAACTAAGTAACAACACTGTCATCCCATTTTTTATGAAGCTGAACGAACTGCAGTGCCATACATTATTAAGTATTCATATACAAACACAGCACATACTGTATTTAAGTACATTACAAATGACTCTTACTCAAAACTGATCAGGATGTAACAAGTTGAGGCTTTCATGGGTAGGGAGGGTATTGTGAAGATATACAGATGAAGGGCTAGGCCTGACTAGCTCTTCATCTAAGGATGGACTTTTGCATAATCTATCATAAGATAACTGAACACTTTTACCATTCCAATAAATAATCACCATATTTAATGAGACCTTACATAGATTTTGATCTTCAATCTACACTTTATGCCAAAAGTACAGGGGCGAGAGGACCAAAACAAGTATAATAGGGGCGAGAGGACCAAAACAAGTATAATATGTTAAGTCATGCAATGACAGCAATCATCATGTTTGGTAATAATGTGATAATTTATCATACCATTAGTTTGTGTCTGGCATACATGAGGCTCATGTCTGTTTTGTTTGTGTCTGCAAGTTGGGTACTTTTTTTCCATATTTGTCCACTATTACCTTGCTCTTGCATCAACCTATTATGCACAAGACAATGACAATAAAGGACATTGCAGCATAATTTGGAATATATCACTGAGCAAACAGCTGTCCAACAGTGATAAGTTCAAAGGTTGGTAAAGGAGTTTAAGGAATCAGGTACGTCTGTTTTATGAGCTCCTCTTCCTAAATCTGGAAGTTCAAGATTAATGTCTCCTAGGAACCATGAGGTGACTGCCCATCCCTGACAGAAAAACCCTAACTTGCTCAGACATCTTCCTAAGGAGTGTTCAAAAGTTACTTCATAATGACAGGATTTCATAGTCTTCATGCCTAAAGTAAACCTCTACTGACTGCCACTTAGAAGGGTAAATGAGTGAACTTTCCAGAAATACAATGTTTGGGGCCAGGAAACACCAGAAAGATGGTATTTAGACCATCCAACTTGGACCCACACCTGACACAGTACACAGAAAAAAGGTAAAACAAGATGCTACCCTTATGATTTGGGACTATTTCAGCTACAATGGTGTTGTTAATTTAGTGTCTTACTCAAGAATCTAAAAGTTTTTAATTTAGTGTCTTACCCAAGAATCTAAAAGTTTTTAATTTAGTGTCTTACCCAAGAATCTAAAAATGAGCCATGTAGTCAACTTGAATTTACTTATTGACCATTTACTTAATTCAATGCATTTATGCAGGATGGGGCTCCCTGACACATCATTAAATTTGTTACAGTGTTTGAATGATAATGAGATATATTTCAAGGAGAGGCCAAGAAACAAAACCAACGTAAACCAAATTGGTAACATGCAGTACACTGTGAAGCAACAACTATAAGACAAAGCTTGAGGCTAATATCAATCCAGCAGCAATGGGGTAGTTTTTCCCAGAACAACAAGAATTTTCCTGACATTTGTGTTCCCAACAATCTATGAGACTGCATCAAGTGAAAGAAGACTAATATATAATTAATTAAGTTGGTAAGTGTAATGTTTATATTGGCCATTTAACCATAAAAATGTTTATCTTTTCAGCTTGTGACTTAACTTCTTATGCAGCCTGTAGACATTCAAAATTTGTTTCAAGTTCTACCTGAGGTATAAAGGCTCTTCATTGCACTCAGGGTCACATTGAGCATACTGTTTTACTTAAAAGAGATGTAGCAAACAAGGTAATACTTCTGACTACAAAATCTCTTAAGTTAACCAGCATCAATACATCCCAAAATACCTCCAAACTAATGGCTTTCCTGCATTCTTCTTGAAAGAAGCATAAAACTAACTTGAGGTGTTTTCCTCTCATATTCTAGGGGCCTGAGGATATCAAATGCAGTAATAGAATGAGAAAATATGGGTTGTTTCTCCATTGCAAAGTCACATGTGTCAGTCTGCCTGCCTTGGCAGATGACAGCACTATAAAGCTGATACAATTTCTGTAACACTTGGCTTTTAAATACCATTCTTTAGTAAAAGCAAATATTTTCACAGCTTTGTCTTTAGACCTGATTATATTTTCATATTCCAAAACTATATTCTTTTTTCACTCAGTTTCACAAACAATGCTTTCCATATCTCTTCTGCTTCTAGTAGTTCTATCCTCTTTCTTTGTTTCACTGCATTTTCCGTCTAGAATTGAGTGGTTCTTGCCCAGTTCAAAAATCATCAATGATCTGACATTTTCTTCTTCTTTCAATTTTTTTTTTGCTGAGTTTCTTACGATATTCTGATGGTTACTTTCATCCACTTCCATGTTTCTTTCCCAAGCTCACCTTCTCATGCACTCAATATCAATTCTTAATCTATTTTATCAATATTCTTTAATCATCTCCCTTATATATAAAACTTTTCTTCATAATTCAAAATTTCAATTACCTCATACTTCAAGTGTTTGTTTTTCAACCTCATTACCCCCAGCAATTTATCTTGTCAAATGCATTACTCAGCCATTTAAACTGGTTCTGCTGGGCCCTTTTCTATGACTGGTCCCACTCGATCCTCCAATCTGACAGGCCCTACTTGATACTTCCCTTTGTCTGGCCCTACTTGAGATTTCCTTCTGAGCAGCCCCATTTGATGCTTCTCTTTGACAAGCCTTACTTGATCCTTTTCGAAGATTAGATCCTTTGAACCCTTCCTGTCAAATGATTCCATTCGACTTTTTTCTGTGACTGATCCCACTTGCTACATTGTGATTGGATTCATTTGACCCTTCTCTTTAACTGGTCCAACTCAAATTTTCTCTATTACTGGTCTCACCTGATCTTTCTCTTTGAATAGTCCCACTTATTCCACAGCCCCAAGTACAGTTATCATGCTTAATAACGCATTTGTTCTCATACAGTTTCCTTTCCTCCTCAAGTTTCCCGTTAAACCTCTTAAATCTACTATTGCGGTCTTTCAGTTAATTCCATACTTCTTTCATTTATATTCTTAATCTACATTATTTACCTTCAATCCTAGCCTTGGTACTATTTTTCAGATTTCCATGATAAAAACATACCAATGTTCTTCACTGACAATCCATAATCATTCCAACTTTGGCTTTGCCATCATTATATCCTATCTCAGGTATCATGTCAGTACTGGATAATCATTTGTTTCCCTTTGACCCTCCTCTGTGATTAGTCCCACTAAAACCTTAGAAACTGGTTCAATCTAATTCTTATCTATGAATGGTCTCACCCGAACTTTCTACTGCAGTGGTTCCACTTATCAATGATAACTATGGTGTCATCCAGTTTCCCCCACCTCCATTTTCCCTTTATTCTTTTTCATATCTGTTATCATGCTCTCTCAGTTGTTTTCTTACCTCTTAGACCTCTTTATACCTTATTTATCTTTGCTCCTTGCCTCTGGACTATCTCTAACAGTCTTTCTACTTCAAAATCATACTGAATGTTCTTACCTGATAATTTGGGAATATCCACCTTTGGCTCCTGCATCATTAAATCCTTAGAAATCTTGTATCTTACCTTTTTTCTCTGCTGCAGAATGGTGCATTATTTGTAATATCTGCAGTTCTCCAATCATTGCTGCACTGAGTGTCTCATACTCCAGGCCTGTTGTTGGTGACCATATTGTTATCTGATATTCACTATTTGTGACACCAAAATTTTTCAACCATCTGGCCCATTACTCATTTTGCTTTATTTTCTATCTTTGTTTCAATATAGAAAACAAAAAACTAAGGAAAATCACTTTTCAGCATGACTCAGTGAAACCCCAAACAGTGCTTCCTCTCTACCTATATCTCTGACACCTGTTGCTTTTAGGAACTCCCTCAAGGGGGTGGCCAATACAAGTCATCATAACTACTAAACTCCAGTGCTGCTTCTTAGCCTTTAATGCATCACCCTTAATAGGCAACTGGCAGAGGCCAGTGTAGCACAGTGTTTGCAGAGGCTCCTACCTAATGTTCCTACAGACTACTACCTAATGTTCCTCCCTACTACTTCTACCTAAATATTCCTACCTACTAATTCTATCTACTGCTCCTACCATTCTGCCAAAACGCAGGGCTAGCACATACTACTCACCACAGAAAATCTTGAGTTGTGAAGAATGAGCTGTGTGAGGTAAGTGTTGTCAAGTGTTGTGTGTGTCAGGGAGAAAGATCTTGTGTGTTTGTGGACAGAATGCCAGCAGTCCATGTGTAGGTGAGGGAAAAAAGAAAAGACATCTACAGAGGAGTGTAACTTGACAACCAATGAAGTACTGGTAATATACCTCCCTGGTTGTTGGCTGCCTACCACTTCCTCTCCTCTAACTTCAAGAAATATCTCTAACCAGCTCAGAAAAGACACTTGCCAAGTTAACAGGAATTCTACCTCCCTCTGTTTCCCTGTGCTGCTAGTTGCTGAATGCCTGGCTCCCTGCCTAAAACTCACACATGGACTTATGGTGCTCGCTGAACAGCGAGCACCATAAGTCCATCTGTCTTAATAAATGTGTGCACTTAATTATCTTTTTACAGTATGGAGAGGGAACTGTACACTGATGGGTCCCAATTCTTGACCTTTGCATCATACAACTTTATAAACTTTAATATACTGTCAACATTCACTATATCATCACCTGACTTGTTCCATTCATCCACTACTCTGATACTATTGTATAAAAGTACTTTAATTCTTTGAAACTGGTTTCTCCCTAAGTTTTTTATTATGGCTTCTGGTTGCTTTCACTTTGCATCTTTCAATACCTGTTTGCTGTTGATATCATCAAACTAGTCTAAATACTTGGAGGTTCTGATCAAGTTACCCATCAGCACTCAATACCCTTTCATGGTGGGCAGTTTATGGCCTCTCACTGGGTGGATAAGGTAAAGAGTGTTTGGACAGTGCAATTGAAAAATACAGGACCCACATCTCTTTTCTTATCCCATAAACTATTCCTCACTAAAAGAGGGCCAATGGAAAATATGAAAAAACGTTACATGAAAAACAACAAACACGTTATACATATGATAAAAGGCTAGTTTTAATATCCAAGACATGGTCTCTTTATCTTATTTTTGGCAAGAAAAATTAAATAATAAATGAAAGAGCAGATAATGTTATCAAGAAAGAACTAACTGTAAGTGTAACTGATCAACATACCTGCAGCTGATATGCATGCATGCAGGCTGCCACCATCAACAGTCTGACTGTCAAAGTTTTCATCAGTTTAGATACAGAACAAGCTGTAGAAGAAAGGAGCCCCCACAGTGATGCTAGATATATGCTAGACATACATCTCTAATCCTTACAGCCTTCCTCCTAAACAAAAGTGAGACTTTTTAATTCTCCCTACTTCTGCTTTCTGACACAGCTTCCAAGATTAATGTACACCTCTCCTCCATAATGCACAGGGTATATGTTCCAGGAAATATGCAGGTACAGCAAACCTATGCAAGGTAAACCTAAATGTTCAACCTTCCCCCACATGATGGCCAATCATTTAATGGAGTTTTCCTTTACTGTAACAGATAAATTAAGGAACAAACTCATTTACCAGAAGGGTAAGCTATGCTGTAAAGGAATTTTGAATCTCAATCTTAAAAGACTGTTTACCTAGAAGAGAAAAAATATTCAAACCCTACGAAATCACAGATAAAAGAGAATAAGAAAATAACAGTATGAGACACTATCAGCCCTGTACAATATACTACAGCATTGAAACACTCCTACATTCAAACACAACAACACTATGCTGACAAATGAATGCTTTACACCGTCAGTGTACTGCATTTAGGTATACAAAAATTGTAGTGCAGTAACAATAATATTCTTGTAAAATATATAAAAATATTACATTAAGATATCCCTGGGGATAGGGGAGAAAGAATACTTCCCACGTATTCCCTGCGTGTCGTAGAAGGCGACTAAAAGGGAAGGGAGCGGGGGGCTGGAAACCCTACCCTCTCGTTTTTTTTTTAATTTTCCAAAAGAAGGAACAGAGAAGGGGGCCAGGTGAGGATATTCCCTCAAAGGCCCAGTCCTCTGTTCGTAACGCTACCTCGCTATCGCGGGAAATGGCGAATAGTATGAAAAAAAAAAAAAAATTACATTAAGATGGAAATGAGATGTTTGAGGACAATGTGTGGTGTGAGGTGGTTTGATCGAGTAAGTAACGTAAGGGTAAGAGAGATGTGTGGAAATAAAAAGAGCGTGGTTGAGAGAGCAGAAGAGGGTGTTTTGAAATGGTTTGGGCACATGGAGAGAATGAGTGAGGAAAGATTGATCAAGAGGATATATGTGTTGGAGGTGGAGGGAACGAGGAGAAGTGGGAGACCAAATTGGAGGTGGAAAGATGGAGTGAAAAAGATTTTGTGTGATCGGGGCCTGAACGTGCAGGAGGGTGAAAGGAGGGCAAGGAATAGAGTGAATTGGATCGATGTGGTATACCGGGGTTGACGTGCTGTCAGTGGATTGAATCAGGGCATGTGAAGCGTCTGGGGTAAACCATGGAAAGCTGTGTAGGTATGTATATTTGTGTGTGTGGACGTATGTATATACATGTGTATGGGGGTGGGTTGGGCCATTTCTTTCGTCTGTTTCCTTGCGCTACCTCGCAAACGCGGGAGACAGCGGAAAAAAAAAAAAATTACATTAAGCAGCAAGCAAAGGAGTGAGGGTGGAATGAAGGCAAGTAAACGAGCATTATGGTGCCCTCCTCACTCCTACCTGTGTTAGACATACAGCTCTGAATGGAACTGTCACAGACAACCTCAAAGTTTACTTTCTGGTATGGATAAGTGAATACCATGCAATATTACTGTACTGTGTATTGGCTTTAAAAAATGTAGTATATTAATTACAAATAATTACATAAAAAACTGCAACAAGTAGCAAGTCAGAGACTCTGAGAGAAGGTGGCAGGTGAGCCCATGTGTAAGCGCCCCTCCCTTTAACACACACACCTCTCACATTAGAAACACATATTGCCAGTAAGGTCACCTAGTGTGATTATGTGACTATTCTACACTATTACCATACTGTTAAAAGATGGTCTGATAAGACAGAGGGGCAAGGGGGATTCACTGCCCAAGGGCCTGGGTGTGAGTATCACTTTTTTCAAATCTTACTTGATTTTATTTCAAATGTATAGCAAAAACCCTTTTCCTCACACGTTGATGATCCCAGACCATTCAGGAAGCTATCCACCTCCACTAAGCTGGACCACAGGTCATAAACTGTGTCTACAAGGGGAAAGTGCAGGGCAGCTAAGCAGTGAGTATTGGCATCTTCACTATGATAGCTACATTGGGCATTAGGCAGCTTTCTTAGTTACATAATAATCTAGGTGCATTTTCCTTTGCTTATGAGCTCATTTGGGTTATGAGCTCATTTGGGATCTTCTTTTCGTGAGTTCTTAAAAAAAGTTAAAGAGGGAGAAAGGGACCCTAAGAAGATCACCAGTCCCCCCTTTGAAATGGGGGAGGGGCAATGACATTTGCTCTGGCTTTAAGCTATGCAGCAACTGTATAATGACAGTAAAACAAAAATAAGTATGGAGCTTGAAGCTAAAAAAAAAAAAAAAAAAAAGGTGAGGTAACATGAGAAGCAAGTGGATCTGTGCATCCCTTTTCTTCCCTCTAAACATCATCTTTACCCACACCTCACATACAAAACTGCACCAAGCTGATTTTCTGGTATGATTAAATGACTGCTTTGTACTTGCTGTACTATTTTTTTCCTATACAATAACTATTAGGTGGTATTAGAAAAAACATCATCAATAAATTGGAAATTCATATCCAGCTTCATGTGAGGAAGAGGGGGAGAAGGCAGCAAGAGTGGGAATGATTGGTGGGTGGGGCTTCATTTTCTGTGGTTGGCAGACTAAGTGAATTTACAACCTGGAAGTCTCTGTCTATAGCTGAATTCTAGTATAGTCAAATGACTACTTTGCACTGTTACTGTATTGTATTTACCTATGAAGCAACTGTAGTATAGTAATAGATAGAAGTAAGTTGGAATATCAGGTAGTAATAGCAGCAGGTTGGAATATTTAAGCTTGAGCATCAGGTGGTAGTAGTAGTAGGCTGGATCATTAGGTAGGAGCCTCTGCAAACAACCTGCTAGAGTAACTCTCTGCCAGTGGCCTGTTATGGGTGAGGAACTAAAAGGCTAAGAAGCGGTACTGGAGTTTGCCAGTTACGGAGACTTTTGTGTTGTCCACTCCCTTGTGGGAGTTCCCAGAGGGAATGTGCGTCAGAGATATAGACAGATAGATAGCAGTATGGTAATAATATAACATAAAAAAGGACACTTTCAAATCAAGTGACACAAAAGGAGGTAGTGTGTGATGGGATGGTTTACTTTTCGCTGACAGATTAAGTCAATTTTTTTTTTTTTTTTTTTGTGGGGTTCACAGTAATTTTTTTACATATTTGCTCACTGTTTGTGACATAGTAAGGTAAAGCCAGATTTTTTCTACATATTTGCTCACTGTTTGTGACATAGTAAGGTAAAGCCAGTAACAGTCATAAGAATGGCCTCATTTACTTACATCCACTCAAAAGCTGTCACATACGATGTACCAAAACCAGAGCTCCCCTATGTAGTTCCATTTTTCCCCAGACCATTTGATATGCCTGGGTCATAGAAGGCAAGTAAGACAGGTAGGAGTGAGGGAGTAACCCTCCCTTTCTGCGTTATTTTTCAAAAGAGGGAACATGGGGGGGGGGGGGAGAAAAGCAAATATACCTTTCTCTAAAGCTCATTTTTCTGTTCCAACATATGGCAAGAAATGGTGAAGAGGAATAAAAGATAACTAATCATTATAACACTACTGACCTGATGGCTTCAAAATAGTAATCTGTATTCTCATATTTAATGAGGAAGAATAAGCCACAGCATTTTCAGTGTTATTTGCTTTTTTAATTGTAGCTTACATATGCTACACTTTATATGGAAACAGACACATCATTGGGCTGTTTAGTGATTTCAAGTCTGTCTTCAATGCCAACATTTCATTTGTTTTCTTTATGGTGCAGGATACCATAATTCAAGGATTTAATCCAGGAGTTAGTTTTCAATAACAAAAATGCAGTATCATAGATCACATAACATGGAAGAATATTTGAAAAGCACTTTTAAATGAACCAAATGTGCTAAAAATGTGGTTTTTCCATTTTGGTTAGCACCATGGTTTAACTAGATTTTCATCTGTGGACTCGCAGAGTATCAACTGATATATGTATCAAAAAGAATCTTTCAAAACTGTAACAAGCATATTTTCTTTAAAAAAATCATCAGTCAGTCAATGCCATAAATGTGATTATGAGGCATGGGAAATATTCCCACTGCATCATTATCACAACTATGACAATGACTCTGACTTTAAACATTTTTATAATGATAAGAACATTCTTGTAATACCAAATATAAAAGTATCATTCAATATCTAGTATTTATTAATTCAATTTGCTGGTCTTTGACAATAAAGAAAATATAAGGAAAACAGTCACTAGCCACAATGGAAACTTTCAGAGCCTTTAGCAATTTTCATACACTTAAAAGTTCCATTTGCAAAAATTCTTCCTTTCTGGGTGTTTACTAATTTCATAATAAAATTTTTTATTACTGATAAAGAGCCTCTATTAGTATGCTGTTTGAAGAAAACACTTACATAGGAAGCCTGGGTACCTATTCCCTAAGCCTAAGCAGTAATGCTCTTACAGGCCCTTCACCCATCACCAAAGGCCTAATGCTTATGTTTACTTGGTTTGATTTACACATAATTCATACCCTAATAAACAACATTTTGCAATTAAAATGATAAAATAATAATTTCTTCTTATATAATCAACTGATTCTCCTGGTAGCATCAGGAACAAACAAATAATGGCCTCATTAGCACACATCTAGCTGCCATCTATACTGCACCAAAAATGGAGCCTGCTATCTAAAACCAAGCCTGAGAGACAACTTCATGGTTTACAATGCCCAATTCACATGTCCTGGTTCAGTCCAAAGACAACATGTTGCCCATACAATAAATCACTCCAAATCAAATTTATGCACACCCCTCAACCTCTTGAATGTTCAAATTTCAATACTCAAGAGCCTCTTTCACTCAATCCTTCTATCTACTTTTTGGTCAGTCTTCTTTACTCATCCTCTCTACTTGTCTGAAATGTTTCAGCACACCCTTATTAGCTCTCCTGATCATACTGCTCTTTCAAACAAGGCTCCTCCTGCCTACACTGTCACTCCTTATAGTATTAGCATACCTCACACTAAATAATGTCAGGTATTTCATTTCTAACAAGTCCATCTTCCATTATTTTGTATTTAGGGCCCAAGACTCATGTTGATAAAACAACACTAGGAATACTATAACTTTGAACATCTTTGCTCTAACTAACAGTGAACTCTCTTACCACACACTCCTTAACACACCAAGGACATTTACTACCCAATAACTTACTTCAGCACCCACAGTTCTATTGCATAGTCCACTTCCAGCTATCTAAAGCACTCCACTTCCCATTCAAACTTACTGACAGACCATTCCCCTGAAGTACCTCATTACCTTAATCCTGTTCACGTTCAGTCTCAAGTTTCTATATCAAACTCTTTTTCATCTACTTCACAAATCTAGGTTGGTAGTAATAAAAGGAAGCATAAAAGTCACACTAATATAACAATCAAAGATTTGTTGTGATACTGATAACATTTTTAAATGAACGGCATAACAATATATCAAATGTATACAGCATCTTCTTCCCTAGCTATATATACTGTATCCTTTCCTTTAATCTCTAGGTAAGGCATTTTTGAATTCTACCATTATAAACCCAACTTTGTACAATTCATAAGAAACTATGAGATTTTAATTCCTAGAGATAACTGTCTTTCTTTTTCTTTCATGCTAATTCACCATTTCCCATGCAGCAAGGCAACACCAGGTACAGAAAATGAAAAGGCCTCACTCGCTCACTTCTATTCTCTAGCTGTCTTGAGTAATGCACGGAAACCAAAGCCCCTATCAACAACCACACTCCACAGACCTTTCAGTGGTCTACCCCTGCTGCTTCATATGCCCTGGCTCAGTCCAGAGATACAACATTCCTTTTCAATCTTTATGTCACTATATTTCACAAGCTTGAACTATTTACCGAGAATACTCTTTCTCCCTGAAGATGAATTTCCCATCTGAACTTTGTCCTCAGATGTGACCATATCAATTTGAGGAAAATATGATGAGCTCAATAGTTTTGATTATATTGCTGTAAGCCTCAGCAAACTCAAACAGCGGTCAAAGTGAAATCAAGGCCAGCTAACTGCAACACCTGACATGAAAAATCATTGGGTACTGATGGGGTGGGGTTAAAGGGAGGAATTAACTAAGGGGCCCAGAATCAAAAGTAGCATTGAGGTTTGTGATATCTCTCCTGGGTGCTTGGTTGTAGGAAAGGCTTAAACAATATACTCCACTTGTCCTGGTGCTTACTGCACAAGTGAAACCCACCCTGTGTTTCCTGAAACTGGAATAAAAAAATAAAACATGCCTGAGTGAAACCACACATACTGGGCCCAGGCATAGCAGGGTAAAGGTTCAGTATTTCACTTATCAACTTGTTCATTTGGTCTTCTTCAAAAAAAAAGAATTATCATTCAGTGTAATCAATCACTTTATGCATATACAAGGCTGTTTCCCAAGTTACCAAATCATACCAGGCCTGAGCACTGTTCAAATAAGATCTAATCATTAAGTTTATAATTCATTAATTCATTCAGTCATCTTCAAACAAAGGAAATATCATTCAATGCAATCAAGCAGTTTATGCAAAACTGAGCCTTTGCACAGCAGGAGAAAGGTAGAAATCATTAATTTTGTAATTTTCCTGTGCAGCCTTCTTCATGTGTAGTAAATATCATTCAATGCAATCGAAATTTATCCTGCAACTTTTACCCTCATCACATGAATACCATGGAAACATAACCAAAGAGACTGTCCTAAAAACACAAGAGAAAACAATAAAATCACTTTACTTCAATCTTTCAACAACATGATACCGTTACTTCACTCAATCCATTTTTTTTCATTAGCACTGTATGGTGTTTCTAATTGATGTCCCTAATCTACCTTCACCCCATCCCTTCAATTCTATGATCACTATAAAATATTTGTCTCTGGGGTCTACCCAAAAAATGTTATAGTGGTTTCATTTCTCGTAATACCATGTTAAATTTCAAAGCTAAGATTTTCCATCAGTTATTTGCTAACTTCTGGTAGGTAACTGTTACTCTAGGTATCTAATTAAATGTTATTCACTTCTGGTAGTTAACTGTTACTCTAGATATCTAATCAAATGTTATTCAAGGCACTTTATTGCTGGACATAGCCTCTGGAGCAGTCTGAAAATGTAAAATGCTTCACATTCTGGAGGAGGACAGCCATGATGGACCCTTGGCCTCCTGAGGGTAGTCATGATGGACCCCTAAGATTAGACCTGCATCAGGGTTTACTCACCCATATCACTATGAGAAAAAATACTAGGGAGGCTCCAGGATTTTAAATCTAAACTCATCAGCAGTTTAGCTCCATTTTTTTCATACTTTATCATCATGTCCCGCATTTGCACACATCCATTCTCTTGCTGTCATATGTCATGCATCGAAACCATAGCTCCCTATCCACAATCAGGCCCCACAGACCTTAACATGGTTTACCCTGGCAGCTTCACATGCCCTAGTTCAGTCCAATGACAACATGTCAATCCCTTTATACCACATCATTCAAATTCATTCTATTTCGTGCGTGCCTTTCACCCACCTGCATGATCAGGCTGTAATTGCTCAAAAATCTTTTTTACCCCAACTTTCCATCTCCAATTTAGACTCCCCATCCTCCTAGCTCCCTTCCCCTCAGACATGTAAATCCTCTTTCTCAATTCATTTTCTCCATATGTCCAAACCATTTCAACAAATCATCTTCAGCTGTCTCAAACACACACATTTTATCAACACAGCACTTCCTCCACTTTTTCTCCATTTAAACTCACACCCCAATTAACCTGCCTCAATAACCTAGCTTTTAACACATTCACTCTCAACTTCCTCCATTCACACACTCTTCCAACCTCAGTTACCAACTTCTACAGTTTTTCACTGGAATCTGCTACCAGTGCCGTACCAACAGCAAGTGGTTTATAAAACTGTAATCTTTCCAAGATCATTATTTTTTCCTTCTTGTATTTCAAACTATTTCCACGGAGTTCATAACATAAATTAGCTTCTCTAAATATACAAGAAATCCAAACTCATCTTCCTTGCTCTTTCAAATATTTTCATCCCTAATACAACTGGCCCCATTCATGTTCTGCAAAGGTCTCATCACTCCAAGTTACAGTAATCTACACAGCTTCTTACATTCCATTCCTTTACTGTACTGCTGAAAAGTGTTTTGAAGTTGCACAACCTCTCGTTTTCTATCTATTACTCCAATTCCAATTTCACAAGGTGGATCAGGTACATACAGCACTCCCAGTATCATTCATACACATCCTCAACCCCTGTCCAAAGTGTTAATAGGAAACCTGGTCTTTCAACTCCAAAAAAGCACTACTATTTTCACTTCCAACACTTTAGTGATATGTCAAATGAGACCAATAACTCCATTCATATCACCTCCAAACAAAAATGCTTCCACCCCATCAGATCCCAAGTCATTCCTCTTACATCTTTATGTACAATTTTCCAAGCTTTAATGATTTCTCTCACTACATCTGATTGTCTCTTCTGCAATCTACCTCTGCTCATTGCACTTCTATTGTACTATACATGTACCTGACCATCACAGAATCTCCCATATGTTCTACATGACCATACCATCCAAACACACTTTCACCCATATACCTTTCTCATGAGTTCTTTCCTTCGTATAGCTTCAAATCATTTGTCTACCTATCCTCTTCCTCCCAATGATACTCTTAAAAAATTAAAAATTACTCATATCTGCGACTCCTATTCTTAGCTTGTCCTAACCTATAAAAAGTTGGGTTTTTTCATCCACACAGCAGCATGCAGGCTCCTTGCACACTTTATAATTAAAAATTTTCAAAAATCTTTCAATACACATACAATTTCTCTCCCTTGGATGACTATTTTCAGCGTAGGCTTCCCTCTGCTACCTTTACTGAACTTTACTCCTACATATTTAAACTTATCTTCAATTTCCAGTTCTTCACATGGCAAACTAATCTTAAGTCTTATCTCTCTTCCCTTTCAAATATCAGTGTCTTACTGTCAGCTGCATTCACTTCCAGCCTCCTACAAACATGACTGAACCAGTCTACCACTTTCTTCAACCCTTTCTCTGAATTAGGTGACAATAAGTATCATCAGCAGGAAATAACTGTTGCAACTTCCTTCCAATTTGCCGCAGTTAATAATCACACCACAATCACTCCTTCTCTCTCTCGTCTCATGCAAAGCCCTATCTATGTACATGATCATTTTAAATAATCTAATTCATTAACACATTTACCAATATTTGCTTCCTCACAAATGCGAGAAACAGCGATCAAGTATGAAGATGAAAAAAAAAAAAAAAAAAAAAGATCAATCTTACCTTAAATCTATGTTATCTATTCTTAAATCCTAATGACCAAGCTGAGATCATCTCGATGTGCTAAATTCTAAAGTCAGTTCAAAGCTGTGTACATAAAATGTGGCATATTTCACATTTATCATTTCAAATATACTCTAGTTTTTCATTCTTATAACTGCAATTGTTACTTACTAGGATATTCAAAGGGGTTGCCATTAAATTTTCACCACTGTAATGATGTCTCAGTATGGTGTACTTACCAATCTCACAGGGTGACTCATAATAATGTCCAAGAGATACTTATAATATCATGGATTTGGTCCTACTTTACTGCAAGACCATTGTAAGATGATAAACTGAATACCTACCATCAAAGCCCAGAAGAGTAATGAACAAGATCACTACTGAGAGTGCTCACCTTGACTGGTCCTCATTATGTATTCGCTTGAGTTCTCTAATGTGAAGATTTCTCTCTCTCTCTAATTTTTCCATTTCTTGCTGCAAATCTGTGTCCTCCTTTTTAAGGGCAGTTTGCCTTAACTGTTGAAAAGAAAAATGAAAAAATTACAAAGCTAACTCTACTTACAAGAGGGAGATAACTATGAGATTACACTGTCAAGAGTGAATGGGAACAGGATTAATGTAGTGCCCTCAAATCAATTAGTACGCCAATACACTTGATAGTCATTCTCCTAGTATCCACACTAGAAATATCTCAGGCCCTCAAAAACACCTTCATGCAGATCCATCTTTGTACACTACCTCTTCCCCTTACTGCCTTTGGTATACTACCAGACTTCATTCAACATCCTATTATTTGCTTTACACACAAAAATACTGTACATTTTATGAGGTTTTGTCAAAATATCACTCTTAAATTTCTTCACAAACCTTTCTCAAATTTTCCTTTATCTATTTACCTAAGTCTAGCTACATTGCATATGTAATCCACCTCTAATTCCCTTGTATTTGATCCACCTATCTATATATCTGATGCCTGTTCAAATTGTAACTCCCACAAAGGGGTGGCCACAGCAACAGTCTTTGATCTAACCATACATTAGAAAAAAAAAAAAAAAACACTCCATTACTGCACATCATATGCTTAAATTCTTACATTCAGTGCAAATCCCTAGCATGACTCAACTTCAGCTTTCCCATTACCATCCATAATGATAATGGGAATATACCAGGGTTGCCCTCTGCAAGAGGCCTGTCAAGGGTGAGGCACTAAAAGCTATTACGTACTGCTGAAGTTCACAAGTTATGGAGGACCTTTTGCCTTGACCACCCCCTTAAGGGAATTCCCAGTGGGAACAGGCATCAGAGATGTACATATAGTAGACAGACGGATCCATAATGACTATCACTTCCAACTACCTTAACTAATTTCCAATCTTAATCCTCAAACTAAACTACTATCTCTCAAAAACTGAAACCTTGGTCTCAATCTCTTTCTACATACTCACAAAATCGTATATAAGTAAACTACTTTTCTACCCATTTCTTAGTATGGTTGTTGAAAGAACAGATTCATTTGTACACATCAATGTACCTTTAGTTCTGTTCCATCATGGTTAAGCTGTGCCCCACAACCATCCTGTATCAAACCGTATCTTATACTGAACTCCTTTCATAAAACCACTAAACAATGATGGTGGTATTACAAGTCTTGATGCACTCCCAAATTCATTTCACATCACTCAACAGTAACATAATTCTATTTCACTATCATACAAGTCAACTTTTCTATATCTTTTTTGTGCATCTTTTCTAAAAGTATCAAGTACAGCATGCAACGTAATTTTCACAAGAGTTTTCTCCATCATCTGCTGAACTAGAGATCTAATTCTTAATATCCTTTTCCCCCACTCCTATAAACTTAGCTCCTTACTTGTAATCCTTTTAAAAGTATCAAAAGCTGGCCATGTGCCTCATCAAATGTTAAGAGAACTTTTTTCATACAGGTTTGCCATTTCCAGCTTCAGCAAGAAACAGATGAAGAAATGACCTCATTTACTTATTCGAAAAAGAAAACTTATTCCTTTGTATTTCCTTCATTAATTTCAAATTTCCTTTACATATACAGTGGGACAATCACAGCATTTATCCAATTAGGTAGCACACACCTACTTCCTATGCTGTCAAACAAATATGGGTATGTTTGAAGGAATAGTGGTTCCAACAATGTTGTATGGTTGCGAGGCGTGGGCTATGGATAGAGTTGTGCGCAGGAGGGTGGATGTGCTGGAAATGAGATGTTTGAGGACAATGTGTGGTGTGAGGTGGTTTGATCAAGTAAGTAATGTAAGGGTAAGCGAGATGTGTGGAAATAAAAAGAGCGTGGTTGAGAGAGCAGAAGAGGGTGTTTTGAAATGGTTTGGGCACATGGAGAGAATGAGTGAGGAAAGATTGACCAAGAGGATATATGTGTCGGAGGTGGAGGGAACGAGAAGTGGGAGACCAAATTGGAGGTGGAAAGATGGAGTGAAAAAGATTTTGTGTGATCGGGGCCTGAACATGCAGGAGGGTGAAAGAAGGGCAAGGAATAGAGTGAATTGGATCGATGTGGTATACCGGGGTTGGCGTGCTGTCAGTGGATTGAATCAGAGCATGTGAAGCGTCTGGGGTAAACCATGGAAAGTTGTGTGGGGCCTGGATGTGGAAAGGGAGCTGTGGTTTCGGGCATTATTGCATGACAGCTAGAGACTGAGTGTGAATGAATGGGGCCTTTGTTGTCTTTTCCTAGTGCTACCTCGCACACATGAGGGGGGAGGGGGATGGTATTCCATGTGTGGCGAGGTGGCGATGGGAATGAATAAAGGCAGACAGTGTGAATTGTGTGCATGGGTATATATGTATGTGTCTGTGTGTGTACATATATGTGTACATTGAGATGTATAGGTTTGTATATTTGTGTGTGTGGACGTGTATGTATATACATTGTGTATGGGGGTGGGTTGGGCCATTTCTTTCGTCTGTTTCCTTGCGCTACCTTGCAAACGCGGGAGACAGCGACAAAGCAAATAAATAAATATCTAACTACTGGTTTACCTCCACTCACCATCTCACTTCCTAAACCTTGTGGATCCCCACATTTTCCCATTTTTGGCAAATAATGTACTTCCTGTTCCCTTTTTTCAAAATATCTTAATCTACACTTGTTTGATACTCTCCTACAATCTGAAAGCACCTTACATATGCCATTAGCACAAAACATGACTGAATTTATTTGATACTACAGAAAAAAAAAAGAGTAAAAGATACTCTTAACCCTTCTTATTCTTGCAACATTTCACTACACTCTACAATTAATCTTAGGTTTCCCCTCTATATTCATCTCTGATTATGCTTAAGTCAGAACTACATGCAACAATTTCATGCACATCTGGAGTAAAAATAGTTTCAAGAAGGTCTTACCTAACCCTTCACAAGGAAAATATTTCAATAATCCTGATATTTTAGACAAAATGCTGACCTTTAGTATTTCTTCTGATTCATAATATTCCTGAATGGTGAGATCTCGGTGGTCATGGTCACCGCCAAGGCCATTTGGAAGATTTCCAGCACCCTGTCCTTGGTTGCTGTTTGCCCCTCGTTTCCGAGAATTACTCCCACCTTCAGATGGTTTACGTTTCAATAAAAGTTTTCGCTGACGGTCTATTTCTTCTCTATTTGCTTGTAGCTCCTCTTGTCGTCTGCAATGTCACCAAAGTATCAATTAATTTCTAAAATACCAATATTCCTCTAATTCAAAACAGAGCATGGAACAAAATGAGTAAATGCAGGAGCAAAAATAAATAATCAAATATGATCAAACACAAGATAATAAATGCAGTCAAACTTACACATCATTATTTCAAATACATAAATGCAGAGATTCATTTGTCTCAATGAGTCTATAAATCAAACATTTCTCTTTTAAAAGAGTGGCTATTATATTACGTGAATAGCATCTGTTATGAATTCACATACAGGACATAAGGAGTATGAAGGAGGTGGTAAGGCAATCATCTGGATATTTCAAGTAACTGACCCGAGTATGGTATCCATGACTTAAATCCAGTCCTATCTACATAGGATTGATCAGGTGCATATATCCTCTCAGCTCATCATATCATTAATCCATGTCTACTGTATTACAGCAAAATATAAACTCCTTTCACTTCAAGCACTTACTTAATTAGGTAAGAATAACAAGTGGGGTCCTATAGTGCTCAGTCTTAGCCCAGCAATTCCTAACGTATCAAAATAACTTCAGAAAGGGACAGGTATCATATCTGAACATGTTTCAAGGTGATACTTAAGTTATGAGAGGTAAGGAGGTGTAAGGATAGTGAAAACCTTCAAAGAAAATGGGTGATTAAGCTCAATCCAATTAAATGGAAGATGATAAAGATTAAACAAAGTGAAAGGATGACTATGACAAAACTGACAAGAAAGAAACTACAGGAATTTACATATAGAATTAATTCAGATGATGTAGTCCTAAGTCTATACCCAGAACATCATATCTGAGGGACTTTAGGAAGTTAATCACTTTGAAGTTAATTTCAAAGCACCTTAAAAACATTATTATCACCATTATCATTATCATTAGCATTACTATCATTATTATTATCATTACTGTATCATTTATATCTATCTATCTATTGATATCTCTGTGGTTGAAAAAGCAGATGAGGTTGTGGTGAAATGTCTTGGACATATGGAAAGAATGACTGAGGAAAGGTTGACAAAGAGGATATATGTGTCAGAGGTGGGGGAACAAGGAAAAGCAGGAGACCAAATTGGAGGTGGAAGGATGGAGTAAAAAAGATTTTGAGCGATGAGGGCTTGAACATACAGGAGGATGAGAGGCATACAAGGAATAGAGTGAATTGGAACGATGTAGTATACCAGGGTCGATGTGCTGTCAATGGACTGAACCAGGGCATGTGAAATGTCTAGGTTAAACCATGGCAAGTCAGTAAGGCGTGGATGTGGATAAGGAAGTGTGGTTTCGATGCAATTAAGTATAATAATAATAATAATAAATATATACATATACATATATGTGTGAAAATAAGGACTGAACCAGGGGTATCTGAAAAAGCTGGGGTAAACCACGGAGAGGTCTGTGGGTCCTGGATATGGATAGGGAGCAGTGGTGTCAGTGCATTACACATGACAGCTCATTTAAGGATGTGAGTGGATGTGGCCTTTGTGTTTCTTGGTACTACCTCAATGATGCAGGAGATGGAAAAGCTTTTTCCTGTGGGCAAGGGTGGTGCCGGGAATGGATGAAGGCGAGCAAGCATGAAAATGTACGTGTATGTATATGTTTTTTCAGATGAATGAGCTGAGAGAGAAAAGTCCTCACTTGGCACACATTTCTGTTCCTTCTTTTGGAAAAGCAAAACAGGAGGGGAGGATTATCAGCCCCCCCTGCTCCCATCCATTTTAGTCGCCTTCTACGACACACTCCCCTATCCCTATGGATAGGAGGGGTGGGCAGGTTTTCCTGTAGCCGCAGTTTAAGGGTTGAGTGAAGAAGCCCTAGAAGGGCAAAACTCCTTACTTGTATAACACAAATGGGTAACTACACATATAAGTAAACACATACATACATCCATGTGCATTCAGAAACACACATCTGTATCCCAAACTTTGTTTTAGATCATATAATTATATCACTCTTTAATCTGATACTACTGTCAAGCCTTTATGCATTTTTTTTCTTTTAAACCTGAAAATTGAATCTACTTTTCACTTGGAACAAACATTAGTTTCTTTTCTCAATCTAACCTTTTCAATCCTCAGGAAAAAACAATTAAAAAATTTACTCACTTCGTTATCTCTTGAAAAGCGTACCCATCTTGCCAATTTTCCTGGAAAGTGGCACCAACTCTCTGAGTGACAAACTGCCCAAGCCTTAATCGGTTTTGCATGCACTTTTGCCTTGCTTCTTTTTTCTCTATATTAGATTTTTCAATTTGTAATTTCTTGACTACTTCAATACACTTATTAATTTGTAATTGCTTCTGTTCAAGAAGTTTACTTTGAGTTTGTAGCTGTCGTGATAATTCTTCATTTGTCTGGAATATGAGGAGAAATACTGTGAGTAAACATGTCAAATTAAGTACCACTTGAATTTGCTGTAGATGTCAAACATACCCAGGTATCTGATCCAAGATCTAAGATGAAAATGCCAAAGACTTCACTGTCTCCATGAATTATCATCACTATATCTTCAATAATCTCTTGGTAAGCTTGTTTCCAACATTTCTATAAATGACATTTTTACCGCATATTTATTGCTACTCGTGACTTCAATATTAAGATATCCTCCTCATCTTTTACATTTTCATCAAATTCATGACTTACCTAAGCCCATGTTATCACTACATCATACCTTATGTAATCAATCCTATGCTTTAACTAACAAACATTTTCTCTACTCCCAAAGCATGACTCCTATGACCATCATTCTTCAGGACTTTCTAACTCTCATGACTCCATCATCCCCATGACAATCATTCCAATGACCAAAATCTTGCACGAGTTCAATAAACATGAGCCTCATTTTTCACTTTAATATGGTAATTCTTCAAAAGCTTTTTTATGTGAAATATCCTCAATACTCCCCCACTAAATTACCATCAGCATATCTGATGATTATATCACTTAGGAATAGGTTTCATCTATCAAAGGAAATACCAGATGTGTACACTGCATCACTTTTTTTTTTTTTTTCATAATCACCATTTCCTGCCTTGACAAGGTAGGGCCAAGTTCAAACAAAAAGCCACATTTGCTTACATCCATTCTCTAGCTGTTATGTCTAATGCATGAAAAATGTAGTCCACCATCCACAGCCAAGTCCCACAGACTATTTATTGGTTTCCTCTGACTGCTTCCTAGATCCTGGTTCAGACCATTAAAAGCACATCATCCCAAGTATACCATATTGCTCCAATTTATTCTATACCTTGCATGTCTTTCATCCTCCTGACTTTTCAGGCTGTGATATTTTAAAGAAACTTTCTATCCACTAATTCACCTTCATCATAAGTCTTCCTCTCCCCAATGCTCCCTCCACACATATCCTCTTAGTCAGTATTTCTTCACTCATCCTCTCCCTGTTCAAACAATTTCAGGATACCCTGATCAACTCTTTCAATTACTGTGCTTACTATCACATCTTGTTCTTATACTCTCATTCCTTGTGCATTCAACCTGTCTCATAAATACTGTCCTTAGGCATTTCATTTGCAGCATGTCTACCCTCTTCTGCTTTTTGCATTCAGAGCGTATGACTAGAATCCATACAACACAATCAGGAGTATCACGTCTTCAAACAACAATCTTTTCCCTAACAGACTCTCCTAAATGCACCCACCCTTAAACTCACTTCAGTTCCTGTGATTCCATCCACTGTCATGTTCATTCCTAACTACCTAAAGCCCTCCACTTCGTCCAGATTCTCCCTTCAAACTCACACTGAAACCATCCAATCTTGTCCCCTGCTATGCATAATCAACTTACTTCAATTCATATCAATTGTCAACTTCTTTCATAAGCTCTCCCTAACTCAGATACATTATCAGACAGCCAAGTCATCTGCAAACAACTGACTCACCTCTCAGATGACTCTATCTCCGACATACATTTGGCCTGCCTTTCTCTCCAAGACCCTTGCATCTAACTCCCTCAACATCCTGTCCATGAACTGATTACATAGCCATAATGAATTCAAACACTCTTCATGCAGACCCACTTCGGCTTGCAACCTTTCTATTTCCACACACATCTTTCTCTCCCATCAAAACTCCTCATTGCATTTCCCAAATTTTGATCACACACTAAATACTTATAAAACCTATAACAAGAAATCTCTGCAAGCTATCAAGTGCTTTCTCCAAGTCCATAGATGCCACACATAAATCCCCCTTTTCTCTACGTAACTCTTATAAAAAATTTCAAAGCAATCACCTCATCCACACTTTCCTTACAACTCCCAGACTCACTGCTCCACCTTTACTGGATTTGTGCATGCCACCATCCTCTTAATAATCACTCTCCCATACACCTTACCAAGTACACTCATCAGATTTAAACTTGTGTAATATTTGCTCATACCTCTTGCCTTTATGTAAAGGCAACCTACATGCATTTTCCCAATCTTCAGGTATCATACCTTAGGCCATACGTACACTGAAAAGCCAGACTAACCAATCAACAATACAGTTGAGAAAGTCAACTGCAATACCATCCACTTCTGCCACACTTTATATCATACAAAGCTGTCATCACCTCTCTTTTCACCAAACCATTTGCCTTAACTCTCTTGCACTTCATATCATCTCATCCTTATCACAATTCATCTGCCTATCTATTTGCTACCACATTCAAAAGTCCTTCACAGTACTCACTCCACCTCCTTATCATTGCTTTTTGCTTATTCCCACTTCCCATGTGCTCCCCTCAATGATCAGTATCCCAGTAAGGGTGAATAAATGAATGCCAAAGCTGCCGCTTTGTACTAAAACAGTACCACATTACTACAATGAAAGCAAGATAAATATGTCAAAATACTAGCTATTGTAACTAGGATGAGTGGAGACAGTGTTTCTTAAAACAGTCTTAATAAATACTATAATTTTTGGAGTATAACTGTACAATTTAATAACTTATTCAAATTCTGTATATGAACAATTACCCTCACTTCTAATTTTTATCTACTTACACATTGTAAATTATCAATTCTTGTATTTTTTGCCTCCATATCCATAGAAGCTCGACTTTCCATTTCTTCTACCTGCCTATAGGTGATATCACTTTGTGTGGCACGGTGAGTAACAGGTACACCCCGAGGAGGGGGCATCAACCCTACAAGTGGATCACCTAAAACACCACTCTGACCAGTCTGAAATGGCATGATTCTTGTGAGGCAGAAATTAAGATAAAGTTTTGTTATCAATCTTACCGATAACATAAATATGCTTGCACAGTTCTTCAAAATAAAACACCAGCATCTAAATTTTTCAAAAGACAAAATCTTTTACATGAAGATTCACAGGTCATCCTTATCATATATTTCTAAACAAGGATAAGCTAATCAGTTAAAGCAAAAACATAATTTCAGCTTCTATATGGAAGAAATGCAAACAGAACTACACCTCTACTTATAATTATATTTCTTTCACCCAGAAATGTTATGAATTTTAACAGACCACAACACACCATATGGCTGATAAGCGTTTGTGAGGATGGACTCTTGGCACCAGAATGTCTGAGTGGAGAGTTAGCTTGTTGTTGCTGCTGTTGCTTGAAGTAATCGTTAATTTTCTTGGCCTCTGTCGCTCTACTTAACTTGGGAGCAGTGCTCCCTCCTCCCTCATCATTCTGTGCCCCTTGGGATCCACTTTTTCGCTTTCTTTTCCGGTCAGTTGGGGTTCGCTGCTGAGCTTTATCTGGACTGGTACTTTCTTCTCGGTCAGATGACCCTGTAAACATTGAAAATGTTAAAGATCAAAACCCTTTACACATGGACCCTGTTCACCTAGAACCCATCTTACAAAGTCAACAGGAAACAAGATATTATGGGTTTCAGCTGGAACCAAAATGCTCTGAGCCACCTTCAGTTGCACCTACAATACAATGAAAGCATCATAATAATGATGCTTTACAGTACGGTGATCCCCTTCATTTTAAACAAGTTCAAAAGAGAGAGAAAAAAAAAATTTTGCTCATAGGATTAGTTGCTTGAAGTTAAATATCAAAGTGACCTGAATGATATGCATAAAAGAAAAACAACTTTTGCTCTATGTTTTGTTTTTCCTTGCTTATTTTCTCACTCTTCTCTCTTCCCTGATAAATTTGATAGTCTTATTTTTCTTCACATTAGCTCAAAAATTTCTCCTCTAATACTATTTATCAACTGGCGTTACTACCTCATTCCAGAGACTCCTGTAGTCCAAAGCCATGCTACTGGAAATAGTGTGGAAAAATGGGCTGACTCCTTTGAAAGAAGAAGTCTTTTTATGTGGTTCAACTCTCAATGATATAACCTAATATAAAGTCAGTAATAAAATGTATATCGACCAAATGGGTAAATTTTTAAAGGAGAGGATTCAATAGCATGAATATTCTGTAAGGACAGACTCAAAATCAAACACAGTATTCAAACACATACAAGCTTGTTCACATCCAATGAATTGGGAAGGTAAAAATTGTTTAACTTTGTGTGTCACTGAAAGAGAAGCTTATTGCTGAATCCTCTCTCATCAAAGTTAAAAGCACCATAACATGAATGAAGGGATGTATAAAATACATAATATCTTAATAAAATCTCTGTTCTAATGGGGCAAAATTAAGAAAGCAGTAGGTGGCCTGATGTCCTTTGCCCTGGGGGATGGGTCAATTCACCATTTCTCAGATCACCTGTTCCTTGTTTCCTCAACTGTGGTATAGGTTGGTTATGTATATATTCTCTTGTTCATACTGACTCTATATCCTTGAAAAATGATTGAAATACAGTGGAAGGCTTGCAGCTCCTGAGTTTATTATTCCAGCGAGTTTACTTATATCAGTGCTTCACATGTGAAGTGAGAAGGGGATGGAGTGAGTATTTTGAAGGTTTGTTGAATGTGTTTGATGACACAGTGGCAGATATAGGGTGTTTTGGTTGAGGTGGTGTGCGAAGTGAGAGGGTCAGGGAGAATGGTTAGGTAAACAGAAGAGGTAGTAAACGCTTTACCGAAGATGAAAGCCGACAAGGCGGCAGGTTTGGATGGTAATGCTCTGGAATTTATCAAAAAGGGGGTGACTGTCATGTTGACTGGTTGGTGAGGATATTCAAGGTATGTATGGTTCATGGTGAAGTGCCTGAGGGTTGGCAGAATGCACGCATAGCGCCATTGTATAAAGGCAAAGGGGATAAAAGTGAGTGTTCAAATTACAGAGGTATAAGTTTGTTGAGTATTCCTGGGAAATTATATGGAAGGGTATTGACTGAGAGGGTGAAGGCATGTACAGAGCATAAGACTGGGGAAGAGCAGCGCAGTTTCAGAAGTGGTAGAGGATGTGTGGATCAGGTGTTTGCCTTGAAGAATGTATGTGAGAAATACTTAGAAAAACAGATGGATATGAGTGCAGCATTAATGGATCTGGAGAAGGTATATGATAGGGTTGATGGAGATGCTCTGTGGAAGGTATTAAGAGTATATGGTGTGGGGGGGTAAGTTGCTAGAAGCAGTGGAAAGTTTTTACCGAGGATGTAAGGCATGTGTACGAGTAGGAAGAGAGGAAAGTGACTGGTTCCCAGTGAATGTTTGTTTGCAGCAGGGGTGTGTGATGTCTCCATGATTGTTAAATTTGTTTATGGATGGGGTTGTTAGGAAGGTAAATGCAAGAGTTTCGGAGAGAGGAACAAGTATGCAGTCTGTTGTGGATGAGAGGGCTTGGGAAGTGAGTCAGTTGTTCACTGATGGTACAGCACTGGTGGCTGATTCGGGTGAGAAACTGCAGAAGTTGGTGACTGAGTTTGGTAAAGTTAGTGAAAGAAGAAAGCTGTGAGTAAATGTGAATAAGAATAAGGCTATTAGGTTCATTAAGATTGAGGGATAAGTCAACTGGGAGGTAAGTTTGAATGGAGAAAAACTGGAGGAAGCAAAGTGTTTTAGATATCTGGGAGTGGATTTGGCAGCGGATGGAACCATGGAAGCGGAAGTGAGTCACAGGGTGGGGGAAGGGGCGAAGGTTCTGTGAGCGTTGAAGAATGTGTGGAAGGCAAGAATGTTATCTCGGAGCAAAAATGGGTATGTTTGAAGGAATAGTGGTTTCAACAATGTAATATGGATGTGAGGCATGGGCTATAGAGAGGGTTGTGTGGAGGAGGGAGGATGTGTTGGAATTGAGATGCTTCAGGACAATATGTGGTGTGAGGTGGTTTGATCGAGTAAGTAATGAAAGGGTAAGAGAGATGTGTGGTAATGAAAAGAGTGTGGTTGAGAGAGCAGAAGTGGGTGTATTGAAAGGGTTTGGTCACATGGAGAGAATAAGCTTGACAAATAGGACATATGTGTCAGAGGTGGAAGGAATGAGAAGTGGGAGACCAAACTGGAGGTGGAAGGATCAAGTGAAAAATTTTTTGAGCGATAAGGGCCTGAACATACAGGAGGATGAAAGGCGTGCAAGGAATAGAGTGAACTGGAACGATGTGGTATACCAAGGTCGACGTGCTGTCAATGGACTGAACCAAGGCCTGTGAAGCAACTGGGGTAAAGTAAACCATGGAAAGTTTTGTGGGGCCTGGAAGTGAAAAGGGAGCTGTGGTTTCGGTGCATTATACATGACAGCTAGAGACTGAGTGTGAATGATTGTGACCTTTGTTGTCTTTTCCTAGCACTACCTAGTGTGCGGGTGTGTGTGTGTGTGTGTGTGTGTGTGTGTGTGTGTGTGTGTGTGTGATATCATGTGTGGTGGGGTGGCTACAGGAATGGATGAAAGCAGCATGTATGAATATGTGCATGTGTATATATGTATATGTCTGTGCATGTATATGTATGTATATGCGCATGTGTGGGCATTTATGTATATACATGTGTATGTGGGTGGGTTGGGCCATTCTTTCATCCGTTTCCTTGCGCTACCTTGCTAATGCAGGAGACAGCGACAAAGTATAATAAATACATAAAAATATCATTAACAAGGTGGCCTTGATTAGGGCATTCAGCTGCTCATACTGTCTCAGCTAACGTTTTCAAGCTAAAATATTCAAGCAGAATTTTTTGTGAAAAAAAAAGTTCATACGGTAGATGGTATACACTGCAACTGACCAGTGCTGGGGTTGGAGTCTTGTCTGTCTAATAAGATAGGTTGACACGCAGATCCAGGCATGGAAGTGGGCGGCTGTGAGGAGGTGGGAGTGCTTGGATTACTCCCACCAATGTGTGCCTGCAATGTAACAAAGTTTTCCATTAGCTGAGAAACATTGAAAAGGAACAGAGTGAGAGAAGGGTTTAAAAGGCATTCTTTTTAATTCACTGACAATCATCAAATAATTTATTTCTGAAAAACAAAGAAATCTCTTCTGGGTCAACTTGACTGCATAAGGGAGCATGAATGTGAAGCATAATACATGCAGCTGCTGAGCTTATGGCAGCAAGAAAAATCTCAAGAGGCAGGAGACTTCAACTCACAAATATTGAGCATATTAATAGTTGAATGCCTCTGAATACATAACTATGATGATGCAAAATAATTGAAAACTTGTTCTGGGTTTAGAAAACATAGTACTAGTCAAATATACATCAAAATCACATCATACAAGCCTTTTTCCAAATTCATAGCTAAGGGGAATGTATGTGTTCATATCTATCAATACACTAATCTCCAGCACAACCAAATGAAATGAAGGAATCCTTGCTTTTTGGGTCATTTTATCCATATTTTACAAAGCTAGATATATTCTATGAGTTGGAGTCACCTGAGAATTTTCATTCTAAACAAGCCAAAACTAAACCAATTACTAAACAGTTTACCAGCTTCCTTCTCTGCCTTTAAGTACAGCACATTACATACACTTAAAATACTAGAAGGGTGTTACTTGGAACAATTGTGTCACCTGCACTGAAGCATAATTATTGAAGGTGAAACAATAATGGGTTGAAATACTGTTTAGAAAATATTAGACATCTGTGTTGTTCCATAGCCAAAGGTAAAATTTTCTTCCAGTTACGAGCCCGGTTAAGTTCCAAGTTAAACCTATGTATAAGGAGCATTACTCAGGCAAAAGCCACTGAGGAGCTTTGGGTCTTGTGCCATTCAATCCATTAGATGCTGAGAAACAAATGTATAAAGCATATAGTTTGATGTGTTTGTTGGGTCAGGTGAAACACACCTTCATCAAATTAAGGTGTTAACTCTCTAAGATGGAAGAATGCATAGACAATGATAACAAGGGACAAATCAATCCCTAATTGTTTGTCATGCTATGCAAGTAACAAATGCTGTTGTGTTAGTGGCAAACATATGGAAGATGAGCAAAAAGCCAATACTAAATAAAGAATGACTAGATCATAAAGTGAAGGCTCTTGCCTTGAGGTATTCTAGTGCACTGCTGCTAGTATTTACTATAATAAACATTATCACTGAATGGCTCTGAATTTATGCAAATATTGTGCAAGTGGTAATTTTGTCAGTAATTATAATTCAAATCAATATTCCAACCTTTAACTTGATAAATTTCTGTCAATGATTGACCATGCCATAGAGCATATTTTTTTTTTGTGTAGATTATCAAGCCAAAATGGTTTAAATTCTTCCTGAGTACATTTGGTTGTAAAAAGGGATTACTGTATTCAATGTACCAAAATATAACAAAAGCAGTTCCAACTGCCAGCATAATATACTGAGAATTATTAATGAAAGTCATATTTCACTGAAATTGCTCTCATAATCATGAATAAAATTTTTACTTCCTTATTCATCAGAATAAGACTTACGGCTATATGTTAGTTGAACCTTATCAAGTTAAAAAAAAAATGTGGATTCACTGATTTACAATACAAAAGGATATGTCATAACTTGTAAAACCAAAACTACACAGTGAAGTACAAATAACAATAAAGAGTCTACAATATACAGTATACAAAACATGAGCATTACTTCTGAGTTGAATAAGGCCATTTTGGGAAACAAATTGACATATGCAATCCATAGCTTGTACTGTACTTTATCTTCATGCAGTGTCCATACTAATTATCAAAGCAGGGATATACAACAATCATCAATCTCTCAGTCTTATGGACTGCACTAAAACATAAGACTTAGTCATCAAAATATGATAAAAAATGAAGATATCACAATACACAGAAACAAAAGAATAATAACTTCAAGGAGATAGCAGATAAGAATAGAATAATATGTCTTTGACAAGTTGTGTTGGGATTGGAACACTGTGACATTAAGGTGAACACAGAGCTGTCCCTATGCATACATCTATGATTACCATATCATTACATAATGTTAAATGCTGATTCAAAATATGAAAACAAATTAACATGAAAGTGAAACACTGCACTAACTAATAAACAAAAATAATGTCTTTTACACAGAAGTACTTTAATTTGAATACTGCAACTATGTGAAAGAAAAAAGGTGAAAATAAAAGATGTGGGACAACCTACAACACAATGAATCACCTCAATCTTTTACCTGCCAAGCATTATAACTAAAAATGAAATTAATTCCAATAAAACAATCGATAAATGGGAATTATTAATCACATTTTCTTTATCAACTTGATGAGCCCAAATTGCAAGACACCATTACAAGATTATTTATAGCAAACTCGACATATCAATAATTTTTATGGAGAATTCCTAAGAAAACAGCAAAACAAGAAAAAGCAGCCACAATGATCAATGCTAAAACATCTCAACCACAATACATACACCTATCTATTCATCTGTAACTGTAACCTCTTAATAAACTCCAACTCATGCAACCAGCCAACAAGTCTCCCAACCCATTACCTCTAAAAGCCAAACTCACCAGAAATCAACTGCTCACACAAAGATAGCCTGCAGTATGCTACATGAACTGTTCTCTGATCACCTACCCATTCTCATAACAAACCACCTATGCTACACAACCACCACAAAGGCTTACGTATACTACAGGAATACAGACTGGCCAGCCTTCACAAATACAATACATGGAAACAAAGCTCCAAAACTGCAGTGTAAATTATTTCCCATTTCTAAATCAGGAAGTCTTACACTTCATCAACATTTCCAACCAAGCTAGAAAAAAGCACATACTACATGGACATCAAAAGAAATATAACCCAAACTTCTTCCTACAACTTACACACCTCATAAAATAATGAAACCACCTCTTACAAAACCACTCACTATCAAAAGAAATCCAAGAACAAATCCAAACTTTACATAACAGGATCACTAATCTAATCACTAAAAGGTAAACTACAAAGTGGAACTCGTTTCTCAACACAATGAACCACAAGACACATAGCAAACAACTATGGTGCATGTTATAGATAATCCACACTTATTGAACTAATCCAGTCCTCACTCATAAAACATTTTGAACTTATTCTAATGACATCCCTTCAAAAGAACACATACTCAAGATACACTACCCAAGAATCAGTCACATACCAAACTCATCCATGCGTAAGAAAGTCATACAAAAACACAAAACCCATCCAAAAACAACTAACTATCCACCTTCAATCCCACCGATACAGGCAATGCCTTTAAGTCCTCAAAGAACTCTCCTGTAATAGACTGTGACAATATATCAAACTTCACATAAAACATTTTGGTTCAGTAGCAATCCAAGCACTTGCAAACATCTTCAACCACTCCAGACTATACAACGAAATTCCTGACATCTAGAAATATGCCAACATAATACTATTCCTAAAACCTCCCTAACCACCTAGCTTCCCCTCCTCCTACTACCCTATATCACTTTTGTCTTCAAGATCAAGAGTATGTGAAAAACTGATCCACAAAAAAATCAAGCAACTTATCCTATTCTTACTGCACAACATAGCTTCAGACCCAATCACTCCACCCTCACTCTACACAGTAACATCAAACAATACATCCTGAGTGGCTTCAATAAACTACAACCCCCATCCTGCACAAAACTAGCAGCAATAAATATCAACAAAGCATTTCACACTGTCCCATGGTGTTGCGATTAGCATTCCAGACCTTGACACATTCAAGGGCTGCCCAGGGTCAAGCGCATAGGTTCGAATCTGGTCGCTGCAGGCAGTCAATAGTCAACCCAACTGTTCATTCACCTCAAGGGGTTGGTCAATCAATAAAATGGATGCCTGGCTCAGGCTAGAGTATATATATATATATATATATATATATATATATATATATATATATATATATATATATATATATATATATATATATTCCTATGAGTCCGCGGGGAAAATGCTTCATTTTTCCTGTAGACTCATAGGAATATCTTGCAAAATTGTGATCCTTTCCAACCCACCCACATACACATGTATGTACATACATGTCTACACACGCACATATATATACCTAAACATTTCAACATATACATATATATACATATGCAGACATATACATATAAACACATGTACATAATTCATACTGTCTGCCTTTATTCATTCCCATCGCCACCTTGCCACACCTGAAATGACAACCCCCTCCCCCCCACAAGGTAGCGCTAGGAAAAGACAACAAAGGCCACATTTGTTCACACTCAGTCTCTAGCTATAATGTATAATGCACCAAAACCACAGCTCCCTTTCCACATCCAGGCCCCATAAAACTTTCCATGGTTTACCCCAGACGCTTCACATGCCCTGATTCAATCCATTGACAGCACGTCGAACCCGGTATACAACATCGTTCCAACTCACTCTATTCCTTGCATGCTTTTCACCCTCCTATAAGTTCAGGCCCCGATTACTCAAAATCTTTTTCACTCCATCCTTCCACCTCCAATTTGGTCTCCCACTTCTCCTTGTTCCCTCCACCTTTGACACATACATCCTCTTTGTCAATCTTTCCTCACTCATTCTCTCCATGTGACCAAACCATTTCAACACACCCTCTTCTACTCTCTGAACCACACTAAAACAGGTTTTAAATTTGTCATTTTGTGGGGCTTGTACATCTAAAAAAGACTTCACTCACTCTTTTAACTCCAAGCAGCAACTTACATGGGAACCTTAACAGATTCCAGAGTAGGTCTGATACATGGATGAAGAAATTTATCCTGGCCAAATTTGAAGTCTGAAGGATGGGACAGGTTGAAAGAAGACCTCAACATGATTTATTACCTAGCATGAAACATACTTCAGGATTGTGTGTGTGTGAATTTGGGAGATAACATTATCCTTCACCTTTAACCAGAGTCCCACATCTGAGAACAATTAAGGAGACAAAGTATCAGCAGGCAAATATTAGAACAATTTTCAAGTATATGGACAAGGAAATATCTACCAAGCTGTTCATATCCTAAATATGGCCAAAACTAGAAAATGCTTTTCAAGTTTGGTTAGTGCATCTAGAGAAGAACAAAGAGCTAAGAGAGATGGTGCCACAATAAAGGGAGCTGAGTTACATGGAAAGTCTACAGGTTTTAAATTTGTCCTCCTTGGAAGAGAAGAAAGAGGTGACCTGATCACAAACTTCAAGATTTTACAACAGATTAAAGATGTATACAAAGAACAGTTCTTCAAAAGAGGTAAAAGAGCAACCATATAATAGATCATGAAATTAAGCAAGGGATTTTCTTTTAAATTGTCAAGTGCTTTTATTGTCTGAGTATGATAAATGACTGGAATAAGACCTCTGTGGACAAAAATAATGCACACAGCAACTATAAATTTGAAAAGCTGTGTGATAGGTAGAGAATGCCCAAGAGATGAAGACCCATGAGTGTAAAACTCCCTCCCCATATAGTATAAACACGTATTTACAAATAGAAAATTACATACATGAATCCAGCTCACACCATCTAGTCACCTTGAGCCACTGTCTACAATACTGAAAACACTTGTTTCACACATCATTATTAAACATACCATTTATGGACTAGGTCACTAAAATACTAATTGATCTAAAAATGAGTAAAACTTTTTTCACAAAACAGAAACAACACATTATATGTCATAATTCAGGATCAAATTTCTTTACCCTCAATGATTAAGCTATGTCCCTTTTAAAATGTGGTTGAAAAGATAGTCTACTCATATGCAGCTTTCAAGAGAGGCATCAGTACCTTTGTAAATATAAAGAAAACACAGATTAATACACATAAAGCAAAACCAGAGACAAAACACGAAACTCTACTGGCATCCCTCCAAAGCATCATCTGAATACACTAATGCCTACTCCCACAGAGGCAAATTTTCCCTTCATTCCCATTCACCATTCATAAAAGGATTCCCTTCCCTTATATAAGATGGTCCTTGCTGAGATTAATCTACATATTTCTTTTCCTTCCAAATACATACTTCAAACATTTCAACAAATACTCAGGTTCTTTTGTCTTCTAGTTAAAAAGGATTATATGAATACTATCATTAAAGTAACAACAGATGACTTTAAAATAACAATTCAGTACCTTCATTCATACAGCATCATGACCCTCATAAAAAAATTATAACTGTCCCTTTACTATTAGTGACTTTTTCATCTACTTTTGGAAATAAAAGTAAGACAAAGTTAAATAAATCATCTACAGTTTAAAGACTTCCTCAAATTCAGTGCATTAGTACACACAAGAATGATGAAAGAAAGAGATATCAGGGCTGCCCACTCTTTGAATACTTCTCGTACAGAAATGACTGGCTGGATGAAAACCAAGAATGTGTTAGTTACTCATATCAAAGTACAGAAAATCAATCATTCAAGAAGGGTAATCAATATCAACAGTCCAGGATAATATTTCTAAAATTCATAAAATGTCCAAAAAAGTTTATCAGTGTTTGTAAGAAGCTAAACTCACTTGGCCTAAATAAACAATGGATTGTAATGATACATTATATAATGGCAAACTAACTATGATAAAAACCAAAATACAATTACACCTGCAAGGTTTTACAAGTGGCTGTATCATAGACAGAACTTGAAGCATGGTTTATTTGACATTCATTTCAAGTGAATACAGATAGGATATCATTAATGAGACCCTTCGTATTGTGAACCAGCCATGTGAGTCAGGCAAATCCAGTTAGCTGAAAAGAGTTTTTTTGTTCCTTAAATCATTGTCCATAACTACTCTAAATACTCCATGTGCCCTCGGTGTGGCAATTTTCAATAGATTTAATATATTTCATTCAATTTTTTGTCTTACCATTCAAAAGAGCTTACTTATGTGCATGATGAAATAATCAAATAAACAAATGTTCAGGCTGTAACACAGCAAGGCATATATCTCCCCAGTGGCAAAACATAAACACAGCTCACTCTGCTATCATGTTAGAGTTCTCATTACCACGTTCCATAACTTTTCAAAATCTATATACTCTATTCATATAAACCTATACACATTTTCTTAGCTGCCTGGGTATCACAAAACGATGTACTTTGATGGTTACTGAGCAGATGAGTTGTAAACATGAAAGCAAAGGATAAGGAAGTATTGTGTAACTTCCCAATAGTTACTTCCTGACTCACTACTCTACTGTTGTATGCACTAAGGAATCTTTACTCCCAAGACCATATTAGGCACCCTCGCAGTCAACTGGCAGAGTCATTCCATGCCATATAAGGCATATCAGCAGCCAATGGGTTTATCCTTTTAGGATGAAAGTACAAAATACATCTCCTACAGAGGTGGAAATTAAATTTCTAAATATCATAATGAATATTAGTGCCATTAAATATAAAACAGAGCTATATAATGAACCAAACCCATTTAAACATAAGATTTTAAAGAAATTTTAAACTCTAATCTTGATAAGCCCACACATTCAAAACCAGCAAGAATCCAGTGACCTATGGCATCATTATCTATATTTTTTGATTGAAATGCAAACTCAGATGGGAAGATTTTCCCCATGGGCCAGACATAGCCATGATTAATGCTTTTGAAGCCCAGTTTCCTCTTCTATCTGTCATCTCTTGACATCCTATTTCCTTTGAAGGCTTTATAAATCTAACACTCAAAGCAATAAACATCCCAGCAATCTATCCTGAAACCCCAAATTATACAAATAACGAAGTCTGCCTCTAAAAATTGAAGACTTAACTCTTCTGAAAAATTAATCTAATTATAAAGAGGACTGACTCACCCTTGGATAGAAATATAGTCGAACATTTGATGCAGCTCTGATTTTTACATCTGCTTAATAAACTGAGTCATGTGCAAGGCAATCAGATTTATCAATTTTACCAACCTTACATCAAAGCTCAATCCATGTTCCTTGTACTCTTTCCCTCTGTTAAATATTTTTTCTTCAGTTTATGCTCTCCAGAAATGACTACTTCTAAGTCTCAGCCATTTGTTGGGCTAAGTATATTTGGAAAGTCAGCACATTACAAATTTCTTTGTGGAAACTGGAACAAGGGTAGTTCTCCATAATGCCTGTCCCTTTCACTCTACCAATAAGCTTTGGAATTCTTTACCTTTACATGTTTTTCCTTTCACTCTACCAATAAGCTTTGGTATTCTTTACCTCTACATGTTTTTCCAACCAACAAAGTTTTGAAAGGAAAGTTCTATACTTTCTTTAAAGTTTTCAAATACAGTAATTCTTTTCCTTTTCTTGCCTTTTTAATGTCTTACTCAAGCCTTTGCTAGTCCATGACTAAGATTTTGCTAGAGCCGGGGCTAGCATGTAGTGCTCACTACATATCTTCCTTAATGAAGTATACTGTTTCTTGCTGCATCCATGCATCTAACTGTTGTCAATCTGTAGTTCATAAAGGATTGACCTTAATAAATCTAGTTCAAAATGGAGAGAATGAGTGAAAAAAGGTTGACAAAGAAGATATATGTGTCAGAAGTGGAAGGAACAAGGAGAATAGGGAGACCATACTGGAGATGGAAGGATGGAATGAAAATGATTTTGAACGATCGGGGCCTGAACATGCAGGAGGATGAAAGGCATGCACGAGACAAGAGTGAATTGGAACAATGGGGTATACAGGGGTAGATGTGCTATCGATGAACTAAACCAGAACATGTGAAGCATCTGGTTGTGGATGGAGAACTGTAGTTTTGCTGCATTACACATGACAGCCAGACAATGGACATCAGCTGATGTGGCCTTTCCATTTGTTCCTGACCTTACCTTGCTAATGCAGGAAATAGTGTTCAAGTAGGAAAAATTGTAGCTGCCTCTGTATGTTTATTTCTACTGGTAAATGGAATAATCTTTCTAACTTTCTTGCAGGGCATTTTTATACACTTGTATATTTTTCAATTGTTCCAAGGTATTATTCTAGGCTTGATAATTTTGTATCTTACTTGTAGTGATGTAGGCAGATTAAAAAATCACTCTTTATGCCTTCTATTTGCTGCCATGTAAATATTATCATGCATATCTCCTCTCTTCTTTCAAAGCTATCAAGTTCAAAATTCTTTCAACCTTTCATGATATCTCACACATTCCAGACAACAGGATTTACTTATGAAATGTTTCTGATTTCTCTTTAACTTGTTTACACCCATTTGGATGCCTTGTAAGTATATAATACAGAAGTATTCAATTTTCCCTCTTCTGTATACAATAAACATTTTCATCAAATTTCTCTATCATTGTAAAAGTGATCAATACCACAGCAGTCATTATTTGGCTTGAAAGTATCTTTTTACTTTATCAATGTGCTCCTTGCATTCATTTCTCACTAATAAAAACTTCTTGGTCTTTGACATTTTTCATTTTCATCCTTTCCTGTAGAATCTTTCTGAGAAGATGTCAATATACCATTAAAAGTCCATGACTTATTTGCTTGAATTTCTCTTTTCAATTAATTCCATTAGGTTCTCTTCTAACCATTTTTCGATTATATTCAATTTTTTCAGTCTTTCTTGTTCTTCTGATCCTACAGTGTCTATCACTTTTGTGTCTTTGCAAAACGCCAGACAATATCTAATTCAACTTCCGCATCAATTTCTTTGTCTGTTTCCTTGCGCTCCCATGCTGACACAGGAAACAGTGATTAAGTATAATATCTATATTCATCATAATTAATCGCCGTCACCTGCGTTAGCGAAGCAGTACAAGGAAACAGACAAAAGAATGGCCCAATCCACCCACATACACATGTATATACATAAAAACCCATACATGCACATATACATACCTATACATTTCAACATATACATACACAGACATATACATATATATTCATGTACATATTCATACTTGCTGCCTTTGTCCATTCCTGTCGCCACCCCTGCCCACACATGAAATAGCATCCCCCCTGCATGTGCCCACCCAAGAGGTAGCACTAGCCAAAGACAAAATAGGCCACATTCGTTCACACTCAGTCTCTAGCTGTCATGTGTAATGCACCAAAACCAGAGCTTCCTTTCCACATCCAGACCCCATAAGACTTTCCATGGCTTACCTCAGACACTTCACATGCCCTGGTTCAATCCATTGACATATTGTCCACCCCGGTATACCACATCCTTCCAATTCACTCTATTCCTTGCACACCTTTCACCTTCCTGTATGTTCATTTCCTGATCCCTCAAAATCTTTTTCACCTCATCCTTCCACCTCCAATTTGGTCTCTTGCTTTTCCTCATTCCTTCCACCTCTAACACATATATCCTCTTTGTCAATCTTTCCTCACTCATTCTCTCCATGTGACCAAACCATTTCAACACATCCTCTTCTGCTCTCTCAACCACATTCACTTTGTTACGACATCTCTCTTACCCTTTCATTATTACTCGATCAAACCACTTCACACCACATTTTGTCCTCAAACATCTCATTTCCAACACATCCACCCTCCTCTGCACAATGCTATCTGTAGCCCACGCCTCGCAACCATATAATATAGTTGGAACCACTAGTCCTTCAAACATAACCATTTTTGCTTTCCAAGATAATGCTTTCACCTTGCACACATTTTTCAATGCTCCCAGAACTTTTGTCCCCTCCCCCACCCCGACTCACTTCCGCTTCCATGGTTCCGGAATCATACAAATAGTAGTGAGGATGATACTATATAATTTGTTGTGAAAAACAGAGGATGAGGACTGGAGGGAGAGAAATGGGGAAAGTGCGTGTGTGGAATGGTGTACGTCAGGTAGGCATGTAAGGACAGGGATAAGTGAAGTCTCTTTTACCATGGCCACCTCCTTGATGGGAGTTCCCTAGGGAAACAAGTATCAGAGTTACAGATAAATAGATAGAGAGCACACCTAACAGAATGTCCTTTTCTTTAGACATGGTTCCAGCTGTCACCAGTTTGAATTTTCTCTTAATCAAAAACTCTTTGATTTATTTTTTGTTCTAACCCAAACATTTTGCTTTGCAAATTTCTAGAAGAACTGTCCACTCTTTTTCCTTGCAACACAGTTTCACATATTCACAGAAACAAACTAAGAATTAAGTCATGAGTGATTTTACTTAGTATAAACCTGTCCTGGCCTTGTTCTTATACTCGTTTTTAATGATATGCTTCATTATGTGATTGTATATTACTCTTGGGCAGACAATACATGATGTTAGACCAAATGGTCTATAATTTGGAGCAGCTTTGACCCTCCTTTGTGTACTGGTATTATGCATGACATTTTTTGTATATCTGCTACACTGGAATGATGAGAGTTTTGTCTCAATAATACAATTGTTTTGCTAGTCGTCTTTGTTCTTTTAAGTAAGAAGCTAGGATTCCATCAGATCATGACATCAAATTCTCTAAAGTTCAGTGACTGTTTCAGTTATGTTCCTCTCAGTAACTTCTATACCTCCAATGGCATGCTCTTCATACAGATTAAACATTTCATCTACATTTTCTTTAACTTCCTTTGGGTGAACATCAACTTGTACTGGTTGATTAGCATCTGGCATATCTTTGTAAAGGTTTCTTTCATCTTTTCACTCAATAAAGGGCCCAATCTCTTAATTCTAAGTTCTTTGCTATATTCATATAAGAGAACATTTGTAATCCACAATAGTTTGTATCATTTTCCCCTCATTTTTCTCTGTTCACTTCTCTGCAACTCCATGCTTCCTCTAAAAGCATTTCTTAATTCTTTCCTCCAGCTCATCTACATTTGCTTTGCTTACTGCATAATTTTTCATTTTCTTCCGTTCTCTTCTATGTAATTACAGTTTTCTATTCTCTTGACACCTTTCGCTTTACACTGCTTTTCTTTCTTCTTTTCTTTTCTTTCACTATTCGCCATTTCCCATGTTAGCGAGGTAGCGTTAAGAACAGAGGACTGGGCCTTTGAGGTAATATCCTCACCTGGCCCCCTTCTCTGTTCCTTCTTTTGGAAAATAAAAAGAAAAAAACGAGAGGGGAGGATTTCCAGCCCCCGCTCCCTCCCCTTTTAGTCGCCTTCTACAACACACAGGGAATACATGGGGAGTATTCTTTCTATGTGGTATTAATCCTTTTGGTGCATAATAAATCTTTAGGGAGTGCCTTTAAAGTGTCATTAATATACCTAAAAATGCAATTAACAATTTGATGTTTTCTAGATATGGCACCAAAGTCTCTGAAATCCATACAGGACAATGAAAAATTACTTGCAAATAAAGAAAAATCTGTAAAACATTGTTCTCCCATATATGGCACATAAATTCACCCAAATAAATCAATAAACTGCTAAAATCATTACTAATCACAAAAAAGTAAATCTGAATACCAACATACATTGTATAATCTAAAATAATACTCATATAGGAAGTGAAGGATCCTGGAAAAGTAACATATATTTGGTGAAAAATAAAAGTTGTTATTTTGCCATGGTTTTTATTTTTTAACTTCTTCAAGGAAAATTATGATAATGATAATACAAAATACAGTACTATGTATATTATGAATCATCTAAATCTAAATTCACTGAAAATATGGCAAATATCGTGAATCTAAAAACTGATACCTGTGGCTTAATATAAAAATCTTTCACAGCAGTCAAGTGTAGTCTGAATCTGGGAGGTTTTGGCCATGACACCCTCAGTCTTATGCCATTTGTGTACAGGAACTGGTGTAGCTGAGCTTGATGGAAGTAGGTCACATGTTTCCATTTCATCACTCAATTATACCTCTGAGGCATCATAATCAGTATTCATCATGCCTGCAAACTCACTCCCAATCTGACACTAACAAAACAGCTTCAATTTCTGCATCACTTGCAGCAGCTCTCTTCCTCTTGCTACTCTTGATTGCTACAGGGGAAATGAAATATTTTGGAAATCATAACCACGAACGTAAAACACTGTTTAGCAGCTTATTCTATAACCTATGGCCTATATCACCATAAAAGGAAAAATAAATCATACTAGTTATACTTGAAATTAATAGACAGCTGATTAATAAATAGATATCACAATCAAAACACAGGAGTCAAACGGCTACTCACTCACTGTGTAATCAGTCAGCTGATCGAATGTAAACAAACATTACAAGCTGCGCTTCTTACATCCTCCAAACTTCTGGCTTATATACACCTATAAGAGGATATAAAACAGGGTAATATAATATCTGGGACTAACCTACGAATAAAAATCTATGTTTAACTATCATACACATGGAGCGTGAATGAAGAAATTTGAGCAAAAACTGTGAACGCTGGTGTATAAACACATTTTAGCAGCTCATCACAAAATTTCAGGCATATATTAGTATATCAGAAGATAGATGCTTTAATACTGAATATATTGATAATATATAACGTATATCATTTAGTAATAAATCAACAAAATCAACCTTAAAACATCAGAAATCAACTTACTACAAGGTCGGTCAGCTGGCGTCTGTATACAAGCACTCAGTGCGATGTTACTCACAAGATGGCAGCATACATAGAGATGTGGTGGGCTTTTCAAGGATGTATGAGGTGTTTTCACTTGTAGTAAGAGGAAAATTTTCTGAAGCCAAGTAGTAAGTCCAATTGTCACAATTATTGGGAACAGACATGAGAGCAGATATACCTGCTTAATGCAGCAAAACGGGTTAATAATTTATCCTATAATTTCGTAAAACACTGCTGTGTTAGTTTTTGCAATATTGCTTTTGAAGACGCAATTCCTCTCGTGTTTTGTCAAAGTAGAAATCTTATTCTTTTGCATTATGGCTAGTTGTGCAAATCTTGCTCATTCACCAGCCATAAAATCAACTGTGCACCAAAAGGGTTACACAGCAGCCCGCTGCAACTGATGTGCTACAAGAGAACAGTAACCTGCATCAACTTATCTAACTTTTTCTGTCTGTCTACCTATCTAGGTGAATTCCGTACTATCTGCTTAGATTTCTTCCACCACCAGGAAGGAGCAGGAAAAAAAATATATTCTCTTCAGTTCCCCTTTTATCACCATTATTGATGTACAGCTGTTGACATGCAAATTGTGCATCGATGGTGACCCTGTAGAAAACATGTAGATACAAAGGAATACAAAGGAATTAACAGCAACAGACAATTGGTTCCTTTTGAGGTTGTCTATAATAGTAGAAGATGTCAGAAACTCAAAGATTAGAGGTACGAGTTGAAAAGCAAACACGTCTGAAGGACAAAACTAGCAAACTTTTCATATAACTATACACAAATAATGTCAGTTAGAGACTTGAAGTGAATCAATTATTAGGTCTATTCTAAATTGTATCTATGATACTGCTTTTAACTGCCCAAATAAGAAAAACACTCCTTCCGTTAACAATCCTGTTGAAGAAAAAGTACTTCACCTCACTGAGTGTAACATGTTTGCCCACAAGTTTTTAACCATTACTCAGTGTGAAATCAGACAAATTACGTCTAAATCTGGTTAAATTAAGACTATCAAAGCCTTAGATCATTTGAATATCTATATTAGATCAACTCTTAATGTTCTCTTTTCTTTTCTAAGTCATACAAGTCTCAGGTGTTTAGTCAACTCTCATACAATCTGTTTCTCAGTCTGGGAATCATAGTGGTAGTTCAACACTGTAAACTCTCTATTCTATGTCTTTTCATCAGAAAAGATGATCAAAACTAAACACAATGTCCAAATGGGGACACAGCAATTATAAAGAAAGAGAATGATTTCCCTAGACTTAGATTTGAAAGCCTTATTTAAGAATCCAAGAATTTTGTTCATTTTTACTGCTTCTGTGCACTGCTTACTTGGCTTTATGGCACCAGTCTTTTTCCTCATCTACCTTTTACAGCTCACCAGAATAAATTCTGTAGCTCACCTTCTTGTTTTTACTACTGACGTAAAATTCTACAATTCTAATTTCCAATACTATAATTCATTTGCCACAGTAGGTTAGCCCATCAGTTTGTCTGTCAGTTTCAAGATGCAGACATTCAATATCAGCTGTAAATTCATTTCCCAGCATAGTATTGTCTAAAAATTTTGATATCTTACAAAGCAGACCAATATCAATATTAATAAACCTGTCCCAGACTGATCTGGAACATCACTTGTCACGCCTATTCATTCTGAGGTTTAACCACTAACCACTGTTCTTTTTTCACAGCTAATCAACCAATTTCCTAATAACTGAAGGTCGATTCCAGCTATACCACGTGACTTAACTTTTGCCAGTAATCTTTGATTCTAAGCTTTATCAAGTTTCTTTTATAAGTCCAAATGCACAACTTTAACTGCTTTACTTTCATATCTTTTTTCATACATATTCGCTATTTCCCGCATTAGCGAGATAGCGTCAAGAACTTAGAACTGAGCCTTAGAAGGATGTCCTCACCTGAACCCCTTCTCCGTTCCTTCTTTTGGAAAATCAAAAATGAAAGGGGAAGATTTCCAGCCCCCCACTCCATCCCCCTTTAGTCGCCTTGTACGACATGCAGGGAATACGTGGGAAGTATTCTTTTTCCCCTATCTCCAGGGATAAACTTTCATCATAGATGTTGATATAGAAAATAATTACTACCTCCGTGATGACAAACACTTATCGTATGTGTCAGTTAGAGAGGGAAGTGAAGAATAACATAATAAGTATAAGGATCTAAGTGACTTAGCGATTTTAATAAAATTAAATAAGGGAGGAGGCCAGTAACATTTCCCATCATCCTCGACTTGGCTTTTGTTTGCATTAAAGAGATAAAGTAACAATAGCACCAGACATTGTGTTTACATTATCATGGGGTGATGTAGGGCTTTGTCAACAGACAATTGTCAAGAACTTGGTTATTTCTCAAGAAAAAACACCTCCAATGCCCTATCCAAACATGTAAATTAACCTCCCTACTCATACTCATTTTTTCAGTGTGTGTAGCGTAATATTTTCATTCATGTTATTCATTAGCAACACTATGCCTGTGTATGAAACTGGGGCAAAGTATGAAACATCATGTTCTAAAAATAGATATAAAAAATACCAAACTTCCAGTATTCCTTCCCACATGAGACATCCACTCTCCCTCCTTGCTCATATCACGCATGGGCAGTGTAATATTTCTAAATATATACATGTTATTCACTACCAAGACTGTGCTTGTATGTGAAATAAAAGTAGAGTCCTCAGCCAAGTTCAATATCTTCACATCGTTCTATCTCATCAGGAACTGTTAGACAAGTCAATGAAAGTCCTCTGTCCCTTCCGAAGCAGTCAACTTTCTCATGCTTTTGCAGGCAGATCAATCAATTTCTTTTTTCTTGCATGCCCCTTAATTGACTTCTTTTAACATGCCCACCATTTAAGGATTATATATTTTACCAGTCACCATTCCATTTTTGGCACACAATTTGACAAGCTTTCCTTTTTTTTTTTATCTCAAGAACTCTATGCTCCATAATTACACCCTAAATTATCGCATCACCCAATCATGCATTCAGATTCCCTAGGACTAAAATCTGATCCCTTACATCAACACCCCCAAAGCACCCACTTAGCTCCTTCTATTCTGTTCTTCACTCCTCACTGCATGAAAAATATGCAAGGACAATCAACCACCTCCCACAACCTCCCTCTATTCTAACACATACCAGAAAGTGGTTCTGATAAACAACAAAAAACTTACAATATTCCAGAAAAGAAAAACTTCCATCAAGGATTCATAAACAACCCACAACAAAGACTGACAGAAAACGGATATGGAGCATATTTAGTATGTATGTAAAGCATGAGGAAAATGATGGAAACGGGGAATTTTAGGCGAGAGTGAAGTATGTTTAATGATGAGCAAAGGCATGAGTAAGTAGTGTGGAGTTCGTCTCAGGATAAAACAAAAGAGTTGCGTCGATGTTATTCAGAGTCTTACAAACATGAATGCTATAAGTAGATAATGCTAGGTAATATAAGAAAATGATGGAGAGAGAGAAGTGAAGCTCTGAAACATGGTTGGGTCTGGATTATACTTAGTAATGGGTGAAGCTGATAAAGAACAGAACATCAAAATGCCAAATATAAAGGAAAAGGATGCTGACAGTACATACAAATAAACAGTCTCTTAGTAGGCCACCAAAAGTAACATGATGCGCATATGGAAAAAATTCAAGTCCTCAGTCACAGAATGAATGTACAAATCAAACCACATACTGAATACAGAACAGAAACAGGACTGATCACAAACAAAAGATATGCCAAATATCTAGGTGTGATGATGTCGGATGACCTCACATTTGGAGAATGTAACAAAAGAACTGTTGCATCTGTGATGATGATGATAGGATGGATATTGAAAATTTACAAGAAAAAAAAAAGGCTCAAAAAGACCACTGATGACACTACTCAAAGCACTTGCACTTTCCCAACTGGGATACAGCTAGGTTCTAACATTATCAAATACAGCCATAGAAATGCTGAGCTAGAAAACATCCAAAGGTCCTTGAAACCTGCACTGATTCAGTAAAACATCTGAATCACTGGACAAGCTAAAAACTTTAAAGTGTACTCATCAGTTAATATATGAGAGACATCGTCATATACACAAGAAAAATATTGGAATGCTAAGTCCCACACTTACAAAGATAGCTCTTTGCTGGAAAGACTGAGTGGAAAGAATGTACAAATCAAATCCACTGACTAGCAGAGATATGATAAAAAAAAAAAAAGGGGGGGAATATAGCACATATAACAGTGGCCCATGTCTAATTTACCTAAAACCAATAAATATTCAGATATTTACACGAGGATCCTTGGATCTTTTTTTAAAAGGATGTGGACATTTTCCACCAAGGTGCAACAGACCAGTTAGAATCCAAAACATAAAATAGATGGAGACCTAAAACAACAAACAATCTGCCAACCATATTCTCACATGGGAGGCTTAGTTGCAAACCAAGTTATAGGTGTATTGGACAAAACCTGAAACCAGCATCCAGTCTATACATGGTAAAAGCAATGTGGATGTGTTTGAAAGGGGGACTGAAAATATGAGACTTGGTTTATATGGGATTTTGAATATTTGGGGAGACTATTTAATGAGATTAAAAGAATGATTGATGAAATTTTGAAAAGAAAAATCATGGCTATGAAAGTAGTTCAAGCTTCGAGGAAAATCATGTGAAGTATCAAAATGAGCTTGCATGTGTCCTGAACCAGACAGCAAAAACAGCGTACTGAAAATGTAGAGTTTTCACAGAATAACGACTTTAGGATGCCATCTGCAGTAAATGATTTTCAAAAGGCCTGGTGTTGACTGGAAACAGAGTACAAAATGGAAATAAAAATGCAAGCAGAATGTAATAAACAGTGACTGATAATACACAAAACAGAGTTCTGAAATGGTATGGGCATAAGAAATGGATGAGTAATGAAAGGATGATGCAGCAGCATATAAGTGAGGTGACAAAACAGAAGGGAAAAGGAAGATCATGAGCAAGATGGAAGGAGACATAACACACAGGGAAGAGGAATTAACATACACAAGTTTGGAATTGAGCAAAACCTCTTTGACAGTGGGAGCAGGAATTGAGCAAAACCTCTTTGACAGTGGGAGTATACTTTCTCTTACTTAAAGGATTGTGAAAGAAAGTGTACAGACCTATGATTGTTGTAACTTTCAAACTTGCCCCATTAGGTGCACTTTATAAATATTTGTCCAACAACTTCTTGAATAGTGTCTTCATGGGCAATTTGTGATGTTTCTATACTCATAGGAAATAAATGGATCAGTTTTAAGCCCTCTGTATTCACTTAGTATCTTTCTCTTGCTACAATGATGGCACCTTTTGGATTTAGAAATGCTTGTGACACTTGAAACTTTTGAAGCCTGAAAGATCAGAACCTGCAGAGAAATTTATGACAATGAAGTTCTTGAAGCAGAGTACTGACAGAAGGTGCTGAATTTGATGAAGACCCCTCTATGCAAAATTTGAGTCTCCTTTGAACTTCAAACAGTATGGGCAGGAAAAGCAAAAACATAAAAATGGTATGATAAAATGAATCTCCATCATCCACCCTAAAGCAAGAGGATGGGATTCACTTACCTTGCTAATTCTTGTTGACATTGGTTATGCTCTGGCAGATGTATAATTCATCTTGGCAAAAAGTTAAACTGTGGCGCAAGCTGGTTTGCTACCTAAAGCTGAGCTAGTTACCATGTGGGGTGAGCTGGGTTAATTAATATTTAGTTAAATGGTGCACTGATCAACCTGGCTCATAACTAGCAGATCTTTGATAGCTGATGTTTGAAGTAATCACTGCAGTATGTTTTAAATTAAATATTCACTTGGTGGTATGTTGCCTTTCCTATGACAGTTCAAAACAATGTTGTCTAAAGTATGTTCTTATGGACAAAGACAATACAGGAAGAATACATAGTCAATAATAAGGCCAAAATCAAGGCTTATCTAATCACGAGAGAAAGATGAGAGCTAAAACTAAAAATCTTCGAGCTTTAGAAACGAGAACAAAAAGCCAAGTGGAATCAACATACATCTAAAAGACATTGTTAAAATGATGTAATGACATTCATGTAATTTTTCAGTGGAGACCACAGCAAAGATAAGTGATTTCAATATGGTGAGACTGTAAAAGAGAAAGAATATTATAATGACCATCAACAAATACGACGAAAGCTCCAATGCAGTGAGTTAAGGAAGTCAAAGACCAAAGTCTTTTAGGCCATGAGTAAAAGATCAAATATATATATTTGTAACCATGAACAAGAGAAAAGAGTATGAAGACTTTTGGGAGAAGGTTGAATAATCAATAACTAGTAATTGTCCATAGGGTCATTTGATGGTCAAGTGCTGTGTATTTTGTAGGATTTAATAAACAATGTAACACTAAACCATCATTACGCCATAATCTGCACCACATATCCTATTATTTGTCTTCCAGCACTGAAATTCAAGATGCAGTCATAACAACAACTAGCTAAACTATGTGATAAATATATGCCTAATATGTATTTTATTCAATTATTACATATACTTTGTCACTGTCTCCCGCGTTAGCGAGGTAGCGCAAGGAAACACGAAAGAATGGCACAACCCATCCACATACACATACACGCCCACACACGCACATATACATACCTATATTTTTCACCGAATACATATACATACATACACAGACAAACATATATACACATGTACATAATTCATACTTGCTGCCTTTATTCATTCCCACTGCCACCCTGCCGCACATGAAATGACACCCCCCCTCCCCCTGCACTCGTGCGAGGTAGTGCTTGGAAAAGACAACAAAGGCCACATTTGTTCACACTCAGTCACAAGCTGTCATGTATAATGCACCAAAACCACAGCTCCCTTTCCACATCCAGGCCCCACAAAACTTTCCATGGTTTACCCCAGATGCTTCACATATCCTGGTTCAATCCATTGACAGCACATCGACCCCAGTATACCACATCATTCCAATTCACTCTAATCCTTGCACGCTTTTCACCCTCCTGCATGTTCAGGCCCAGATTGCTCAAAAATCTTCTTCACTCCATCCTTCTAACTCCAATTTGGTCACCCACTTCTCCTCCTTCCCTCCACCTCAGGCATGTATATCCTCTTTGTCAATCTTTCCTCACTTATTCTCTCCATGTGACCAAACCATTTCAATACACCTTCTTCTGCTCTCTCAACCACACTCTTTTTATTACCACACATCTCTCTTACCCTTTCATTACTTACTCGATCAAACCACCTCACACCACATACTGTCCTCAAACATCTCATTTCCAACACATCCACCCTCTTCCACAAAACCCTATCTATAGCCCACACCTTGCAACCATATAACATTGTTCGAACTACTATTCCTTCAAACATAACCATTTTTGCTTTCCGGGATAATGTTCTCGCCTTCCACACATTCTTCAACGCTCCCAGAACCTTCGCCCCCTACTCCACCCTGTGACTCACTTCTGCTTCCATGGTTCTATCTGCTGCCAAATCCACTTCCAGATATCTAAAACACTTCACACTTCCTCCAGTTTTTCTCCATTCGAACTTACGTCCCAATTGACTTTTCCCTCAACCCTACTGTACCTAATAAACTTGCCTTTATTCACATTTACTCTCAGCTTTCTTCTTTCACACACTTTACCAAACTCAGTCACCAGCTTCTGCAGTTTCTCACCCAAATCAGCCAATATGTATACAGATATAATCAACCTTGCCTAACCAGCCCAGGTTACCCTATATGGACATCCATGTTCAAAAGTCTGTAGACAGAACACCAAAGAACAATAATCACTGATAGTGCTGTAATTCTAAAAGTGATGGTAAAGGGTTCTATGGTACTTCAGTGCTGTGTGCTACTCTGTAAGTGAGCTGGACATGCTACTGAGTTCCTTGATAAATATGAAAATGTTGCGAATTGAATAAAACAACAAGCCTTCAGGCAATATTTGCTCCATCTTTTCTGAGATCAATGAAAAAATGGTTTTGAAGCTGAAAAATGATGATGCAAGAAAGATAATGGATGAGTCATCAAATCGTAAAGATAGAGAAGAGGCAATGGGCGACGGATGAATTAAACATCTTTTACATCACAAATAATAGTCTGAGAGAGAGAAATGCCATGCAAATGAAGAGATCCATTACCATATCTGAATGTCTTAACAGATGCCATCTAAGCAAAGACTGATAACTGTAGAGAAAGCTCATACATAAAGCCAAGAGACAAACTAAACCCATCTAATTACCTAGTCTACTCACCAAGAGTAGTAACTTCTCATAAAGTTATGAAAATAAGTACTAATTATCTCAACCTATCTTATTTTCTTACAGCGTCTGTAATTTCACTCTCAGGAGAGCAGCTGAACATACCTTAGCCAGAATATCTGCCCAACAGAGCTACAGGGTTTTTGTGTCCTGAAACTTCAGGTGTTTTTTGTCCTACATATGTAGGAACAGCTACAGGCTTTTTGTGTCCAGAAACTTCAGGTGTTTTTTTATCCTACATATGTAGGAACAAAGTAAAAGAAAAAATAGACTGGCTATTAGACATTTGAAACAGATGCTATTCAATCTTCTACTAAAACTAGGTTTCCATGATGTGAAAGTCGAGAAGAACTTTAGCACTACTACGGGTGTTGTAAAAATGAAAGGTATGGAGATGGCTGGTACCTAAAATGTCATAGATAGATAATGCATGAATATCCTGCTTTAAAGTGGGAAAAGGCATACATAATATATGGATATGTAGATACATAAATAAATGATGACATGAAGAAGGGACAGCATTAAGAGCAAAACAAAACCACAGAAAATACAGCCCTACAATTCAGGCAAAAGAAAAATAAAAAATATTCAAAAAATGAAGAGAACCACAAGATAAAGAGTATAGATATACTACAATAGTGTAGATATACACAAAAACTTGACTGGCATATGCAAACAAGGGTTATCAGTTAGGGATCACTAACTCTGAAAGCTGATATATGCCCAGGACAGCCTCTCATTTTCTACCAATAACACTCTTCAATCATCTGCTGTCTTTCACAGGTTGTAAATCAATGAATAAAGAATCAAAGCAAAGTATACTGTGTGTAGCTGAGTACTTCTTAGATATCTTCCATAGCATCAGAAATAAAAGAATCAATACTATAAGCAAATAATATGTTTCAAGCTCAACATACCCTAAAAGAGAAAATCTGTTCATATCTAATATTTCACATATATAGGCCTATTACGAACCATGCTTTGCCACTGTATACAGTGCACAATGGAATTCTTACAGTTGAAAAAGAAGAATTATTGCATCTGGGTACTAATTGCTTAGCATCTCATTTGTACTGCCATTCCTAGTTCTTCATAAAACTCATGAACAGGGTCATATCAAAATTACTTCTCATTTTCACATCCACAAAAAAGGTTGTCAGAAACACCACTGTTATAATACAAGGCCATTACTTCACCATGATATCAAAGGCCTCTCTGTGATACCCAAGAATCTTGCATAAACAAGTCAGGACCACACTGCCATAATTTTCTATTTCAACTCAAGATATCTGGGGTATAACTTCCTATACCCTCAAAGACACTTACACTTTACACAACACCCACATTATTGAAAGAAAATTTACTGTCACTGAATGCATTTCTAACCTTCTCCAGTCTTCCCGCCTCAAGGTTCAGGTACATGGGGAAGTCCACCCTGGCTCCAACCCTGGCCATCTCCCCAGTCAGTTTAGGACTCCTGCGGGCACCCCTGGGGGATGTCAGGTGCCGCTTGGCTTTTTGATTCTTCTTAACAATCTTTCTGGAGAGGTCACCTGTGGGATCGAACTCCAAGCCTCCTACCAAAGGCTTGTCTGAAGTCCCAGAATAATCACAGGATTTTTGAATCTTCTTGACAGAAGGTATAGAGCTATCCTCCGATTCAGGTGCCCCAGGGTGAGCACTTTCTGAAGTACTACATTGTAGACTAACTGAGTTGGGGAGTTGATTACTTCTGTAGCCACTTTCCTGATTCGAATTCCAGCCCTTGTAGGATAAACCCTGTGCCTGGTTATTAAGAGTGTCTCTGCCACTATCTTGCATATGTTCTAATCTTACTACTTGCCTTTCTTGGCCTCCAAAAGCAGATGTATTAGCCTGTGTAACTGGAAGACTTTGGCCTTGTCTACTGGAACTTACAATTATTTCAGATCTATACGGAACATAACCAGGCTGTATTGTTCCATACTGTCCAGAACTTTTTTTCAACACAAGATTCTGACCACCTACACTAGCCTGCAAAGGAGCTGGAGAAACAGGAACTGGCTGCCTTGTGCCCAAACATGTTGGTGGATCTAACCTGGGTACAAAAGAGGAAGATGTAGCCTGTTCCCCTACACCTATAGCTGTTTTTCCAGTTTCATGTATACCTGAACTAGTTTGAACAGGTACTTGGAGGTTGAAGTGGGAACCTCCATTTCTTGGGGTTTCTGCACCACTTTCAATATCTGAAGTAACCAAAAAGGGGGGTTCCATTACCCGGCCACCAATCCGTGCCTCCAGGAGCTCTTGTTTACGAGGATCCAGGGCATTGAAGTGCTCCATCTTAAAGCCTGTCACCGCTCCTGTGGAAAAATATACTCATCAGATTTGACATGAATTAGACCAACGTACAGAAATCATTGGAAATTTCTAATATTAATATTTTCCCCTTTGGTTTCATTCAAAACAATACAAAACTCCTTCCCTTAGCCAAAATTATTCAGTGGATCCATACACTGTAAGGATACAAGACAGTTATGCCAACGGCACTAGTACAATTATAAGTACTACTTTCTAAAAGAAAAAATATGTTTTGAAAACTGAAAGTCTTTTTTCTCCGAGGTGGTGTCCCATAAGCATCAGATATATTCCCTAAGAACATACAGGTATAAACCTTCCTACCGTCATAATCTGGTGTGCAGACAACCAGCCTTTGCTCATCCTCAACCCTCAATCTATCCTGGGGATTGAGGTAGAGAACACTTCCTACATAATCCCTGCAAGTCACAGAAGTCAACTAAAAGATATGGGAACATGAGGCTGGAAACCCTCCCCTTCTTGTATTTCAATTTTCAAAAGCTGAAACACAAGAGGGAGCCAATCAATGAAAGTTTTCCTTCGCAACACTTGGGAGTCTGAATGAGAATGGATGTAACCAAGATGAGAAGAAGGAAGAAATAGGTAATATGTTTGAGAGGAACCTGGATGTTCTAGCTCTGAGTGAAACGAAGTTCAATGGAAAGGGGGAAGGATAGTTTGGAAATGTTCAATGGGTAATGTCACAGGCTAATTGGGTTAGTGTGAGAGTGAGAGCTAAGGAAAAGGTACAGTTTCTTTGAATGAGGAAGTTGCAGAAATGTTTGAAAGAATGCAAGGAATGTAACCCCAGACAGTTGTGGGTAAAAATAAAAGAGGATTAAGAGAATTAAGTGACCATTAGTGCTTATGCTCCTGGAAGTGAGAAGAGAAAGAAAGAGAAACAAGTATCTTAGGAGAGGCTAAGTTAATGCATGAGCAATTCTGATGAGATTAGGTATCAGTGATAGGTGATCTGTATGTGAGAGAAGGCAATGTTGCAGTTAAGGGCATAGTTGGAGGGCATGGGATACTCAATTGATGTACAGGAAATTGATGAACATCTTGTGGTACTGTGTGCTGAAAAAGGAATGGAGGTTGAGAATACCTGTTTCTAAAAGGACATAGGTGAGTAGGGTAGATCAAAAGTGGGCATTACTAAATTCTGCATAAACTGACAGACATGCAAAAGAGACTCTTGGATATGAATGTTATGAAAGGGGCACGTGGTGCAATGTCTGACCATTACATAGACATAGAGGACGCAAGAGTGAAGCTTTGTGGAGGCATTAAAGAAAGGAAATGATTTGGGCTGGAAGACCATGGCTGTTTAATTTGCTTAAGGATAAGGTAGCAAGGGAGTTGAAAGGAAGGGTCTTGGAAAGAGATGGTCTGTAGTCTTTCAGGGATGGGGTGGGGGAGATGAGATGAATTAATAGTTGTTGATGACACAGTGATGGAGGTAGATTTGAGTGAGAAACTGCATAAGCTGGTGTCTGAGTTTGGAAGAGTGTGTGTAAGGAGAGAGTTGAGAGTAAATGTGAATAAAAGCTAAGTTATTAGGATTAATGGTGGACAGAGACAGGTTAGATGGATTGCTGAGTTTGAATGGAGAGACCCTAGAGAAAATGGGATGTTTCAGATAACCGGGGGTAGACACACAAGTTGAAGGAACTAGGGAAGCTGAAGTAAGTCATAGGTAGGTGAGGGGGTTCTAGGATCCTAGGTGCACTGAGGTGTGCATGAAAAGAAAGGTCATTATTATTGAAGGGAAAGATGGACATGTTTGATGTTGTATGGATGTGAGGCATAGGCTCTATATAATAGAATATGAAAGAGGATAAATGTGTAGGAAATGAAGTGCTCAAGGACAATATGTGGCATGAAGAGGGTTGATCAAATATGAAACAAAAAGGTTAGAGAAAGGTGTCAAATATTATAAGAGTATGGATGAGAAAGCTAAAGAGCGCATACTGAAATGGTCCAGACATATGGAAGGGTAAGCAAGGAGAGGTTGACAAAGAGGGTTTGTATGTCAGAAGTGGAAGGGACAAAGAGAAGGGGAAAACCACAATGGAGTTGAAAGGATGGAGTGAATAAAGGTTTCAAGTGCTCAGGGGTTGAACATGAAGGAGGGAGTACGGTATGCATGGGATACAGTGAATTGAAACAATGTGGTATACATAGTGTGACACACTGTCAGTGGACTGAACCAGGGCATATGAAGCAACTGAGGGACACCATTTAAAAGTCCTCTGTGCCCTGGCTGTGGTTTTAGTGCATTACAAATGACAGCTAAAGAATGGATGTGACTGAATGAGATCATTTCTTCATCTGTTCCTCATGCTATTTCATTTGCATAGGAAGCAACAAATATTGGAATATAAATATATATATGTAATATAAAAATAATAAATAAAAAAAAAAAAAAAATATATATATATATATATATATATATATATATATATATATATATATATATATATATATATATATATATATATGTGTGGCATGAGAAGAGTGGGAGGTGGGTTGATTAGAAAGGGTAGTGAGTGGTAGGATGAAGAAGTAAGAGTATTAGTGAAAGAGAAGAGAGAGGCATTTGGACGATTTTTGCAGGGAAAAATGCAGTTGAGTGGGAGACATATAAAAGAAAGAGACAGGAGGTCAAGAGAAAGGTGCAAGAGGTGAAAAAAAGGGCAAATGAGAGTTGGGGTGAGAGAGTATCATTAAATTTTAGGGAGAATAAAAAGATGTTCTGGAAGGAGGTAAATAAAGTGCGTAAGACAAGGGAACAAATGGGAACTTCAGTGAAGGGCGCAAATGGGGAGGTGATAACAAGTAGTGGTGATGTGAGAAGGAGATGGAGTGAGTATTTTGAAGGTTTGTTGAATGTGTTTGATGATAGAGTGGCAGATATAGGGTGTTTTGGTCGAGGTGGTGTGCAAAGTGAGAGGGTTAGGGAAAATGATTTGGTAAACAGAGAAGAGGTAGTAAAAGCTTTGCGGAAGATGAAAGCCGGCAAGGCAGCAGGTTTGGATGGTATTGCAGTGGAATTTATTAAAAAAGGGGGTGACTGTATTGTTGACTGGTTGGTAAGGTTATTTAATGTATGTATGACTCACGGTGAGGTGCCTGAGGATTGGCGGAATGCATGCATAGTGCCATTGTACAAAGGCAAAGGGGATAAGAGTGAGTGCTCAAATTACAGAGGTATAAGTCTGTTGAGTATTCCTGGTAAATTATATGGGAGGGTATTGATTGAGAGGGTGAAGGCATGTACAGAGCATCAGATTGGGGAAGAGCAGTGTGGTTTCAGAAGTGGTAGAGGATGTGTGGATCAGGTGTTTGCTTTGAAGAATGTATGTGAGAAATACTTAGAAAAGCAAATGGATTTGTATGTAGCATTTATGGATCTGGAGAAGGCATATGATAGAGTTGATAGAGATGCTCTGCGGAAGGTATTAAGAATATATGGTGTGGGAGGCAAGTTGTTAGAAGCAGTGAAAAGTTTTTATCGAGGATGTAAGGCATGTGTACGTGTAGGAAGAGAGGAAAGTGATTAGTTCTCAGTGAATGTAGGTTTGCGGCAGGGGTGTGTGATGTCTCCATGGTTGTTTAATTTGTTTATGGATGGGGTTGTTAGGGAGGTGAATGCAAGAGTTTTGGAAAGAGGGGCAAGTATGAAGTCTGTTGGGGATGAGAGAGCTTGGGAAGTGAGTCAGTTGTTGTTCGCTGATGATACAGCGCTGGTGGCTGATTCATGTGAGAAACTGCAGAAGCTGGTGACTGAGTTTGGTAAAGTGTGTGAAAGAAGAAAGTTAAGAGTAAATGTGAATAAGAGCAAGGTTATTAGGTACAGTAGGGTTGAGGGTCAAGTCAACTGGGAGGTGAGTTTGAATGGAGAAAAACTGGAGGATGTGAAGTGTTTTAGATATCTGGTAGTGGATCTGGCAGCGGATGGAACCATGGAAGCGGAAGTGGATCATAGGGTGGGGGAGGGGGCGAAAATTCTGGGAGCCTTGAAGAATGTGTGGAAGTCGAGAACATTATCTCAGAAAGCAAAAATGGGTATGTTTGAAGGAATAGTGGTTCCAACAATGTTGTATGGTTGCGAGGCATGGGCTATGGATAGAGTTGTGCGCAGGAGGATGGATGTGCTGGAAATGAGATGTTTGAGGACAATGTGTGGTGTGAGGTGGTTTGATCGAGTAAGTAACGTAAGGGTAAGAGAGATGTGTGGAAATAAAAAGAGCATGGTTGAGAGAGCAGAAGAGGGTGTTTTGAAATGGTTTGGGCAAATGGAGAGAATGAGTGAGGAAAGATTGACCAAGAGGATATATGTGTCGGAGGTGGAGGGAACGAGGAGAAGAGGGAGACCAAATTGGAGGTGGAAAGATGGAGTGAAAAAGATTTTGTGTGATCGGGGCCTGAACATGCACGAGGGTGAAAGGAGGGCAAGGAATAGAGTGAATTGGAGCGATGTGGTATACCGGGGTTGACGTGCTGTCAGTGGATTGAATCGGGGCATGTGAAGCGTCTGGGGTAAACCATGGAAAGCTGTGTAGGTATGTATATTTGAGTGTGTGGACGTATGTATATACATGTGTATGGGGGTGGGTTGGGCCATTTCTTTCGTCTGTTTCCTTGCGCTACCTCGCAAACGTGGGTGACCGGCAAAAAAAAAAAAATATATATATATATATACATATATATATATATTTTTTTTGCTTTGTCGCTGTCTCCCGCGTTTGCGAGGCAGCGCAAGGAAACAGACGAAAGAAATGGCCCAACCCACCCCCATACACATGCCTTGATTCAATCTATATATATATATATATATATATATATATATATATATATATATATATATATATATATTTTTTCTTTTCATACTATTTGCCATTTCCCGCATTAGCGAGGTAGCGTTAAGAACAGAGGACTGGGCCTTTGAGGGAATATCCTCACCTGGCCACCTTCTCTGTTCCCTCTTATATATATATATTATCCCTGGGGATAGGGGAGAAAGAATACTTCCCACGTATTCCATGCGTGTCGTAGAAGGCGACTAAAAGGGGAGGAAGCAAGGGGCTGGAAATCCTCCCCTCTCATTTTTTTTTTAATTTTCCAAAAGAAGGAACAGAGAAGGGGGCCAAGTGAGGGTATTCCCTCAAAGGCCCAGTCCTCTGTTCTTAACGCTACCTCGCTAATGCGGGAAATGGCGAATAGTTTGAGAGAAAGAAAAGAATATTTTTTTTTTTTTTTGCTTTGTCGCTGTCTCACGCGTTTGCGAGGTAGCGCAAGGAAACAGACGAAAGAAATGGCCCAACCCACCCCCATACACATGTATATACATACGTCCACACACGCAAATATACATACCTACAGAGCTTTCCATGGTTTACCCCAGACGCTTCACATGCCCTGATTCAATCCACTGACAGCACGTCAACTCCGGTATACCACATCGATCCAATTCACTCTATTCCTTGCCCTCCTTTCACCCTCCTGCATGTTCAGGCCCCGATAACACAAAATCTTTTTCACTCCATCTTTCCACCTCCAATTTGGTCTCCCACTTCTCCTCGTTCCCTCCACCTCCGACACATATATCCTCTTGGTCAATCTTTCCTCACTCATTCTCTCCATGTGCCCAAACCATTTCAAAACACCCTCTTCTGCTCTCTCAACCACGCTCTTTTTATTTCCACACATCTCTCTTACCCTTACGTTACTTACTCGATCAAACCACCTCACACCACACATTGTCCTCAAACATCTCATTTCCAGCACATCCATCCTCCTGCGCACAACTCTATCCATAGCCCACGCCTCGCAACCATACAACATTGTTGGAACCACTATTCCTTCAAACATACCCATTTTTGCTTTCCGAGATAATGTTCTCGACTTCCACACATTCTTCAAGGCTCCCAGGATTTTCGCCCCCTCCCACACCCTATAATCCACTTCCGCTTCCATGGTTCCATCCGCTGCCAGATCCACTCCCAGATATCTAAAACACTTTACTTCCTCCAGTTTTTCTCCATTCAAACTTACCTCCCAATTGACTTGACCCTCAACCCTACTGTACCTAATAACCTTGCTCATATTCACATTTACTCTTAACTTTCTTCTTTCACACACTTTTCCAAACTCAGTCACCAGCTTCTGCAGTTGCTCACATGAATCAGCCACCAGCGCTGTATCATCAGCGAACAACAACTGACTCACTTCCCAAGCTCTCTCATCCACAACAGACTTCATACTTGCCCCTCTTTCCAAAACTCTTGCATTCACCTCCCTAACAACCCCATCCATAATTAAACAACCATGGAGACATCACACACCCCTGCCGCAAACCTACATTCACTGAGAACCAATCACTTTCCTCTCTTCCTACACGTACACATGCCTTACATCCTCGATAAAAACTTTTCACTGCTTCTAACAACTTGCCTCCCACACCATATATTCTTAATACCTTCCACAGAGCATCTCTATCAACTCTATCATATGCCTTCTCCAGATCCATAAACGCTACATACAAATCCATTTCCTTTTCTAAGTATTTCTCACATACATTCTTCAAAGCAAACACCTGATCCACACATCCTCTACCACTTCTGAAACCACACTGCTCTTCCCCAATCTGATGCTCTGTACATGCCTTCAACCTCTCAATCAATACCCTCCCATATAACTTACCAGGAATATTCAACAAACTTATACCTCTGTAATTTGAGCACTCACTCTTATCCCCTTTGCCTTTGTACAATGGCACTATGCACGCATTCCGCCAATCCTCAGGCACCTCACCATGAGTCATACATACATTAAATAACCTTACCAACCAGTCAATAATACAGTCACCCCCCTTTTTTTAATAAATTCCACTGCAATACCATCCAAACCTGCTGCCTTGCCAGCTTTCATCTTCCACAAAGCTTTTACTACCTCTTCTCTGTTTACCAAATCATTTTCCCTAACCCTCTCACTTTGCACACTACCTCAACCAAAACACCCTATATCTGCCACTCTATCATCAAACACATTCAACAAACCTTCAAAATACTCACTCCATCTCCTCACATCACCACTACTTGTTATCACCTCCCCATTTGCGCCCTTCACTGAAGTTCCCATTTGCTCCCTTGTCTTATATATATATATATATATATATATATATATATATATATATTATCCCTGGGGATAGGGGAGAAAGAATACTTCCCACGTATTCCCTGCGTGTCGTAGAAGGCGACTAAAAGGGGAGGGAGCGGGTGGCTGGAAATCCTCCCCTCTCATTTTTTTTTTCTTTTTTTTTAATTTTCCAAAAGAAGGAACAGAGAATTGGGCCAGGTGAGGGTATTCCCTCAAGGGCCCAGTCCTCTGTTCTTAACGCTACCTCGCTGATGCGGGAAATGGCGAATAGTTTGAAAGAAAAAAAAATATATATATATATATATATATATATATATATATATATATATATATATATATATATATATATATATATATATGTAGGTTTGCGGCAGGGGTGTGTGATGTCTCCATGGTTGTTTAATTTGTTTATGGATGGGGTTGTTAGGGAGGTAAATGCAAGAGTCTTGGAAAGAGGGGCAAGTATGAAGTCTGTTGGGGATGAGAGAGCTTGGGAAGTGAGTCAGTTGTTGTTCGCTGATGATACAGCGCTGGTGGCGGATTCATGTGAGAAACTGCAGAAGCTGGTGACGGAGTTTGGTAAAGTGTGTGGAAGAAGAAAGTTAAGAGTAAATGTGAATAAGAGCAAGGTTATTAGGTACAGTAGGGTTGAGGGTCAAGTCAATTGGGAGGTGAGTTTGAATGGTGAAAAACTGGAGGAAGTGAAGTGTTTTAGATATCTGGGAGTGGATCTGTCAGCGGATGGAACCATGGAAGCGGAAGTGGATCATAGGGTGGGGGAGGGGGCGAAAATTTTGGGAGCCTTGAAAAATGTGTGGAAGTCGAGAACATTATCCCGGAAAGCAAAAATGGGTATGTTTGAAGGAATAGTAGTTTCAACAATGTTGTATGGTTGCGAGGCGTGGGCTATGGATAGAGTTGTGCGCAGGAGGATGGATGTGCTGGAAATGAGATGTTTGAGGACAATGTGTGGTGTGAGGTGGTTTGATCGAGTAAGTAACGTAAGGGTAAGAGAGATGTGTGGAAATAAAAAGAGCGTGGTTGAGAGAGCAGAAGAGGGTGTTTTAAAATGGTTTGGGCACATGGAGAGAATGAGTGAGGAAAGATTGACCAAGAGGATATATGTGTCGGAGGTGGAGGGAACGAGGAGAAGAGGGAGACCAAATTGGAGGTGGAAAGATGGAGTGAAAAAGATTTTGTGTGATCGGGGCCTGAACATGCAGGAGGGTGAAAGGAGGGCAAGGAATAGAGTGAATTGGAGCGATGTGGTATACAGGGGTTGACGTGCTGTCAGTGGATTGAATCAAGGCATGTGAAGCGTCCGGGGTAAACCATGGAAAGCTGTGTAGGTATGTATATTTGTGTGTGTGGACGTGTGTATGTACATGTGTATGGGGGGGGTTGGGCCATTTCTTTCGTCTGTTTCCTTGCGCTACCTCGCAAACGCGGGAGACAGCGACAAAGTATAAAAAAAAAAAAAAAATATATATATATATATATATATATATATATACATAAACTGGAGGAAGTAAAGAGTTTTAGACATCTAGGAGTGGATCTGGCAGCGGATGGAACCATGAAAGCGGAAGTGAATCATAGGGAGGGGGAGGGGGCAAAAATCCTGGGAGCCTTGAAGAATGTTTGGAAGTCGAGAACATTATCTTGGAAAGCAAAAATGGGTATGTTTGAAGGAACAGTGGTTCCAACAATGTTGTATGGTTGCGAGGCGTGGGATATGGATAGAGTTGTGAGCAGGAGGGTGGATGTGCTGGAAATGAGATGTTTGAGGACAATATGTGGTGTGAGGTGGTTTGATCGAGTAAGTAATGTAAGGGTAAGAGAGATGTCTGGAAATAAAAAGAGTGTGGTTGAGAGAGCAGAAGAGGGTGTTTTGAAATGGTTTGGGCACATGGAGAGAATGAGTGAGGAAAGATTGACCAAGAGGATATATGTGTTGGAGGTGGAGGGAACGAGGGGAGGATTTCCAGCCCCCCGCTCCCTTCCCTTTTAGTCACCTTCTACGACACGCAGGGAATACGTGGGAAGTATTCTTTCTCCCCTATCCCCAGGGATATATATATATATATATATATATATATATATATATATATATATATATATATATATATATCTTTCTTTCTTTCTTTCAAACTATTCGCCATTTCCCGCATTAGCGAGGTAGCGTTAAGAACAGAGGACTGGGCCTTGAGGGAATACCCTCACCTGGCCCAATTCTCTGTTCCTTCTTTTGGAAAATTAAAAAAAAAAACGAGAGGGGAGGATTTCCAGCCCCCCGCTCCCTCCCCTTTTAGTCGCCTTCTACGACACGCAGGGAATACGTGGGAAGTATTCTTTCTCCCCTATCCCCAGGGATAGGTATATATATATATATATATATATATATATATATATATATATATATATATATATATATATATATATATATATATATACACATATATATTTTTTATTTATCTTGCTTTGTCGCTGTCTCCTGCGTTAGCGAGGTAGCACAAGGAAACAGACGAAAGAATGGCCCAACCCACCCACATACACATGTATATACATTCACGTCCACACAAGCAAATATACATACCTATAATCTCAACGTATATATATATATATATATATATATATATATATATATATATATATATATATATATATATATATATATATATATACATACATATACATATACACACATGTACATAATTCATACAGTCTGCCTTTATTCATTCCCATCGCCATCTCGCCACATGTAATAACAACCCCCTCCCCCCTCATGTGTGCGAGGTAGTGCTAGGAAAAGACAACAAAGGCCACATTCGTTCACACCCAGTCTCTAGCTGTCATGTAATAATGCACCGAAACCACAGCACCCTTTCCACATCCAAGCCCAACAGAACTTTCCATGGTTTACCCCAGACGCTTCACATGCCCGGTATACCACATCGTTCCAATTCGCTCTATTCCTTGCACGCCTTTCACCCTCCTGCATGTTCAGGCCCCGATCACTCAAAATCTTTTTCACTCCATCTTTCCACCTCCAATTTGGTCTCCCTCTTCTGATCTCTCCACCACACTCTTTTTATTACCACACATCTCTCTTACCCTATTATTACTTACTCGATCAAACCACCTCACACAACATATTGTCCTCAAACATCTCATTTCCTGCACATCCACCCTCCTGTGCACAACTTTATCCATAGCCCATGCCTCGCAACCATACAACATTGTTGGAACCACTATTCCTTCAAACATACTGAAACCACCACACATGAAATGAAAACCCCCTCCCCCAGCTCGCGTGCAAGGTAGTGCTAGGAAAAGACAACAAAGACCACATTCGTTCACACTCAGTCTCTAGCTGTCATGTATATTGCATCGAAACCATAGCTCCCTTTCCACATCCAGGCCCCACAAAACTTTCCATGGTTTACCCCAGACGCTTCACATGCCCTGGTTCAATCCATTGGCAGCACATTGACCCCAGTATACAACATCATTCCAATTCACTCTATTCCTTGCACGCTTTTCACTCTCCTGCATGTTCAGGCCCCAATCGCTCAAAACCTTTTACACTCCATCCTTCCCCCTCCAATTTGGTCTCCCACTTCTTGTTCCCTCCACCTCTGACACATATATTCTCTATGTCAATCTTTGCCCACTCATTCTCTCCATGTGACCAAACATATACATACACATACAATTTTTTTCATTAATATTTGCCATTTCCCAGGTTAGCGAGGTCGCTAAGCATTAAGAGCAGAGGACTGAGCCTAAGAGGGAAAATCCTTACTTGGCCCCCTTCTCTGTACCTTGTTTTGGAAAAGTATGAAATGGAGGCGAGGATGTCCAGCCCCCTGCTCCCTCCCTTTTTAGTTGTCTTTACAACAGGCAGGGAATACATGGGAAGTATTTTCTCCCCATCCCCAGGTCTCTCTCTCTCTCTCTCTATATATATATATACATACTAAGGAAATATGGATTATTTGGAGTTTGGAGTTCTTTAACAAGACTTTTCTCCCAATATACAGCATTGCCAAAATTGACTTTTCACTCTCAGTGTAAACTCATACATGTTGAGGCTGGTAACACCTCTATCTATTTAATTCCAGCTCCAGAATCTCCCTTCTATCTTCATAAGGCTCAATCAACACTCAGGTCATAAAGTATTGTGATGTGAGTGCCTCTGTGAGTGCCTCTTCACATATGTTGAAACTGTGATTGTAATGCTGTAGGAATGGGCGAGATCTAGAGTGTGCATGGCAGAGTGTAACACATCTGCCTGGGGGCTGTGGCTTCTGGTAGCTGAATATCAGGTGGGCTGAGTTTAAGACTTAATTAGGAAGTCAGATGTTTAATGTTTGTTGGGGTCCTACTATGTGTGTGTTTTTCAATGTCACATCTGTTGGAGGTGGAGGGATCTATGCGCAGCCTATTTAAGTATGAAGCACAGGTAAGCATTATTCTTCTACTTGAGGAACACTGGTTACAAATGGAGTGGTTTGGGTTGGAGGGGTCTAGTGTTGTTACACAGACTTGTGTGCCTAGCATATTGAGGTGGTACATTATTGGGTGGATCTTTGTTTCACTGTGTAAGTGTATGAAGCCTGTTGTTGCCAGGCAGCCAGTGACTGTTCTGAATGCATTATTATGTTTCGTTTGCAACTAAATATAATTACTTTCAGTCCCTGGAGTCCCTTCCATCTTTATGAGGCTCCTGCAGCACTCAAGAAGCTAGCCACCTCTAATGGTCAGAACCATTGGTCATAAGTGTTGCCATGTCGTATGTGTGTCTGAGAGCAGAGAGTGTTAGGAACTGAGTAGGAAGAGCTCTATAATTTCTTGATGGTGAAAGCATCAAAGGCATGAAGATAAATGAGACATATTAAAGTGGTGTTTGTAGTGCTGTAGCCATGGGTGATGTCCAAAGAGAAGAAGGAACAGTGTGAACCAAGTTTGTCTGGGGGTTGTGGTTTTGGATGGGTGTATGTCTGGTAGAATGGAGCTTAAGACTGAATTGGGAAGTTGATTATTTAGTAACTGTTGGGTTGTTTCGGTATACACATTTTGTCAGTGATATACCTGTTAGGGGTTGGGGGTAGTGAGCAGCAGTTACTAAAGTATGAGGCACTGGGTGAGCTTTACCTCTCCTTAGGGGTTGGTGGTTAGTTATGGAGTGGTTTGGGGGAAGGGTTCTCATGTTATTGCACAAAAGTGAGTACCAAGCATAAGGAGGTGGGATTGTTTATATATGCACATGGGTGCATTACAGAACTCCACGTGCATAAGGTTACACCACAAGTTAAAAGTCACATTTCACAAGATTGTATCTCTTGGTGTATAATCTTGTTAATGAATTTCTCAATACAAAGAAGTCCATCACTCCCCTGTTGTGCAGCATTGGATCAACAAAAGCTGCTGAAGTACCTCTGGGACCCTTTCAAGAAGGAGATTAAGGGGTAATCATGATGAATATATAAATAAACATAGACTATACAAAATATTTTTTTCTCCAACTGATCTTCATATTTTCACCATTTTAAACTGCAGTTCCAGTGAGGTCTGAAATGTTTACTAAAAAAATATCAACCTTTAGAGTGAGTAATTCCTCATTATCTTTTTGCTGTTAACCTACTGCAACTATTCCTCTTGAACAATACAGCTACCATATCTACTTGAACCATCCCTATTTGCTTAATACACATCTCCATGTCTTAGGAATCAACACGGATTACATGTATCACTCTGCTACAAATATCAACTACTGTATAAATGACATGAGAAAATGAAAACAAGCACGTGTTCTTAGTAAGCAACTTTAGATCATAATCTCCAACAGCCATCAGTGGTGTTTCTATTTGATCAAAGGTTTAACAACTTAACACTGGCATAATAACAGTAAGCAGAGAGGTATTTTTTTTCTTTTCTTTCATACTATTCGCCATTTCCTGCATTAATGAGGTAGCATTAAGAGGGCTGGGCCTTTGAGGGAATATCCTCACCTGGCCCCCTTCTCTGCTCCTTCTTTTGGAAAATTAGAAAAAAAAAAAAAAAAAAAAGAGGGGGGAGGATTTCTAGCCCCCCACTACCCTCCCTTTTAGTCGCCTTCTATGACATGCAGGAATACGTGGGAAGTAATTTTTCTCCCCTATCCCCTATATATTCCAGAAACTGCACTTCAGTAAGAGTTCACATAATTCTAACATGTAATTATTCTATACATGTGTCATGACATGTTTTGTGGAGACAATCCACCTCATCTGGTGCCAATACTAATGAAGTTATTTAAATCTCAACAATTTACCCATGACTTACAATGTGTTATACTATGTGCAGGAGCAAGTTTCACAGTTACCAGTAATTGCAATGGCAGCTTACTAGTGACGTAAATTTGGACACATTAATCATGGCCTTCAGACTTCTATATGAGCAAATCTTAAATATTTTTACATTTGTACAAGATTCAACGTCTTATGAGGTCAAGCAAAAGGTAATCTTAAGAGAATGCCTATGTATCTGATCAAATTCTAAAATGTTTCTTCAATGTCACAGCTTGTGATCTATTCATACCTATTCATTGGTTCAAACCCTTAAGATGGCTTCTGATCTATTCATTGGTTCAAATCCCTCTGATGGATAGTCTTCAATATGTTTTTACACTTCTGTGAGAGCTAATCTCAAGTATGTTATAACAACACAAGATCGAAACTTCTTTGGATGTTATGCACATAGTAATCTTAAAGACCAAGGCAGTAAATCTGATCTATATTCAATATATCATTTCGTTATCATCACTTCTTACCTGTCTTAACCTATCAGATTAGATTACAAACTACATAAAAACTGCATATTTAGTACAGTCAAAATTTTATGCTCATGTGAAGATCAATAACACTGACTGCATAAGATCTGTTTTATGTCAACCAACTGCTTGTTAGCAAATATGAAACAGGCTGTCCAAATGAATATGTCAGATTTTAAGTAGTATACCATAAAACCACACAGAACAGGCATAGTGATAACTTTTATGGAAATTTGTATAAATATATATATCTTACTTATTGTATAGTCTAAATCAAATGTTGGTAAGGTTATGCCATGCATATATAGGTGATATATCAAACAAACTCTGCCCATCAAACTGCATATATAGGTGATATATCAAACAAACTCTGCCCATCAAACCTAAATCAGAATATACTTATTAAGTTTGTTGTATGTCATACTTTTTTTAGTAGAAATACTGCACCAAATATTGAAAACTTGATAAAAAAAATCAGACTTGGGTATGAAGAAATCAATTTATACCCACACTTTACCATACAACCAATAAATCATTTAACAGAGATCTTGATAAATGTGTGTAAATGTGTACATGTTAGTATTTGTGTGCATATATATGTATATAGACACATAAATAATGTAACTATATATGAAAAAAAATACAAACACTCATAAATCCTTAAATATACCTTATTTGCCATATGCTCCATAACAAGGAATAACTAGTACACATTTACAGTACATGCAAACCATCATTAAAATCCATATAACTGCTTAACAAGAAAAACAAGTGCTGTTAAAAAATTCATAGAATTTCTGATTAGCAAAATCTTAAGTCTGCCTTTCAAGATACATCACAGGCCAACTACAGTATAAAAGCTCTTCTACAATGATGAAAACAACTGAATTGAAGTAAGACATTATAAAGACAAAAGTAATCAAAGATAGTCACAGAGGCTGTGGTAAAGTGGTTAAGTTCACTTCAATTGAGTGGAACATACAGTAACTACTGTGGCAGCACATATTCCATAATAAGCATATACTGTACAATAGATAACAAGACTTATCAAACTTTGGGAGCATTCTGGGAAATGGTAAACATGAGAGAAACATGGCTTGAGAGTTATCTGAATATGGTTCATGGGATATGTTAGTCACATATCATGTTACTAACCAAACTTCAGCTTGTTATTTTCTACATATAGCCTCACCTACCAGACCTTAGTACTGTCACGGTAATTTTCAAGCACTGGAGATGTCCATAGTGGAAATATTATTCTCAACTTCATCTTATCACTACCAAACTCTGATGGGTGAGGCGAGATGAAATAACAACTTCAATCACTCTATAAATTTTCCTATGAAAACCCTTCCACGAAATTATGCATACCATACGATGTAACACAGGCCATAGGTGAGGAAGCAAGGGAAAAACACGTTGGAGTGTCTCAAAATGGGAGAGAGAGAGGGGCCCGAGGCAGACATACACGTCCATTACACCACACGCAGGGTTACTTGGCCGACCTTGCCTCTACGCCGTAAACGTCCATTTTCATCTTCAAATTAAAACTGTTATGCGATTCACACACACTTACGTCCATAGTCTGTCCATTTCAGAGTTTTCCACAGACGGTTAACACAAGTTAAATCATATGTAATACTTTTTACAGCGAAGATGATACTCGGGAAAAGCGAATGTTTACGAACTCTCGGCCAGCTAGCCATCGATTCAAGGCGTTATTGGCAAAATGTTCAACTTACCCAACGACATTTCGGCGTAATGCGTACGCAGTCCATTACTTCATAGTAGCAGGTCCCAGCAGGAGCTTATATGAAACTAATAATGTATTTCGCACTCATGAAAATCGATGAAAATTGCAAAATCTTCAATCCCTCCTTCGTCAACAATGAACAGTATGAAACGCGTTAGCCGGCAAACTATGGAGATAGAAAACGGGAACATCCACCTCTGCTTGAATATTTTGGTAATTTGTGTGTTTTACCTTCCACAGTGAATATCGTGCTTAGTGGAATCATTGCTCTTCAGATAAATAATAAAATGGGCAATGACTGACTAGAATAAATAAACATTGGTGCATTTTTCATTCTAGAACGTGTTTGCTATGGAGAGGTACCTGCAAACATGTAGTAAGTGTATTAATTAAATGCCTATGAAATGTATTTTCCTTTAACAATATTCTCACTGTAGTCATAAGTGGCAAATAGTGTTACGAGCATGACTAAATAATTCTTAAAGTCATTAACACCCGGTAATACGACTGTCAAATACACAGATGCATATCGTATTTGTTGTTATCTACCCATCAACAAAAAATAGTCATCGGAAGTAAATCTTACTATGCTTAATATCTATGTATAATAATCCACTTGAAAACAGATTAAAGGAGGTGAAGGAGGCAGTGAAGAGCCAACATGGCAGACAGTCAGGCAGACAAGTCTCAACCCCAGGGAGAACTGACTGGTTGGGGTGACATGCTCGTCCGCTAACTCCTAGCGTAAATCTCACCTACCAACCTCCCGGGGTAAATATTTCCTCCCATTTCCGATACACCCTGGCTAATAATGACAGATATAAAAAAGCTGGGTCGTATGGGCAAGGTGAGGATTCAACATGGCGGTGAGGGCGGTGGAGGAGGAGGAGGGGGGAAGAGGTGCACGTAGAGAGCGGACACTACAATCCCGCAGCGGCCGGTATACGGAGGTGGTCGCTCAAGCCGGTGGGCGCCTGGCGGCGGGTGCGGCTTCCCTCTCATGTTCCTCAATTTTAACTTATATATTTCGTTTTTCCTATCAGTTCCAAATTTATTTCGCGTCTTCTGACTTTCCAGGTGAGGGTCTCGGGTGAGCCCAGTAGCCCCCGAGGTTTCAGACCCCGCCAGAGGGCAGTATGGACGACGGTCGCCTTAATGTGAGCAATAAGTGCAATCTGGCAACGAAAGCGCAAGGAAGGAGCTGCCCCTGTGTGAAAATGGCGAAGAGAAGCAGGAACGGATATACAAACACACACTCGAACTTTCAAACATAAAAAAATATGTATATAATTGATCAAAGCTAAACGGAGGAAATACGTGCATGTGATTTTTTTTCCCAGGTATGTTGACGACAGAGGCAGGGGCGCACCCTAACGGGAACAACCGGTAGTGGACACCATACAGGCGGAGTATACATGGACACCATACACAGAAGAGTATACATGGACATCATACACAGTAGAGTATATATGGACACCATACACAGAGTATACATGGACACAACACGGAGTATACATGGACACCATACAGGCGGATATGCATGGACACCATACACGGTGGAGTATACATGGACAGCATACACAGTAGAGTATACATGGACACCATACACGGTGGAGTATACATGGATACCATACACGGGGGAGTATACATGGACATCAAATACTGCCACCATACACAGTGGAGTATACATGTATAACACAGGGAGTATACATGGATACCATACACGTTGAAGTGTATATTGACACCATACATTCTGTAGTATATATGGTCACCATACACTTGAAGAAGTATACACGGACACCATATATGCTGCAGTATACATGAGTACCATACTCGCTGAAGTATACATGGACACCATACATGCTGAAGTATACATGGGCACCAAACACGCAAGTGCATACATGGACGCTGTACACGTCGGTAATTGTGTGTGTGTGCTTACTAGACGTGCGCGCGCGCGCACTTGCTGTGCCTGGGCGCACTTGAGGTTGGCGTGCAGAGCTGCGCATGTCGTTCTGTGCCTGTTCTGCGTGCGTGCGTGCGTGCGCGTGGGTGCTTCCTGTGTCCGTATCAGGCTTGAGGTGTCTCCAGACACGTCCCTATTGTATCTCTTCCGTATAACACGTCCCTATGTGTCTCAGGTGCGACACGTCCCAATGTGTCCCCCTAGTGTGAGATGTCCCCAAGTATCTTCTTGTATAACGTCCCCATGCGTGACACGTCCCCATATGTCTCCCTTGTGTAGCACGTCCCCATGTCTGTGTAACAAGTCCAAAATATCTTTCCTTGGTATTATCATTATTATTATTATTATTATTATTATCATATTATTATTATTATCATTATTACTATTATCATCATTATCATTATTATTATTATTATTATTATTATTATTGTCATCAATATAACTATTACATACAAGCAAGCGCCTGCACATAAACGTGCACACGCACGCACGGACTTTAACTGACTACAAAGTTGGTACAATGCATGGTGACAACGTTCAACCTGAGTAAATGTAAAGTACTGAGGACAGAACAGAGCGAGAGGAGCCCCTCAATATGAATATTAACTTGTAGAAAATAAGCTTTAGGGCTGTGTGTGTGTGTGTGTGTGTGTGTGTGTGTGTGTGTGTGTGTGTGTGAGAAATCGTCCCGAACCAGTCGCCAGAGTTCTACATTAACAAGCATTGTAAAAAAAAAAAAAGTCTGCTGGCAATTATTAGAATAACTTAGATATATGGATGAGGAAATATTCAAGCAAGCTGTTCACATCCTACACTGAACCAATACACGAATGCGCTTCTCAAGTTTGGTCTGCGCACTTAAGTACAAAGTCTTTATACCATACTGATGAAGTGCACATTGAAAGATCGTTAGCAGGATATTGGGATATGACTATCAACGAACACAACAATAAACGGGGCAAAAAAATTCTTGAAAAATATGTAAAGAATTATTTTTACATTATGAGGTGGGCGTATATAATAAACTGAATGACGACGTGGTGAAATTGGATAGCACGTAGGTTTAAAAGCTCGTATGGAAACGAAGAATATTCCGGAGATGGGTCCCCACGAGTGTATAACTTTCTTCCAGTGCAGAGCAGATAAGCAATTACATACACACACACTAAAATATGAAAGCAAACATATATACAAACAGACACAACACAACACTAACGAACACATGTGTTATGCACGGCCACGTACACACACACACAAACAAACTCACACACACACACCCCGTGCGAAGGCGGTGGCTCCCGGGGCGGGTCGGAGAGGTACCCCTCCCCCCCTCATGACCGCCCGGGCGACTACGGGTAGTGGGGGACGGGGACGAGGAGGCAGTTTTGGGAAGGTTTTGTGGCATATTTTCCACAAATCCACAAACCGTCTTTTTACGATATTTTCTCCTATCAAATTAGGCTATGGTGGTTGGTGTTGTGTTATGAAGGAACAAATGTTCTCTGTGCTACAGGGTAATAGGCATAAGTTGTCTCATACGGGGAGGGGGAGACCGGAAGAGTTGATGTGGTTTTTGCTCCTGCCTGCTGTCGGGTAGGGTGGCGAGGGAGAAGGGGTGAGGGAAGGAACAACAGTGTTCCAGAAGTGTGTGTATACACGAACGTGTACGTTCGTGAGTGTGATGAGCGATAAAGGAATGACTGTGTGTGTGTGTGTGTGTGTGTGTGTGTGTGTATATATATATATATATATATATATATATATATATATATATATATATATATATATATATATATATATATATATATATATTTGCGCTCCTAAAACAATACCATGTTCGCATGTCTCAGCAAGTGTCACCGCCATGGTCGACCACATATTTTTCTTAATATTCATAACGCGAACAAAAAAAGTTACTCGATTTAATCACACTAAAAACTATGCGTTTTGTACGCCGTTTTCTTAACTTTTAGAATTTACGAAGAATCCATTTCATGCGGCCATTTTTTGTCTTTAATTTGCGTATTAAAAATAAGACAAACACCGACACAGTGGGTTAAATCTCCCAGACTGTGGAGGGCAAATCCTGGTCTAAATAGGGAAAAATCTGTTTTGAGAAAAAAAGAAAAAGGAAAATCACGACTGAAACAAGGAACGGCGTGACCTGCTGGAAAAAAAAAAAAGTTGGTTTTGTAGGAAATAACTTGATATCAGCGAAAAAAAAAATAAGCTAAACATGTGTAGGTAATGTGGCGGCTTAAATCGGGAATATTCCTCAGCCTTCGACGAGCATGCATCAGGTGTGGCAAGGATAACCAGCGCAGGTTAGAAAACTCTCAAGAATATTTGAGGCCAATCCGTCGGCAACATATCCTTTTAATGGAGGGATTTCTTGACCCTGGAAAATTGGACTTACCAAAGGAAACACCATTTATTATCATACATTATGACCAATTTCTTTGAAGGAGTTCCAGTGTTACCAAGGCCTTCCTAAAATCTCCTCAGGGCCAAAGCTGCGCCACTTCCGTAAGCAGGGAAATGCCGACTCCTTAAAAATAAGTTCTTTGACGAGAGTTTATTCCCAGGGATACAGCTTTGCCGAAGGTGACTTTTTTTTTTTTTCATCATCAAGTACACTTTCAATCAGTAGATTCCTGCCCGCAATCACAGTTTCTTTGGTGTGTGTGTGTGTGTCTCCCACATCAGAGACAGAGTGACCACTAGCATGCAGAGTTCGGTAATGCCCTCCTGCAGTACAGTACAAAGGAAATCAGCCATCTATGCATAAACACTTTGTCGGGTCGAGATTGTCGAAAATTTTGATCACTTTCAAGTACTTATATAAGATACCTACATTAGATAACTCGTCACTAAGTATTTTGTAAGCTAAATAAATGGAACACGTTTCGTCTGCGCTCACAGAATTCGTCTTCAGTCCGGGAATCATCTTGGTAGCTCGCCTCTGTACTCTCTCCATTGTCTCCTGTCTTTATACAAGTAGGGGGATCAAAAGTGAACGTAGTATTCAAGGTGGGAACGCTCTAATATACTGTAAAGAGCACATCAGTAAGAAACATATATATATATATATATATATATATATATATATATATATATATATATATATATATATATATAAATCTTTCCCTGCAGTGATCATCTGAGAATGTTACCCTGTAACCACTGTTCAGTAATGTAATAAAGAGAAAGAAAGGATCAAACACAGGTACTCGAATGCGTGCCATTACTGATTACAGAACCATCAATAATATTTATAGTTCTGGGACGACATAACATCGATTTGCTCATATCACACGAAGAACAACATACAAAACATATCTTACGGTAACCAATTATATATATATATATATATATATATATATATATATATATATATATATATATATATATATATATATATATATTCTCGACATTTGTAAACCAAAATTTCAAATACTGTTAATATATTGATAATAATGATTACCACAGTATATTCTTAGTAAGACTTTGGTCACTATCTATGAATATCTCTAAAACACACGCGCTTCCCCTTAAATAAAGATATCAAGATACAAACATTCAACATCCACTTTAAAGTCCTTGGTTACTTTGTTAAACCTATTTCCAACGTGGAAAAACGTTTGTTGAAACTTTTGATGTCAAGTCAGCGTGCGTCAGACGCTCGCTCAAGATATGCGAGCAAGATTATAAGCTACAAGATACGTATGAGCAGCCGGACGTTAGAGTATTGTTTTAATAGTCAAGGGATTTAATAAAGTGTTTGGCAATGCAGACAGTAACGAGAGTCTGAAACCAATAACATATACCAGGTGGGTGAGGTCATACAAGCCTGACTGGCGGGGCCAATCAACCAGAAAACTCGATTAAAGTGGAAGAGAAGTCAAGATATGATAAGCAGGAGCGGCTGAAGACAGAGCAATGGATGGGTCAAGTCACGAGGTAGGGAATGTGGAAAATAGAGGGAGAAATGCAGGGAAGTATATGGTCGAACACACTCCAAATACGCGTTGGTCCATATTAATGAAACATACACACACACACACACACACTATCGAACTGAAATATACATATTCCAAAGTCCAAAGAGGGAGAGAGAGAGAGAGAGAGAGAGAGAGAGAGAGAGAGAGAGAGAGAGAGAGAGAGAGAGAGAGAGAGAGAGAGAGAGAGAAATACCCTTTATCTAAACACAAAGTTTCCACAGGAGGGTAAGGCTGTCTACTCCTCTTGAGTGTGGAAAAAAGCGGGGGTTGTGTGCTGAAAGTAGGATTCCCTCAGTAGATCCTTATAAGCTCTGATCAAGTGTCTTCCATAAGACGCACACTTTACGAGGAGACACAGACTCTGAAGTTGTACCGTGTTATTTTTCTTTTTCCAGATGCATCAGTTCTGAGAGCGTACAGGATGGTATGATGTACGGCTTCTGACATTCACAGTTTTTGAAGATGTTCAGATCTGAAGATGAACAGGTTTAGCGGTTGCTTGAGTTTAAAGAAAAAAAAAAAAAACTCGCGGTTTAACGTATGTGAATGTTTTTTTTAAAGACGCAGAGAGTTTAATGACACACAGGTGTTGCTGTTGCACAGTTTTGAGAAGGAAAAAAAGAAAAGAAACGCCCTGGATATTGTTGAGTTCTAAAAACGAGGTTTCAAAGAAAAAAGAAAATTGTTGAAACTTTTGAAAATGTTCGATGTTTTTGGTACATGAAAAAGGCTTTGGCGATTTACGCTTTTTGAGAATGGAAAGATTTTGGATAGAAATGTGCAACAACTCATGATGTATAGTTTTTGGAGTTATTCGTGAGCATAGTTATACAGGTTTATACATTATGAATGTATACACATTCGGAAACATACACCCTTACATGGTATTTGAAAATGCACAGAATGAGGTTTAATAATGAGATGTGCAATTTTGGCTTCTTTTTTTTTTGCATAGGTTTTGGGATAATGTCTTGGATTCTAATTTCTGGACCACCGAAATTCATGGTATCTTTATGTACAACTTACACCTCTACAACTTCAGTGGTCATTTGTAAAGTACATTCTTTATTGCCAATTATGTACATGTAATCAGGGAAATGAACAATTATTGGTAAAATATGAAGTGTTTGAAGAGGAACAGTGTACACTGTCTTTATTATTAGCTTTTCAGAATGGAATTTTATGAGTTATACGAGTCCTAGATTAGGATGAATTGTAGTCTCTCTCTCTCTCTCTCTCTCTCTCTCTCTCTCTCTCTCTCTATATATATATATATATATATATATATATATATATATATTTCCGATACATACTCGCCATTTCCTACGTTAGCGATGTAGCATTAAGAAAAGATAGCTGAGCCTTAAAGGGAAAAATCCTCACTTGGCCACTTCTCCGTTCCTTTTCATTGAAAAGTAAACCAGGAGGAGAGGATTTCCATAACGTCCCCCAACAACTTTACATCGTAATTTAATAAGGAATAAAAGAGAATCTACGATACCAGTTTACTGTATATGAGAGTTGTATATCTCAAGGTTATATTGTCAAGGTCAGAGCACCTGTGTGTGAACGCTTCCTCTGTCACGTATGACGCCTGAACCCCATACCTCATCTCCGCCCAAGTTCCCTTTGAACGTAAACTCAGGATTTCTTTTAAGAGATGCATTCTGATTTTGGAGACCCGATTTATTACGTTGCGCGGAGCAAAATTTTCTGTTGGAGATGATGATGTATAGATTTTGCGGGTGGGGGGAGATACAGTCGCCTGAGAAAGTAGAATTTCATATTATGAAACGAATTTGAAAATGTGTAAGCAACGAGTTGGGGTATTCAGCCCCCCCCCCCCCCCCAGACGAAACCCCTACTTTCCGATCTATGGCAACTACACACATACAGTTCTTCAGGGTGACTGGAACAATGATATAAATACACAGACACTAGGAATACAAAGTCCCAGAACTAGTCCGTCAGATTTGCCACACTGTCTGGTCCTACAGTATGCTACACTGTAGAGCCACACCTCACACTACACTACACGGCACTACACCACACTACACTCTACGGCCCTATACCACACTACCCTATACAGTACTACACCACACTGCATTGTACATTGCTACACCACACTACACTGCACAGTGCTACACCGCACTACACTGTACAGTGCTATACCACAGGACACTACAAATCTTCACTACGTCACAACAGACGGTCTGAGGGGGGGGGGGGTGTCCCATATATACAAAGCCAAGGACGCCTTTTTCCTCTCCCAGGATGAACAAAGACGATAAACCCCCTTAACCAACTAAACCTATTATAAAAACTACTGTATCAAAGTCACTATATGTAAATATCGACAGGAAATTAAAACAACATTTTTGCAAGTGAATTACTGAACTCTTCATAATCATAATCGGTTAAATAATGCTTTAATTAAATTCAGATATAATAGGGATCTCACAATATCTTTGTGGTTCCTGGTAAGAAAATTCTTCGCCAGGGGCATCCCGGATGTAAACGCGGGAAAACCTGATCTATGTTGCTGGCAGGAAACACCAGGACAACAGAGAGAGAGAGAGAGAGAGAGAGAGAGTCTACCTACGACGACATATTACCATGACAGGAGCGCGTAGCGCTCATCGCAAAAGGAATATACAAGATCTTTCCTCGTTACGGACAGCTAGCGCGTGGCACTCACCGCACGGAGACGCCACCAGACTCTGGTGTTCTCAGGTGGATCACCCATCCAAGTACTAACCAGACCCACACACACACATGCATATAATTCATGTAAGTTGGATTATCACGTCAGATTAGTTTACTATACTGACGGTTTATCAAAACACTTGGTTCACTCTACTTAATACTTTTAAGGTCAAATGGCAGCTGACATACTTGACCTCTGCTCAGTACGACAGTACGATTCTTGAGGTATGGAGACCCGTCCTTTGACCTGACCCTATCGTATCGCTGTTTCAAAGCGTCGTACCGTCGTCTTCAAGTGTCGTATCGTCGTCTTTAACCGTCGTGCCGTCGTCTTAAAGCGTCGCGACGTAGTGTTTAAGCGTTTCATACCGTTGCCTTTAAGCGTCGTACCGTCGTCTTTAGGAGTCGTACGCTCGTTCGCAAGGGTCGAATCTTCGGGGTTCAGGAAGTTACAAAGAAAATGGGATTATCATTTTCAATGGAGGAGGAGGGGGCGGGGGGGATCCACCCATCCCCCCATCCGGACAACGAGAGGATTCAAACCTAATTCGTTGGCTGATATCACCCTGATGGGTGGTATGATGGGCTCAAAAGGTTCACCTGAGTGCCTAGCCATTACTAACATTCTGAGCGGCTTATCTGTCTATCTATCCACTGCATATCTTCATACTGTCATTTAAAAAAAAAAATGTAAGATCAGAAAATACAGAAAACGACATGTTGGGAAGGACTGAACCTTCGTATCGTGAGGGAGTGGAACGAAGGAAGGGAGGGAGTGAAAAAGGGATGGAGGGTGAAGTAGGGAGAGAAACAAGGAGTTATATAGGAGGGAACTCCTCCCTCGCGCCTGGACACGGGTAATACTCATTCACTTCTCCGTTCTCTCAAAAACCTTGGTCAGAAAGGAGCAGAAGTTCCCTGTATTACTGTTCCGTGTTTCTGCTACCTGGTGTTCCGTACTTTCCGTGTTCCTCCTGGGACAAGATGACCAGTGTTTCCAATGCTTCCTGGTCCCTGATGCTCCGTGTTCCTGGTACTGGAGGGGTAACTGGTGCTTCATGTTCCTGGCGCTATAGAGAGGGCACCTGGTACTCTGTGTTCCAAATACTGGAGGCAGGGGTAACCGGCGCTACGTGTTCCCTGACGCCTGGGACGTTCCCGCTACTTGATGTCCGTGATACTACGTTTCCGTCGCTCTGCTACTTGTCCTTACACAACAATGATACTTAACGTTCAGCGGAGTCTTACAAAAGTTCCGTTAAGTGCTACTTACAACTCAATGACCTTCTTACTTAAAGTTCCGTATCCATATGACTCACCAGTCCGCACCTTCGCACACGACGTTCCGTAACGTAACATGATGCTCACATATATTTGATGTTCCGTACCTAAGCATTCCTGACTTTCCCGTTACCATGCTACATAGTGTTACGTGAGATATGTGTGTTCCTGGCTACCGCCGAGCACGGAACGCGGTCCGGCCGGGTCTTGGGGTAGGGGGAGTGACTCCTCCCTCCCCGGGAGCAGGGGAGGGGCGGGAGGAGGAAGGGGACGTCGACCTACATACACCCGCCCCCGCCGTCTATGTATACTACTCTACGTACATCGTGCATTCATCTGCAATGAATAGATTATGTATATTTTTGTGTTCTGTGTATCCTAAACCACGTTGAATGTATGAGAAACATATTAGGTATGTATACAAGAGTGTTAATTGCATATAACACAAAATTTATACGATACACAGCAGAGACAAAATACACATAGTAAAATTTGAATGAAAACTTGTATCCCTACAGTATGAACAGGATACATACTGGTTATGTAACTCTCCCTGATATAGATGTGTGTGTGTGTATGAAACACGATAAGTTCCCAAGTGCACTTTCGTGTAATAATCACATCAGGGGAGACACAAGAGAGAAATATAACAGTCAGTTGATATACAACGAAGAGACGTAGCTAGGAAGCCATTTATTTATATCACTTCATGTGTACTCTTCACTTACTGGTTAAAGTTACCAAACAAATTTCTCTGTATTTACCTCATCTTTCCGCTTAACTAAGTATTACTTAAAATAGTCGATACAAACCTGCGTATGCGGTGCGCCATGTGCTCAGTAAATGAAAAGCTACTTAAGACACGCCGGCCCTCGGGATCAGCTGGACTGTGTAAACCAAAACATGCAAGGGTCGCAGCAGGACCCAGAAAAAAAAAAGGCGTAGCCACCACGCCATCTCTCACTGGCCGCACACACTGCATTTAGTGGTATGAGATTATTCATCTATTTCATCAAGAAGAATTATGGGTCAGAGGTCTCTCTCTCTCTCTCTCTCTCTCTCTCTCTCTCTCCTTATTCCCTATATTTGTATAGATTCTTAGAGTCATATCTAAGAAAGACAAGACTTTCTGAACGTTACCTTTTACCCGACGCAGACGACAGCGGTGAGGTTCCTCTATACGATATGATCTGGCCAGGCTACGCTCTTTTTCACTGCTATCAGCAGCCTGAATGAGCAGAGGAGCAGAATGGCAGCTTGATCTGAGACCGGACTGTTGGGGTAGAAGACCACCGCTGCCAACGTAAGGTAAACATGTAATGTAACCTCTGAATATGGAGGATCCTGATGCTTTTAAATATGGGGGTTAGCTGTGCTGAAATGGTGACTAGGCCAGACGCGTGCATCTGTTTCAGGCAACAGTTGACTGTATCAACGGGAGTGGATGAGCGTGTATTCATCTATGCAATGTGCTCCTCGTTCAAACGGGATATCCGCACTTTTATAAACCCCCCTGAGCAAGACGCTGCACCAATGGGGTATATGATAACCTTAGGATCGTAGTAGCTTCATCGATACTGTTCCGTGCGGTGCACTTTAACATGGCATCTGTCGGCAAAAAAAAAAAAAAAAGGCGAATTGCAAGGTGGGATATTTTACCGTAACCTGACAGAAGCTAAACTAACTGCATCCTAAACTTAAACCTTGTGGATGAAAATCCCGATCGCGCTTAACGGAGCAAGAACCACTTCGTAAAGTTTGAGTGGCAATAATTTCAAGATTACAAGGCATGAAGAGCTTCGTAAAGTACCAAAACTATTGCCACTTTTAAAAGAGAATGGCCTGTTCATTACTTAGGAAGTATAAGTAATTCATGCGGAAGAAATCGTCGGGTGAGTTTGAGAAAGCAGGAAGTAAAAAATAAACTGCTCGACAGTTTAAGCTGAAGGTGTTTGTGTCGATCTGTCATTTGAGAGTCTATCTGTCATGCATCGATACAACCAACCTTAATTCAAAATTTCGCTAAAATGTATAAAAAAAACAACAACAACAACAACACACATTTCAGATATCAATACGAGAAGGAAAAAAGAAAAAAACTACGATTTAAAAGTGATAACACCACGATCATACGTCTGGAAGCCATACAAGTGAACCAACGGAGGCCAACAAGGAAGTCTCCGGTGTAACTCGTGTAACAGTACCGAGATGAGATACAGAAAACAACACGCCATCTACAGGTAAAAAACATTTCATATTTTTCTCTTTTTTCCCCTCCGAAACATCCACTTCCTTCCTGCAGTACCAGCTCTAGAGATAGGATATGAACCTAACGGATTAGTCCCTTTGCTGCATGGAAGTTCTCATATATATATGTATATATATATATATATATATATATATATATATATATATATATATATATATATATATATATATATATATATATAGTGTATGGATCACAGTGAGGAGGTGCTGGGAACTAATGGAATGCAAGTATAACGTAAAAAAGGTGAGGGAAGTGTGTTCGAACTATGGAGGTATTAGTTTGTTGAGTGAGCCTGGCATGTTGTATGGGAGGGGAGTGATCAAGAGGGTGATAGAATGTACAAAGCATCAGACTGGGGAGGAACAGTGTGGTTTCAGAAGTGGTAGAGGATGTGTGGATCAGATGTTTGCGCTAAAGAACGTGTGTGAGAAATAGAGAAACGGATGGATCTGTATGTGGCATTTATGGATTTGAAGAAAACATACGATGAAGTTGATAGACCTGCCTTGTGGAATGTCTTAAGAATATACGGTGTGGGAGAAACACTGCAAGAAGCAGAAAGAAGTTTCTATCATAGGTGTAATGCATGTGTACGAGTAGGAAAAGAGGAGAGGGAATGGTCCCAAGAAGAGGTTTTCTTTGGCAGGGATGTGTGATGTCACCATGGTTGTTTGATTTGTTTATGGATGGGGTGGTAAGGGAGGTAAATGCAGTCCTTGAGAGAGGTGCAAGTACGCAGCCTGTAGGGGATGAGGGGGCCTGGGAAGTGAGTCAGTAGTCTGCTGATGAAACAGTACTAGTGGCAGATTCAAGCATGAAACTGCACAAGTTGGTGACTGAGTTTGGACGGGTGTATGAATGGAGAAAGTTGAGAGTAATGTGAATAAGAGCAAGGTTATTATCATTGGTTCTGCAGAGCTGAGGGACAGGTACGTTTGGGTGTGAGTCTGAATCGAGAAAAATTGGATGTGAATTGTTTTAGATACCAGGGAGTGAATCTGGCAGCGAAGGGAACCATGAAATTGGAAGTGAGTCATAGAATGGGTGACGGGGCAAAGATTCTGGAAGCACTCAAGAATGTGTGGAAAGAGATGTCGTCATCTGGGAGGGCAAAACTGGGTATGTTTAACGGTATAGTAGTCCCAACATTATCGTATGAATGCGAGGCATGGGTTATAGATAAAGACTGTGCGGAGGGGCGGGGGGGGGGTTGGATGTGTTGGAAATGAAAAAGCTTGAGGACAATATGTGGTGTGAGGTAGTATGATCGAGTGGTGATGAAAGGGTTTGAGAGATGTATGGTAATATAAAAGAGTGTGGTTGAGAGAGCAGAGGAGGGTGTGCTGAAATGGTCTGGTCACATGAAGAGAATGAGAGGAAAAATTGACAAAGAAGATATTTGTGTCAGAGGTGGAGGGAACAAGAAGCGGGTGACGAAACTGGAGGTGGAAGGATGGAATGAAAAAGATTTTGAGCGACTGGGGCCTGAGGGTGAAAGATGGGTGAAAGACATGCCCAGGATACAGTAAACTGGACTGATGTAGTGTACAGGGATTGACGTGCTTTTGTGAGGTAACACTAGAATCGAAGCCTTCCAGGATCATTACGCACTTTGTTCCATCATCCCTTCCTATTTCTAGAAAGCTGTAATATAGGAGGGGAGGACTTCCGATTCCCGGCACTGCCCCTCTGAGTCGCCTTCTGTTATATACACGAAAAGTGGGTAGAATTCTTTCCCCTCATTCCTTATGAATAATACATTGTTTTATATATATATATATATATATATATATATATATATATATATATATATATATATATATATATATATATATATATATAAACGCACATAGATACGCGGCAGGGTAATGTAGGTCCCCCTGAATACAGAAGTGTGCACGAGGCTTACACACACACAGACACATCAGGTCCACCATCGGAAGTTCCATCACCGTCCACTACAGGTCTGACTAACAACACGTCCCCTCTGCCCACTACTTCCTAAATGACACGTTCCATTCACCCGCCAGCCTCCCCACACAAAAGCACACAGTTGATCACATTCCTCCTGCCTCTCCCTCCACCACACATCCTCCCCCACAGAATTACAGACCAGCAGTCCACCACACCCCTACACCCCTCCCGTTATCTGGCATGTATGGTTCGTCCCTGTTCTTCTGGTCCATTTCTCGGATCATTCCATTTTCTCCCTCCCTTATTTCATTCGCGGTTTATTCCCTGGTCCCCCTCTTTTCACTCCATCCGGTGGAATTCCGAGTCCCATATTTTCTAATTCACTTCCCCGTTTATTTTCCTGACCATTCTTTTTTTTTTACTTTCCGTACCATTCCCCTGTTCCCTCGGTCCACTTGACTCCCCCTTCCCCCAGACCATTCCTCGTCCCGCCCTTTCCTTCCCTCTCTTGCATGCTCCCGTTCCTTCCGGTCTGGGGCCGCGGGGGAGCGCTACTGCCACGTGTTGTTACTGGGCTGTGACGGAGACTACCAGGGACGCGAAGCTGGATCGGAATTGAGCATGACGTCCAATGATGGCATGAGTTGCCGGACCCCATGGGCGCAGATGACGGCGGTGAGACGTAGAGGCGACACACAACCCAGTTACCTCACCAAACACCGGGCTTTCCACACATACACACACATGCTAGATGTATAACTTGACACAGCTGCCTAATACGCTCTCGCAAGGTTTCCACATCTGTCGATGAACAGGACTAACACACGTGGCCCGCAAGTGGTGTTTAACACACACACACGCACGCACACCCATATGTCTCCGCTACTCAACTTTTCCTGCTACCCACATGGGGAGAGGATGGTAGTGGGGTATGCAGGTGTGTGGTGCCAGTGTTACCAGTCTACTGGGTCATCCTACACCCCACTAGACATCACCCAAGAGTCGCATTCTATAAACTGCTGACACCCAACATGAAATGAATGTGACCTGAGCTGCTGACACCCAACATGTGAGGAATGTGACCTGAGCTGCTGACACCCAACATGTGAGGAATGTGACCTGAGCTGCTGACACCCAACATGTGAGGAATGTGACCTGAGCTCAAACATCCATAAATCAGAGGAAAACACGAACAAAATGCAGCATTTCAGAATACATTAGAATTTCATTACAGTAATACAGTAAACACGACTGTGTTTCTGATTTTAACACGATCCGTGAATTACTACATATAATCCCATAATGAATAGACAAATAATTTCATGAAATCACTGCCACTCTCTCCTGCCTGAGTTATTTGTGCCAAGTGATTATCATTAATTCAGTAATTACATGATAATTTCAAACCATATTATATCAGTATTTAATATATCGCAATAAAGCGATCCATTAATTCACTCGGACTCAGCTCACACAAGTGTTTAATGTTTGATTACATTTTCAACAGTAATGTCTGATGTTGTGCACAACGTCCTTCGTCTACTACCTCCTGCAGCACCACATCCTTCACCTACCTACCTCGTAGCCATGTTAAACCACACATGGCCTCGCACACCATCACTTCCTCCACAACGACCAGAGTACAGAAGGACTGTCCTCTCATCTGGAGTGCCAGGTCTTCAGCAATCGTGTCTCCTCCATCACAGAGGATCAGTGTATGTGATTAAGCCTCAGAAGGATGAGACGGGGAGGGGGGGGGGGGGGCAGAGATAAGAACGTATCCACCACATCAGTTTACCGTCCGCAAACTATGGCTGGACGAGCGATGCAACGTTACGACAAATGAACATCAGAGTATATTAGGTCTACATGGCTTCGTTCGTGCAGGTAACCAGAGACAGAGGACTTCTGTAATAGTTCAGGGTAATGGCCGTGTATGTTAGGGGTAGATGGATGTTAAGTACAGAGTGTCCAGTTGGGTACAGTACATCGATACAGGGCGGTGACAGATGCGGTCCCCGTCCCCACTCTTGGGGCACAACTTTGTGTACAAGTGTGGACACACACACACACACACACACACACTGTGTAAGTGACTCGACCGTGTTTCTCTAAGTTGTGGCTTACACACCAGTAGATACTCACATACACACCCACATACCTTGGTGACGCAATCAATAGGTCCAGCAAAGCCTCTCACATCCTTACTGTTGCCAACACTGGCTTCCATCAGTGATGCCAACACTACCTTCCACCAGTGACGCCAGCACTACCCTCCACCAGTGATGCCAACACTGCCTTCCATCAGTGGCGCCAACACTACCTTCCATCAGTGGCGCCAGCAAATGCCTTCCAACAGAATGACCAGAAATGCCAGTCTGGGAGCCAAGGCTTCGTCACCGACACCTACACAAAGGCAGAACATAGCTCTCGAAAGATGATGAGTGACTGAAGCTGTTTCTGTCAACCTAAGTCACATAATGAGAGCTTCTAGAAGGAAAAAACACGAAGACAAGAGATATCAATAACCATATTACTCAAGAGAAGTACCCAAATGCAAGGAGACCTTACCAACACAAGACTATAGGTGACACAACACCTACAATGTGACTAGACATTCACTGCAATACTATATATATATATATCCAGTGGGATGATCTGATCATCTGGTCCGTGTGAGTCGGAGTGAGGGAGAAGCAGGACCTAGACGTGGTCATGATGAGGGAGGTCATGAGGATAAGTCTACCATGCGGATGACGTCGGGAGGGGACGTGTTGACGATACAGTAGCAGGCTATGGCCTCGCTAACCCGACGTTGGTCCGACAGGGCAGATATGACACCTAGGAAGCCCCTCAGGTGTACTGGAGGAGGGATTTGGGAGTGGCTGGCTGACGAAGGAGAGGCCCACCACTGCTCTGACAAACGACGAGAACGAAAATGTAGACGAACGAATGGAACTCACACCAGTACACTACCTGGCAAAATATCGTGCATCGTATCAATACAATGGTTGGACGAGTAAAATGCCTATCAACGACTCTACGAAACTGGAAGAGACTGATGGAAAAAAATGTCTCCCTCTGAATTCGACGGGCGCCCAAGCTTCATGATGACAACACACACACACACACACACACACACACACACGGTTCTACCTTCCCTGTGACACATGTCGTGTGAGAGACACAACCACTGCCCCCACCTGCATGGTGCCTGTAGCTACACGGAGACACGTAAAATCCGATCGCTAATTAAGGACATGGGGGTTGTCGACAGCCATAACCTCCTGTGCTGGTGTCGAACCAGTGTTCTTGTCATTTGAAATGAGGTGGTCAAACGTCAGAGGCAGGCGAGGTACAGAAACAGTCGGCCAATTTGATCTGCGGGTAAAGGATTACAGGAAAAAAAAATGATGTATGACTGGCTAAAACAGTTACATTACCTTAGTTTTGGTACTGATTTTGAATTACATTTTAAGACTGTCATTTCTCTGAACATACGAGTATGAAGGACCAAGCATCTCAGTGGTGACATGGGTGAAGGGCACACGTCTAAGGGTAGGTGGAGGGAACTGTGGGCATAATACGTTGACACAGGAGGGTGGCAGGTGTGGGCCTGAGCGAGACTGGGGTCCTAGGGGGGACTTGTCACTTCACAGAAGGAACGTCCGTCATGAACAGCTTTGGTGTAACAAGACAAAACAAGGTAACATGTTAGATACATACACAGGGAGCCAGGCATCGTCTCGGTACAGTTACAACTACTGTACTACTGTATTGTACCTTCAAATATGATCTCACATAGACAGTGACTCTGCTAAATCACGTACATTTTCCTATGTGATGCCAGTATCACACTGTGCTGTGAAATAAAAAAAAAAAGATATACACCGTGTACACGAAGTACACTTTACTTTCTTTTAAACGTCTGTATTTTATACATTGTACACCTAATAAGATGTTTGCAGTGTATTTGGTTTATTCCACCTGTTTCACGACTGGGTATCATTCGCTACACTCAGGACATTTCACTGTAAATTTACCCAATTTTCCCCACGAAGTAAACAAACGTACTTCACTGGAAAAGGCCGGAGTGGGGAGAACCAGAGCGATCATCACCCCCAGCGTCCAACCTGCAGTGAAGATGTACTGCTGAGTCCCGCAGAGTTATGCACCAAGTTGGACGCCAGTGACACCAACTCCCACACATTACGATGACCTTCACATCGGGGGAGAGAGAGAGAGAGAGAGAGAGAGAGAGAGAGAGAGAGAGAGAGAGAGAGAGAGAGAGAGAGAGAGAGAGAGAGAATGTGATTTTGTGTGTGCGATGAAGGTGTACACTTGATATGATTAATTCACAGCTGTTGTTAACCCCTTGAGCACCGACGCGTCCGTGCGATCCTTGAGCACGACTGTTACGACGCTTGAGCGTGACAGTACGACCCTTAAGAGGACGACTGTTGCCACCCTCGAGTACGAACGACTGTTACGATCCCTGAGCCTGACGGTACGACCCGTGAGCATGACAGTGCGACTCTTGGGTATGATGGTCCGGCCTTTGACATGACCCGTTACGTCGCTTGGTCACTAAAAACCATCTCCTGATGGTCTTCACCTTGGATCGCGTAGGCTGATGCTTATTTCACCTTAAGTGTACCTTACCTTACTTTACCCTACGTGTACCTTACCTCACTGGTACCTTATTTACCTTTCCTGTACCTTACCTTACGTGAACTTTATCTTCAGCGTACATTACCACTCGTGTACCTCACCCTACTCTGAAGGAACTTGATTAATATTTTTTTTTTTTTGGGGGGGGGGCATTTTAGTGACCATTCTATTACGCTTCCAGTGAGTAACAATGGAAGATGGAAGCATCGTGAGCTCCGGTGTGTGTGTGTGTGTGTGTGTGTGTGTGTGTGTGTGTGTGTGTGTGTGTTGGTCCACCAATACTTGTTCCTGCTGCAGTCGCGCGGCACACGAACACGGGAATTTATAAAATGTTATATCAAGAGCGTAACTCATTACCTCCGTAGCTCTTTTCGTCGTACGTTGGATGGCTTATACATGAAGAAATTACTGCCATTGTTCCACGGAGGGAAGACGATTCAGTGGCAGTGAAATGACGTTCAGAAGTCAGTGGCTAGGGCAATCAAACAGCAATAAAAGCGGTTACGATAGCGATCAAGTAGGAGTCGTGTGGGAGTCGAGAGACGATTAAATGGCGATCTAGGGGCGTTCAGCTGACGATCAAATCACAAACAGATAAAGATTAACAGCTTTTCAAACGAGTATTAGGTAGAGATCGAGTGGCTATAATGTATCTAATTACAAAGCAATCAAACGGGGTATTACGAGGTAAGCTGCGATGAACCAGTGAGGATGCTGGCGATCAAATTGGCCAGCAAATAGCAACGTGGGTAAGAGGAGTTTGGGCTGCTGGGTAGGTGACTCACTAATTAACCCTCGAATCTTGCCACCAGGCGGGAGTGAAGGACCAACTCCCTCTCGGAGTCGCTTCCTGCGCCAACCTGCTACACTTAGGTCCTCCTCGAAACTGAGGTGACTCAGAGCGAGACCGGTTGACTTTTATAATACGATTAGAACAGACTCAAACCAGGCTCGAGTCACTCCTCACATGCTGAGGATGAACCCCCTAAACCTATTTCACTGACGAGTGAGTCCAGCAGAATCCCCCAGCCCCCAGCGTCGCTCGTGTTACTAACACCAATAATGCCTGACTCATGGCGTGAGGGAGTCACCTGGTGAGTCGGGCTAGAGCGACGCGCAGTATTGCCACAAGAAAGAGAATCATGACACCCGCCGCCCCCTCCCGACGACCGCTCACCCAAATGAAAAAGGATGACTGGTAACTCGGGCGAGTGTTTCACCCACCCCCTTCCCCACCTATCCCACTACCTCCCTCCCCTTCCACCTCCCTCCTCACCTCTCTCTCTCTCTCTCTCTCTCTCTCTCTCTCTCTCTCTCTCTCTCTCTCTCTCTCTCTCTCTCTCTCTCTCTCTCAATCTATCTTTCCCCCTCTCCCATCCCCCCAAACCTCTCCTGACCCCACTAAAACCCCCACCAACGATCCTAAGCACAAAAATAAAGCTTGTAAATAACTCAGTACCCTGGATTGTTCCTCCCCGCGTCCGGTGACCACCCCACCACAACACGACGCTCGTCAGGTCGTGTTCTGCTACGACACAGCGACGCTCCGCTCCGCTGTGGGAACCGACTCTATCTACCTGTACCAAAAGCACGACACGACAAAGGAAGGGGCGACTACCGTGGCAAACCGACCTTCGCAGCACGACACAGGAATCATCCGCTTCAATACTCTACCTTTATCAGCACGACAGAACCCCACCAACACGACAGTCGACCTGATCACCACGACTGTCGGATCTCACCACCGTACCAATCGACCTTAAGACCACAACTGTTGACTTCAACACCACAACAATCGACCTTACAACCACGACGGTCGACCTCATCACCACAGCAGTCGACCTCATCGACACGACAGTCGACCTCGCGAACACGACTGTGAAGAAGAAAGGCGGTAAGCAGTGTTGTGTTACCATGACACCGAGCCTCTCATGCCCCCCTCCCCTTCCCACCGACACACACACACACACACACACACACACACACACACACACACATAAAGACAATTTGGAGATACAGAGAAGACATAAATGGGAGAACCAGTACTAAATATCTTCAATGTGGATTCTTTGCAGGCATGATGTACTAAGGCAAGCTAAAAAACTTGGGAATAAGGAGGAACTGAGACGGGTAATCATCACAGGAGCTACACCGAGGATAGAAAGAAGGAATAAAAAAAGAATAAGGAATGTAGCGAGGGAAAAAAAAAAAAAACATGTCAGAAGAGGATAAAGGTAGAACAGCCCCGCCACTTACTACCTCAGAGGTCAAGAATGTTGTTCGGCGGTGCGAATGGCAGACTGAAAAGGATATACACCAATGCAGATAGACAGGTAACATATGGGACAGAGACTGGATTAGTGGAGACAAAGTTTGATACAGGGATAAGATTAGATCGAAACTCTTAAGAGGAACACATGAAATGTTGCTTAAGATGGCGCCGAGGAAGGCACATTTCCAAGGACCTGGAATGGAGCAAAAGTCGTACCTATCTTTATGAAAGAAGACAGAGGAGTTGTGTTGAGCTATTGAATCGTCTATCTGACACGTGTGGTCAGACAGCCAATGGAATACCACCTGCAAAACAGAAACTAGCCAAGCAAGAGAGTATGAATTCAGACGTCATGCATAACAAACTTCTTAAAAAAACGACTTCTACAAGATAGCGAGTTCTGTTGTGGAGAGAAGGATGGGTCGATCTGTGTATCTGGACTGATATAAAGCCTTTGATACTATGCCACGCGGGAGGAGGATGCGAAAGATTGGCATTCAGGTGGGAATAAGAGGAAGCATACTTAGGGAAGAAATGAGTTGTGGTTATAAGCGGTGTGCCAAAGGGTTCGGTCCTGGGATCAATTCCTTTCTTGATCAAAGTACCTGTAAATGACCTGCCAGAAGGATCCGAATCCCCCTGAATGTTTTCGGATGATGCTGAGGTCATGAGAAAAGTAGGAAGTGATGAGGATTATGTCAAATTAAAACGGGTAACGAGAAAAACTCTATAGAGTTGGTGTGATACACTGTTGACGACAATTCAGAACCAGCTACTGCGCAATAACGAGGCTGGGACACAGCCAAGGAATGGCTTTGTTATGAAAGTGTCTAATAGGGAATGAGTCGCAGGGGTCGGTGTGTGAGAGGGACTTACGGAGCCGACGCCAGACTCACTTCCTCAAGAGAAATATGAATGAAATAAACTGCTGTTAAATACGAGACTCTCCTATAAGTACACGTAAAAAGAAACGTTTAAAAACAGTGTCCACAATCGTACTTCTGGCCAAATCTAGAAGATGCTTCTCAAGTTTGTTCAACGCACTCAAAGAAGCGCAAAGAATTAACACAGAAGGTAATGCTAAGGGCATCAAAGATGGCGCTGGAGTTATGGGAGCTGAGTTACACTGAGAGGATGGAAGCTATGAATTTGTCCACCATGGAAGAGAAAAGAGTAGGGGGTGACTTGATGAGAACCCTTAAGATTCTAAATCCTGTCTGGTGACGTCAAAAGAGAACAGTTCCTAGAGAGATTCAAACCTAGAACAACCAGACGCCATAACGTGAGACTGAACAAGAAACTTGCTGGTAGTTATGTAGTTACATAGTTAATATCATGACCCAGTTCTGTCATATCACATCTGTGTATCTGTAACCTACTACCTAACCTCAATATACCGTTTATCATCATTATTATCATCACTGTTATCTACATTATCATTATTATTTACACACACACACACACACACACATTCATCTCGAGGAATCAAACAAAAAATAGGTTCCCCTATTTTCTCATGAGAGAAAACGAGTTGCTGGTCTGGGGAGTAATGAACTTCAGTTGACTAAGGCAGAGACGGTGTGTTCAGCTCCCCCCCCCGGGTGGTGCGGGGGAGGAAAGGGGGAAGTACATGTCTATCTGCTGGAGGGGGAGTCTTATTCGAGGGGAAAGAAGGGTCTATCTTCATTTGGGGGGCGGGAGGGACGAGTTTAAGTTTGCAAGAGGTTCTTGCCATATTATGAGGAAAAGGTTCGCTCTCTTGTTCATTGAAAAGAAAATGTATCTGGGGGGATTTTTTTTTTTCAGATGTGGGTATTTTGGTTGTGGAGGAGAATTACTTTTAAGGGGTGTCCAGAGAGAGAGAGAGAGAGAGAGAGAGAGAGAGAGAGAGAGAGAGAGAGAGAGAGAGAGAGAGAGAGAGAGAGAGCGGTGGGGGGGGGGGGGTCGCACTTTGGTATGGCAATGTTTTGCCCTTCCGTGAGGATGGGGGTTCGATCCCCACAAGGCCTGGCACACGGCGCAGGTCGAGTATTGAATTACAAAACACTTCAAAAGCAAAGTGGGAGGGAGGGAGGGAGGGAGGGAGGGAAAAAAAAAAACTAAAGCGAGGTTGCACGGTGGCGGTGGTGCCCCACTCCTGATGTGGCATGTAACAAAGAAGGGGGTTACACCGTGACGGTACCCCCACACACACCCCCAACCCCCCCCTCGCAAGCCCTCCTGCCCGTCACGTGCCCTGGGGGGGGGGGGGGGACTCCGCTACACACACAACACACACACCGCCAGTGACGCTCGAGAGGTGTGACGTCCCCGTCACTGAAAGTCCTTAGTTCGTCACGCGACCTTGGCAAGGGTTAGGCTGAGGGGGGGGGAGTTACAGAGACGTGACCTCCGGCCGTCAGGTTACCAAAGAGAGAGAGAGAGAGAGAGGGGGGGGGGGTGTTGTTACAGGTATATACGTTGTCCGTGTCCACACGGGCGGCCCTCCACACGGCAGTGCTTAACACCTGTGATCGATGTGCGTCCAGCGGCGCGTCTTGCCCCGCGACCTTGACGTCTGACCCGCCTCTCCCAAAGGTCAAAGTTGTTTTTGCACGGCCGTCGGTGCCAACCTGCAGGCACACCCCGAGCGCTGGGCCCGGGGCTGCCTGGCTAGGTAGTTAAGAGGGCTTTAGGCCTATCTACTGCCAGGGTCGTTAAGGCCGCCAAGGTCAAATCATAACCGTCGATCCATGTCTGGTGACACGACCCGGCAGTGCTGAGGACCACAGTGTATAAAGCTCGTGGTGAGAAATTATTGATAATATCTCATGTTCTGAAGGTACGATTTAAACGCACTTTGTCCTCTGTTTTTCTTGAGGGGTTTTGCTGCGAATATCTATGACGAGGTTTCGCCATCGGATAATGCTAACGGGTAGCGCTCACCGCAGGATATTTTAGTGTGTTACGAACGAGTTGTGTGCGTTAAGCGTTGTTAAGTGTAAGAGGACAGCAGTTATGGGTACCAGTCTCGAACACCAAAACACTTACAGTTACTTATAATCCACTACACACCTTAGTACCCAACTCCAAGTCACACTTCACCATCAAAAGTATTTAAGTAACACATCATCACCACCAAATTTCCTACTGACATAATTACAACCTCTTGTAATTGCCTTTCACTTAACTAATTATTCTAATGAACTTAATATCAAATGACGTGAAGTTCTTGGAAAGGAACCGACACATTATACCCTCGTCCGACACATACACAAACAGTTGGGTTGAACACCACGGCTGAGTGGGGCCAAGATCTCTGTTAACACCAGAACATAAGGATAAAAAAAACTGGCTAAGTTTATGAGTACCTCGTACACACACACACACACACACACACACACACACACACACACACACACACACAGAAACACACACACACACACACACACACTCATATGCACACACACACACACACACACACACACACACACACACACAAATAAATATTAGTCTTCGTTTTTTCTTAAATGATAGAAATTTGAAACATTTAATGCCTCAAACACGACTCTACGACCCATGAGCACGACGGGAACGACCCTTGAGGCCGGCGGTACGACTCTTGGGTAGGATGGCTTGACCTTTGACCTAACCTAACCAGTAAACCCGGTAAGTGAGATTGTGATTTCATGATTATATCAGTTATAACTATTATGGTAATACTATGACATGTTACTGTTGCTGCTGCTTCTATACTGCTTCTACCACTAATTATTCTACTTGTAATATCACTACTACTAATACTATCATTAGTGAGGTGCAGCAAGTGGGTATGAGAGGGTGTGTGAGAGGGCCTGGAGGAAGGAGTGCTTCTGGCATCTGGGAGTGGACGTGACGACCGATGAAAGCATGGGGGCTGGAAGTGAGTCACAAGGTTGAGCAAAGGTAAGGTCCTGGAAGTGAGTCACAGATCGGGCAAAGGTAAGGTCCTGGAAGTGAGTCACGGCTTGAGTAAAGATAAGGTCCTGGGCACATTAACAAGCGTGTGGAAGGGTAGTTACAGCCTGTGAGGGCAGAGGTGTGTGTGTGTGTGTGTGTGTGTGTGTGTGTGTGTGTGGTGGAGATAGTACGTTCGAGGGCGACATGCAGTGTGGAGTCGAGTTGATTGTGAAAGATATGGCACTGTCAGAGAGAGAGAGAGAGAGAGAGAGAGAGAGAGAGAGAGAGAGAGAGAGAGAGAGAGAGAGAGAGAGAGAGAGAGAGAGAGAGATGGGATGGGGTTGAGAACGTGGCATGTTTGAAAGGGTCGATCGACCGGGTGCTGATGGGTGATAAGACGGTTTGGACATGTGGAGAGGATGAGCAAAGAGCGACTACGAGGAAGCATTTGCCAGCAGTGGAGAGAACAAGTGGAAGGGGGAAGACCAAGAGGGAGAAAGAAGGATGGAGTGAGATAAACTTTGAGGTATCGGGGTCTGAAGCTTCAGGAAGGCGAGAGTAGAGCATTGGAAAGAATTAGATCGATGTGGTATATGGGGGAGAGGGAGGTGTTGTCAGTCGGCTGTGAAATGACAAAGGTCTGTGGGGCTTGGCTGTGGATATTCTCTAGTTTCGGTACACTGTACGTGACTGCTAAAGAGCATCTGTGTACAAACTCCTAGGGAGCAGCTTATGTGTAAATTGCTAGAGAATAGCTCTTTCTGTCACTTCTACGTTAAAGCGGTATTGGCAATAAGAAAAAAAAATAGCAATCATTATTAATGAAATGATAATAATAATAATGATAATAATAATAATAATAATCATAATAATAACAATAATAATAATAAATGATAATAGTAATAATAATAATAATAGTAATAATAATAATAATAATAATAATAATAATAATAATAACAATAATATCAATGACAGTGGACAGAATACGTATGCTAAAAAGATGATGTAATCTATAGGGCATTATCGAGTCAAATTGTTTTCGTCAAAGATCTCCTATGAGGCTTTTTCATCGCAAAATTAAATATATTTATTTCAATGGTAAGCATATCAGCCGAAATAATGCGTAGCATATAACGCGTTATCGTGTACTTACACATCAATCATTCGGCGGAGGAACAATGAGGCTCATGTGACCAAGTGGTAATTGTCCAGTCGCCCACACCCTACCGCACGACAGCTCTCCTTCCGCCGCAACTCTGACCTTTCGCAGCCGTTCGGAACCAACGAATGTCCAAGGAAATCAATCATACTGGCCCTTAGATATCTCCCCAAAATAGGGAAGCTGTTTCACCGTGTGAGCGAAGGAGGAAATAACTCTATCCGGGCCGTTTAACACCCATAAAATCTTATATGAGTGGTTTTATGTTGAAGATGCGACCACGAGGCATCTGAGCTCGTTCGTTGGTCGTGTGGCTGCTGACGTCACTCTTACGTCAGGCCCCGCGCGGATATGACGTCACAGCCTTCACAGCGGGGAGACGAGAGCGACTGAGAGACTTCTTTAATATAATGCCGGACGGTGTTTACACTTCACATCTTTAATCAGATAAGCAGGAGGAGTTTCATAACATTATCAAATATCACCGAAGTAAGGCAGAGAGACACAAAGCGGCTCCACATTAGAGGCAAATAAAGCTGATATTCGGATGGGCATCAGTTCGAGGGGGAATTTTCCAGGGCCCAGCGAAGCCATGAGAAGCTACGGTGACCAGAGGCGGGAACCATGGCGGGATCCTCACCTCCCGCGCCCGCCTTCCCCACGACATCCCAGACGTCCCACAGTAATTGGCTTATCTCGTAATACGTCTGGTCCTTCAAGGCGTAGCCTTTTTACTAATTACTTCTTTGTACATGAGAAGGACAGACGACAGGAGACGCGGCGTTACATGACGAAGGTTTATCTGCTTGCTTGACCTACATTGTTGTTAAGCCTATGGGCAAGCAAGGTTAGGCCTAGCGCTAGTGAATGCTCTCCCGACGACAACTTGCTCAGCTGTAGCGGTCCCGGCGGGTCGTAACCTAAGCACTGAGGACGACCTTCTCACATGATTATAGCTGGAATATTAGACTGTGATCTATCAGCCAAGGTCTCGTTGTTAGAATGTGATCTATCAGCCATGGTCTCGTTGTTAGACTGTGACCTTATGGTCTCGATGTTTAAACTGATGTATCTCACAGATGGATTGGAACAGGACACCGAGAACCTCAGTTATCTGTTAACTGTTATCTGTCACATGTAAATCGAGGTATAAAATAAATCGTCATTCTGGCTGTTAGCGGTCTGTCACACATAAGGTCCCACCTTTGGACGGTAAAGTCTGTCACACGGAGGGACTTCAAGGCTCGAGATAAAGCCTGACTGACGACCTTATTGTCACTGTCAGTATCATCTGTCACCATAGTGGAGCCAATGGCAAACACGTCATCTCAATGTGGAGTGAGTCACCTCAAAATGCCAGTTCGTCGCCTTGGGGGTCTATTTTTAAATTCCCGCCAGTAGCCTTCGTCCTCGCCGCTAGGCTGTGGCCTAGAGGCTCCGACAGTGACCACGGGATGGGCGTCCCGCAAGTGTCACCTGATGTTTAAAGAAGGAGAAGGTGCTGGGGGAGGGAAGGGGGGAGTCCTAAAATAAACTACGAGGTCGTGGAAGTGAGTGGGAGTCGTGCCACGCCCTATACACCAGTGGGTCTGGCTGGCTCTGGCTATAGCCGGGCCCTCCCCCTTCTCCTCCTCCTCTTCCTCCTGTTCCTCAGGGCTTCAACAGAGGCGATGGAAAATTAAAACCCCTTCAGTCCTTGCAACACTCCCGCAGGACGAGGCGGGCCCCGCTCGACGAAACACTCCGCCGGATGAAGACAGACCCCGCCGGACAAGACAAGACCCCACCCGACGAAAACACACTGACACGCCCGCGTTGACACCCACCTTCCAGAACTACTACTCCCAGATCCACATGCGAACACAGGACGGTCCCCCTTACCTTACTGTTATGGATAACATTTCAACCTATCTTTCGTAATAGGGGCATTCCAACGAGTATCATGGTCCACGCACATCTTTCCCTCGCGTCCAACGAGCAACAGTTAGGCGAGGTAAGGTGATGATGAAGGGGGGGGGGGGGGCAACGACACGCAATGAGAAGCGCTAGTATAACATCCTTCCAGGTCCCCAGATACTCGGATCCGACTCGATGGATCAAATGACGAACTCATCAGCCAGGCTCTTGTTTCTGTCGCAGCCTGTCGCATCCTCGACCTGCCGCCACACCTCCTGCAGGAGGGGGAACTCTCATCTTCCCCCCCCTTTTGTGGAAATGCCTCTTCCGCGACAATGCCTCGGCGACGAGCGGCGGCTTCCGCGCCGTGGTAGGCCTACTGTTAAATCTCCCATCCTCAGCCCACTTGCTGACGACGATCCCCGTAGTGAGCGAGTGATTCCAAATCTCTCGCCGTCCTGTTGACAACACGGTGAACCAGACCTCTCCCTGTCCTACCCCGCCGAAAGACAGTGCCACATACTGGCAATCCACAAGGACAGTGACACGCTAACACTCACAGAGACAGTGCCACACAATGATACGCCTAGAGACAGTGCCACTCACTGATACCCCGAAAAGACTGTGATACACACCGACACCTCCAGAGACAGTGTCACAAGGTAACATTCCTCTCGAGGCACAACCACTCCCTCAGAAACAGTACCACATACTCACACACCCAGAGACAGTGTTACACATCTACATCCCCAGAGACAGTGTTATACACTGACATCAACCAAATGCAGCGCCACACACTGACACTTCCCCAGACACAGTGCCACACGTTGACACTTTCCTAAGAAAGAGACATATTGACACCCGTAAAAATAATGCAACACACCTTACACTCCCTCAAAGACAGTGCCACACACTGACACTTCCCCCAGAGGCAGTGCTACACACTGACACTTTCCCCAAGGACAGTGCCACACACACTGACACTTCCCCCAGAGACAGTGCCACAATGCCAACCCGGAAGTCACCGATGCTCTTTGCCGGTCAGCTCAGCTCAGCAGCCGCCTCCATCCCACCATTCCCTCCTCCACTCCCTCCCTCCCACCATTCCCTCCTCCACTCCCTCCCTCCCACCATTCCCTCCTCCACTCCCTCCCTCCCGGCGCCCCGGGTGGTGGTGCAGCAGCAGCAGCAGCAGCGGCCGGGGGTATAGCCGCACACCAAGGCTCTCACATCCGCCCAAAATAACCCCTAGTGGCAGTGTGCATAAAGGTGATGAAGGGGGACACCCTGAGCCCAGCGGCTGCCACCCTTCTGACACGCCTCATCCTCATTATTGATCTGGGGAATTTCCCTTAAGCACTGTCCTGCAGGGGCCAACATCCGGTGGCAGAGGGAGGTGTCAGACGGGGGCAGGTGTCAGACAAGGGTGGCAGGCGCGGTGGGTCAGACAGGGCAGTCTGGGGAGGTGGCGTCCCACACCGGTGGCAGGGGAGGTGTCAGACAGTGGTGGCCGGGGAGGTGTCAAACGGTAGTGGCAGGAGAGGCGTCAGGAAGCAGTGTCAGGTCAAGGGGGGACTTGTCAGCCAAGTGGTGTCAGGCAGAGGGTGGTAGCAGTGGCAGGTGTCAGGCAGTGGTGGATGGGAAGGTGTCACACAGGAGTAGTATGGGGGGCACGAGTCAGACCAGTGCTGTGTTGTGTGTGATGCTGTGTTATGTGATGCTCTGTTGTGTGTTTCTCTGTCGAGAGATGCTTTGTTGTATGGCGCTCTGTTATGTGATGCTCTGCTGTGTGTTTCTTTGTTGTACGGTTCTTTCTTGTGTAATGCTCTGTTGTATGGTGCTCTGTTGTGTAATGCTCTGTTGTATGGTGCTCTGTTGTGTAATGCTCCGTTGTATGGTGCTCCGTTGTATGGTACTCTGTTGTGTAATGCCCCGTTGTATGGTGCTCTGTTGTATGGTACTCTGTTGTGTAATGCTCCGTTGTATGGTGCTCTGTTGTATGGTACTCTGTTGTGTAATGCTCCGTTGTATGGTGCTCTGTTGTATGGTAATCTGTTGTGTAATGCTCTGTTGTATGATTCTCTTTTCGGGTGGATTTTTACTTTCTAAATTTCCCCTGTGTTGTGCTGTGTTGAGATGGTGTGCAGTTATCTCCCTGCACAGAAGGGGGAGTTCTGCCCTGGTGGGGCGTCATCTCTCGATCACCCCCTTCCATCGTGACACACCCCCACCAGTTCTGTACGGGTTGGGTGTCCGTGTCCACCACGCCTTCATTTACGTTACGTGCCGGTACCTGCCACGCCTCTCGTAAACCCTGACGGTACTCACGACACACGTACCGTCAGTACCTGCCCAACGGTACCAAACCTCTCCGGGGGTGTTCGCCATACCTGAGGGGAGAGAGAGAGAGAGACGGTGCTGTTAGTGAAGTGCCTATCTATTTCTATCTCTCTCTGGGGAAGAGAGAGAGAGAGAGAGAGAGAGAGAGAGAGAGAGAGAGAGAGAGAGAGAGAGAGAGAGAGAGAGAGAGAGAGTAATGAGGGGAAGGGGGGGAGGGACTGTACTGTTAATCATGACACAGTACCATTACTAATGGTACTTAGAACACGGTACCCGGTACAGCAGCTTAATCCCAATCATTACAGCCTGATACAGTCATTACCACACTACCTGGTACAGCAGCTTTAGCCCAGCAACTACAACCAGGTACCATTATCCAAGTAATCACAACCATTTGCCATAATTCCAATAATCAAAACTTAGAAACTGGGAACCAAAACCAGGTACCATAACCTAAGTAATTATGCCTATGTACTATAATCCTAGTAATCAAAACCCAGTGCCAAAATCCTGGTAATCATAAAGTGTAATCAACGCGGCCCACTCGGGGGTGCGCTACAAACGTCATAGATTATTCAGTCTTGTTAAAAAATTAACATGAAGAGTATAACCTTGAAGACGACGGTACGATCTCTGAGCACGACTGTACGATCTTTGAGCACGATGGTACGACCCTTGAGCACGATGGTACAACCCGTGAGCACGATGGTACAACCCTTGAACATGATGGTACAACCCTTGAACACGATGGTACGACCCTTGAGCACGATGGTACAACCCGTGAGCACGATGGTACAACCCTTGAACACGATGGTATGACCCTTGAGCACGACGGTACGACCCTTGGGTCAAGTGAAAGGCCACGACATCATACTCAAGGGTCGTCAAGTCGTTTTAACGGGTCGTACCGCTCACCCAGCCAAGGCCCAGGAATCTTGTGAAAGGCAGAATTAGAGGAAAGTTTTGGAGTCAATTTCCGCGCCCATGTAAACGCCTGATTGAATCCCGTGATCCGTGAGGGCCCGCGCGCGCGTGCCTGCGTAATTGTGTGTGCCTGCCAGCACGCATGATTCAACCCCTTCAGTGTACCACAGCCCTGACCCAACCCCTTCAATATATCACAGTTCAAACCAAACTCTCTTCAATCTACCACAGTCTACACCCAACCCCTTCAATCTACCACTGTTCAGACCCAAGCTCTTCAACCTACCACAGCCCTGACCTAACCCCTTTAATCTACCACAGTCCTAACCCAATCCTTCAATCTACCACAGTCTTGACCCAACCCCTTCAACCTACCACAGTCCTGACCCAACCCCTTCAATCTACCACAGTCTTGACTCAATCCCTTCAATCTACCACAGTCTTGACTCAATCCCTTCAATCTACCACATTCCTGACCCAACCCCTTCAATCTACCACAGTCTTGACTCAACCCCTTCAATCTACCACAGTCCTGACCCAACCCCTTCAATATACCACAATAAGTAATCTTGACTCACAATGACAGAATGAAAATCTTAAATTAATCATTATGTTAATCATGTTTGAACACATTAACTCTTGTTCTTCTCACAAAGACCAAGGCATTTCTCTTGTTAAATATAGATAAATATATAAACAAATCAATATATATATTACATTTTTTATTCTTTTATTATCCTTAGTCGCTGTGTCCCGCGTTAGCGAGGTAGCGCAAGGAAACAGACGAAAAAATGGTCCAACCCACCCAGACACACATGTATATACATAAATGCCCACACACGCACATATACATACCTATACATTTCAACGTATACATACATATATACACATACATATTCATACATGCTGCCTTCATCCCATATATATATATATATATATATATATATATATATATATATATATATATATATATATATATATATATATATATATGCGAGTCTTCTAAGGTGTAGTTTATATATTCACTAATTTATTTCAAATTTTTTCCAGCCATATGAACAGGATGGTACAACAGGTCGTACATGGGTCGTACCATCCTGCCCACAGTTCGTACCGTCTTACTCATGGGTCGTGCCGTGTATCTAAGTGTCGCAACGCGTGTTCAAGGGTCGTCCTTCGTGTTCAAGTTTCGTGACGTGTGGTCAACGTGTTACACAGTGTAGCAAGTGTACCACCAGTGTTACAGAGTGTACAAAGTGTACCCCCAGAGCTGAAGTGTACCAAGTGTACCCCCAGTGTCACAGAGTGTACCTAGTGTACCCCCAGTGTTACAGAATGTACCAAGTTTACCACCATTGTTACAGAATGTACCAAGTGTACCCCCAGTGTTACAGAGTGTACCTATTGTACCCCCACTGTTACAGTGTACCAAGTGTACCCCCACTGTTACAGAGTGTACCAAGTGTACCCCCAGTGTTACAGAATGTACCAAGTTTACCACCATTGTTACAGAGTGTACCAAGTGTACCCCCAGTGTTACAGAGTGTACCAAGTGTACCCCCAGTGTTACAGAGTGTACCGCCAAGTGTTCCAGAGCAAGACGTATCTCTTGGCAGGGCCGCGACGTTCGCTACCGTCTCCACTTCCGGTCTGGTGGAGTCGACGGGGTGGAGGACCTGCGACCCGCTCTTCCATCCACTCGCCGTCCCCTACACCCTACCTCCACTCCCACATTGGCTCTTCCCTACACCCTACCTCCACCCAACACTGGCTCTTCCCTACACCCTACCTCCACCTAACACTGGCTCTTCCCTACACCAGCTGGGCCTCCGTGGTGTAATGATTAGCGTTACTGACCATGAGTCAGCACGGGTCATCCCGGGGCCGGACTCGCATGGGTTTAAATCCGAAAGGTAGTCGGTCAACACCCAACCCAGGTGCTCAGCCTTCCCTCGGGATTGTTGTATGAATGTGTGTGTGTGTGTGTGTGTGTGTGTAAAGAAATGATACATATAAACTCGTAACGAGACGGGGCCACAGCTGTTCTCTTCACCCTACACAAGCTGTTCCCTATACCTTACGGTACCTCCTCCCCATACCAGCTGTTCCCTTCACTCTTCTCCCACCCCACACCCGGTGTCCGCTACACCCTACCTTCACCCCACACTAGCTGTTCCACTAACGTAACTTGCACCCCACACCGGCTGTTCTATCCATACAACATTTACCCCAACAACTGCTACTCCATCCACATACACACTTTACACGGGCTCTTCAACTCCCCTAGCATTTACCACACACACACACACACACACACACCTCCCCCCTCAACCCTGATCATCAACCACCCCACATTCCGGCTTTTACGTCGAAATCACCTCCCCAATTACAGACAACTTTCCCGCGTCGGCTGTTCTACCCACATGACCTCCCCAGCCGCGGGTGCAACAGGTATCATCCCTGGCCCCTCCCCCTACCCACCCACCCACCGCCCAGCCGTCAACATGGCGACAGTTCCGCCTGAGGGGGCGAGCCACTGGGGGAGGGGGGGGGGGATGAGGTCCCTCCCCAACTATTATTCCGGTAGTGGTCCTCCGCGGCAGCAGGCGATCTCTGGCCTTACGGCGGGGTCGCACAAGGTCTGTTGCTGCGTGCCTTGCAAACCACGTCAAAGATAACTGGAAGCTCCGCGCGCGCGTGTGTGTGTTGTGTGTTGTGTGTGTGTGTGTGTGTGTGTGTTATAGATTACCCCATCAACGTCAACCTGATAAACAGTTCACCCATGTCAACCATATGTAACCCCGTCAACTCACAGTTACAACCTTATCCACAACAATTCCCACATCAATCCTACCCACACAAACATCACCTCTTTGCCCTTTCAGAAATTATCCTAATATGTGATGTTGCCGTTCTCTCTCTCTCTCTCTCTCTCTCTCTCTCTCTCTCTCTCTCTCTCTCTCTCTCTCTCTCTCTCTCTCCCTGTTCTACAGATAGCATTTCGACCACTGCTCTCTCGTGAGCTGCTTGCGTTGTGTTCATGCCACAAAGGACTGGACCTCCACGGCACGGGTCTGGCTGCTGCTTCCCACAGTTTGTGTGTGGAGGTTGGCCATCTGAGGATTGACCGTTATGATCCCTCCATCTTTTCCTCTACCTATAACCTTTCCATCTTTACGGGTCAGGTCTACAATCACCTCAGTAATTCTTGGTTTAATTTCTCTGTTTTTTCACCTTCTATTTTGTTTTCAACCGAGGTAATCATGATAACAAAATGTTCTGTCCATGCCTTGTTGATCACATATATATATATATATATATATATATATATATATATATATATATGTGTGTGTGTGTGTGTGTGTGTGTGTGTGTGTGTGTGTGTAAACCAGCTCTCAAAACATCAGCACCGCTAATCAGCACTACTCATCAATTCCCAAACTACCCTTCCCAGGTTACCCATACACATCATAACTACCCACGTCACTCTGGCAAACGACCTATAACTTACCACATTACCAGCCCACACCGTAATAAAACACCACATAAATACAGAACCGGAGCCACTGCACCACTCGTCTATATATTTTCACGAACCAGAACGAGTCCATGTTTTTATACACACATACACACACACACACACCTGGCCTAGGCTAGTGTGTGTGTGTGTGTGTGTGTGTGTGTGTGTGTGTGTGTGTGTGTGTGTGTGTGTGTACATATACATACATACGAAAAAAGACGTATACAAGGTTATCAGACGGGGCAACAAATGAGTAAAATATTCGTACCCTGAAAGACACAAATGATAATCACACACACACACACACACACACACACACACACACACAGAGAAAGAAGTTAAGGATGTGATCTCAAGGCGAGATACAGGCGATACCCGAGCCGCCCAGCATCTGAAAATGTATAAGCTATCGCAACAACAACACCCAAGCTGTCATAACACCATCACAGCTACCGTAGCACCACCACAGCTATCGTAACATCACCACAGCCGTCACAACACCACCACAGCTCTCCTAACACCACTTCAGCTATCATAACACCAACAAAGCTAACCTAACACCACGCCAGCAATCCTAACACCATCAGGGCTCTCCTAACACCACCTCAGCTATCATAACACCAACAAAGCTATCCTAACACCACCTCAGCTATCCCAACACCACCACAGCCGTCACAACACCACCACAGCTGTCCCAACACCACCACAGCTGTCATAACACCACCCCCAGCTACCAAAACACTACCACGGCAGCTATTGCGACACGCTTGGCAGGCGTCACGTCACAGAGGGTCCGGCTCGAGTCACGCCGCGTCCAACCTCAATGTGCCGCCATTCCTTCCCAGGCAAATGTATTCACGTCTCCTCCACCGTACAGGGCAGTAGGGAGATGACGGACACACAGATTCTGACGTATAATGTGCTGCGGGTATCGAACCCCGGGTGCTGGGCGTTAAATCAGGCATTTTTACTCTTATGGCGTGGAAACAGCTGGGTCGGTAAGCAAAGGTCATGCCAGTAATAACCCTGGAACGCTGATAAACAACTTCCAGAGAGACAGAAAAGACCACGGTTCAGCAGCGACGCTCCCCGACTTTAAGTTTTACTAGAAGCAATTCCAGACACCATAATGTGGTTGTAAAACTCCGTCGCCTGGCAACAGGAGGAGGGGGGGGGGTGGAAATATCAAGGTGATGGTTTGAGGAGCTGTCGCTAGATGGCTGTCGTGACGTCAGAGGCAGTGACGTCACCAGTAGACCTCCCACAACAAACCCCGGATGTGTCTCAGTCTCGTTATTTTTTTCTACATATCATCTATGTATTCCTCCCTCCCTCTCCTCATGCTCTCCCTCTAAGAACCTGCTTAACCACCGTCGTGAGAAATACTTAACTTATTATTCCAATAAAGAGACTCATTAATATTCAAGTGTTAAATATCTGTGCATTCTTGGTTAATCTTCAAGTTAATGGACGGAATCAGTGCACCAGATACGCCATAAATTCTTATGCAAGATTTTTAAAAATAAATAAAACAAAGTTAATGAGACGAGACGATATATCAAATTAAAAAACTATCTTTTTTTTTTTTGTCTTGATATACTTGGTCCTTAGTGTGGAGGTGGGAGTTCTATATTCTATAACTATTTTAAGATCACGTTTTCCTTGTAGGTGGCCCCGCCATGGCTGTGGTGTGGGACGTAATGAGACGACCCCGCCAGCGCCACAGTCAACCCCTCATGCACGGTCTCCTTAACCACACACGCTCGAGGTTCTTCTTGTCCTTTATCTCGACGGCACGACCCTTAGGGACGGTACGACCCTTGAGCACGACGGTACGACCCTTGAGCACGATGGTACGACCCTTGAGCACGACGGTACGACCCTTGAGCACGACGGTACGACCCTTGAGCACGACGGTACGACCCTTGAGCACGACGGTACGACCTTAACGTATGATGACTCGAAGATCAGGTAAAAGAGATCAGGCCATCATACCCAAGGTCGTACCGTCGCGCTCAAAGGGTCGTGTACTGTCATTCTCAAGGGTCGTACCATCGTGTTCATGGGGGTGGGGGGGGTTAGGTTAACTCCATTGGAATCATTTCCATAACTCCCATCACTCACGCTTCCTGGATGTCACCTTAAATCTAATTTGCACCACTGCCATCCACCTCCATGATATACTCCAACACCCCTCCTCACTCTACCACATCAGCGCCTCTCTCTCTCATACACACTCCCGTCCACCACAGTACCACCTTCCCAGTCTTTCCCCTCCCCCCCTCGCAACATCCAGAACCACCTGTTTCCTCTGGCCTTTTCCTCCTGCCTCTCCTCACGATCTCAACCCTCGCCACCCGCCGACGACGGTCACCTCTGACCTTTCACGACCATAGCTTCTCCTTTTAACAGTACAACTCCGTCTGCCACCCGCACGCTCCTCCTCCCCACCCCCTCTTCCCCAAGCCACAGATGACCTCTCCCTCACCCCTTCCATCTCCTCCCACACACACACACACACACACACACACACACCCGCCACAGTAACCGGGAGAGTAAGTGGGAGGAGGGGTTGTGATATTTCACGTTCTGACCCCTCTACCACACTGCCCCCCCCTCTCTCTCTCTCTCTTATGGTTCTTTCTGCCCGCCTCAACTGCAGCTGTGGATAACGAGATCCTACGGTTCTTGAAAGTTCCTTTGTGTAAAAGAACGCTTTAAAAAGAGTAAGGGTCCACGTTAGCCCTATATATCTCCCGTGTCGTGGGGGTACGAACGTATGTACGTAGCTGTGTTCACCAAGCCAGCTCGTAACTAGAGTCTTCCAAGGATGTGAGAACAGTACCTCATACAGGGACCGGCTCACTCCTCGGTATATATGATCGGAGCAACAGTTCAGAGGAGAAGAACTGACGGCATCTGTACAGCACTTGCCCAGTTTCTTGGTGGAGGCAGCAGCAGACTCGCCTGGCTATTTGTATATTGTGTTTTTTTTTCAAAGATAACAAGTCAGATGTCACAATGATTCCAAGTATCTACGGTGTTGAATGGTGAAATCATATACTCATTAAAGGAGACGGGACGGTCGTGTTAGAAAGACGGGTGGACAGAAATTGGATGTTATGGGCGCTAAACCTAACTGCGCTGCGTCCGCCCCAGCGGGAAATCTTGCCCAAATCTGGGTTTATGGAGGTAGTTGTGGCGGGACGAGAGCATCTCTCAACCCTTTCTGGTTACCTTAATACCCTCTTCTGTCACATCTCAACCCCTTCTGGTTACCTTGATAACCTCTTCTGTCACATCTTAACTCTCTCGTTACCTTGATAACCTCTTCTGTCACATCTCAACCCCTTCTGGTTACCTTAATACCCTCTTCTGTCACATCTCAACCTCTTCATGTGACCTTGACACCCCTTGTAGTTACATTGAAACCCCTTCTGTCACATCTCAACCTCCACAACAAGGTTTGGTATCCACTAATCCTCTATATTTGTCTGATCTTCTTTGCCGCTCCATAACACCCTCTAATTGTCTTGATATCCTACTTGTCACTCTCCTTCCCCCTTCCATCTGCTCGAGCACCTTCCTTCCCAACCCTCTACTCCATCTCGTTTTTATAACATCCTCCCTACCACCTATGAGACCCATCTTTTTGAAGGTTTCATTTGTTACATGACAAAGTTCTCTTCCGTGTTCTATGTCTAGTATCTTTATCTTATTCCAAGCTTCTTTATGACAGTATCTTTATCTTATCTTATTCCATGCTTCTCTGTAACAGTACTTTATCTATCTTATTCCATCCTTCTATATAACAGTATTTTATCCATCTTTATTCCATGCTTCTATATAAAAGTGTCTTTATCTTATTCCATGTATATTCATCTTAGAATCTTAAGGTTGTACAATGGTTCATGTCGTAATCCCATAATCTTAAAATCTAGTGCACAAGTAAGCAGAGCATCTAGGTTCCCTATACTCACGTACCTTCTATCTAGACGAGACATTCAATGACCTTTCAGGCCCCATCCGTCCCTCTGTCGTCTCGCCTGTCCATCTTTGGACAACCCATGAACCTGTCCCAGTGTCTTCCTCTATCTCGGTGGCTTGATAAGATAGATACCAGCTCAAGAGAGCAAAGATAATGTCAGACAGACCCGCTGTTCGGGACTTTCCTGACATACACCGTCACCCTTGACACGACACATATCTTCCTCTCACAACGACGCGTGCAGACGACAAACTGCAGTTTCAAACACACCCCACAACGACAAACGGAAAGCTAAGGCTGAACTAAACGACAAGCTAGCAACTCCATGCCATACTTCAGCAGCACACACGTGATACAAACCGAAACGACACATATGGCACACCTAAACGACACATAAGACACACCTAGACGACACAAAGACATCTTAAAAGAGAAAGAAAGTCACACATTGAAGGCCATGATGCTGCACAACATACCTACATGACACAGCACAACCTCTGCTCGGCCAAAAACGACACAAAACACCTAACCTACACAGTATACCATACGCTGGCACTCAAGGACGACACACATCACTCCACTCGGTATGCAACACATACAGGTCGTCCAAATGTCGCGATCCTCTACACTCTACGTTTAGAGGGGGGGGGGGGGTCGCAGGTCATCCAACCCACCACGATTGAGGGCTACAGGTCATCCAACCCACCAGGACTGAGGGTTACAGGTCGTTCAACCCACCAGGACTGAGGGTACGGGTCGTCTAGAGAGGAAGGGAGTACCCAGGGGGTCGTCCCGACAGCACTGACGACTGGAGAGGGACGACCCGTTATACCGGTCCAACACCACCCTGGTCTTAGATCATCTGACCTACTCAACTAACATGACCTTCTTCCGGCTACGAGGTGAAGCAACTCGACCCCCTCACAATCACAAGACGTAATAACTCGACCACCATCACAATCACAAGGAGTTACTACTCGACCCCCTCACAATCACAAGACGTTGTAACTCGACCCCCTCACAATCACAAGACATAATAACTCGACCACCCTCACAATCACAAGGAGTTACTACTCGACCCCCTCACAATCACAAGACGTAAGAACTCGACCCTCCCCCCCTCACAATATGGAGACATGGCAAGTGCCTCGCTTCTGTTACAGATGTGACATAAAGGGAGACACTCCAAAATGTCCAAGAGTAGAATAAAGACACTAAAAGATGGATAAATAACATACTAAATAATTTCCACACACACACACACACACACACACACACACACACACACACACTCCCAGGCGACTCACATGGACACTTATGTGGACGCGTTTACCTCTTGAAGGTCAAGTAGTGCTCTCAAACCTCATACGAGGCGGGAGGAACCGCACCTTCATAAGTTAGATGCGATAAATGGTGTCTTAAACAGCGGGTAAAGGAGGTGTGCTCCTTGAAAAGGGGAGCAGTTTTTCTCCAGTCGCAATGCTGTTCACAAGGGGGAGCTTACACGAGAGAGATGGAGGCGAGCTGTTAGACGGGGTGGGGAGAAAGGGTGAGTTGTTTTGGAGGAAGGAGGAGTAGGAGGTGTGTGTGTGTGTGTGTGTGTGTGTGTGTGTGTGTGTGTGTGTGTGTGTGTGTGTGTGGGAGGAGGGAGACACTATCTAACATCAGGAATGGGTGAGGGAGGGTAGTAGTGAAGGGAAGGGGGTTGTGTTCGTTATCACACACATATATCAGGTCGCCCAGAACGTGATAGCATTCTGGGGATTTCTCTCACACGACGGGATATGGTCACCTTTCATGACTCGTCCCCTGGTGCGTGTGGCTAGCCTGCCACCCTTCACACACACACACACGAAAGCGCAGTTACAGGGAAAGGTTTGAGGCTGTAAAATTTTTCACCGAGAAAAAAAGAAGAGTGAGGGGTGACCCGATCACAACCTCTCAAATTTTAAACCAATTTGATGATGCCAACAGTGAAGAGGTCTTCGAGTGATGCAAGGGGTATAACAACAAGAGGCCATAATATGAAACTAAGCAAGAAACTGGATAGATATGATGCTGTAATAAGACACTTTTACGGCATAAAGGCTGGTGGATGAATGGAATAGGATGGAACTGCGGATGTGGACAGCACATGAACGTTTTGAAAGTTGTAAAATAGTAGAGGATGCTCAAGAGATGGGGCCCCCACGAGTGTAGAACTCCCTCCCCGTAAGGTAAGAACACGTAGTCACACACACACGATATCCAAGCTATCATACATCCCTCGAGCACAACGACACAATCCTTGAGCGTGATGGTACGACCCTTGAGCACGACGGCACAAGGGCTTTTGACAAGACCTTTATAAAGGTCAGGTCGTCGTACCGAGGGGTCGTACCGTTATGAACCATGGGTAGGCGCGTCGTGCTGTCGAGGCTGATGAACCGTAATCTCGGACGTTGCTCACAATCGCTCGCGGCGGCCGACATCCGACCAGACGCGCGCGCGCCGAATCCTGCAACCCTAACCCTCCCGTGTCATCCCATGGCTCCGCAAATGACGTGAGGACGACGGTACGACCCTTAGATATGATGGCCTAGCCTTTGACCTTAGCCTTACGGTTTAGGCCAGAATGCCTGACCACCATAGTCGTGCTCAAGGGTCGTACCTTCGTGGTCAAGGGTCGTACCGTCGTCTTCAAGGGTCTTACCGTCATGCCTCAGGATAGTACCGTCATGGTCAAGGGTCGTACCGTCGTGCTCACAGAGAAGCAGCGTAACAACACCAACAAAGGTTAGATCGACGTAAATTTCCTCAGAAAACAAAAGCCCACACTTCATCTGCACTTTATGTCCGATTCTTGCTCATCTGCTGGGTGACTAGAGTAAACAGAACACACTATATTCATTTCTTTGCGTGTGTGTGTTTGGGAGAAGCTACTGCATCCTCGCAGGTCACGTCAAAACACGAGAGATTGCTCTTTACTCGGTCCACTGCAGTAGTCGCTAATAAAGCGACGTTCCCTCCTTTACCCTATTAACAGTGGCGTTCCTCAGGGTTCTCTCCTGTTGCCCATTGTCTTTATATAAACATATATATATATATATATATATATATATATATATATATATATATATATATATATATATATATATATATATATATATATATGATTTCTAATATTTACTCTAACGCTGATGATTCTATCTTACACACTTTACTTTCCCTCCTCTCTCTACGCTAATACTCGGCTCTCTTTATCGCAATGAACATAATTTCTCTCTCATTTCGAACCTTTGGAGCGTCTTTGAATGGGAAAGCAGTAGCCTAGTCAAATTCAAAAGTCCTATAACGCAATTTCTACCTACATCTCTGTGTAAATGTTACTCACTTCCTTTTGTTCAATTTCAAATCACCACAACTCACCTCTGTAGTAAAGAAAAAAAAAAAAATGTTGGGCATACTCATATCCTGCCCTCATTTTTGGAAAAAAAATAGTCAAAACCACAGTCTGCGCACCAAATGCTGGGAGTGTTGTACACGGTGTCGTAATCAATATTCTAGTATGCAGCTGCTTCATATATACCTACAAGGGTTTAATTCGCCCCAGTCTGCAGTACCGCTTACACACAGTCCGCAGTACCGCTTACACATCTTCTTCCACCTGTCTGTTAACCAGATTGGAAACAAGAGCTTTCTTCTCTCATCATTTCCTCAGGAATCACCTCTCTCCAATCACTTCATTTGTCCATAATGTTGCTCATTTCTCTCCCATTTTACAGGCATCATATCCCCCACTGCTCTTGTAAGCTGCCTGCAAGTGTGCCTGCCACTAAGGCTTGGACTCCTAACAGGCGTCCGACTGAAGATTCCTATAGTTTCCGTGTGGAGACCAGATAGACGAGGATTGACCGTAATGATACCAACTTCTTCCCTCAAATAGAGAAGCTGTGGAATTCTGTCCCTTCTGTAGAGTTTCCCACTTCCTATAACCTATCTCCCAAGTTAGGTCTACCATCACCTGAGGGCTGGCGGGCGTGGGAGGAGAGTGCTGGTGGGCGTGGGAGGAGAGGACTGGTGGGCATGGGAGGAGAGGGCTGGCGGGCGTGCCAAGTGAGGGCGGCGACAGTAATGTTACCCCTAAAATCTGGTTTCCCGAGAGAGAGAAGCCAGAGAGGCGTGGATTGTCTCACCTCATCTGTGTCTCATAATCTGCTTCTGCGTCTCTCATTATCTGACAGTCCCTTACCCTCTTAGTCTAAGCCCCCCACCTCTCTCTCTCTCTCTCTCTCTCTCTCTCTCTCTCTCTCTCTCTCTCTCTCTCTCTCTCTCTCTCTTTCTCTCTCTCTCTCTCTCTCCACGCACACAAACAGAGCTAAACGTCCGAGCTTGAGCCAGGAGAGGGTCGTTCGGGTGGATGAGCAGCTACCTAACCGGGAGAACAGAGAACACATGTCAGTGGGTCCTCTCACGCTGAGCGAGGGTGACAACTGAGTGCTCCCTCAGGGCCCAGTGCTGGACCTCACTAGTTCTAATCTACGTAAATGACGTGTCACACAAAGTTGATTTTACACCTGTATATGTCAGCTGATGATGCCAACGTTGCGAAAGACGCCAGAAACAGAAAGGACGGCGAAAATGCTACACAGAGACCTAAACAAAATGCGGAAGTTTTCGGACATAAAGCTTAGGATAGCTAACTCCTTCACCTAAGGGAGACACAATGACTACATACAGATTTCCATTATGGCTGGAGTTCTGTGGCGTGATATGGCCAGCTGACCACTCCGGGTGACGGGAGGGCGCGAGATGGCGTCATGTCTGTCAGGGGGTTAAGAGCATGACTACTGCGGTAATGCACACGCCAGTGTTCTAATCGTGTGATGCAGTGTTGTAACTCAGGTGTTGCTTGGGTAGTGAGTGTCAGGACGCTGTGATGTGATTACGAGCTAATCTCGATATACAATAACGTATACCACACACACACACACACACACACATATATATATATATATATATATATATATATATATATATATATATATATATATATATATATAGAGAGAGAGAGAGAGAGAGAGAGAGAGAGAGAGAGAGGTGGTTGAGAGAGAGAGAGGTAGTTGAGGGAGGAAGTGAAGGCGTGGTGTTGGGGAAGTGATGGAGAGAGAGAGGATCGCAGCGATGGAGTGAAAGAGGTTGTGAAGGAGTGGCTAGGCAGGCGGGCAGGGAGTGGCGAGGGATGTAGCGTTGGAGTGGCGGTGGTGGTGGTGGTGGTGGTGTTGGGGGGAGGGGGGGAGGCAGTAATGGAGTAGTGACGGAGGGAGACGGAGAGAGAGGATGGCAGGCACCGGAGGTAACGGCTGTAACGGAGAGAGAGAAAGAGAGAGAGAGAGAGAGAGAGAGAGAGAGAGAGAGAGAGAGAGAGAGAGAGAGAGAGAGAGAGAGAGAGAGAGTATATGTGTCGTCTCGTGCCATGTGACGGCCCCCCTGTGTCATGTGTCACTGAGGTGCGGGGGCGAATGTAAAATGTGTTTATGTGTCATGTCTGTGTCAGGAAGGGTGTACGTTCGTATCTTCGTGTCGTGTTTGGAGAGAGAGAGAGAGAGAGAGAGAGAGAGAGAGAGAGAGAGGCAAGCGGTACTATTGCGGCACTACCACAGACCCATCTCTGGGACAGGTGTTGCGTAACCCCACTCCCCTCTCTCTCTCTCTCTCTCTCTCTCTCTCTCTCTCTCTCTCTCTCTCTCTCTCTCTCTCTCTCTCTCTCCTCGTTACGGGCTGTCTGTAACCTGCCGCCGCTGTAGCGCTACGTGCTTGTAACACTGGCGCCTGTAACGCCATCCAGGCACACAGACAGGCAGAGGCTTCTCGCCAGGCATTCCGCTGACTCACCCATCCTGTGCAACCCTTTCTTTCCCTCGAAACAGGTTTCCGTTCCTCCTATTTTGCCACCGAGTCTCCTCCGTCCCTTCCAAGACGTCTCTCTATCGTATTTAATAAGCTTAGCCAGTCTTCTTCTGTCTATCCTGTCTACTCGTTAGTCTACCGAGTCTCTCTATCCGTCTATATATATATATCTCTCTCTCTCTATCAGTAATCTTGCTACGATCTTCCTCAAACTGGCTGGATGATATCCAACTCCTCAGGAAAATCTTTACACTCATGCTCCCTCGAGGGAGTGGAGACAATATGGCCGCGTCTTTGTTTATAGTTAGAGCGTCTCTCGTCTCACCTCACACTGACTCAACACAGAGTCCTCAGTCAAGCACTGCACACTAAATCATTCACTCGAGGGAGGAATTTTTCAGTGCTCCCTCCACTCGTTTTCTTTCCCTGGTGCTCCAAAGTAAATATTCCTAATCAGTGACTCAGACATCTTGGGGCACTCTTATCAAGGGCTGGATAAGTCACTTCAAGTTCATTCCTGTAAATAATTGTTTACATATATGCAGACTCATAGAGGTACACCTAGTGTATACAGACATGCACGTGCACATATTCACAAACAAATGCATTGATCAAATCTCCATATATATATATATATATATATATATATATATATATATATATATATATATATATATATATATACACCTTGAACATCCACACACATTGCATACAATGATGATACACTTGCCTACCAACACAGTCACAGCTGATAACACACACACACACACACACACACAAGCTGAGGCTGTTTACAACATTCCCAACAACCTCGCCTGTCGTCTCTACAACTGCAGTACAGCTAATGAGAACATCCAGTGTATAAACCAGAAAGAGTGTGTGTTCTATGGAACACAACTGTCGCCTGCAACACGGTACAGTCAGTGGGAACCAACTCACGATAAACCTTTTTTAAAAACGACCAAGAATGTAACCAAAGTTATGGGTCTTGCGTCATTCCATTTCTTACACGCTGCGAAACAACTTTATAAAGTTTTAAAGACAAATGCTGAAGTTTTATTCAACTTACGACTTCAACTAAGTTCCAAGTAAAACCTTTTAAAAATCAAACTGAAGAGTTATAGGTCTTCTGCCATTACTTACTTTAAATGCCGGGCGACAGAATTACGAACGTTAATAAGACGAGTTATGTTCCTGGTCTAATCATTTTATAACTGGCATAACTCAAGCAGAAGCTATTCCATTCTTAACATGCTGGCAACAGCCGGGTTCACTTTACCGAGAATCTGACATAAAGTTACTCAGGTTAGTGGCCAGACAATCGTACCCGAGGATCGTACCGACGCGTCGGTGCTCAAGGATCGTAGGGAAGGTGCTCACAAGGATCGTAGTCTGCTCAAAGACCGTACCACAGTGCTCACGAGGACGGTATGGTCGTGAGCAAGGAGCGTACCGCTGTCATGGGATGCATAATGAGTTTTCTGGTGTGTTAATATGTATACATACACGTGCCAAACTTGTCCAGCTTATTACGGTTGGGGTTAGGTTATGCATGTGTCCAATCCTCGACTTATATACGTCATGTATATCCTGGTACATTATGTATACATATACATATGAATCTTGTATAGCTTAAGTTTTTACATTTATTCATATCATTAGTTATTCATTCACTTTACCACCAGTCTCTCCTCTTCAGTTTCATGTATCTGTTCCTAAAACTTCTCCCGTTCATCTTCTCGGACTTCAACAAGTCACCGGCGGGAACGTTTTATTCCAACGCTTTCCAAAACTCATCTGGACAAATACTTCCTCAACTTCCCTGCAAGGAGACCAGCTATGGAGATGTATAAGGAAGATGCAAAAGAATCAGAGGCAAAAGATTGTTCATACGTTTCAGGTATACAGTGAAAGATTACAGGATTTTGTAGCTGCAAATACTATCAGTTCCAGCAGATCAAAACTAGACAAATGCTGGAATGAGATCTGTTATCAGTAAATGATCCTTCTCCCAGTTTATTCAATTTTTCTTTCTTTTTCAGTCTCCAGCCTTAGTGCACTAGTTTGGAAAATTGGCTGGAAGCTCCTCCCGTTTACACTTTCCTATAAAATTTCCGCGGCAGTATATTTATTTTGTTTCACACCAAATGGTTTATCTTTTCAAATGCTGTTGCCACTGGCAGCTGAGCCATAGGGAGGGGTGGGTTGGGAGGTGCCTACTGCTTTACCATCCTGTTTATGCCACATTGAAGGATAAGGCAGCAGATCACCTCGCTACAGACCATCAGAGTTTCCTGCTATGTGTCCTTCACATGTACACGAAGATCGACCGTTATGATACCTCCTTTCTTCCTCGATCAGGCAATTTGTGCAGTTAATCATCCTGATCTTTCCCTCTTCCCAATATATGTCTACCTTTACTTGACAGGTTAAGAAGCATCTCAGGGCCTCTGGATTAATCAGTTCATTCTTTCGCTCATATTCCGTTTTCTTTGAAGTGTTCCACTCGATTTTTTCCCTGTACAATTCCCTCTTCTATTGACCTTCCTTGTTTTATTCAGTCCTCTTCCTTGAACATAAGTTAATAATTCTCTCTCTCTCTCTCTCTCTCTCTCTCTCTCTCTCTCTCCCTCTCTCTCTCTCTCTCTCTCTCTCTCTCTCTCTCTCTCTCTCTCTCTTACTGATACCACCAGCCTGGGTATCAGGAGCGTCAGCGGCAGCCTTCTACTGTAAGCTCGTACTTCAGTGGTTGTAAAGTGTCACTCCTTCGGCCCAGGCTATCGTCTTCTTTCCCTGCCTCACTCACAAGGGGGTTGCTGCTGGCATTCAGTCCATACACACAAACACACACACACACATAAACAGTCTCTCCACTTTACATGTGACACTTACAGCTCGCAACTCACACGACTCGTTCTCTGGAACTGTAGATTTTCCTGCGGTGAGCAAGACGCGCTAGTATTGCCATTTATTCGTAATTACTCTCTCCCTGGCCACGGAGGGTGTTGGAGGGACTGTGACTTACCTCCCTCAGACAATGGAGGGTATCGGGGGGTATGAGAGTTCCCTCTGTCCCTCCCTCAGGCCATGGAAGGGTGTTGGAGGGTATGAGAGTTCCCTTCGTCCCTCCCTCAGGCCATGGAAGGGTGCTGGAGGGAAGCCTGGTTAATGAGGGAAGATAAACGAAAAGAAACGAAGCAAAAAAGCGAGAGAGGAAATGGAGCAGACAGAAAGGTATGCCAACCAACCAGACACCAGACAGACATCAACCAGACGCTACCAGACACCACATAGACATCAACCAGACGCTACCAGACACCACATAGACATCAACCAGACGCCACCAGATACTACACAGACCTCAACCATACACCAGACAGACATCAACCACACACTAACTACACACCAGACAGATATCAACCAGACACTAACCATACATCAGACAGACATCAACCAGACACTAACCATACACCAGACAGACACTATACACATGTAACAGCCAGACACCAGCCAGACAGACCTCCCTCCTATGCAACAGTGTTGCCACCCACACGCCACATCCCTTTAAGGTAAGAGAGATACAGCATGTACTGCGAGATAACAAGGAATATAAGGGCAACAAAGACACTGAAATAACTGATGAGAAGTGAGAAATAAAATAAGAAAACCTGAAAAAACGATATTAAACGAGAAGAAGAAGCATCCCTTTAAAAGAAGGGGGGGAAAATACAAATGCATGTATCTAAACGAGGATTCCGGAAAGTAAACGAGGAAATTACACGAATTACCAGTCGATACGCTAAAGTTAAACTAGGGATCAACGAGTGTAAACGAGAACAACCCGAGGAAAAAGAGGGTGAACGAGGGGCGTGTGCTGGGAGCAGAGGTGACGAAGAGGGGTCAACGTCCGCTCTGCCTCACACCCCCCCCATCTCCCCCCCAACCCACCCATCCCACGTGGGGTCATGACCCCGCAAGAGAGAGAGAGAGAGAGAGAGAGAGAGAGAGAGAGAGAGAGAGAGAGAGAGAGAGAGAGAGAGAGAGAGAGAGAGCACCTACTACCCACCTCATATCTTATCACCGCGCCTGTACTACCTCACTTCTCAGAGGATACTAATCATCCACCTTCCTCACCCTTCACCATACCCTCACCCCTCACACTCACCTGTCTCTCTGTCTACCTGCAAGTGTTTCCAGGTCTCTGTCTCTCTGTGTGCTAATAGTCTCCCTCCTACTCTCTCTCTCTCTCTCTCTCTCTCTCTCTCTCTCTCTCTCTCTCTCTCTCTCTCTGTACTACTCTAACAACGCGTTTTTTTGTCTGTCTCTCTGTGTGTCTGTTTGCAGAAATAATCATCTAGCTTTCCAGTTTAATTTTCTTTTGTATGAATCATACCATTCGTTTAATCTTTTTGTTGTATATCAACTCACTGTTATATTTCTTTCTTGTATCTCCCTTGATGATGTGATTATTACACGAAAGTGCACTTGGGAACTTATCGTGTTTCATTTCCCTCGTGGACTCATAGGAATATACTTGATCACGCGCAAAACTGTGATCCTTTCCAATATATATATATATATATATATATATATAAATATATATATATATATATATATATATTGCTCATATATCAGTCTCTGTAGTATACGAGGACTGAGCTGAACAGGATGACGATTTACATAATGGGTTGGTGTGGGGAGGTTCTGATATACCAAGGTCTCAAGGACAGGTACAAGCTCTGATGGTATTAGTTCCCGCAGTGGCCGTAGGTGGAGTCGTCCATACAAGGTCGAACTACCCGCGATAGCCATTTGAAATGACAAGGGTTATTTCGTGCAAGGATGGCGGCGCTGTGCAAAATTGGGGAGGTGGGGTTTCTGGGACACTTGGCCACTATAAAGACGTCATGAAGACGTTTTGATAATGTCAGCCATCACGGAAAAGGCAAGCTCAGTTCTCGTATATAAAAACCTAAGTCTACGTGGGGCAGTTAAACTAATAACAGTCTTATAACTCAACTTCCTAACAACTTCAACGTAACGAAGAAGTTTCGGTCAACCATATATTGGCGGATGGCACGATATGTTACACCAAATCGTACACACAGCGAAGAAAAGTTAAGACTTAGTACATGTTGACACCAACACCAATTTCCCTGCCTGTGAGGGCACCCAGACGTTGCAGGCGACCGAAGGAACTTTGCTCTCCAGCCGGATACATAAACTCTGTGGGTATAAGAACCCTTCTGGTTAACCTTTACACACCGATCCACCGATTCGATCGACCCCCTTCCATACGGCGAACACCCGCCAAATGGAGCCCACACTGAAACCACTCTAAGTGGAACTCGTTTCGCGGTCGTCGTATCTGTTCCTTGCATAATGTTACGTGGTCGTTAATGGAGGTTATAGAGGGCGTTTTGTACAGGCGAGGAGCCGCCATGCACGGCATGCAAAAGTAGGCCGTCCCTACACTCAGATGGTCCACATACCTGCCGTACACTCAGATGGTCCACATACCTGCCGTACACTCAGATGGTCCACATACCTGCCGTACACTCAGATGGTCCACATACCTGCCGCGCGGCGATTAACTCAAAATAATCCATATCTCAAAGACTTCCAAACATCACGAGACACTCAAGTCTCTAAATACACTCAGCCCGACATACTTATCATCCTCCACACACTCACCCCGACGCACTCATCATCCTCCACACACTCACCTCGGCACACTTTAGCCCGTCCGCACACACACCCCGACACACTTAAGTCCCTTCAAATACTATCCCCAACATACTTAAGAATATTCACACACTCATCATCACACTTCAACTGTCCAAACATTCGGCCCAGCACAAGACCGTCCCTACACACTTAAAAGACCGTCCTCACGCTAAAAACCGTCCTCAGTACACTCAACCCAATACACTTAAGTCCGTCCACACACTCCAGCAAGACCGACCCGCGGTTATCGACACATACCAACACACACGTCACATCACCAGCGACGCCGACCTGGAGGAGGTCATCAAACTGCTGCCGAGGAAGGAATGTCGCATCGAACAGGTGACCCGCTGACCTCATAGCTGCTACCTCTTGACCCCTTGAGCGCGACGGCATACGACCTTTGAGTATAAAGGTACGACGGTACCAGGGTCGTGCAAAAGGCACGGCACTTGAGCACGCGGTACGAGGGTCGTGCTAAAGGCACGGCACTTGAGCACGACGGTACGAGGGTCGTGCTAAAGGCACGGCACTTGAGCACGACGGTACGAGGGTCGTGCTAAAGGCACGGCACTTGAGCACGACGGTACGAGGGTCGTGCTGAGGGGTCGTTCCGTCGTGCTCACGAGGATACTCATCATAGTTATCAACGCACCGACGACGTGGACAAAATAATGCCTCTGAAAATGGTGCCTCGACATTGAGGCATTGATAATGATACTTTGACAAAAGGATGCTTGGAAGATAATGCTTCGATAACGAGTACTGGAGAAACAGTCTCGAATTCCAACAAGGGTAGACCTCAAGTGCCAACATAAGATCAGGGTTTGTTGAAGCCAAAGTAACAAACTTTGCTCGTCTTTCACAACGAGGACACAGACCTCGACTAAAGCATCAAGTAATGCGGATAATACTGTGATCTAAACCGTCGTACGTAAAGTTTGATTCAGCCAAACCATCGCCTGTGTTTCCTTACAGGGCGCTACTTTAAAGACCATCCCAAACGTTAGCTTCCATAATGTCTATAGCAAGAAGTAAAGGTGTCTTTTGAGTTTCAGACATAAATTCACGAGGGGGGGTCTTCACATACAACACCAGACATCACCTATGTTTACGTGACATAATACGCTTAACCCTCTGGTTAACTCGCTAATCGCCTCGCTAAGCCAAATGATTAACGCTTGATCCCTGCGGTAACCTACTTCTAGGCCTATACCCTTGTCCAAGATTATACGAAATCGGATGAAGATCGATTGTGATCTATTTGTAAGTGGAACAGACAAGTGTATACAAGTACTTAACTGTTAATATATTTTCTTTTCCCCCTTTACACACAGGAATTAGACAGGGATGTTATACATTAACCTTACAAACACTCAGTTCTGGGAAGGCTGGTGTCGGCCAGGCCGCCATTCCCAAGCGTCGTGCCGTCATTTCCAAGTGTCGTACCGTCTTACGTCATACCTTACGTCGTACTCCTGAGGTTAACCTGGAGTTTCCAAAACCAGATGACGTCATACTAAAGTTAGAAAGGTCAAGGACCCTCCTCCTAACTCAAGATTAATAACTTCAAGTTTGACTGTCGGCAGTTCTTCATCAGTAACGCTTGCTTCCTGGATCACGGAGACTAATCTTCTGTATGACAACTTAAAAAGAGCTTCAGAATTTCTATGGTACGAGAAGATAACGAAATGTGTTACTTCTGACGTACGAATGATGATAAACGTAACAACAGGTTACCAGTGCCGTCACGAGTACAGTAACCGTAACGCTAATTTCGACACCTGACGAAAATTACGCATGTGAGGCTTCACGGGGTACCGCGCGTACCACTACGACAGGTGGTGCAGGGTACAGCAGCGTACCGTAGCGCAGACAGGATGATATCACCGTGTGTACCGTCACTCTCGAGGTGCAGTGTACCGTTCCGTACCGCTAACACGAGAGTCTCACTATGGACCGGCGCTCCACACTTGACGAACGCCAACGACACGAGTCTTCCTCAGCGCACGGCCAGCGAACCAGGCCGCCATGTTCGAGTCTTCAACTTAACGAAATCAAGTTACATGGATTCCTGATTTCAACTGCGATGGAAGGTTACTTCCTATAGAGTCCTAAACTGAAATCTTATATAAGAGTTCTAATTGAAATCAGATGTCGAAGCCAACTGAGTCGACGGTCCAAACCTTAAGGACCCCTGTGACCAGCCGTCGAAGAGTCATTGACTCTGAATTGAATCGACTGTACGAAGTCCCGTGGCCTTATAACTAGAGATTAAATAGCCGGGTCACCACTTCCACTAAAATTTCCAATCTTATCTTTAATCAGGGGAAGATTAAGCCAGACTTAACGTGATAACGTTGTGACATCAGGAAAAGAAGTCTCGTTACAAACATGAGCTAGCGTCTGTCGCCCATGAGTCACTGGAATGAAAAGTTGATTCCTTACGTGTAAAATATAAGGAATGAATTGCGAGCTTTTTCTTATTTACTGTATGTGAGGACAAGTCACTCTTAGCATCAATGTGTGGTTTACTGCAATCTCTCCATCACGTCAATATAGACCAAAAGAAGTTAGGACGCCACTATTGTTCTCCAGCAGATAAATCCCGTCACAAACTATTAGGTCTTCAGTTACGTGTGTTTGCCACGTACTCTTGTATTCTTTGTTTACCTCACTATCATATCCGCTTCCCCCTGTAGCCTTCAGCCTTACAACAAACAGTATGTTGACAATCACGTCATATTTTCGAAGCTACGTGTATATGTCTCTTCTTTCTCTCCGTGGCTTCACCGAGAGGCTTGTAACCTTGGGGCCCCCATCGATAGCTCTGGATACCACCAGGGAGCTACGTATCCCAGGAATCCTCACCAAAACAAGTCCTGTGGTGGAAATCCTCAACGCATCTGGCTATGCCAGAGGTCCTACAGCTACGTCGGAAGCGCCACACCTACATTCAAATGTCCCAGCAGACCCGCCCTGGAAGCTACGCCGTATGGTCTACGCTAACATACTCACATATAGAACTGTCTATATTCACACCGCCTCATCAATATTACTACTACACTCGGACAGCTTCGCCTAAGTCACGTGGCCACGCCTAAAGCCCCAGCCCTACACAACCACGACAAAAAAGTACTGATACGCAGCCGCAGAAAACGAACTACGCACACGACTGCTCCAAACCCCCGTGGCTGCCTCATGGGTCCCCCTCGAACCCCCATAGCGATGGCCTAAACGACCTCCCACATCTCAGTAGCCTCTGCCGACCTAGATCCCTCGCCTTTGTTGGGCGGCCAAGACTTGCGTCACCCCTTACTCCCACCAGAACCCCTTAACCACCACCAACACCACCACCAACACCACCACTACCACATTCGTTCTGACGCAGCAGCCTATTTGAAATCTCTTCTCTTTCAGCCTATGCGGAGAATAAACACTTCTATTTTCCCGCAGATGTCGAGGGACGAGAGGTTAGTGTTTACTAGGCCTAAGATGATGATGATGAGGACGACGACGACGACGACACACACACACACACACACACACTGTCAGAGGAGGAGGAGGCGGAAGGCTTAGCTTATACCTCGTTATAAGTGCGACTGTTGACTATTGATTTTACCAGACCCTTGAGTGGCCACCTGGACCACACCGAGGCCTCCTCCTGAGTCAGCCCCTCACCTGATCCAGCAGCATCAACATCCGCAAACAACGGGGGCTTCTCCGTCAACGGAAACAGTACTACAACAGTATAGGAGGAACAGCAGTAAAACAGGAGCAGAAGCAGCAGACGTAACAGCGTATAAGGTTCTGCGTAGGTCTCTGACCCCCACCCTTCCCTCCCCCCCTTTCCCAGACAGTGTTACCAGCGCGGGTGTGGGGCCTCTCCAGAGATCCGGGGGTGTGAAGACCACGAAGGCCACTCCAGGGACCTGAAAGTTACTGTGAGGTGCCACACCGCCGGCAGATCATGCTGATCCCTGCCCTTTATGGAGTGCATACAGATATCTTTTATGAGAGAGAGAGAGAGAGAGAGAGAGAGAGAGAGAGAGAGAGAGAGAGAGAGAGAGAGAGAGAGAGAGAGAGAGAGAATCCCTACTAACTGTGTAAGGGATTACAGGCGTGGTCAGTACCCATATGTAGTTATATGGACGGTCGACTGGCATGTGGGAGTAGGGTGACAAGAGTGGGCTGAGGACAGGCCCCAAGGATTGACTACAAAATAAGAGAGAGAGAGAGAGAGAGAGAGAGAGAGAGAGAGAGAGAGAGAGAGAGAGAGAGAGAGAGAGAGAGAGAGAGAGAGAGAGAGAGAGAGAGACTCCACTTATCCACTGTAACAACGGCCGTGCTGTTCACTGTCGGGTTATCTCAACCAACAAGCACCTCGTCCACCAGGAACGGGTTCGACCAACACTCTAAGAAGCTTTCGAACCAAACCAATTACGTGGGTCTCGTTCCCTACACCTGCCTCCCTGGCCAACACCTGCCTACCTGGCTCTTCCGTCGACCCACACGAGACAGACCTGCCTGCCCCGAGAAAGTCAACGGTTGGAGGACCAGCGTAGACATCCTGCCTGAGTCTTTCAGCCCACACACGCATCGCAAGAACGGCGTGTCTGGTGCCACACGCCGTCAGAATAGCCTTTTGTCTCGGGCTGTCTTAGCCGCTGACAGATTCTTTGAACACATGGCGCCACCTGGGATATCTAACCACAAACAGTGAGTGTTCTAGGGAGGTAAGGCCAGATGCGCCCTCTGGAGAAGTGTTGGGGCGACAAGTTAGCCCCCCAACTCACACACACACACCACCGCCCGCTAGGAGCCTGACATACATATATACACAAGAGAGGTAATTAGGCTCGGACAGTAGTGGCCTCTTGTAAACTGTGGTGGCACCCTGGCTATATAACAAAAGAGCGCCATGGTTCCTCAGCGGCAGGAGTAGGAAGGAGGAACTAATACCAAGGCTTAACAACATACAAGACGGAACATGAGAGAGAGAGAGAGAGAGAGAGAGAGAGAGAGAGAGAGAGAGAGAGAGAGAGAGAGAGAGAGAGAGAGAGAGAGGAGTCTGATGAACGTGAGAGGGGGGGGGGGGGAAATACGGAGGACAGTCGTCATTTTTCATCAGGGAAGCAACAGGTGTCAGCGGAGGAGTGTGGAGAGGCGGCAGCGGGTGGGATACCCACTCCTCCGTAGAGCCTCTTAATGAGGGGGAGTGTGGGTAATGTCTTAATCATTTCCCCTCCCACTTCACCTCCTGTCACCGGTGGCCATGATCACAGAGGCGTCCCAATGGCCGCGTAACCATGGCAAAAGCGACAACGTTCTCATAGCCATGGCAACGTCATCCAGCAGCCTGTAACCACGGTAACAGCCATTTAAAGAAACGTTACCATGGTAACATCCATATATATATATATATATATATATATATATATATATATATATATATATATATATATATATATATATATAACGTTACCATGGTACTATTCGTAACTGCTGTAACAAGAACATCTACTTCCCGTAACTATGGGAACAATCACGATTGTTAAGACGTAAGTGCTGGAGACCAATTGTAACTCGAGGTGCTGCTGGGGGTAGAAGACCTCCTAAACACACCACATCCATGCCTTCGACACATACACCAACACATTTCTTGCTATGTTCACAGCTACTTGCCTCACGTACACGGGTTACAGGACAGAATGGTTTTTTTTTCCTATTCAAAAATCGACACGGTTGACACGGAGGCAGAATCTATTCTCATACTAAAGCAGGTTCGCCACGCACCAGCAGGACATCAACAGGCACGTCTGTACTGCCAGTTAAACGTGAACCGTGTACAGCTTTTCTATAGGTTCGTCCTGTGTTCCTTCGACGTAAGGTGGTGTCTCTGGCGTGAAATAATTCACACTGAGATGAAATATATTTTGACATCATGACAACCAAGAGGTTTTAAGACTCAACGGCTAAAACACAACATCCAAAAGCTGTCAGCAGGAACCGTTGTGGATTCCACAATCCTGACGGATTATCCTTCGTCCTAGTCCTAAATCTCCTGGGGATCCCTGACCACTTAGTTACCTCGGTTGAACGTCCTAGATCCCTGGTAGTCCCTAGCTGCAACACTGCCAGGCCGGATATCTGGGTTGAACGCCCTCTTAAAACCACAAACTCGAACATCAACCTTGAAAGAGTTACTGTTATGATCGTCATGGGATATCGTTCTACCGTCTACTGCTGTATCTTCGGGTTCTTCTCCCACAGTTGACCGACCAACACGGAAACTTTCCAAAGCATTTTGTAGTGATGATGGACGCGGACGGGCGAGTCACACAACGCCTTCTTTAGTTCCAGTTGTAACTACTCGTCTATCTCCAACCTCACCAAGAGCCATATACTGTGGGAAGGTTGTATGTGGTCTTGGATCAATCTTGAACACCTGTAGATGGCGTTATTTCATTCATTTTTTTTTTTTTGACAAGTGATTACCACAAACTGACGACCTTAATCATTAAACCTTGGTAGTTGACAGTCGTCCTGAAGCTCTAGTAACCAATTAAGCAACCTTCCCTCACAACAACCACCTCCGTCCCCTGAACTACCATTTAGCGATCAATGCGACGATGCAATCCACCCAGTGGTTATGATGATGATGGTACGAGTGAGGGAGGTATAGTGGTATCAGCGGAGGCAACATGAGATGGGGGAGGAAGATGCCTCAAGTGATACGATTTTTTTTTTACGTTCTGAAGATGTGTCAAACCCCAGCGGCTTCCTCTGGCACCGGGCTGTACCGAGCCTTGTTTTGAATCTTTTTGGCAGTCTGGGGCCGCCGTTCAAAGACCTATATGGTCCGCTGAAGCCTACCTGACCACGAACAGTAAACAGATGTCAATCCAGCGGGGGTTCCGACTTCTTCTATTGAGTATTTTGATATTTTTCCAACACTTGCTGTTAAGAGCAGTAAACACTTGTGGGCCCCCGAGAATTTACACTAATCCCTTTTCACTGCTCTTAGCCAATTTCTTCTGGAAGGTGTTGTTCTGCACTGTTTTTCACTGTAGTCAGTAAGTTAATGGCAAATGCATGTTCCGACTCAAGGCCATCTATTGAGTAAAATATTGAGTGAAAACACACACAGGATTTATTTGACTCCTTACAGTAACTGTAGAATCGACTCCTACAGGTGGAGAGGTTACAGGTAGAGGGAACAACAAGCGCTTGACAAAAGTCGTCTGTAGCTCTGGCAAGTGACAATCTTCCAGGATAAGGTAGGGCCTGCGTCATCCAGTGTAAGGTAGGGTCTGTGTCTTCCAGTACTTTAGCTGCTTATGATCATCTTTCTCATCTGCACTTAAGAGCATAATAGTATAGTATACATTTCCATGTTTCCCAGTAGTATCACATGCTGTGTATATTTCATGCAATTCTTTTCCTAAGAAGGCAACAGCGCACTGTCTGCCTTAGTTGGTAATAATAACGCGGATTACGGAGTTCAGTCCAGAGAACGTCCAGACTTTAAAAATCGCCATAAGTGGCTTAACTCGTGTTAAAGGCTGGCGGAATCCAGCCAATTACCACCATCACTGCAGAGGAGACGGATGCTCTGTTATGTTGGCTGAAGGTAAAGCCATCCATCACAATTCTTCCCTGATCTACACCTCTCGTACTGAAACATATCAAACTCTAATGCTTTACGTACATTCAGAATTCTGAACAAGGTTTGAATTCTTCACCTCCCCCACAACGAGGTCACCTCCTTCACAACAAGGAGGTTGAAACTTAACTTCGTCTGAAAGTCATTATCGATGGCCCAATAAAAGACTTGACTGATAACTTCTCGTAGCCTGCCACAGTTTCCCACAGATAAGATTTCCATCCTCATTCTGGTATCTGGTGCAACGAAAAAAATAAAAGGATGAGCCAAGCAGTGGTTTATATGTGCATAAGTCGGATCCTCACTACGAGAAACAGCAAAGGTGGAAGGAAGCCTAGGTACACCGAGAGCAGTGGTGGTGGTTCCCGAGGAAACACAGTAAATCAGTCTAGTTCAAGACACGATTGTGATGTGTGTGTGTGTGTGTGTGTGTGTGTGTGTGTGTGTGTGTGTGTGTGTGTGTGTGTGTGTGTCTGGAAGTTGCAAATCCATGTAACCCACTTTACCAATGATTTAAATTTGACGTATATTACCTTATGGACCCAAGTTCACAAAGTCTGAGGATACACATATCACCATTTCTGTTCGTACCTTTGAGCTTCCAGTACAGTGATCGAGTAGAGGAAAGAATCACATCGCCCACGTCCTTAAAGCCACGTTTCCCAGAGTAGCACAAATTACACCATGAGACTCATTCAAAAGTTTAAATAGTTCGTCAGGTTCCATAACTTTTATCATTTGTCCTGTGTTTTACACCCCCAACACCTCCCAGGGAAGTAATGATTTCCTGACTTACGAGTGTTGAAGTGATTCCCAGAACTACCTGACGCCCTCCGTGTCAGGACGAGGTTATGGACAGCAGCCGCCCACAAGCAACTCATTACAAATCAGATTCTTTTCCTAACAGCTCCGCTTGCAGCAAGGAGGCTTTTCACCTCTCTAGATGTCCTTTGATTATTTGTCCTTACTAATATATATATATATATATATATATATATATATATATATATATATATATATATATATATATATATATATTTCTTTTCTTTCAAACTATTCGCCATTTCCCGCGTTAGCAAGGTAGCGTTAAGAACAGAGGACTGGGCCTCTGAGGGAATATCCTCACCTGGCCCCTTCTCTGTTCCTTCTTTTGGAAAATTAAAAAAGAAAAAAAAAAGAGGGGAGGATTTCCGGCCCCCCGCTCCCTCCCCTTTTAGTCGCCTTCTACGATAAGCAGGGAATACGTGGGAAGTATTCTTTCTCCCCATCCCCAGGGATAATATATATATATATATATATATATATATATATATATATATATATATATATATATATATATATATATATATATACTTTTTCCTTTCTCTTGGTTTAGTTCTAGAAGGACAAATACTTCTTTCTTCTTTCATAACTCATTTCATTTTAATAACGCCCCTGAGGCACTTCGTTGCACCTTTCTTGTCGAATCTTTGTACCTCTGCAGATGAAAGACCGAGCGGGAAACAACGCGAATTCTAATGTGAATCAAACGTGCGTGAACCTTCCTGAACAAATATTCTTCCATGTATATTCAAAAGTTATCGTAGTATTTGCTAAGATATCATGATTCGCGTTCCTCCTTGTCATCCGTCAAGACATTCCTTTTGTAAGGTGAAAGGTTTGGTAAGTCATTCATTCCTCGGTCCTTTACAGGAGTTGACTTTTGTATCCAGACTCAAGCCCATAGAGGATTTGTTCCTTTTTAACAATATCTCTGCTTATGTAAGCTTCGTGTGTGCCGTGCGTCCGCCCACTTTGACACTTCGTGTGAATGTCTGTTGCGTTATCAAACATTCCACACTCTGTTTACAAGCTCGGCATAATCAGGAGACACGTCCACGGAAGATAACAGTCCCCCAGATAAATCTTTGACATAGAGCAAGAGTAGACGCAATACAGTGTGGAACTCCCCTTGCAACTCTCCTTTATTTTGACAAAAAAAAAAAAAAAGACGGTGCGAGGTGTATCCTCCGTTCCCTTTACTTATAAATTACTTTCGACCTGCCCTATAAGCCGTCTCCTCATGTCTGCTAGACATTCCCGTCCCTTCATTAACCCTCCTCCTAGACATCTCGAATTCTCCCCAAGATTCCGGGAAGATGAAAAATATCAACGCCCTTCCTAAATTCTCTTAACGTTATCTCTGGCGTTACGTACGTACGGTGTTACGTTATCTCTGGCGTTACGTACGTACGGTGTTACGTTATCTATGGCGTTACGTTTATCTACTCTCTATGGAAATTATTCCCTATCTCCATAGCCTCCATGTGGATAAAAGTCCTTTGCCTCATTAAAAGTAGAACGTTTCCTCACGAGTTTGCATCCATTACTACGAGTGAAACAGGGCTGACCAAGTCTTTTCAATAGCTACGTAGATCAAGACTATCAAGACCTTTGATCTGTATACTTTCATCTCTCAACCTTCTGCTTTCTAAGCTAAATAAAATGAAGTCTTTCTTTCGGCTCCCACAGTATTTGGTAGCTCATCGCTGTAGTCAAGTGAGGGGGATCAAAACAGAACTCGGTATTTAAGGTTGGGACGAACCAGGCAAGCAAAAAAATAGTGAGGATCAGTTTCTTGAATTAGGAATCGAATGCCAAACCTGTGACGACCAGAATTGTGCAAACAAGTCAGTTTTTTGTACTGTTGCTAGGCACTGCTATACACCAAAGATTATGTTTTTTCATTTACGTTTTGTAAGTGAACTTAACTCATACTACACTTCATCTTTTCGTTTTTACTCACGACTGTGTATTAACTCTTGTCGATGTTATAATCCTCTGCCATCTGTGACGACAATTTTGCTTTTTGTACACGTCAGCTCGTAGCTGTGGACACAGACAGTCCCTGTTGTTCCTTTATCTTCCAGTTTAGTATCGTCTACAAAATCTTAAATATCTTGCGACACAACTCATTATCAGTGTCGCTGATATATATATATATATATATATATATATATATATATATATATATATATATATATATATATATATATATATATATATATTTCTTTTTTCGTACTATTCGCCATTTCCCACGTCAGCGAGGTAGCGTTAAGAACAGAGGAATGGGCCTTTGAGGGAACATCCTCACCTGGCCCCCTTCTCTGTTCCTTCTTTTGGAAAATTGAAAAAAACGAGAGGGGAGGATTTCCAGCCACCCGCTCCCTCCCCTTTTATTCGCCTTCTACGACACGCAGGGAATACGTGGGAAGTATTCTTTCTCCCCTATCCCCAGGGATGATATATATATATATATATATATATATATATATATATATATATATATATATATATATACATACATATATATATATCAAAAACAGAAGTCCCAACACAGATCCGTGCCGGTACATAACTGTTAACATGTAACCATTCGACTGGGCGTTAATCGATCATCTGTATTACGGCCGGTCAACCCAACTTTCCAATCGTCTTAGCCCAGCGCCATCTACACCAAGTGACTCGACTTCTGCTTGTTATCTTCGACGTAGGACTTTTTTTTTTAAATGCTTTATAAAAGAAATGTAGATAAATGATAATCAGCTGCTTTGTTGCTAAGGAAAGGGAGCCTTAACGCTACACAGCCAGCAGCAATCTTAATGTCTGGGGTGAATCACTGTTAAAAACTGGCTGTGTGATGCTACTGTACCGTTCCATCAGCCAAACGAATACATGTTATAGAACGATTATTTTCATCAGTCATAAATCCCAGTTGTAAAATGTTCTCTTGGTGTCCCAGCCGTATTTTTCCACAAATGGTAATTTTTCCCTGAAAGACACACACATATACGAGCCTCAATTTCGGATTTTTCCCCTGGGGACGGAAATTTCCCCTACGATGACCGAGGCCTCCCCAACCCGCTGTGGTTCGAAATTTCCCTACACGGGCCGGGGTCTCTCTCTCTCTCTCTCTCCCCCCCGCAGTGGTCGGGAATTTCCCTACGGCGGTCGGAATTTTCCAGAGGAAGAATGTTTGGAACAAATGCCCAAATGGTACCACCTTAACCAAGACGGTGCGACCCTTACATATGCATCGACCCAGCCATTGACCTGACCTTATAGAAAACGATCAAGATGATCAGGCCATCATCATACGTAAGGATGTTATAGCCGTGTTCAAGGGTCGTACCGTCGTGCTTTAGGGTCGTACCGTCGTGCTTTAGGGTCGTACCGTCGTATTCTAAGGTCGTAGCATCGTACTCTAGGGTCGTACCGTCATCCTCAAGGACCGTACCGTCGTGCTCTAGGGTCGTGCCGTCGTACTCTAAGGTTGTACCGTCGTGCTCTAGGGTCGTACCGTCGTGCTCTACGGTCGTGCCGTCGTGCTCGACACATCCTCTTCCCGACTGTTGGTTGGTGTGTTGACAATCGTGGATGATCACTGGTGGGAGCAATATGAAGTGATGGTAGCAATCGTCGACGGACACGGTTGTTATGCCAGCTGGTTGGTTGGTTGATAAGCTGTGGTGGTGGTATATGGCTGACGGTCTGGTTGTCATGGCGGAGGTATTAGGCTGGGCTGACGGGTTGGCTGAAGCCAACGCTAAACACACCACCGTGATGGCGGCGCCCCCTCCCCTCCCATCCCCCTCCTGTTCTCCAACCCCATCCCCCTCTTCCCCCAACCATCCCCTCCCTCCCAAATTCCGTCACTGACCCCCACCAATACAAGCTCTCTCTTTCCCCGGCTGGCCACTGAGCAGTCTGCTTCCCTCCCTTCCCCCCCCCCCTCTCTCTCTCTCTCTCTCCCAAGCTCTCTACCCGCCTCCTGTCAACACTCACTGCTGTCCTTTCACCTTCCTTTGTTACACACACTCACACTCTCTCTTAGGTAGTACTTACTACCTCTTCATCGTCCCATCTATACATATTCTCTCTCTCTCTCTCTCTCTCTCTCTCTCTCTCTCTCTCTCTCTGCATTCTTCCGTTCTCCTATTTTCTCCCTCACTCGAACTTCGAGTTTTTGTCTCTCTCCTATCTTTCTCACTTTAGCATTCTTTATTTAGATTCTATCACTATATTCTCTCTCTCTCTCTCTCTCTCTCTCTCTCTCTCTCTATCACACTACTACCTGCTGCATTAATTCGTCGTCTCCTCTCTTTATTCCCTTCGATGCAACATTCCTCTATCTCACTCTCTCTGCAACCGCCTCCCCTTCAGCGTCTACGTCATTATCAATACATCCCACCATCACCCTCAGCCCATCACTACACCCCTAACATCATTCCTGCATTACCTTCGCCCATCAGTAAACGCCCTTAGCATTAACCCGCCCATCAGTAAACGCCCTTAGCAATACCCCCGCCTTTCAATAAAAGCCCTTAGAATCACCCCTTGCACCACCTCCACCCATCACGACATCCTAGCATCACCCCCGCCCATCACCACACCGCTAGACACCTGATCAGTTGGTGTCCTCGTGACGTGTTTCGCAATACCGTTCCTCCGCCCTCCCCTCCTGTACTTCACTCGTTATAAAACTTCTCCCCCAGACGACTGGCTCTCTACCCCGTCACCCTCCCTCCTAATTTTCCTCAATCCCTGTATCGTTCCCTCCCCCTTCGTGTTTTCTTCTACAACATCTCTTCCTCCCCTTCCCCACAGCCTTACCTCCTCCCTCTGTCTCTCCCTTCGGCTTCCCTCCTCTCCCCTGACCCTCCCTCCGGCTACCCTCCTCTCCCCTGACACTCCTCCCTCCATCCAGGACGGGCCAAGCCCACCCTCACATCCCCCCCCCTCCCACCCCATCCTCAACCTCACCACTCCATAAGTCCACCACACACCCTCTCTTTCTTTCCTTCCTTCTCTCACTTTTCACTTCATCCTTTTATTTCTTATGGTATAATACAGTTCTCTCGTGTGTCTGCATTCGTTTCATTATCAAGTAATTTTTCCTCTATTCCCCATCTTTGTTTTCAACGGTAATGGCTTCCATATCTAAACTTCTGGTGCCAGCAACTGCCTTTTGTCTCATTATTATAAGACTAAATCTCAACATCTGTCCTTCCTGTCGCTCCCTCTTGCTCCCCTTTCATTATTTTTCCAGCATTTCCCTCTGTTTACTAACACTTCCTCCCCTGTTCGGTTATCAATTAATCTACCTTTTGTTCTGCCTGACTTATCATTGTGTCATTTACCCCTATCACCAACATTCCCTTGGGAGACTATTTCTCTCGTGTGTTTTTCTTATAATGTAATACAACGAAGTTAATTTTTCAGGAGTAACCATGTCTGGTGTGTGTTATAAGGCTTCCCCATCATCCAGGCCGCTAAGTCTGCTTCATATGGGCGTGGATCCCCACCCTCCCTCGCTTCTTTCCGCCTGGTGACGTGTTCCCGTGGAAAAACAAAAACTTGTTTCGCTTCGTAATGCATACCACAATATAGACATTTCTTGTGCCATCGGAAAAATAATCCGCAGGTATAGTCCAGCGCAAGAGTCTTGCAAGAATACATACAAATTCTTGTGCCATACGATGGAGTGATAGACAAGACGTTCAGGTTAAATGCGAACGCACCCGTGATAGGGAGGGGTGGATGGGGAGGGGGGATGGCGGATGCCTGGGGGAAGGGGAGGGGGGGAGAGCAGAGACCTTGGCCCGACACGCTGAGGTACTGATATCTGTGTCATGCCCTTTGCTGCTCTGTAATAGTCGTCACAAGATAAACTCCCCCTATTATACGTTCTAAACACACTAACGAATACGTCACTATATCACAAAAATACAAATGGAGAGTTGTTGCCGAGAGCCGAGCTGAGAGGAGTCAAAACATGAGCTGGCCGTCTGGCTGTCACAGGGACTACGGTGAATGAGCCCGAATACACCAGGCCTGCCAACAGATCTTCTTCCCCAAATATAACACACTCACCTCAGGACATTAAACTACCGATTACAACACAACCTTAGATGGGAAAGTGATCGATAATTGCATTCTACTGTGTACTCGTATACCAGAAGCCAAATTTAGCACGTAACAATACCAAATACGCAACACAAAAAAAGTAAACAAAAAAATGGTTCTCGTCCCTATGCTTGTTCGGATCCGTAGTCGTCACCGAGGCAGCACGAGTTGTCTATTGCTGTTTCGCTTCTTACCTGACATGGTAGAAGGTGTTTGGAGTTTTTGACGATAAAGGCGGCTTGTTTTTAAACATCACAGCGTAGAATCCATGGGAACACTTTGGTATAAGGTAAAATACGAGGTTAAAACTTCACTGTTGACTGTCTGCCAAGTGGGGGTCGCTAGCAGACCTACTAGTGGCCACCGCCATCGGGCAGGGAAGATCGTTTGATTTTCACCGTGTTTTCTGAGTTATACTTCACTTTTAAACATTTCGAATGCACAGTAATCACAGTATACTGCCCCTGCTAGAACTTTCGGGGCAAAATATCACTGGTAAGGACGTGACAGCCGAGAACTCAGGACGAAAACTGTGGCTTGCAGTGGTCTCCCCGGCGGCCTGAGCACAGAGCAACGAGGCTTACACAGATTCCGACGTGCTACTCTTTAACGCGGGGCCGGCTAGTCAGCGACGCCCACCAGCTCCCACACGCACACACGCACACGCACACGCAAATTGTCCTGGCAAGTCCACGGGTGAACACCTAAGACCCCTGAGTCAACCCCAAACCAAAGGAGAGAAAATGTACCGAGGGTAGACCTTAATAAACTTCGAGTTCTCCCACTTGGAAAACTTTAGGTTAATTGCCCGTCCATCGGGTGGAACTCTTGGTTTAGATGTGTTACGTATCGGAAGCCTAGTTTTTTAGTGGGTGTCAGGAAGCAGCTCTAGCGACTTTCCCGAGGACGATGTCAGCGCCACCAGAGCAACCTTCCATGCGGCGGATGTCGGCAACTTCCATCATTTACATAGATGGGTTGTGGTCGGCCGCTGGCAGCAGACTTTCTTGCTTGTGTCGGGGCTGGGCTACTCACACACCACGGGACTCCTTGCGGGTGGTGGGAGGTGATGTGGCGCCATTATCTTTAATGAGTGGGACATTGTGTAAGCTTAGAGAGGAAGCACCTCTCCTGGTGCACCTCTAGTTATGGTCGTATATTGATTTACATTAATAAAAAAAGTTACGTGTTTTACTCAGTCATTTCTTTTGTAACTTTTATATATTTTTTCTTTATATTCGTTACATATTTTCTTCACTTTTTTCTTTTTTTTTTTAGACGTTTGTTCATTGTTGGTCCCTCTAACTAAACCGTTGCCTATTGTAGATTTAGACAAATAGGAATTTCCTATTAAACATTTTTATGACAGCCTCTTTATTGTTTTGTCTTGACAGATGTCACTGTCTGTCGGTCTGGCTGCTGCTTGTGACATCATCATTATCCTTGCCTTCAGTGGTAGACATCGCCAACCTTACCAAAGACTAAAGGTAAAATGTCTTAGTTCTGGTGACTGTGACGTCATCATTCCGGCCTTAGTGACAGTGATATTATTAACCAGGTCTGTGGTGAAAGTGATATCACCTCGGCTTACGATGGCAGCGACATCATTCATCCCGGTCTGAGATGTCGGTGACGTCATCTACTTTTTTGTAGAGTGACGTCATCTTCCCTGCCTCTGATGGTATAAGTGACCCCTCTCCCCTCCCCACAGACCTGCTAAGAGCCACGTCTTCAGGTCCGACTCTGGTGGCAATGAAGTGACCAGCCAGAACTTCTATGGTAGTGACGTCCTCGTAAAGTTTCTTTCGGCAGTGACGTCATGGAGCCGGCTTGTGGTGGTAGACTAAAGTCACTGTGTTGTTGACGTTATCATCCCACGGTATGGTGGTAGTGACGTCAAACTCCTATCCAATAATGGTAGTGACGCCTGCCTTAGGCGGAAGTGACGTCATCACCCCATCGGCGGTGGTCAATGACGTCATCACCCAACTCGTAGTGATATTGATCATCATTCGGATCCCTGATGGTGAGCAACATCATCATCCCTCCCTGTGGCAGCAGTGACGTCATCATACACATTGTTGTGGTGGTGGACATCGTCATTAAGTCTTGATTGCAAGAAATGAATTGAGTTGATTTTTCTTTTACGATGGGGGCCCCGGACATGGACAAAAGACCACGTCAAGTTCTGGCCTTAATGGAAGTATGGGGAGGTTAATGAAAGGGAAAAAGAATAGATAAGAGAAAGTATTCACGAACTTTGGAGGAAGATAGAAAAAAACTTAAAAAGTGTCAGGTCATAGTTATTGGGAAAGATATGAGAAGGTATAGGGTTCTTAAGCTTAGAGGTGTAAGGAAAGAAACAGTTGTCAAAACGGCCCACCTTTGAGTTGCCGATGGCCACACAATAATCATGTGACGCAGCGGCTCGCCGGGTATTGTATGGTCTAGCTAGTGGTGGGGGAACACAAGCAGCCAGCTCTCGGGAGAAGAAACCAAAGTAATACCTGTAGGAGAGGGAAAGTGAACCAACATTGTGGCGTAGGGCAAGTGGTGACAAAATATAACATTCCGGTTTGTAGGGGGTGGTGAAGATGTCTCTCTCTCTCTCTCTCTCTCTCTCTCTCTCTCTCTCTCTCTCTCTCTCTCTCTCTCTCTCTCTCTCTCATACACACACACACACTTAAGGAAAACGGCATGCAAGATCATCCTCGGAACCTCAACTTACCCACCAAGAATCACTTAATACACAGGAGGTCCTCCCGATTCTCGCCAAACCAATCACCCGGACTTCACCCAACAGTCCAGGTAGAAGCTACCCTCCCCATCGTCGCCACCGTCACCTCCTGCCGCCAGAAATCCCTCGTCCCCCGAGTTGCTAATGAAGTTGGGCAGCGCATCGAGCCCGTCCCCCAGCTGGTGCAGACTGCTACAAGAACAGCCCCGTCCCAACGCTTATAAACATTCTAAATAACACTTTAATGTTTGTATAAAAGCTGTTAAGACACCCTCCTCCCTTCTCAGAGCTCCCACATCTTTATTGTACGTATTCTCTCCTTATCTTTCTCAGAAATTCGCTACATTTATCAATAAACCATTAATCATTATTATTATTATTATCATTATTATTATTATTATTATTATCATTATTATTATTATTATTATTATCATCATTATCATTCACACAAACGCACACACACGAGCACAATTTGCTTCTCTGTCTCGACCCTCTTCTGACTCGACAACCAGACCAGCAGCATCATCAGCATACTAGTGGCTGCCCATCTCGCACTCGCCTCACGTAGCGTTCCCTCCATAAAAACACCAAGTTAACATATTCCACACAACCTTGGTGCATTCCTTCATTTATTCACCATTACTTACTGTCTCACACACGCGTGCTACTTCCAATTACAGATGTTCATTAAAAGAATTAACATTTTCCCTCACGTATGCCATGAAGAGTCAATAATTTCCCTACAACGCTATTTCCTCGATTCACTCTTAGCAACGTTTCCTCGTCTTTCAGTCGTTCGTGCCAAAGCAAAACTCACTCTTCAACCAAGTACTTCACGAATTATCATAAGAAAATCCGTACCCTTGTACGATTCAAGCGATGATGTCGAGTTTCTTCGGCCGTCACCCATCAAAGGCTTCACTTCCCTATTGTCAGATACTGGGCACAATGACCAACGCTCTTCTCTCCCCAACCATTTAAATGACTTTTACTTCCACTCTTCTCGGTCTGACTCGCTACCCTATTCATAACTCTTTTCAGTTTATACACTGTTCACCAAATGGCGTCCTAGATGTCTCTTCCTTGTATGTCAACTGACTGTCATATTTCTTTCTTGTATCTCCCCTGATGATGTGATCATTGCACGAAAGTGCACTTGTGAACTAACCGTGTTTCATCTTCCCGTGGATTAGAATATATATATATATATATATATATATATATATATATATATATATATATATATATATATATCATCCCTGGGGATAGGGGAGAAAGAATACTTCCCACGTATTCCCTGCGTGTCGTAGAAGGCGACTAAAAGGGAAGGGAGCGGGGGGCTGGAAATCCTCCCCTCTCGTTTTTTTTTTTTTTTTTTTTTCCCAAAAGAAGGAACAGAGAAGGGGGCCAGGTGAGGGTATTCCCTCAAAGGCCCAGTCCTCTGTTCTTAACGCTACCTCGCTATCGCGGGAAATGGCGAATAGTATGAAAAAAAAAAAAAAAAAAAAAAATATATATATATATATATATATATATATATATATATATATATATATATATATATATATATATATATATATATATACCGATGATTCGTTAGTGTCTTCATTCCCAATATGACGTACAGGGACAGTTAAATCTCCCCGTGAGATACGTAACACTCGGATCATTTCTAGTGGTCGTAAAGGGCTGGTGACCCTGAATCCCTGAACTAATGATATCAAGCCTTAAAGGTAAGTCACGTATCTTTTAAAAACAACAAATAATAACAAACAGCGGGAGATTCTGTAATGTAGGGAGATAATTACGGATGCTAAAATACTGTCTTGCTGCACCTTATCTTTCATCTTTATGTATACCCCTCTACTGCTGCAGTTTTACGAACATGTAAAGACTTATGATTTTACAGTGAAGGCACACTCTACGGTTATCAACACACCAGTGAGTCCACGTACTCAGATCTGCCTTGCATACTCATAACATTTCACATACTTACGTGAAGTCGAAGGAAAATAAATCTAAACCACATGTATTTCATCAGAAAACGGGGATATGCAGAGGAAAATATAAAGATACATAAAAGAAGTAAGAACGAAAATACCACACATGCCTCCCAGGGACTCTGGTAATAACCTGGGTTTATTTTTATAATACGTTTGTTCAGGTTTGCAAAACATTATATCTAAATATAAAGCATATGTACAATACCTTCATCTGTTTTCTGTATACATTATTCGTCTTCCCTGCTTCATATATGAGTGATATTATCTTCGTCATAAGAAAGATTGACATTATCTTTCTCATTACGAAGATTAATATTATCTTTCTCATTAAAGAGACTGATATCATCTTCCTCATTAGGAGACATTATCGTTAACAATAATCATTTATCCTTACGAATAATTTGCTTCGCCTTCCTTATACATCATTAATAGCTTCTCTCTCATACATGATTATTGCTTTCTTACAATTAGCACTCCCTTCCTTATTAAGCACAAAAGTAATTATCTTACTCTCCTGATAAATGATTCGTTGATTCTCCTCATAAATTTTCTTTATAAACCAATTTCTGTCTCCATCATTTGTCATACATTCGTCAAGTGAATACACGAGGCAGATCGAAGTCACCCTCACCGAGAACCTCTCATCAATCATTGACGAAAAGGAGTACTCTCTCTCTCTCTCTCTCTCTCTCTCTCTCTCTCTCTCTCTCTCTCTCTCTCTCTCTCTCTCTCTCTCTCTCTCTAAAGAACTTCTTAACTGTAATGGAATTCACCCTTTCCCAGTAGCTGCTTGTAGCGCAGCATCGAGGCAGAAGGAGTCTCTTAAAAAGTGTCCCAGGGTCGAACAATTAATCGTGAGCCAGAAGTCACTTAATAAAATCCCATTTCATTAAGGATCATCCTAAGCTCATTTGCATACTACTTGGTAAATCTTATTCATCTATGCGTCAATGAAACCTCTGGCGGCCTCCCTACTGCGTTTTAGATTCCTCTTATCATTACCTGGTGGAACAAATGGAAAAAGAAGACGAGAAGGAAAAAATTACATATGATACGGTAAAAGTTCTTCCCGCTCTCACATGATTTCAGTATGTTTCATAATAATGTGTAGCTGGACGATGTGTGTGCTACAAACACAGATATGCACTGATATGCAAACGCTCAACAGACAATTAACATATACAACGTTATGATTACGTAATAAAACGACTCATTTTCGTACCCCGTTGGACCAAACGTTGCCGACTCCTATATTGACTTTCGGTACACAGAAACAGTGTGTACATTACGTAACGAATTGGCAGATGAATGATTGAGTCAACTGCCGGAGGTACTGCAACACACACCGACCAATACTGGCAGCGAACGGTGATTTTCGGCGTCGTAACCAGATAAGCAAACGCTGGCTATGCAAGTGTTTTTTTTTGGTTACTGTTGCCATGTAGTGAGCAGTGATTTTTCAGGTCGTCGTCGCATTAAACAAACCAAAAATGATAGGCTTTTTGCTATACAGTGATACCCCTGTGTCGTTGTTGGAATGAAAGAGACTGGAGCGCATTTCCACTGCATATATCGGAGATGGAGTGCCATGCAGCCAGCTGTGTATTTACTGTCAGTGTCACCGTTATACTAACGGACAAGGGATATTGTGGGAAGCCAGTCACCGTATGGCGGCGAACTGTGGCAAGTCTTTGTCATCGTCATATGTTTGACCAGAAGACTATATATATATATATATATATATATATATATATATATATATATATATATATATATATATATATATATTTTTTTTTTTTTTTTTTTTTTCATACTATTCGCCATTTCCCGCGATAGCGAGGTAGCGTTAAGAACAGAGGACTGGGCCTTTGAGGGAATATCCTCACCTGGCCCCCTTCTCTGTTCCTTCTTTTGGAAAAAAAAAAAAAAAAAATATATATATATATCAATTCTACATTGTTTTATGAAAAGCTCCACTCGCGGAAGAAAAGAAAAAACTGATCAAGGAAAGACCTTAGAGAAACATCAAAAATGTTTAAAAACGTACAAGATGAGCTTCCACCGTCTCTGCCCTATTTTATGGAGCGAAAGAAAAAAAAGAGGACAAAAAAGAGGCGAGGAAGTGTGCAGACATGGCATAACCACCAAGTCTCTCTCCTCGACCACCAGTCTCGACCACACGTCTCCCACCCTAAATAATTTCGAATGTTATGTGATTAATTAACAATGGCATAAGTGTGTGTGTGTGTGTGTGAGAGAGAGAGAGAGAGAGAGAGAGAGAGAGAGAGAGAGAGAGAGAGAGAGAGAGAGAGAGAGAGAGAGAGAGGAGAAAAACATATTAAGGTTAGATGTATGGTGCACGAGGGGAGATCTTAAGATTACCTTGGAAGTACAGTTATAATGACAGACGAAAAGTAAGAGCAACACTAACATATAGTATTATCCTCATCATCATATTATCATTATTATTATTACTATTGTTATTATCATTACATTATTATTATCATTAAATTATCATTAACAAATAGATATGGATTAATAAAAACAATGATAATGATGAGTTATATCCACATTTTACGGAACTTTATGGCTGTTTTAGTGTTCTTCAAAATTATTATATTAGTAAACAGAAAACAGAGGGAAAGGCCACAGTATATACGAGCGTGTAACGTAAGACGAGCGGCACAAGGCACTTGAAACTTGATACTGTCAAAGTTACGTGTACCAACTCCACAGTCTCGAACTTAACACTGAGCAGGTAGCAGACAGTGCGATGTTAGCCCGTACTCTAAGTTCCTTTTTAAAAAGGCTTTACATATGTTGAATTCCTTAGGAGGTCATTAGTCTCGTTATAATGTTTCTGGTACTTCTCACACTCATACTTGCTTATACACTGCCTTAACAGCGACAAAGCAATATATATATATATATATATATATATATATATATATATATATATATATATATATATATATATATATATATTCCACCTTACGCCAGAAACCCATTTATCGACCACTCCCACAGTGGAGGATGAACAGCTAAGCTGCCTGTGAACAGGCTGCTGCCTTGTCTGGGACTTGAACTCGGACCTGTGAGATCTGTTGGGTCGCAACGCTACCCAGTGCACCACGGAGGCTGTGTGTGTGTGTGTGCGCGGAGGTAAGTGTATGGATGAAGCGGTGAGTGAGTCACTGAAAGTTGCAAAGCTCAGAGGGTGAGTGTAAATGATGCACTGTGTCGGGCACTGACGCTGTTGTACCTTCGATGACTGGGCGAAGGTAACGAGGGATCAGATGGCTTACAGATTAACAGATGGTCTTTGTGTAATCAATAAGATGTGACGTACTGCATTAAAAAGGTAACAGGGCCCCAAGATGATATGGAACACGGTAGAATGAGAAACAAAGAAGGTGTATCCCACTAACAAATGTTGAGGAGGAAGGCTTATCGCAAGGGACAGTGTTTGTGGCCCAAAAAAATATCATAGAATTGAATGAATAAAGACGTTGGAGTTTTAACTCCATAAAAGCATGGGAGACTATCGTATGCTGTTAATCTTTTATACTCTGGAAGACGTGCGAGTGTAACAGTAAGTGGAGAGTATGAATGAAAAGTCCGCAGTAAATTGTTAAGATGCGTCAGGGTTGTGCAATGTCAGCATACTTGTTTATAATGTTTTCTTAATGGATGGGATAACATGCGAGACGGTGAGGGAGGTTGGTGGACTGGTGAGTGGAAATGCTATGGCATTTCTTGGACCAGAGTGAGTGACACTTTATGTAGTGGCGAAGACGATGCTGTTGTGTTTGACGAGTCTGAGGAGAAGCTGGACAGAATGGCAAGGTCACCTTTTGTGGTGTGATGGTTGCTGGGTTCAGGAGACACCACAAAGAAGATTCGTGAGTAGGTAAGAGTTCGGGTCTGTCCGGGTGTGATAATCAGCACGGATGGAGGAGTAATGGAAGCTGTGAAGGAGGTGAGGTATCTGGGAGGCAGCTGGGAAGCGGAAGGAGAGAGTGGAGCAACGATAAGCCAAGGAACTGAAGGAGTTCTGAGATCAGGTGTGGGTGAGGAGTGGAGTGTGTGTGTGTGTGTGCGTAATCACCAGAATGAGATACTTCTTTCTCTTATTGTTCTGTACATACAGGATCTTCCTTACACACACACACACATATATATACATATATAATATCATATTTACCAAATGGCGTCCTAGCTACGTTTCTTCGTTTTATATCAGCTGACTTATATTTCTCTCTTTTATCTCCCCTGATGATGTGATTATTACACGAAAGTGCACTTACGAACTTATCGTGTTTCATTTTCCCCGTGGACTCATAGGAATATATATATATATATATATATATATATATATATATATATATATATATATATATATATATATATATATATATATATATATCTTTCTTTTCTTTCATGCTATTCGTCATTTCCCGCATTAGCGAGGTAGCGTTAAGAACAGAGGACTGGGCCTTAGAGGGAATATCCTCACCTGGCTCCCTTCTCTGTTCCTTCTTTTTGGAAAAAAAAAAAATGTTCCAAGGTACACACTCGCTAAATCTAAGGTCAGTCAAGCTCAGGCTAGGAATTAATGACAGAAGACCAATTGTGAAGAAGAAAAAACAGAAATAGGAAAACTATATATCATCATGGCAGACTACAGAACAGGTCCAACACCCCCAGCTGTAAGAATTTTATGATGAAACTATTTCTGATCAATTACTGTTGGCCTACACGGAGGGGTTATCATTACAGAGTACCATACACCTCCAGTGTCCAGTTCCCTTCAGATCAACGGCGGACGTACGCAGGGTCACGTGGGGGTGTGTGCCGTGGCAACCTCCTCTCTGCATTGCCCCCCCCCCCCTGGTCAACAACAGGATGTGGTTAAAAAGCCAGGCTGAGCTGAGGATGAACTTCAACTCGTCCCTGTCTGGGTGATGGCTGAGGCGTCCTCTCTCTCTCTCTCTCTCTCTCGTACCCGTCCGCGCCTCCGTCCATCCTGCTGCCTGTTGACAGTAGGGATCAGCTCCTCGTCTGTCAGCAATAATTCCCCCACTGAACAAACTTCGCTCATCCCTGCGACTCAAATATTGGCAGGTTGACGCCTCGAGTGCTAAGCACAACATGTCTTCCTCACCGACTATCTACCTTTTTTTCTCTCTCTCTTTTTTATCTTTACTTCGGGACTCTTTACGGGGAGGAGGGGGACTTATACTAGGGGCCTGTATTGGGGAACTGGGGAACTTTTAATGGGGGGGACTGTACTCATGTTCTTGTATTGGGGGACTAGTAAATACAATCTCACACACACACACACATGTACACCTACAGTACATAGACGTACCGATGGATGACATAACAACACCCACATAACAGTGTTTGCAGAGAACAACTAGCGAAGAAGGAATGTTCTGCGCCTCAGAACACGGTTCTTGGCACCGGTTTAATGGGTCGTGTGGTGGTACAATCATCCATCATTCAACCACCATATATGCTCGAACACCATGACTGTTAACACGGGTTTAACGGGGTGGTCTGTGTCCCCGACCTGCTCACCCAACCGTCTACCGACCACCATGAACATATACGACCATTGGCTCGTCATCCTCCACACGTGCAGTATGAGCGCCATCTATGAGTCCCTACCATAACTATGGCTGTGGCGCTCCACATCTGATGTACGACGCGGTTGTGGCGTAGCGTTGCCTGCCGGTCTGCCAACACCACACCTGCGCTACGACTACAGGTGGCACCTTCAGGTCGTGCCGGGAGGGTCGTCTTTGCCAACTGCATACCACACTCCACGACCCACTCACAGCGGAAATATTTCACGCCTCCCCCCATGCAGTTTTCACGACTGCACACAGATACCCGAGGTGAATCCAAACGGTGAGAGTATCTGTAAAATAAACCATATATATATATATATATATATATATATATATATATATATATATATATATATATATATATATATATATACACACACACACACGCGAATCTAGTGCATATGATCGGGCACTTCCATAGAACATACAAACATACATATGTTTGTACATGTGAAGACAAAGAAATATACATAAAAGTATGCAATATGTAACACTCACATCCATATGCACAAATACCGCACATATATGAATAAATATACATACAAATATAAACAACTCTTTCTCATTCTTACCGACTTTCCAAAAGAAGACGACGACACTGTACTGCAAGAAAGAGGATCCATAACATCAAAAAATAATTTTGTATGATCGAAGATGAAAATTGAAGACTATAAAAATATATACAAGTCTATACAGAATATACTCGTACACTAACACAAGGATCCACAGACGAGCGTGACAAACAACGAGCTAGAACACTAGAAATAACATGGTGGTGATTATATTTGATTATATTAACCATGTCCATTAAGCTGGTCAACTCTCTGACTCGAAGAAACATTTTGCGAATTTATAAACATAACTTCGCTAATAAAGAACGTTGGTAACAATGTGCCAGTAACGAAAAACAAAAGACTCTCGCAAGAAATGCAATACAAATACAAACTATAAATAAATCATTTAAACCTCATTTGACCTTAACTTTCTCAATAGTTTGTGGCACCACCGCAAGAGGTCGTAGTGGATCAGCAAAACACACATACACACACACACACACACATACGCACACAGTCACACGTGCACGATAAAGGTATAAATACATACATCTGTATGCAGAGTACTGCATATACACTGTCATGGCATACACATCATCCACGCACACAGAACAGGGCATATTTACAATGACCTGTATAACAAAGTGGTGACGGGTACCCTACACTCGACTATATATATATATATATATATATATATATATATATATATATATATATATATATATATATATATATATATATTTTCCTATGGGTTCACGTGGAAAATGAAACACGTGGACTCGTAGGAATATTCTTGATCAAGCGCACAATTGTGATGCTTTCCAATATATATATACATATTCTTTTACACTATTCGACATTTCCCGCGTTAGCGAGGTAGCGCTAAGAACAGAGGAATATCCTCACCTGGCGCACTTCTCTGTTCCTTCCTTTGGAAAATTAAAATAAAAAACGAGATGGTAGGATTTCCAGCACCCCGCTCCCTTCCCTTTTAGTCGCATTCTACGACACGCAGGGAATACGTGGGAAGTATTCTTTCTCCTCTATCCCCAGGGATGATATATATATATATATATATATATATATATATATATATATATATATATATATATATATATATATATTTTTTTTTTTTTTTTTTTTCATACTATTCGCTATTTCCCGCGATATATATATATACATATATATATATGTATATATATATATATATACATAAATATTTTATAATATATATATATATATATATATATATATATATATATATATATATATATATATATATATATATATATATATATAAGAAAATTCACAATTTAGCGGGTGATCAAGTATATTCTTATGTGTCCACAGGGAAATGAAACACGATAAGTTCTCAAGTGCACTTTCGCGTAATAATCACATCATCAGGCGAGACACAAGACAGGAATATGACAGCCAGTTGATGTACAACGAAGAGACGTAGCTAGGAAGCCATTTGGTAAACAAGTGACACCCGACCTCCATTTGGGTAGTCACTTGTTTACCAAATGGTGTCCTAGCTACGTCTCCTCGTATATCACTCTGGTAGCCACTGATAGAACTATTCAGTTCCCAACTATAATTATCTCCAGTCATTATAATTCGTAAATCATTTGGTTCCCTCACGCGACACTGGGATCTGTTGTCGACATCTACCGAGAACGAGACGTCAGAAATAATGATCCTTGTGGCTCTTTCTTTCCACCCAAGTCTTCGCCTGGTACAAAACTCAGAGCCCAGAGAGAGAGAGAGAGAGAGAGAGAGAGAGAGAGAGAGAGAGAGAGAGAGAGAGAGAGAGAGAGAGAGAATCTTGCGCAAGACCTACGCGTTTCAACACCTGCTCTTTCAAAGCTACGGTACCCGCCGACATCTGCTATCCCCACCCGCAACACCTGCTCCCTGCACAGAGAAAGAGCTAGAATTTTTGGGAACGCCGCAGCGAGGATGACTGCCTGTGGCTACCACGTACCCGACTAGCTAATCCTAACTCTCCTGCCTGACTGCACAAACACCATGTACCAACATACCATGCAAGGGACGCCATATTGTACAGGCCGAGGAACATGTACATACCCGTGAAGTGAGTGTGTGTGTGTGTGTGTGACCTATAAATGGCTTTTGGATGACTTAATAAATGTCGGGGCGTAATTGTATGCCAACGAAGCGTTCTTTATTCATCCTTATCAACATAATTATCTACGTGTTTCATCATTATCTGTCTATGCATCCGTTTTCTCTATTTTAATCGTCGTTTCCCGCAATCTTTGAGAGTAATGACCAAAATAGATAGCGAGGACGGATGTGACAACTTACAGCATCTTCAATATCGTCTCACACAGTAAATACATCATCACATATTGTAAAATTATTGGTAACTCCGTTATCAAAGCATCTGCCAAACTCTCTCTCTCTCTCTCTCTCTCTCTCTCTCTCTCTCTCTCTCTCTCTCTCTCTCTCTCTCTCTCTCTCTCATACGTGAAACAATGGTCAGGAGGAATCTTCTGCCTTGTATGATCGACTCTGAAAACCTCAAGAGCTGGAAAACAGTTGTTACAAAAACCTACGTAACATTTGCCACGGCGAATCAGCTCTTTGTTGTGGTTCTGTCGTAACGAGGTTGCATCCGCTATGGGGTTAGTCACGGGCCGTTTGTTAACGTTGCCAGAAGCATTTCCTTCTCCATTAACTCAAACGCCATAACTTTTCCTTGGGTACGTTAAGTTTTCCTCCCCTGCGTACGACGTCGTAACCTCGACGGTACGATACCTCGATTTCTTGAGCGCCAGGGAAAAAAAAAAAAAGAAGCTGGATTAATTTGACGGGTGCCGCGTGTGGCAACAAGCCGTGGCGTAAGACGGGAAACATCACTTACTCTGAGTCCATCTTTTACCCTCTGGCAACTCAACACCCGTGACGTAACCGTGACGTAAAGACCTTTAATGGACAGAGAGATGGTTGATGGTATTTAGAACCATGTCATCCCCCTTGTGCACAACGATACGACCCTTGCGTATATATTCATAAAGGTTCTGGCCTAACTGCTCGAAGGAATGATCAGAGGATAAGTCATGATGATACTGAAAGGGTCGTTCCGTCGTGCTAATTGGTCGTACAATCATGTTTATAAGAAGGGTCGTACTGTCGTGCTATGATACTAAACTGTACTCCAGTCTATCCTATCCCTTTCTTTCCCATCTCACTACATGTCTCTCGTCTCATATTACTTCTCTTTATTGTCTTTACCAAATAACATCTCCGCTCTCTCTCTCTCTCTCTCTCTCTCTCTCTCTCTCTCTCTCTCTCTCTCTCTCTCTCTCTCTCAGCAGGCTATTGTAATGTACTCATGAGATTGAAGTATCTTGCCCTAGGAGACGTCATCGTACTCATCAAGTTATTGTGTCGTACTCAAGTTGTCGTACTCTCTGATTTGTCTATGCACTAATTAAGGTTTATGCTGACCGAGGTCAACAAGTCGTGGAATCATTAATATATAAACGTGTGTAATGGATTATTAAGAGGAGGTTTAACTGAAGGTCTCTGGTGCATAACCTCTCGAGTTCGACGATACGATCCTTGGGCAGGACTTCAGGCTTGGCTTTTGACGTAACGCTTCAGGGCCAAGGATTATAAACCAAGCATTCATACCCTAAGGTCTCACACCTTCACGGTCAAGAGTCGTCCCGTCGTGGTCAAAGGTTGACACTTCGTGTTCAAGGGTCGTTCCGTCGTGCTTCAAGGGTCGCAACTTTAAGCTGAAGAGCCAGAGCGTCATGCTCAAGGTCCGCGCCGTCATGTACAAGGTCCGTACCGTCATGCTCCAGGTCCGTGCCGTCATGCTCAAGAGCTGAAGGCAGTAAGGTCAGTGTAAGCCACACACACACTCTAAGATGGCAAGACCTTCCTGAGCGGTGAGGTGCAGTAGCTACAACAAGAGACCGAGACTCTTAAGTTTACTACCCCATAAACACAGGAGGAAGCACTGGTAATGATGGGGAGGGCTGGGGGAGATGGTGGTGGGTGATGATGGGTAAATATGGGTTATGAGGCTTGGAGGTTGGTGATAATGAGATGGGGAGGAGGGGCACGGAGGGCACGGCAGGGCAGCAACTGGTGAACATCAAGGACAAACAGGAGGAACATGTAGATCATCTGGGGGCTGAGGAGGACCTTCAGTGTCGCACAGTTGAAGAACAGTGTCTATACTTGACGCATTCTGAAGGCTTTCACGATTACTTCGGACATCAGACTTTGCGATCCTAAATGACCGAGGTTCACGACCAACCTGTCGCATGCTGACCATGACCACCGACTCATACTGGCAAAGACGTGATCAGATTGATCTCTTCGAAGTTCATCTCATGATCACAAGTCTCGGCGGAAGTTTCTGAGGGCAAAGTGTCCACTCAGCAGCTAGAGTCCTGTCAGCCAGCAACAATCCACTCAGCAACAGAGAGTCCAGAGTCCACATCTACGGGTGACGTAAGTCAATCTTTGAATATGTCAGTTTTTACTCTCCTCCTCCTGCCTGCCTCATGCAAATTACATATTTTCTGTGCCGGTCGCCTCGTCTCTTATGTTCCCATGTCATTATCTCGGCTGTAAACTAACCACTTGAGGATTCAGCGGTGGTAGTGTTGGCGATTTTGATCAGTCTTTGCCTACCAGAATCTAGAAAGTCTCAGCCTCATTTTCCCTCTCAGCTGGACAGAAACCAACCCTGTCTCTCAGCTGGACGGCAACCAACCCTGTCTCTCAGCTGGACGGAAACCAACCCTGTCTCTCAGCTGGACGGAAACCAACCCTGTCTCACAGCTGGACAGCAACCATCCCTGTGCTCACTACCGTCATCTGAAAACACGAAATGTACGTGTCTTCGGAACAATCAGAAGGCGTAGAGAAGAGGTGACCTAGAATCTACGTGGAGTGTAACTGGCTTCTTTCCTTAGATAAGAAAATAAAGCTTTATATATTCCCAAACTGTGTATTACTTACATAAAGAAGTGAATGATTCCACGTCAATTACTATCACGCAAACACACTAATCACACGCTTATAAAACCAATTACCACAGACCAGTGACAGCATTACGAGTTTACATCAATTCCGTTTTCTTTTTGGTTCCGTCCCAGTTACAGAAATCCAGATTAATAACATAACCAATTCTCTAAGAGGGATTTTCTTCAGAGTCACAATATATCACCTCGACTGCCTGATAAGGTGTTTAAGACGGGCCTTAACATGATCACTTCACTATTCACCTCGTACAGCACCGCTGCGTTTTATATAAACATTGTACATATGCTGAGGGATATCATGGCCGTCGATATATATATATATATGGGAATGGCAGTTGATTTATCTACGAAGGTCCATCAGCCAAATTTCTTACCATGTGCGTCCCACAGACATTACTAGGATAAGCTTCTAGGAGATGTGCCTGTGAGCCTCAAGTCTCCATGAACCACCATTTCGTCATGCACCACCACCACCATTCCTGGTAGGGGTGCGCTACACAATACCTGGGGCCAGCCAGCCAAGGAGGTGCCAACTCGAGTCAATGACGACAAGAATCGTGGTAAACAATACGGTAATCACGACGCGTCGTGATGACACGAGAGACATTAAGCAATCACTGCTGACCCTCTCTCGTGGTGGTTGTCTTGCTTGCTTACCTCTCCACGCCTACCTGTACTCATCCTTTGAGTCTCTCCTGCTCTCTTGTCTCCACCATAAAATCCCCCCACACACCACCTCCGCCCCGTGTGTCCTTGCCGCCACGATAATCTCCCCCCCGTGTCCTTGTCCTCGCTCATAAATCCCTCCCGTGTCCTTGCCTCCTTCATAATCCCCCCCCCCACCACCCCGGGTGTCCTCGTCTCCACCGAAAAATCCCCATCTGTCCCCCACCCACCAACGGGGCAGACCGGCCGGCCGCCGCGAACCACCATTGTCCATACGTTTTCCTCGAGTCATGCTGTGTGACGCAAGCCAGGCCAGGGGAGGGGGTCTAAGAGGGAGGTGGCCCTCGAAGGGGGGTCCCCCAGAGTGGCGTTGGCGAAGGATGGGGTTCCCTCGAGGGGCGTGGTCTTTGATGGAGGGGGGTCCCCAGAGGGATGTGGGCTAAGGATGATGTGAGTTCCCCCCAGAAGGGATGTGGCCTTGAACAGGGTGGGGTCCCCAGAGGGATGGTGGTCCTCGTAGGGGGTCGCTGGAGGGCTGGGGGTCTTGGAGGAGGAGGGTCCCCAGTAGGGTGGGGGGCTTGGATGAGGGGGGGGGGATACCCAAAGTGATGTGGCCTGGGATGGAAGGGTCCCTAGAGGGGAGTGGCCTTGGAGAAGGAGGGGTGGAAGGGGGTTCAAGTGGGATCCTGTCTAGGATGGGACCCCCCAGAGAAGTGTGGCCTGGCATGGGGATCCCCAGAGTGGGTGAGGAGGGGGAGGGACGTGGTCTGGGATGGAGTACCCCAGAAGGCGGTCCCCACAGGGGTGTGGAGGAGATATCCACCTGGACAGTGGGGGAGGGAAGGGGGACTAATTCCACTAGAGAGAGAGAGAGAGAGAGAGCCACTTCATCTACCGGAGCTATGTTGTGGCACAGTCCCCGTCTGTCGCCCTCTGATTGGCTGGAAGTGTGCCACGTCACAGTCCCGTCTTCTCACTGGTCAAAGCCGTGGCACGTCACAGTCCCGTTCTTCTTACTGGTCGGAGGTGTGCTAAAGCACACTACCGTCCTTCTCATTGGTCGGAGTTGTTCCGCATCGCAGTCTTACACTATCATTGGGCGGAAGTGTGTTACGTCAGAGTCCCGTCCTCTCATTGGACGGAGACGTGCTACAGAATAGTCTCGTCCTTCTCATTGGTCGGAGCTGTTCTGAATCGCAGTCTCGCCCTCTCATTGGCTGAAAGTGTTACGTCATAGTCCCGTCCTGTCATTGGTCAGAGTTGTGCTACATCACAGTCCCCTCATCAAAGATGTTTTCGTTTTGCCATTTTATGAATATACATTTTAACTTGATATTTAATTTGGTTAGACAACGCTGCCTGGGACTGCGTAAAATAAGGCTTCCTAGGGAGGGTTTAGCTGGGCTGAGCTTTGTTTGGTCACGTTCATACTCAATCCCCAGCCTTCTGTATACGACGTCATACACATCCGACCAATGGGGGGACCCAGCAGGGAGTCACTGCATTTGACGTCACACACCTCTTGACCAATGAGGAGCCCGGCAGGGAGCCTCTGCATTTGTCGTCACACTCCTACTAACTAATAAGGAGCCAAGCATGGAGACTCTGCTCCCATTTGTCGACGTGCAACAAACCATAAGCAAAAATTATCGTCGATATTTTCCAACATCCATTTCAGTAAGAAGAAAGAGATATCTTGCAAGAGCGCTGGGGGGGAAAGTAGGGAGGGATGGGGAGAAGACATGGCGGGGACGTAAGGGGTGGGTGATGGGTAGAGCGGTGGCCTTGACGCCATCAACAGCAGCAGCAGGTGCTACGCCATGCTAGCTGCTGACCCTGGTGGTGGTGGTGGAGGAGAGAGGTCTGGGCTGGTGGTGGTGGTGGCGGTGGTGGAGGAGAGAGGTCTGGGCTGGTGGTGGTGGAGGAGAGAGGTCTGGGCTGGTGGTGGTGGAGGAGAGAGGTCTGGGCTGGTGGTGGTGGAGGAGAGAGGTCTGGGCTGGTGGTGGTGGCGGTGGTGGAGGAGAGAGGTCTGGGCTGGTGGAGGGTGGTGGTGATAACCACTGTATTCCAAGGAAAACATACAGATTCAAGCTACTTTATACCAAGTGTATCCACGTAATATATGTAGGCATGTATAAAAGGCACACACACACACACACGCACATCTGACATTAGGATAATGTGTGTGTGTGTGTGTGTGTGTGTGTGTGTGTGTGTGTGTGTGTGTGTGTGTGTGTGTGTGTGTGTGTGTGTGTGTGCGCGCGCGCGCGCGCATACATGTAAAGACATGGTAAAATATACAATGTTAAGAGACGGGACAACACGAGTGTAAAACTCTCTCTCCGCAACACACAAATAATAATCACACAAACAAATGAATGAAGACATGGTCAACGCAGACAGTGTACAGATGTTTAAAAGAACTTGTCATGACAGCAGAGAAATCTCAAGAGACTGGGGCCCCACGTGTGGGAAACTCCTTCCCCGCTCAGTACAAACTGGTTATTACACGCAGGAATCCGTGTCGACGGGAGCGGAGGTTCTCTGAAAGACGCCAAGAAATACTAACCAGACATCATGACAAGAGAGTTAATAAGAAACTCGTCAGATAAGATGGAGTGGAGGACTTGCATAGCCCGTGCTCTCGGTGAATGGAATAGAGTAGGTGATGGCATCATGAATGAAGACACAACAAAAGTTTAAGGAGATGTATGATGATAAAGTTCAAGAGATGAGGCCCCACGAGCGTACAATTCTATGACTGTATTGTACAAGTGAGTAAATACACACACACACACACACACACACACACACACACACACATTTATATGTACGTGTTGTCGCATGCATATGTATACAAACATGCAAAACAGAGAGGGGCGGGGGGGCACAACCATGAACACAAACAATTGCTGACGTGGAGTGAGGATATGTAAATAAACCTATGTGGTAAACTGTCTGTTTGTCGTGTGAACTGGCCAACAAACATATTAATTTCTCATGGAACACTAATTCCCAAATTACTTTAAATTTACTTGAGGTTACTCACAAACCCTAAAGCTAAGAAAGAGAACGGAGTGAGAATAGGTTGGCAATACTTGAACACGTACCTGAGGTTAATATTGAATATTTTCATACTGTTTATGTGATTGTAAAGAAAGCTGTGATGATATCGAACAATCTTACTTATGCATAGAAACAAGATACAACTAGATATTTCTCTAACGAAATTTAGATAAAAGAACATCTGGAATGTCTGTGCACTGTGGGAACAGGCGGATAATCATTTTTTTATAAACCCTAGGTGAGGAAAGAAAACGTGATTCAAGACCTAATGAAAACGACTTGAGAGTCTTTGAGCAAGAGGTTATGACCCTTGGCTTTGATAGTCTGGTCTCTGACCCGATGATCAAGGGACAGGTCACCATACCCAAGGGTCGTGTCGTCGTGCTCGAGGGTCGTACCGTCGTGCTCTAGCGGTTTGACGTCACTGTCAATGGACCACCTGGAGTCTGGTCGGTGCGAGAATCTGACACACGAGAAAAAGAAAAAAAAAACTGAGGAATTAATAGATTAGGTCTTGCAAGAACGGACGAGTGACTGGCGACGTGCACACACACACACACACACACACACACACACACACACACACACACACACACACACACACATACACACTGCATGATGGTTTCCATCAACACTTGTCTGTCACACCAAAGTTTCAACTACTTAAACACGAGTTTTACCTCTGACTCGCGGATACAATGATGTTCAAATTTGAACCGAAAATTCCAGATGATGTTTTATGAATTCTTTAACTCTCCAGCTGATAATGAGTCAGTCTGCAATGCTAAACCTCATAAAGACTTACTTGATAATCCTCATCTCTGCGCCCAATCCTCCCCCTGATTATGTCTATCTCTCCACGAAAAACCAAGGTAAACATTGGAATCTATATTTCTAAACTACAATGAAGCTTGGCATATACATAACATTTTTTCCTTGGTGGAGAAGTGGAATGAGAATCAAATTCTAACATATTTCGCATTTAGCCAGCTGGGGAACGTACACACATCACTTGTGAATGTTTATCAGCAACTGCGGGTTTTTTTTTTTTTTTGGGGGGGGGAGGGTGTGGGCAAGTGTTTGGGACTCTTCACGGTGGTCGACGGGGAGGGAGTGTGGAGTGTACATACCAGGCTCTCAGACCTTAAAAGGTAAACAGTGACTTCCATTCATACCAAGTGATCAATGACGTGTGTGTGTGTGTGTGTGTGTGTGTGTGTGTGTGTGTGTGTGTGTGTGTGTGGCCAGCGCAGAGTGAATGAGACACACGCTGGTTCAAGGTAATTTTTGACCCAACTGACGTAAATCATGGAGGAAGAGGATAGACAAGCGAGGACCTTACTTCCTTCGTCAGCAGACGTCGCTCAAAACACCCGCGGCACAGGACCCACCTGTTCGACTCAGGCCAGCCCAGCAACAATATTAAAAACAGAGCAAAACTCTTCGGGACCGAGTACTCACATTTCATATTATACTTTTTTTGTTTTGTTTTTGTTTTGAGTTCGTGTGCACTCAGCTAAAACTTCTTTACAATCGGAGTTGAGAAAGAAGACAGACAGACAGACAGACAGACACACGTGGACGGACACAGATAACAGAACGCCGTTCACGCTGGCCTTTGTGAATTAACAATAACAAAAAATGTGGTTCTTATAAAGGAGAGAGAGCGTTTGGCGCCTATGTTCATCGGTCTGTATTATGGAATTATATGAAAACCTTTTCAAGTGTGGAGCAGAGGTTATCCACGACCTGACCGTCATCTCTTTCGCAGTGAAGTATAAAAGGTAAAGATTAAGGGCACATAAAGTCAGGTCATCATGACTATGACCAGGTGAACCCCTAGTCTTAGAGGACGTTCGAGTGTTTTAAAGAAATAACGATAATTTCCCTCAATGATAAAGATAAGATAGAATAAATTAAGTAATTATGCTGAGTGCATCTACTGAGTATCTACAGTGAGTGCATATACTTAAAATTTACACTATCTGTATATATATAAAGTACTAAGTGCATATACTATCTATTTCGAGTGCATATACTGGTTACTTATGCTGAGTGCTTATTCGACGTACTGACATTAATTGCATGTATCAAGTACTGAAAACGAATGCATATACTGTGTAGTTATACTAGGTAAATATACTGAGGACTTATAGTGAGTGGACTCCCGTGGTGTAACAGTTAGCGTTCCTGGCCGTGACGCATTCACGGGCCGCCTAGGGTTTAGGACATAGCTTCGAATCCTAGTTACCGCATTCGGTCCACAGTCAATCTAGCCGTTCATCCACCTCTAGGAGTTGGTCGATAAAATGGGTACCTACTTCAGGCTAGTATATATATATATATATATATATATATATATATATATATATATATATATACACAAATCACACAGCTACAATGAACATAAATATGATTTACTATAAGGCTTATCAAAATAAGCCTAATTAGTATTTACATTAAGCCTGGATTCTGGTAAACAACTGACGCTCGGCTGACCATCATAAAATGACATTTATCTTTTATTCTGCGCACTGGGTAAGTCGACACTGAGGGCGGGAACCTGAACACCTTCAAACACTGGTCCAGACGGAACACAGTTATTTGTAAGAAGATATTGTCAAGGAAAAACAGACGGACGGATGCTTGTGGGTGTAATGACGTTCATCTGTCGACAACAGGTAATGCGTATCTCTCTCTCTCTCTCTCTCTCTCTCTCTCTCTCTCTCTCTCTCTCTAAACACACATACACAAACACACACACATATATATATTATATAATAAAATCATTAGAGAATATGAGCATTTTTCAGAACCAAGGTTATTATGAATCCTCATTAAAGACTTCACTTAACCACGAAACCATGTGGTGTCTGGACGGACACACCTCACACCATTATCCTAGCCCATGCTATATGAAAAACTTGATGTATATAAATAAGTTCGAGCTGTGCCGGGACTGGCAACAGATCCAGATGTTAGAGTGTATCAACCGGAGAGTTGGCAGGGTTAGGTTTCTGTCGTGGGTCCAATGTTACTGTTAAGGCCCATAGAGTTGCCTCTCTGGGTATCATTCTTCGACGAGGCGGCCATATTTGTTTATATGAGTTCAGAGCTTGACAGTTCGTCTGTTTCTTTAAGCTTCTGTGGTGTTGCTGGCGAGGCCTTCGAGTTGCCACTCTGGCTGGGTACCATTCCTTGTTGAGGCGGCCATATTTGTTTATGAGTCATAGTTAACAGCTGAACTTTTCCTTGTGTTTGTTTGTGTTATGGCCGATACCACAAACTGTCATCTTTATTTCATTCTAATCTGCTCTAGGGTCGATACTGGAAGTCCAGGTATATCCGTGTAGGTCTACATGGCTGGGTATAGAAAATCAATTGACGGTTGGCGTGTTTCTTGAGCGGATCTGGCGCTACAGCCAAGACGGACGGGGCTGGCGGCTTTTATGCCTTAAAAAAAAAAAAAAAAAACTTGCGCCTGGTGTCGCCGCCATGACCTCCTCCTTATCGTTACACAAGAGGTCAGGTCTAGAAATGAGGTCGGGTGCGTCTGGCGAGAGATCGTGACCTCTACCTCTCTCCCTCTCTGTTTCTTATCTACCGAGTGTTAGCTGCTGATACTGCAGGCTTATCAGCGGTGGGGGGGACACGAAGGTCTTACCGAGGTGAGAGATAGAGGCAGGGGACGCATCCCTCCCTCGAACTCATCTTCGAGAAATACGAGCTCATTTGGGATGGATCTTACTTGTGAATGTACTCACTCAAGACAAAAGCTGAAATATCTTGATAAGGAGCCCGTTACGGACCTAACTAGGATGAGATTATCGACGTGGAGCATGGAGAGAGAGAGAGAGAGAGAGAGAGAGAGAGAGAGAGAGAGAGAGAGAGAGAGAGAGAGAGAGAGAGAGAGAGGTGAGGCGTGAAGTTATCACTAGCGGCGTGACCACCTGGCAACACTGTATTGATTATTCCTCATAACTTGTTCCTGTTCGACCTCTCTCCCTCACCAGCCTCCTCCACCCTCAATCCTTCTCCCCCTCAGACAGCCTCCTCTCCCTCACTATCCTCCCCTCCCTCATCATAGTTCTCCCCTGACCGGTTTCCCCCACCCTCACAATCCTTCTCCCTCACCATCCTCCTCCCCTTACACTCCCCCACCATCCTTCCTCGTTCTCTCTCCCACTAGAATAAGGAAAAAAGGGATGAGGAATATCTTGTGGAAGAGGCAAATGATACGTCAACCCGTAAACTTCCACATGAAGTAGAGGAGCAAATACGCGAGGAGCCGAATGACGTCCCAAAGTGTGATCACAACACGGGACTCGGTACCTTCCAACACCACCTTAGATGGCACGTGAAACACTTTCTTCTACATGATATAAGATACTGAAAGATCCTGATCCAACTGAGGCGCTTGGCCCTCCTGAAATTTCGTTCTCATTCCTCAAGAAAAACGAACGTAAAATCATCACGGGGTCAGCTAGAGGGAAAGTGGATGAAGGGGACTTTGTTATACAGTTGGTGGAAAAAAAAAAAAAACTAGAGAAGTATTGAGGGATGAAACTTTAGAAGCAATCAGCAAGCCTCTTGAGCTGCTCAGTAACTTGATGAAAGGAAAATGGTGGTGAAAGGGCCAAAGATCGTGAATGTTTTTATAAAAAAAAAAAGAAAAAAAGGCGACGTGAAAAATGCACTGAATCGGAGACCAGTGTTACTAATAGACAAGGTCTGTACAAACAGAAAAAGAAAAACATTATTAAAGCGAAGGAAAATCTAATCCAGCTGGAGGAGAATGAGTTGATATACAAGTGGTCAAGTTTACTCAACGTATCAGACGTTTACAATAGAGTGAGCACTCACCTTGACGAAAAGAAAATGGCATGGGAGGGTACACTGTGTCGGACTGGCAGAGGGCGTATGATACCGTCCCTCTTCCCCATGACAGTGAGGGCAAAAAAAAATATTGGATTTCCAGTCTGGCCTAAGCGGGACATTCCCTCGGCGGATCAATAATTACCTAAGAGGAGTGGAGGGAGGGGAGGAGAAAGGGCACTTAGATAAATCTTTCCATACTCCCCACACGGCTTAGTCCACCTGGGCTGCTGTTACCCTTGATCTATGGAAATGATCTGCTGAAAGCATCTGCTGGAGAAGGTCTGGTGTAAAGCTGGTGGGGGGAAAATAGAGAGTACAACAACAACATGCAACGGGATTTAGATATTTTCCCGCCTGGTCAAGATTCATAATGGATGGTATTCAATGCAGATGAATATAGAGATAAGTGGGACGTAGTGAACGGAGGCTGTTTATATAATGATTATGTACCATTTCGTAGGAGACATAGTCGAGAAATCAACTTGTGAATCGGGCCACAGGATTCACACAGCACCCAGTCTGTAATCACTTGAAATACTTCATAAATAAAATGGCGCTGGATGCATGGAACAAAATGAAAAAGAAAATGCTACAGCGGAAAGCATTAAAATGCTCAAAACTTAGATGATGATAAGGAAAGGTCAAAGGGGGACCCACCAGCATAAGATTTTCTTCCCATACTCTCCAACACACACACACACACACACACACACATAGACGGGCAGGAGACATATTTAATCACGAGGGTAGGTTAAAAAGCGGACCTGTCATGTGACGCAGACGTCTAAGCAAAGATATTGGAATGACGTCGTTTTCGTCAGTGGTGATGACGTAATGGTGCAAGAGGTGATGCAAGGGTGCTTTTGAACTCGTGGTGCTTTCAGAGGTGATACAATGGTGTTTATTGTGGGGATGTAGTGTCTATTCTCCTAAGTCGTGATGGAGTGGTGTTAGTGGGGACGCGATGGTGTGAGTGGTGACGGGGTGGTGTGGTTGGTGACCGTGTGGTGCCAGTAGTGACGGGGTGGTGTCAGTGGTGATGGGGTGCTGTCAGGAGTGACGGGGTGGTGTCAATGATGATGGGGTGGTGTCAGTGGTGACGGGGTGGTGTCAGCGGTGACGGAATGGGGATGATAGGGTCTAGTGATGGTGATTATTGTGATGATATTGGCTTGTGACGATGTTAATGGCAACACTGGTGGTTATAGAGTGAAGCTACCAGTAGTAGTGGTGGTGGTGACATGACAAGTGAAGATGACACCAACGGTGACAGCATCACTAATAATGAGGATAACACTGTTGGTAACGATGACGTCGAAGGTAAACCTCGATGGTGTGACGGTGATGATTGGATGGTGACTGATAGTGAGGTTTTGACAACGGCGGAGTAATCTAGCACTCACTCTAGTTCTTGAGGGTGACGTGCGTGAGATAACTACACAGCTGGTGATGGTGACAACGGATGGTGACGACAGTAGTGGTGATGGTGTGGGCGGTAAATGGCCCGGATATTGTGACGGGTCCTAACTGAGCCGACTTCGTAATGGTGACTGGCAAAAACAGTGATCCTTGTCATATACAATACACGGCGAGGCATCAACAACCTGAAATTGTAAAGTTGTTGGTTGTAACGCTAAGGGTTATGGTATAGCTTGGAACACGAAGTGAAGTTCTGAAATATTTACGGTGTAAATGGAAATATGGTTGTGATAAAAATGGCGGCCGTATGCAATCATCAGTACCAGAACGTAATCATCAGCTGCACCTCTGACATTTTACCCTACCTAACCCATCTATCCGGCTTCCCCCCAAAAAATATCTAACGAATTTCGGGGGAAACCTCGAATTATGAATTAAAACATCGGTATGGTATCACATACGTTAAATTACCTGCTCAGTTTTATAAGTCAAGCATTACCCCCGCCATGAGAGGAGAATGTGTACAATGTGTAGGGCGGGGAGGGAGGGCGCGTGGCCGGGGGGTTGGTACCACTGTGCACCTGAGCCAGCGTCACTAGGGACCCGCGAAGGCCGCTCGCACCACATACTTCAAATAAATCCCCCGGGGGCATTTATTGATTAATTCTACCATCTAATTAAGGGTAATACTTAATTTCAGGGAATGAAATTATCCCTAAAAGAAATTAGTTCCTTTGTGTGTCAAAGTGCTAGGGGAAAAAATGCATATCGGAACCAAGTGGTTAGTTTGCTTGTTTACTTGAAGGGTTTCGAACGGAGGACTAGTGGTCGAGTTGCCAAGTCCTATTAATTTCCAATGGCTCGAAAGGTACGTGAGTATCTCAACAAATATCGCTAATGGTATATTAGATCGTATAATCTAACCATATGAGGTGGATAGTGTAATCACACTCAGAGGGAAAATGCGATGAAGTGGGTAGAAAATAAGAGGAAAAATGAGTAGGCGGCACTTGCTCGGCCATGCGATGCAGATGCACACTCAGCGGGACCCGACTGATAAAATTCACACGGCTAATCGTTTGATAACCTTGCATATTTTTCGGCCATCCACGGATCCCGCGGATACTCACACGTCCTCTCTATCAACATGAATCATAATCGACGACCAATCTAGAATTCACAAGGATCCGTCGCCACCCGTCGGCTGAGGAAATTGAGCAGGGGCTTATGTCACAGCGGACTATACTACGCCAGGTGGAGTGGTGTAGGTAATACAAGGACGTTGCTGCCTGCCCGCCCGCCTGCCTGCCTGCTAGCAACGCCCCCGCCTCGCTCCCCTAACGTACTCTCAGGCAACGTGGTACTTGGAGAATATTTCTTAGCATACATATTTTATCATAATGCATTTTACAACGTAAATTCTGGTTTCAATGCGAATACAAATTCATAGTACTATTTGATGAATACAAGAAAATGAAGTTCTCCAGCAGGGACGGCAGCGTATGGGAGTGAATCAGTATGGTTAATGACTGGGGAAACAAATTAGAAAGGCATGATATAGGGCCATTTCAGGCCATCATGGCCCCTCCTGCATTTGGGCCGCGACTGACTCGATCCCGGGAAATTGTTGGTGTGGCCGGGAGGGGGGGAGGGGGAGGGGGTGGACTGCCACATGTCGCCAACTATGCAATTCTTATTCGCTTTTTTTCTTTTCTTTTTTTCTTTTTATGTATATCCAGTATATGCTTCTGCAGTGGCCTTCACGAAATTACTTTCTTTTGTAGATGATTTTGCTACACGATTATCATCAGTTACTGGGGACAGGGTAAAGAAAAATAAGTACATTATAGATATTAATCATATTTCTTACTTATGTAAAGTTAAGAACAAAAGAATTTCTCCGTTATGCCAGAAATCTATATCCTACAGTCGATAAGGCTCTGTATATTATATTCCAGATGTACACGTGAGACTTGAGTTACGCCGAGAGCACATAGGATATAATTCAAAATTAGCTGTCCTTCAGTCACCATACTATAGGCAGGACGTGATGCAGATGGCCAGTCAGTGATACCACAATTCCACGTCAACCATACCCCACGGCCAGCTGGACCAGATCGCCATGGCAACGGTTCTACCAGCTACCAGTGGTGCGGGGCGGACCACCAGGCCAGCCCGCTAGTGTGCTCGCGTGGGAAGGGTGAGGCCTGGGGAGGGTGCGGGGTGGGAGGAAAGTGTAACAAAGTTTGAGAGGCGGTGGGCGAGGCTGGTAATAGTGAGTCTGCACCCTGCTATCCCGCCATATTGATTTTCCTGTATCAGGGGCATCTCGGACTCGGCCAGCTGGTGTCTGCTACTTATGGAAGCTGGGGGGAGGTGTGTAGTGGAAGGAAGGGGTGGGGAAGCGGGAGAGGAGGAGTAGTCGGGGCTGACACAGGGGGAGGGGGGGAGCAAGGGGGGTAAATAGCAAGAGGGGAATAGAAAGATGTGGAGTTGTGGGGAGTGGCGAATGGGAGAGTGTTGGGTGGGGCATTGGACGTGGGGTGGAAAGGGGTAAGAGGCGTTGTGGGATAGGGAGGGAGAGTGTGGGACTGGGGGAGGGAGGGGGCACTGCAAGATGGAGAGGGCGTGGGAGGCAGTGTGAGGAGGAGAGGGAGAGACACTGATGGACGCGGGTGAGGAGGAAGGGTTGGTAGGACTCTGGGAAAGGTGGGTGGGCGGGACACCATGGGATCGACGGGGGGAGGAGGGGGGTGCTGTGGGACGGGGATGGAATAGGGAAAGCTATGGAATAGGGAGGGGTGGGTGGGAAGGCGAGACAGTACTGGTGTAGGAGACGACCAGTAGGCACGGTACCTGGAGAAGGCTGCGACGAAGGGGTACAGTACCTGGTGAGGGGAACCACGAGAGAGTTGCCACTGAGGAACTGTCGTAATTGGGAAGGAGCAAGCATCCTCAAATGGTGGAAGCCTATTAGATAATATGCGTTAAGGTTGCTACATATTCTACTTTATCAAATAACGGAATGAAGGCAATGACAGATAATCGTTATGTACAAAAGATGCAAATTACTTTAGAAACTGCGTGACGTATGGAACGGGAAGAGAGGCCAGGAAGGTTCTAGGTTATCGGGGAGTTTGCATCGAGGGAAAGAAGGAAGGCTTGGCCAGGGAGATGAGGGGACAAAGGGAGGGAGAATGAAACAAAGGAAGGGAGGGGAAAAAGGATGATAGTGAAACAAAGAAAAGGACAGTGAAATAGAGTAAGGGAGAGTGAAACAAAGGAAGAAGGTGATAAAAGAAGGAAGAGAAACAGAGTACGAGGGAATGAAACTTAGGAAGAAAGAGTGAAGCAAAGGGAGGGGGAGTAAGATAGGTAGGGACAGTGAAACAAAGGAAGTAGAGTAAAACAGAAGGGATACTGAGAGAAAGAATGAAAAAGGAAAGTGTGCAAAAATGGGAAGGAAATCAAAGTAAAGGGAGGTAAAGGGAAACAAAGGGAGAGAGACAGAGAATGAAGTAAAGGGGAGGCAATTAGGCAAAGGGAAAGAAAGGGAAGCAAAAAATGGGAGAAAAAGAAGGTAAACGATGGTACAGCAGAGAGAGAGAGAGAGAGAGAGAGAGAGAGAGAGAGAGAGAGAGAGAGAGAGAGCCTATAAACTGGGAGGGTTAGCGCGTAGAGCTCACCGCAGGAAGATTTAAGAGCTGCGAACACAGTCGTGTGATTTACGTGATGTTAAATGTCACATGTGAGACGGAGGGAGTGTGTGTGTGGGCAGAATACCAGCGGCCCGCGTGTATGTGAGGTTGAGAGAAAGAGAACAGCAACCTGGGCACGGGGGAGGAACTTGAAATCCACTGTGGTGCTCGCTCACTACGCCGCCGACCTCACTCACCCTCCCCTATACTCAGGCGGTAGTACCTCGCTGGTCCAGAGAGAGAGAGAGAGAGAGAGAGAGAGAGAGAGAGAGAGAGAGAGAGAGAGAGAGAGAGAGAGATAGGGGGGGGGAGTGTGAGGGGAGCAGGGTGGTCGATAGTACTTCTCACGAGGCGCATCGTCCTTAAGGAGAAACGTGGAGAGGCCAACGGAAAATCGATCACACTGGCTGAAGTATTCAGTTGGAAGAAAGTTGTAAAGGAGGTTACGGAAGCTGGAGAACGTGGAAGACTGACGAAGAAGTAAAGGTTAGCGAGAGTTTATGCAATGAAAAGAGGAACTGAGGAGGAAGTTTGAAGAGGGATGCGATGGTTAGAGACGATCGGGTCTAGATTAAGGCGATGGAGGGAGACGACCGGAAAGCTGGAAAGGCTGTTGGAAGATTTCAGAGTACGACTGGAAAGCTTTTGGAAGATTTAGGATAAAACCAGAAGGATCCTGGAAGATTCAAAGGGTACGACAGGACAGGAAGGCGGCTCGAAGAATACAACTGGAAAGCTGTTGCGAGATTGAGAATGCAGCTGGAAAATTTTTATAAGGGTTGAGGATTCAACTGGAAAGCTGCTTGAAGACGGGGATACATCTGGACAATTGTTGCGAGTTTAAAGGTTTTGACTGGAAAGCTGCTGGAAGACAGGGAATAAAACTGGAAGACTGTTGGAAGTTTAAGGTTTTGAATAGAAAGTTTCTGGGAGACTGTGAATACAACTGGAAAATAGTTAAAAAGGTTGAAAATTCAACTGAAAAGCTGCTGGATGATAGAGAATACAACCATAAGGCTGATGAAAGGTTGGAAGACTAAGAGGAACCAGGAGGAAGGCTGCACAAGACTGAGGATACGGATGGAACACAACGAAAACATTACTGTAAGATGGAAGGACAGGAGGGTAACTGGATCACAAGACTGAGGATGATCATACAGAAGATGCAGAGTAAGGAGAGAGTATGGCGATTACGTCTAGAAAACGTACTCGAAAGTACAGACCTAAGTAAAACTTAGAGGTTACTTGGGAAGGTGCAACAGCAGTCCGTTAAGCCTCTGGAAGAGGACTGGTAGATGACTAGAAGGCCCGTGATAGAGCAAGTAGAGAGAACAGGAAAGATGTTGCAATATGGCTTACAGACTCTGGAAGGGTGCTGCCACGGCAGCAGAAAATGGGCGACTCAAAGCGAGTAAAGACAAAGGACTGGAAGACAGTTGCGAGTGTACAGCGACAAGACTGACTGGAAGAGGGGAAGGTACTGCACCAGAACGGACCCGCGCAGTAAATCGCGTTCAAACTCGGAGGGGAAAAAATTAAAACGAGTGGAGCAATTTTTCCCAAGCCATTAAAAGGCCTCGTTGGATTTTAATTAAGCACAGTTTTCCCAGTGGTTCAGCGACCACGGTCTGGCTGGTTTTTGTGGAATCTGGCTAATATCGCCGCGGTCTTTGACGCGGTACCCGTCAGGAGATCCGGATTTCCAAGAATTTGCAATTTTGTTGCTCTCATGGAGCATACGTAAATGTATCAAGATTCACACTTTTGTTTAAGTAAATACATTAGGATGGATAGTGTACATAATCTTTACTTCACTAGTTAGATGGATATTCAGGATTGCATACTGGTTCTCTTTGTAAGGAAGATTTGAAAATAAGGAAGAAACAGATCACAAGTTTGAGTTGTATCAGAATTCAAAGATAATAAGAAAAAAAGAACATTGGAAATATTGGCCTATACATGACAGATATATGTTGCAACTTCAAAGCTACCGCTAAAGGTCGTTATATGTTATTCAGAAACTAATCAAAAGAATATCAACAAGTTCCACTGGCACATGGAATTTTGGCGTTGTTCGTCAACGCGTTCTAACAATAACTGAAACAATACACCCAACAAAGATTTTATGGCTACATCCCCGATCCCGTTTTTCTATTCCCCCCGAAGGATCACTGAAAAAACTCGCACGACTCAGGCTGTCACTCAACCAGATTCATTAGAGTCTGCCTTCCGGGTATTGCTTACAAATGCCTTGGACCCGACGGACTGGTTTTTGCAAGCACATTGGAAACGCTATTTTGGGTCGCTTCTTGCACAAGCTGCAGATCCCCTGACGCTCGTTTTCTCGGGACTCTGGAGACCCCTTAGCACTAGGGTATAAAGTTCATCTCTTCTCTTGACACCTTTTTTCATGGGTCTTGTAGACCTTCTTGACACTTGTACCTGTAGTTCATTTCACCTCCTGACACACGAATTTATATCACGCAAACTCATTAGCGTTATCAGCCCTCCAGAACATCCTTAGCAACCTCAAAAGCCGAACCAGTCAAGTCACCATCAACTAAACCAAGCCCGAAGTAGCACATCGTTCTTGCCCCCCCAGGCCACGTCCCACCCTCACTCTCTCGGTTACCAGGCTCCCGTCCTCCTCCAGGTTCTTCAGTCCACCAAGCTTCTCGTTGTCACTATATATACGTGTGTGTGTGTGTGTGTGTGTGTGTGTGTGTGTGTGTGTGCGTTACCTTATGCCACCAGAGATCCCTCGTACTTGACTTGCAGTTCGGCACCACGACTGCATCCAGCTCGTTCACTCCGCAACAACAAAAGCTTCATCCCAACCATAGTGAACATCACCAGTATTCAGTAGATAATTTCGACCGATAACCAGATCCTTGTGAGTATAGCAATTTACGGTATGTCATCCTAACACATTATCAGGTGTTAATAAGTCCCATTTCACCTTTAATTACTTGTCAAAACCTCCCGTCGTCCGTCCAGGACCACAACACTCAAATCGTCCCTGGATAGTTAAATGCCACATGAGCATTGTGAACACTGATGCAAATGTCGCGTCGCTTCGCACTGCACCTCGACGTCAAACTCCTGGGAGTAAGAAGCTTCAATGCTTCTAAATTTGGACCTTTGAAAAGGTCCTTCTCTCGTGTTTGCAAACTTTATCTCATGTCGTAAAGTTCTCTTCCTGTGCTGAGAAGGCTGCAGTTGAGGAGCCATTCATTCTTGGCGGGTGGACATCCAAGTGCCATGTGATATTCGATGCGGAGGATCTCTTACTTATGAACTGTTGCTGTCTTAAAAAATGGAGTCAACATTGGTTGTGTTACTCAATGACGTCTAGCGTCTTATTCATTTCCAATCATTTACATCACAAACTTGTATATGTGAGGCACATCTTACATGAATTTCCAGCACCCACACCAGCTACAGAGCTAGACTCCAGATTTTCAGCAACCTTATTGTTTCCTTTCCTCCCAAACACCGATTTCCAGCACCCACGAGAATCTTTGACACAAGTCACTTAATTTCCAGCAACCACTGGGATTCCAAAGGACGGGAAATTGATTTCCAATCATTCGGGGGAAACAGAGTTTACTGATTTCCAGGAAGTTCATGTATTATGCAAACCAAGTCAGTTAATTATCAATGGCTTTGCGAATACCGCCGAGACGCTGGTGGGAGTTCCAGTACTCACAGCTCCTCCAGGGGGCTTTCTTTTCGTTTTGTTTTCAATAATTCTGGAAACTTGAGACGCTTCCAGTTTCTATGAGAATCGTCATTAACTCTCACGAGCTTCCTGTATCCGTCATTATTTACCTATGAATCAACTTTTTCCACTGTTTCTGTTACTTTAACTCCTCGAGTCCCTCCCTCCCCTATTTCTACCCTCCCCCAAGGATTCCTGTTGCAACAGTTGGTCCTCATAAGTTACTGGAAGACTCCCGTTATAACTCTTGTTCTACTACGCGTTCTGGAGGTGGGAATTCGTTCCCCCTGATGTTCTTCAAGACAAAGCACGAGGCGTTGTAGCTGCTGTTCTCCAGTGGGTGTCGCGGCACTGCTGCTGCACCACCTGTCGTCCTCAAGATCGGGCTGGAGGAAACCGTTGCGTCGTTCTTATCCAGCAACGAACTACACCGTTCCAACGGTAACTAATGATATTTCTCCCTCATTATCTTCGCATCTTACTGATATTCGCATGTGATAATAATGATAATAATAATAATAATAATAATAATAATAATAATAATAATGATAATAATTACAGAGATTCTGAGGACCATTCGTATTATTGTTGTTCTTATCCTTTCGTGCAGGTTTTACGTCTTTCGCGAACATTAACGTGAAGCTTTAGATATCCAATTTACGTATTTTCTTTCTTTTCTCCAAGCTCGTTCATATCGAAATTCACTTCTCGAAATTGTTACAGCGAAGTGATGGTTAGCAAAATGCTAGTTCTATTCTAAGGTTTATCAAAAGCGTGAAGGTAGATTACTTGGAGAACCCCATCTACTGTTAACCATGCTTCGTCATGTTCGTTCGTTCGTAAGAAAGAGAGAGAGAGAGAGAGAGAGAGAGAGAGAGAGAGAGAGAGAGAGAGAGAGAGAGAGAGAGAGAGAGAGAGAGACTACGAATCCTCCCGGCGTCAATCATGATCAGGTGCGACACCGCCTAACGTCTGCCACACATTTACTCTGTATTTAGCGAAATCCAACGAACTTTTCAATATCTCTTTTTTCACTCTCTCTTCTCTTTCAGATCGACGGTTTACCACAAGTTACACATTACCCGGTGAATATTTGAAGACGTTTTCCCCCTTAAGTGGGGGTCCCTCGCTGGGCAGACTTAACAAGGCTTTGCATTTTTTAGATGAAGCTGCTCATTCAACCCCGGAGTTGCTGCAGTTGCTAGTCTTTGTTCCTGCCCCAGGAGGCGTCGACTTTCAACTTTTACGCTTTGTTCTCTCCTTGGCTCACCCGCCGCTTGAGCTACCTGTGGCGGGGCAGGACCAACAAGTCATTTACTTTTTTTGGGGTGTATTTTTTGTTTTCTTTAAGGCGTGTCTGTGTGTGGGGAGGGCGGTGGATGTGTGTAAGGGGTGGAGGTGGATGTTGGTTGCATTTATACGACTGAATCGTTGAAAATTTCTGGAAGGTCATACCGCTGACTTACAATCTATCATGAATTATAGGAAAAAAAAAGTCAAATTTTCAACGCACTTGATGTTTGGTAAGGATGGCTTTAGTGACGGTACGAGATGAATCACGTTACGTTCTCCACGTCACCTTCGTTTTACTGAGAGCTGAGTATACATATCATTCATTATACTTTCCTTAATGGAAACTTAATCATTTAATGCACATCAAAACAATTGCAGACTTTATGGAATTTAAGAATATATACATATTTTTACCATGTAACATCTAATGTAACGTATCTGTAAAATATATAAATAAAAACATATCATAATGATTACTAAATACTGGAGGAAGTAATTAATATTATACCGGTATAAATGATTTACCATGCAGGAAAACCACGCGTAATTACCGCAGCTGACACATAACTCTCTGATAAGCAATTATTTGAACTTTCATAATCGTCCCTCGGATTAATAGTAGGGAACGATTTTTTTTTTTATACAACATGAAGCTGACGTACCTATGAAGCTATGATTGTGGCGGTAAAATGACCATAACTTTCGAAGAAATATGAAATTATTTGTCTTTTTTTCAGACATAAATTGTTGCATAATTTCTGTTTCCATAAAATCTTGAACGCAAGAAACTACTGTCGTCAAGTCCTCGCTTTTACGGATCCGCGACGACGTAAACCGAATATGGAAGAGGGATATAAATCACAGATGCCTGCCAAGCAAATAGGTTCCGAATTCATACTGTTTTGTCAAGACTTCAGAAGACGTACGGACAAGAACATGGGCAAGAGGAGTGCCACTCAAGAGTGTGATATATATATATATATATATATATATATATATATATATATATATATATATATATATATATATATATATATATATCCTTAAATGGTGTTATGCGGCGTCAACGCTGCACTACAATCAGTAGCCGAGAAACGAAGGACTCTTTTAAAGGGAGAAGTTCCTGGCAAACGTTGATACAGCCTCGCCCAAAGGGACTTTTACACTCACAGTATGACCACAATCACACGGAGTCCGACAACACCTCTCTCTCTCTCTCTCTCTCTCTCTCTCTCTCTCTCTCTCTCTCTCTCTCTCTCTCTCTCTCTCTCTCTCATTTTCTAAAATTGCGTGATCTTGGGACCAGGATATTCACGTGGTGAACATATAACTGACACAGAGATTCTCTGGGGAAATAGGTGTCGAAGGTTTGTTGCAATATTTTGGCAGTTAACAGAGATTAACTCTTCGAAAGGCATTTCATTTCCCCGAGGAAATCCAACACCACTACAAATATAGGAACAAAAATTGATTTGATTCTTACCTTTAAAGGATAAAAAAATCATCCTGTTCGTAGCTATATCTGTTGGCACTGTTACAAACGTCTTCTGTGACACTGTTACTACCATCTGCTGGCACTGTTGCTCAACTCCGTTGGCACTGGTGGTCATATCTGTTGATAATAATGATAATGATTACGATGACGATAATAATAATAATAATAATAATAATAATGATAATAATAATAACAATATAACAACAATAATAATAACAATCTTTACCTCTCCCTGTAGAAAGACTTGAGACTTAAAGCATCCTGACAATGATAGTATGATATTGAACGGAGTGTCCTGAAGCAGTGTATGGTGGATACTGATCATATACTGCTGAAGGGAGTTCCTAAGACTGTACAGACAACAGCAGAAGATGCCTGGAAGTTAGTCGACTAGTTATGTGGGCCGTCAGCGTAACGAGTTATAACCAACAAATGATTAATCTCTAACATTGCCTTTGTCAGTTAAAGTTCATTCTACGACCACAAACACTCTTCACTATGAAAATGAATCCTGTGGAGTTTATTGACCAAAATCTCTTTAAATGCTTTTTAAAAGATTCAAAAAAGATATACTGAACCATTTTCCTGAGTAAATATTTTCTTAAAATCAGATTTAAGATTTATACAGTAATTTTTCTTACAAATCTAATAGATACTGAATTAAAGTGAACCAAGTCGAAGAAAGTTACCATAAGGCTATCAACATTCGTACACCAAAGGACAAACAATTTCAACAATGACGTGAAAGCCAGTGATGGTAGACATTCAATTCTGGCCGAGGGTCACACATGCTATAAGAACGTGCTAGGCTTTAGGAGGATTACGTTGGGAACATGAAGAAGGTCTTCAAGATTTTTTCATTGGCGGTTGTAACCTGTCGTTAACGGCCTCAACTGAGCTCCAGATTAGTGCCAATTCTTAAAATCTTTTCGGTCTGTCATTTCATGCATGACTTATTTTCATCTTTATGTTTTACGAATGCTGAATTAGTTTACTGAAAAATATGTAATTGTAGAAATGATTGTAATAGCTGCATTATCTACAAAGTCGAGCACGATTTGAAAATGAACGAGTCACAAGAGCTGTTATATGGGGGTGAGGTAGGATTTGTACACGAGATTATCCTCTTAGAGACAGCTAGTGTGGCGGAGCCTGCAATCCATTACCCTCCACAGAGATTAATATCTGGCATACAAGCGTGGGATGTAGAACCCACAAATTTTCCTTTAAGCTACAATTCAAATTACAAAAAAGATCAAGGCATTATGCCACACTGTGATCTTCACTATGAAGATGAGCAAAAGACAGCCGAGGTTTTTCGGCCGTATTTAATAACGCTCATTTGTTCTCAGCGACCCTAGCCTGGCGTTTAAGCCGCGCCCGCTTTAACTCGACGGTGTAGGGTCATTCACGTACCGAGAGTACAAGAGGTTTCAGAATGATCTTTATCACCTGAAGAAGGTGTTAAGGATTTCTCTGATGGTGGATGTAGCTTAACGATGACGGCCTTAATGACCCTGGCACTTGAAAGGCCTAAAAAGCCCACAAAACCAACCGACTCAAAAGCGCATTCTTCTACAAAAGCAGAGAAAGGCCGTATAGAGTGAGGGATGAATGGCATAACAAGATTAATGTAGCCAGCATATTGTAAGACGTGATTAAAGTAGACAGCCTACGATAAAACATGATTAATGCAGACTACATACTTTAAGACATGATTAATGTAGACAGCATACTATAAGACATGATTAATGCAAACAGCATACTATAAATCTAAGTTGCTTGATGGTAGAAAATGTTCAAGATTGGGGCCCCAAGGGTGTACAACTCCCTGCTCGTACAGTACAAACAGGCAAATACACAGTCGGTATGTATATATAGAATAAATGCCAAATCATGCAACTATTACATATAACCATTAATCTATAAACCATTTTCTGATGTAATCATACAAAGATCAAGTGCGTTTTGTAATTGCGCGTTTTATTGCCTTTTTAACCTTCCTTGTAATACTCTCCACGTCAAAATCAGATACTTAATGTCACTAATACAGATCATCCCCCCTCCCCCCTCTCTCTTTTTCTGACGGTCTGGGTCCCCGGACTCATCCGGGCCCACCTGCCACCCTCATACGTCGATACATTGTACCCACTGTATACACGCTCTGTGCTTGCCTCAACCTACCCCCCATCACACACACTTCAACCGCACTGTTACAGAAATGCTAAACCTTTATAAACGAAACAATACATGCTCTTGGAGATCAAAATATCATATAGATGTGTTTGTGCATGTCCTATGATTGGCAAAACAAAGAAACAGTTTACATGTTACCGTCAGTATAATTCTGTATCCTGTTAATTATGTACAGTGTAATTGATATCACCTCAAATTCCCTCCTTCCATGACGGGAAGAGGACTCTCTGGGTCCTTGGGTCCACCCCTCTCCCTTCCACATATGTCAATGTATTGTACACAGTGTACGCTCTATACTTGCCTCTCCCTTCCCCCTAGCCAAGTACCCGTCAACCATGCTATCAGTGGAACGCTTTTATTGTATATAACTAGACATCTAGAGGCTAGAAATTCAAATTAAAGTTATGTAACACCATGAGGTATATTTTGTCTTACGATCACACCAACAGGGGTTGTCCAGTCCTTAGCCAACATCTTGGGAATAAAGCTTGTGACGTCGTGAGATTAAAACAACTAGTTCGTGTTTCAAATTGGAACACGAAGTGCTAACGTAATGCTAAGGTATGACATGACACGCCATACATATGTATCCATTTTAAGTGCACCCACTGAAGCAACCCATGGCATGTACCCACTACCGCTACCCACTGAGGTAACCCTTGTCGTGTACCCACCACCGCCTCCCAATGAGGCAACCCATGGCGTGTACCCACCATAACCACGCGATGAGTCAACCGGTGACGTATGACCATAAGTCACACAGTAAAACGCTCGCGGGGTGTCACACTAATTTCTATTTATTTCTATCACAACGACGATGTATGCCGTAGTAATAGGCTAGATAAAAAATGAAAATGATATTTTATAACAGGCAAACAAACTTACGCAAGCAGAGAGTAAGGAATATGGTTACAAATGAGGTTATTTCAAGGAGTAACTGTGTAAATATTTTTGGATTCCCAGTTTTCTTTGATTTATAGTAAATGAGCGAGTCATCTTAAAGCACACATCTTTAAAGGATTTATGATGTACCGTCGCATATAAAATGCTTAAAAATTCAATCGAGCTCTCGTCTTTAATATTTAATTACTATAATTCACTATTGCAGTAATATACAGTGGTATCCATTCTCTCGTTCGTCTTCCACCCTTCCACTCCCCCCCCTCCCATCGCCTCCTCTTACCCCCCCCCTTCTCCCCCAACTTACCTAATCATGACTCCTTCCAACCTCTCCCCGAATCCTCTTTCTCTCCACCAAAACCAACGTTAAGTGCACTGCGATGTTCATTCTGTGGCCTTGAGTATTGCCTTTTTATAGCTAATAGAGATTTTCCCTCGCCATGCCGTGTTTTTCTCCGTCATCATGTCCGCCAGTGTGACTACGTGGCGTCAGCATTCTCTCAAGCGGTTCAAGGTTTGTCGTGTGATTAAAAAAAAAAAAGTTACAGGGAGTAGTTGTAGCCAGCCAGCCAGCCAGCCGCCACAGGTGCAAGGCTGAAACGTATATGTTCAGTTGTACACACTTCTCTCAGCAACAACAATGTATTGTCGAATAAATCTAGAGGCTATGAGGTTTGGTTAGGAGTCAGGGTGATAAGGGTGACGGGGTGGTGCGCAGTGACCCCGACCTGGGCCGCAACGCTCTTGTGATTGACACCAGTGCTACAGACCGACACCAACTGTTTCCTCTTTTCCCTCGTGTAAAACTACATTGTTTTAAGGCCATCTGGCTTGAGAATCCTAAATCTTTGGCGATAACAATACCAAAAATACCATTAACATCAAAATAACGTGGAAAAGTGGAAGGTAAATACATTAAAGGTAGGTGTGTCGGGGTAACGGGGTGGCGGTGCGCTGTGTCCAAGTTGATCAGTGGTGTCCCGAAGTACGGGGCCGGCTAGTCAGCGACGCTCCTCACCCCCTGCACCAACCACCTCTTCTACTTCCTACACAATACAGGCTATCGAATGTTATCGATTTTTTTGCATTTCGGTTCTTCTTTCTCGTAGCGGTACGGCGAAGATTTTATCCTGTATACGTTAGTTTTAAACATTCATCGCTAATGAGCCTTATGAAGGTCAAGGAGAGCGGAATAAATTCTGTAAATTCCCAGTTGGCAACTTACAGCTGCTCTCGGTCTGGAACCCGCTCAAGATACCGTCTGAACGTGGCGAAAGTGGACCGCATGTTTATTTTCTTCGCACACTATGGCTTCTCACTGTTACCTACTTCGGAAAGAGCACCATAGACGCCTTATAGTATTTCTCCCAAATGGACGAAGGGGAAAATAGAAGATGCGAGATGACAGCAAAGGACAACAGACGGAGGTGTAGTTTGAATGAGATTGTTTGGTAAGGAACTACAACAGTGATTTTTTTCATCTGGTAGAAACCGCTACCCATTTTTACCTCTCATCACCCACTCATCCAACTCGCTACCACTATTAAGGAGGCTAATTAACACAGATGAAGGTAACTGTCACCAGCGGGAACTTGTTAAAGGAAAGATCTCTGGAAAAATGGAAGAAATACAGAATTCCCCAGTGGTGTGTGGAATGTGAAATATTTGTTGGTGTGGTTGTCGACATATACACGGAAGGGTGTTGTAGGGGTGGAGGAGAATAGGGAAGTGAAGGGGGACCAACCCCTTCAACCCAGCAACCACGCTATGTTCTAACTGCACAACGGAATACTATCCTTTTGTCATTGGGCAGTACGGCTAGAATTCCCAAGTGACGATGTCTAAAAATAACTTGTTTGGCGATGCTGACGAGGCGAGGCGGGTGGTGTGCATCAAGAGGCTAATGTAGAGTACTGACGAGTGCTGACTAAGACATGACAAACTGTTGTCTGTCTAGGTTACCCTGTCAGTTTTTTTTTTTTTCTCGTATCCCACTCTTTCGCGATATTCTCTCTCTCTCTCTCTCTCTCTCTCTCTCTCTCTCTCTCTCTCTCTCTCTGTTAGTTGATCAAGACTGCTGGTCTTTACGTAAGGCTGACGTGCCTCTTCGCCTGTCGTTACGTCTTTGTTGAGAATAAATCATCACTTTAAAGAAACGGAGGTTATCTAATGTCTGTCTTAACCAGATGACAGGCAGGTTGAGTGTCCAGTTCTTTAACATAATCAGTGACTATGAAAACACCTACGTATGAGCATGTTTTGTTTGTTCACGTAGATAGTAATGATAAGCGTAAAGATACTAAAACGTAAACAACACTTGAAGTATGGGAACGAAACATTTTTACCGTTATCTGATATCGCCTCGTGCGGCAACAGATAGGACCTGTTGTATAACATTGCCTGCTGTGCTTCTTGTATAATCTCAAGCTTATGGTTACTTGTATAATCCAATAATACACACAGTGTAACTTCGCCGTTATTGCTAGTGGAATAATCAATCTCTAAAGAAGTGCTTGCGGTATAGAATTAATGGCTGACAGTCATGACCCTACCTAAAATACACTGACGTGCGACATATATATATATATATATATATATATATATATATATATATATATATATATATATATATATATAAGGGCAATATTTCCCAGGCAGTATCAAAATCTACAATTCAGAGTCAAAAGATCCTAGCGTTAAGAAACCTTTAAAATATTACGACGCATTTGCAATATATCTAATAAAACACGTCTATAAACAAAATAACTCTGCCGTTACCTCACTGTTACTTATATGGTGAACTGTTTCTTGTTAAGGACAGGGACTCCAGTACACAAACAGATCGCTGTTGGGTGAGCTACTGGCCAGCACAGGGAAGCACACTGTTGACATTGGGTAGTCTCCGTCGTGAGCATAGTCCCGTACTGCTGGGAGGGGCAGTTTGACAGTTAGGCTGATCGTTCGCGCTGATCGCAACAAGGCGTTCACGGATGCGCGTCCTCAGCGGTCGCTATGTTATGATATACAAAGCATTGCAGCTGATGTATCTTTGATGGATGACAACTGACTACTTTAACTCTGCAAGGATAATATGGTTAGACTTGATAATGACTGGACTACAGTTCATGCTTACGGGTCAAGCAAAAAGGTTACGTCATCATGCCCAAGGCCTGGATCGTCGTGCTCAAATGTCGTACTGTCGTCCTCCCAAGAGTCGTACAGTCGTGCACAAGGGTCGTACCTTTGTGCTGATGGGAGATATGTATTTACATTTAGTGCAGAAAGAGACAATACGACACTAAGCTAAAGTATCTGACGTGTTGTGGACATCAGAAACATAACCTTCATACACACACATACACACACACACACACACACACACACCTATATACACGGAATTCATTGGTGAACAAACAGTAGCACTGGCGAATTTCACCATTACCACATTCCTCCTACTTGAAAGATAAACAAGAGTGACAACGAATTATGGTAGAGCAACTAATAGAGACTAAATGGTCCGCAAATTTATCTTAAGTGCTTGATTGATACGTATTACATGCTCGACCTCTGACGGTCTCAGAGGAATTCGTCGGGGAATAAACAGTGTAGAGACTAAATCGTATATTTTTTTTTCAAGTACAAGCATAGTAATTTCACAACCTCCTCACATTAAGTCCCGCGTGAGGAGAAATGTGCACAGCAGAACTCTCATGTCTACGAAACGCTGTAGAGATGAAATAACAAACAATCTCTGCATTCGAAGACGCGGGTGTCGAGCCAAATTCCCAGGAATATCTACGCGAATACAGTCAGATATCTTGCTAATACCGATGTCACGTACAATCGTCCTGTAGCTAAAATACGTACAGTTTAGCATCGGTAGACCAGGAACCAGTTATGAAAATGTGCATCGGAGAAGACACATCATGAGCGAGAGAACCCGAGGAAAACATAATTGCCAGATGAGCTGTGTGTTTACGTGGGTGTGCGGGAGACGTTTGGACACAAAACAGCACAACCATCGCAAACTATGTATCACTTTGTGTATGACAAGAAACGCCTTATACCACAGAGGATACAAACCTGTACACGCTAATATAATCTAAGACCATACGACGGCAAGACTCGCGCATCACTGATCGTAAAAGTATATTTCCATCGTTTTCTTTATCGTCAATGATTATACATGACTAATGCACAATGATCATCCTTGAATAAAGCACGGATCACTAACACACTGTGTCACACTTCACTCAAGAGACGCATTACCAAGTAACCATACAATGTCCATAAACTTTATTTGAAAAACTCGTCGAAATTTCTTCTTCGGCAGAATCTAAAACTCTTACGTTTACCTCTATCCATTGCATGACGTGATCACACCTGCCTCGGGTACCATATGTATAATCTAAGGCAACCACTTGTCCCTTATACTTTTCATCTTTCCTATGGTTGGAGAGAGAAATTTCCATGAGTGAGTTTTGAGTGCACTCTTACGGATAAGTGATGACTAAGTGGAGGCGAATTTCCTAGACACACATGTGAGTCATAATGACACAGAGACCGGAGGCCCTTACACCCTCCTGATGCACAACGGACTGGAATTAGGAGTACTGAGTTGGGAGATATTTAGAGACAGTGTCGCATCTTACCCATGAAGGTAATGTTCTATGTAGGCGTCTGATATAGAATACCAGGTAACTGCAACAGTTATATGTGGCAGCATCAAGTATTTGTCTAACACTATCAACTTTACTTCGCAGGTATGGAAGCCACACTCAATTATAAGATAACCTCTGCAGCTCTACACTACATCTCACACCTTCCAGGATACTACGTAGAACAGTTCCTTCAAACCATAATGAAAGATGAAAAATGTACAAATTTACTAAATGATTCAGACTCTACATGGACAGTCTGTCGGTACAGTATCTGTTTTGGCTTTAACATATATCAAGTCTTCTTATCTGTCGTACAGATAACTACAGATAAGCGGAATATTTCTACACAAAGCGCTAAGTTACGGTACCTCCCTCTGCCCTCCTCCACCATAAAGACAACTCCACACAGTCACATTATCTGAACCTTATCATATCGTCTCTGATCTTGTAAGTGGGACTGTTATCTCTCAGTTCTCCTTTATGATGGATAAGACATCTGTAAAGCTTGTATCTCCTGTTGCAACTGTCGATACGTTATTTCTTTATCATTTCTTATCGTTTTCATAATCTATGTACGTTCCTGTTCAGTGGATCTTGCGTCCTATCTGTAGCAGAACAGTAGTTTGTGCGTCTGTACTTCGTATAGAGCCGTTTGTCTGATATCAACAACTGTATTGCAGAGGAAAAATGGTGTTATTGTTGAGCTTATGGCCTGAGGTTCCTCCGCCTGTATGTGACATGCGTTCGTCCTTCGAGCACTTGGTCAGTGTGGTACAGTGCTATTACCCTACACAAGTGAATGTTACATTAGTTTGTTAGTCATGACGTGCTTGCTTACTGCCAAACTGTGATGTGTTTCTATTCAATATGTCACATTTTCCTGGTGTCACATGATTGTCACGCGTAATATCTAAAAATTCTCTCTTATGTTCTTTTACTTAGTGGGGAACTGGACTTTCCGTGGTAATACTTATATGTTTATAAGTCATAAATGAAAATCTTCTCTACGGTGAAATTCAACTTCTTTGAAAACCATAAATATAAAAGAGGAAGGTACACCTTTCTATAGATGAACAAATATATCAACAGAGATACATAAATAGATAAACAAATGATTATATAAATACACGAATACATTAACGTGTCAATGAATAATATGTAAAATACATACATACAACAGTCATTGTTGAAGGAGCGAGTTTTTGGAACACCACTGGTGTTCCTCGGGGTGCTGCCCTATCGCTTACTCTCCTTCTAATCACCATAACAGATGTTCCTCAACCCCTAACTCTTCCCCTTATTAACTCTCCCTATCACTTCTCTTCAGACACTGCTTCCTTTCCCTTGTCCTACAGGTAATATTCCGGTCACTGCTCTCGTGGGCTCGCTGCATGTTCCACAGCCCACAAGACCTGGACGCATGGCATGCGAGCGGCTGTTGCTTCCCATGATTTCTCTGTGAATACCAAATGCACGAGGTTGGACCACTTTATTTTCACCCCCCCCCCGCTTCCACACCCTTCAATGCTCTTACAGCGATATTAGGGAATTCTCTTTCCTCTCACAACGTTTTCATCTTTAAGTGTCAGTTATATAATGACTTCAGGAGTTCATACCAGTCCTTGTTACTCTGATTCTTTTCGATTACACCCATTTGATGTTTCGTTCGAGATGGTCAAGACTTGGGTATCGTGTGCTCACGCCATGTTGGCCACTTTATATATATATATATATATATATATATATATATATATATATATATATATATATATATATATATGGTCCTTTCTATATCATATCTTGAAAATGTATGAGGTGTCATTCTATAATTTCGAAAAACCTAATACTTCACAAAAAATAATAATGACATTCTTCAGTTTAAAATCTATATATTTTTGGGTGTCTTTATTGTTTGACTGACCATAAATAGATTATTTGTGTATCTATCGATCTTTCCAGTTCATGGGATCACAGCAGAAGTGCAAGACAGGGACGCATGAGTAATGGCTTGTCGGTTGTTTGGGCTTCAGGCCTATACACTGGCAGGGTCATTAAAGCTGTCAGTGTTAAGCTACCTCTGTCATCTTTAAAATCTAACACCCAATTATCAAACATAATTCTACGAACACATACACCCTCACTATGTAGTATGTACGTATCCTTTAACAACCTACAGCTGAAAATAAAGTATGGATTTCAGAAATGCGATGAGTGATATTCATGTATATGCACGTGATATTTCCATTCATAAATATTTAATTGCACTTCATCGTAATCAGTGAATATAACATCATTAATGCATATCAGTAAATTGATTCTTGCATTTTGTTTCCCTTCCTTTGACTCCTTTTCACACACCAATAATACCGTAAAACTATAAATTCCTCGGCACAGCGACAATTTACCATTGAATTTCCAATTATAATAGCTTATGCTCCAGACAAATCGTTTTCTATACAGCTGAGTGAAAGTAAATAAAAAGTGGCACACTCCAACCGTAGACTTTCCAAGATGATTATCTATTAATGACGAAGGGTCACGAAGGTAATGATAATACAGTTCCCTAAGGTACAACCCTCTCGATAGATTTATACAATTTATAACAATAGTTACTAACCCAGACCTATCATATTGGTAGTTCGTTCAATTCTTATTTGCATTTCTTGTTCAAAACAGTAAACACAGTATCAAGATTTGTTTTCAAACGAATGCTAATTTCAATACAAATATATATATATATATATATATATATATATATATATATATATATATATATATATATATATATATATATATATATATATATATATATGAGAAGTCTTCATTATTGTCACATCTGACGAGGAAGAAAATGGTCTAAATAAAAAGAAAGGTCAAATCTAATGAGCAGATGGTGAGTCTTTGAGGATATTATCTTGAGATTTTAAATACTAAAATAATAAATAATAAAATACTGTAAAACAATAAGAGGAATTCTGATATTTACTGCACCTGATACCGCATACCTGATGTGAGAGGAGTGAAAATTACCTGAGATTATCTGTGCTAATTAGTTTTTGCTTCTTAGAGATTAACACCGAAAATTATACAAGGATAAGCACCGTCCCTAAAGCCAGGACGTTTAATCAAGAGAAAGATCGAAAACCTCGCTATCGCGGGAAATGGCGAACATGTAGGAAAAAGACCCAAAAAATATATTTTGTACTATGTATACGTAAACTTCCTGTAAAAATTATGTTTGAATTACCTGTAACGTTTCCTGGCTCTATTACGACCTGTTCCCAGTTCATAACTCGACACTGAGCGACACGCATATCGTACGTCTTTCTGGTTGAGAATCTACCATCGTCCTTAAGGCAGTGTGAAGGTATAAATGATATTTGTGTGGTGAACGTGGCCTGAAACTGACGGCCATAATGACTCTGGCATTTAATGGGCATAAAACCGAAGCAGGCAACTAACTGTTAACCCGGGGGGTTAGGCTGGGAATAGTGGCTCGTTAGGGATGAATTTCTGGGCCGGACCAACATTAGTGGTTGTTTAGTCTATACCGCCATCAGTGTGGTCTGAATGTGAACTGACCCAATGTCTTCCATCTTGTGAGCGATGGGAAATGTTTCACGACAGAATATGTTGACGATGTCTTAGTTAACTGAGAAGTTATTCATGGCCTTAGTGAATATACTTCATCATTATGACGTGTCTCAAGTTGACGTCCGCCACACCTGTGCGAAGACGATTAAATGAGAGGAAAGAAATACATTTAAAACAGTGTTCCCCAACTCAGTCACTACCTTGGCCTGACAAATAGAGTTCGTATTTCTTGATGTATGCAAGAATTTTCCCGGTTTATCTCTGTATTTAGTGATCTTTAGTCTTCCACCTTCGGCTGAATCTTACTCAGGTACGCTCTTACACAATTGCACTCTAACTCGTACACTTGTGCACACATGCGTAAACAAGCCTACACACACACACACACACACACACACATATACACAAGTACGCATACTTCAAGTTAAAGAAACACACACCATAAAACCTCCTTCACCTCTCTCTTTTCAAGGAACTACCTGCCTAGACATTGGGGGGTTAGTGACAAATGCGTAGTGAGCCTAAACTTCTGTGGCTGACAAGTTCCTCTCCTTAGGGCCTTGGTTGTTGTCTTTCCTTTTTTTCTAACCCACACGTGGGCTGATGGGTGAGAGGGTTGGAATGCCGGGGCAAAACCACCCTGGGGGCCCCGATAATAGGGAAATGATTATTCAAATCTATTATCAAAGTAACTGAATAAGTAACAGAAAACTATATAGGTAATGATAAAACATAAATTCTCTTCTCCTGGAGAGAGAGAGAGAGAGAGAGAGAGAGAGAGAGAGAGAGAGAGAGAGAGAGAGAGAGAGAGAGAGAGAGAGAGAGAGAGAGAGAATGTCAACCCTTCCTCAGAGCCACCGTCAGCTCCTGCCGGCCCTGGCTGACGACAATCAGCCCGGCGAACACACGTGTAATCTCTCCATCTCAATCATAATAATTGACAACACGTAACCCTCGCAACTTGTCATTCTTATCTCTAGATTCCCCCGCAGTAAGCGTTACGTGCTAACCCTGCCCCTTGGCAAAATTTAGCCACACACACATTAACATTCCTTCCCTCGACTACAAGAGTAAGGCAGAATGCTGTACCTGTTGCCATGGACACTATTGATCTCGTCATTGGCTTTAAGTGTTCTTCGCATCAGGTTATTGATTACTTTATTGATCTTCCGCGTTTTCCAGTACAATATATATATATATATATATATATATATATATATATATATATATATATATATATATATATATATATATATATATAATTTTTGTTTCATAATTCTATATATTTAATTTTCTACCTATTTCTAAATCTATCTAAATATCTATCTAACAAAATCTAAATCTATTTACACATTTTCACATAAACGTATACGAGGCTAAAAATATCCCTGGTGCAGCACATGGTCGAGACGTGGCACTCGATAACGCTCAAAGATTTACACATCACCTGTTGCTCCGCTGCGCTTATTGATCCTCACTTGTCATCCCCGGGACTCTTTTGCTTGTGCAGTACCTCGCTGAGCAATCTCTCTACCAGGCCCATCAGGAACTTATTTCAATTAATGCTGCCACCTTAAGGACCTAGTGAAGTGTTTGGGAATGTGTTTTAACCATACTTGGATTCAGGAGACGAAGTAGAAGCGGTTTCGAAACGTTTGAAGTTTACGGGTCATCACCGCACGACATCTGTTGGCGTAGCGGGGGACTATGGTCGCATTCCCAGGCGGGCGGGCGGCGGGCCCGACACTCAGCAGCCCAAGTGGTCGCCGCTAAGTGGAAAATGGCCCAAGTCGGTGACACATCCGTCTGTGTTCTGAAATCAAGCCATACGATACGCTATCTCTGAAAAACCTATCGAAGGTGTAACAGTGATTCTTACACATGATTGGTGAATGTTTAGTTATGCTGTGTGTTGCCGTTTTTTTGGCTGTTGCTGTTGCCCGAAGAGAGTGCACAAAACCTAGAACGCTGAGATTAACTGTGAGGAATTTCTTCAAGTATGATCGACGATTTCTTTGACGATGACTTTAGCCAAGACCGAGAATTAAACCAAGGGATTAAGTCTTTTTTAGACCAAAGTAAATACCCGCAAAACAAAAATTCGAAGGAGTTTTCAGATGTTGTAAACCAAACGCGAAAACTTGCACTCATAGAAGAAATTAAGGAGACACAAGAAAAGGAATCGACATATTCGGAAACCTTTCAAGATGAGAGCAAAAGTGTTGAATCAAAGGAATCACAACCTGTTTCTGAACCTCTTCCTGACAATCAGGCACAGTATTCTGAATCCTCCAAAGAATCAGGTTGCTCCGAAGCAGCTTCAGAATCTAAAAGATCTAGTACGAGTGATGGAAATAGTGATGTATCCCCTGACACCACATCACAGAAAACGAAATCGAAGCTCATGGAGGACACCTCCAAATCCGATACTCTTTTTGACATCAGCAAAAATCTTGAACCTGATGAGAAATGTGTTCAGTTTAGAAAAGATGTTGATGTGTCTTCCTGCATTTCAGAGGAGAAAGATCAGGACGTAACAAAAGAACTTCCATTTGTCAAAAAATACGCAAAATCAAAGGAAATAAATGAAAGGAAAATAACCGAGTGGTTGCAACAGAAGAAGAGAGCAGAACGTATCAGACGTAAGGAGGAAAAGAGAATAAAGAGAGAGGAGAAAGCCTTGGAAGAAGAGGAAAAGGAGAGAAAAGAAAGGGAAGAAGAGAAAAAGAAAAAAAGAGTGAAAGAAGCTCTCGAGGAATGGCACCAGATGAAAAACGAGGAGCGCAGGAGAAACATAAAGAGGTGAGGTTAAGGAGAAAACGTGTACACCGACCCACTAGCCAGAACTCTGGGTAGTTAAGCGTATCCAATTATTCTCGAGAATTAGGTATAAATATTAAGTCTTTTGTAGTTAATGGGAATATCATAATAAGAATAAAGTTTTGCTAAAAGTCCAAGATGGAAAGACGAGTATATTTTAGGAACGGAGGGACATGGGCGAGGTGAGCAATGGTACGGACTTGAGCCTGTGTGCAGTATTAGAATATGTGTTGTGGGATATAGATAATGTTATCCTTGGCTGAGCCTCTGAGGGATTGGGAAAAGAATATGATAAAGTCGATGAACACTCGTCCTTATCGACTTTTAAATTTTAACTCTTGAAAGCTTCGGCCAGTTCGTTTATATCTGACTGATTACACTTGGAGATACAGAAGGAGTGAGAATATACTTGAGTGGGTGATGGATTAATTATCACAACATTTTCTATGTCCCTCTGAGTGAAAACCATGGATGATCAGAAGAGACGCGAGTTTTCGATCAGATGATCAAAGCTTAGATGCTGACGAACTCCTCATTTAGTAATTTATAACGTAATGTTATGTAGAGTGAAAGATACTACCCTCTTGGATGTACATTATAAAGTCCGAAACAGTGCGGGGATTTGGCTTGAGCTGTATTGGCAATAAAGTCGAAGCCTTTGAAGGTATGGTGTTACACTATCAGAGATGACGTTGTTTTGTTACGCCTTGGCAGCTTCCCGTTTTCTCTGGCTATACCAAACGTGAATGCTCGATGATGTAGAACTTGGTGGAGAGAGAGAGAGAGAGAGAGAGAGAGAGAGAGAGAGAGAGAGAGAGAGAGAGAGAGAGAGAGAGAGAGAGAGAGAGAGAGAGAGAGAATTCGGTGAGAGTTGTAAACTACGTCGAGAGACACTATTCGGCATCGATGGCTTCAGCGTGTACGGAACCACGTCAGGCGTGGTTGGAGAGAGTGCATGGAACCTGGCTGCTGTCTGGGACGCGATACAGCCTCGGGCGGGCGTGTGTGACATGGTATTTCTCCACGAGGTGGGAGTGTGCCGGCTCATATCGAGCGACCGAATTTTTGTTCGCTCTACAGAGGTTCCGGTTTACAGCGGGCGCGGATTAGGGATGCTCTGGCATAGAATCATATATATATATATATATATATATATATATATATATATATATATATATATATATATATATATATATATAGCCGTATCGAGTGGGTAATGTCCCTCCCTCCCTCTCTCTCACAGAGGTCAGCAGGAGGCGGAGGAAGCCAAGAGGTCGCGGGAGAAGAGAGCAGCGGAGAGCAGGCGCGCCTTCACCAAGTGGCTGGCCACCCACCAACACCGCTCCCGCCCTCACCTGACCTCCTACGCCCGCACGGGCGACAGGGTCGTGACCTACCATGACCGGAGCCGACCTCTGCCACCCACCTATGTCAACCCTGTCCCATGGAGGCGTCTCTGACGTTGAGATGTTATAGTCATATTCCACAATGTCTTTATCTAGTATGTAATCACGGGTAATGTGGGCATATGCACAAAAAGATATATATATATATATATATATATATATATATATATATATATATATATATATATATATATATATGTTCCTACCTCATCTGTTGAAATAAACAAATTAATTATAAGATGTTTAGTATCATAACCTTCTGACATAACCATATTTCCCTAAACTTAAGTTACCTTACTTGTCCTGCTAGGCCACTGGTTCCTCCGTGCCCCAAGTACGACTTTTTCCCCCATATTGAATACATCCATAAGGAAAAGTGTTATTATTTTCATCGGTCTTTGTTCTACCATTATAACTTAAAAAAAGCTGCTAACATTTCCACGTCTTGGTGATAGGTGTGTAAAAGGAGGCGGGGGTGGGGAGGTTATTATGTACCTACCCTCATGGGGATCGGAAAGGTGTTATGGGAGATAAACAGACAACCTGGAAATTATCAGAATCGTGGAAATAACTTTTTTTTTCATCAATGAAATGGCCTTGATATGGGCCTCAGTTGGCCGTGTCGTCTTAGGTAACATAATAAAGAAGTTGCGACATTTGTCAAATACGATTTAACCAGGTAGTGAGGGATGAGATGACCCTAAGACTGTCGCGAAGTTGGGCAGTTTACCGTCCCATTGATAGATACAGTCAGCCGTGACACAGCCAGTGTTGCAGTAAGCGCCCTTGTCGTTGAACGTTGCAACGAATACAATCAATCTATCAACTGAACACCCTTATGTATGTGGGCTGTGAGCAGGCTGCTGCTGCCCCGTTTGCACCACGAACCCAAGCCTGCTAGACTGGTCGGTTACAACACCAACCACTGGACAATGGAGGCCCGTGTGTGTGTGTGTGTGTGTGTGTGTGTTCTGGGTTATGCTTGTCATGTACTTCAAACACATGATACTGAGCTCCACCGCCCAGTTGTATATGAAGTCAGGTAATAAGCAAGTGAGTTGGACTCATGATCTTTATTATGTTCTTGACCTGCAAGACAGGTCAACAAGTGTTACAAAACTCAGCCTAGGGTTGGACGTGACCTCAGCAACTGGGGGTTCCGCTGCCGGTAGACTGGATGAGAGGGGTGTTCAGGACTGGTGGGAGGGGAGAGGGGGGAGGTTTAAAAGCCTAAGTGAAAAGTGGGTCGTCGTCTGAGTCTGTGTCCTCTACGGGGATGTAGCTGAAGCGTCTGTTGGCGAAGTCGAAGAGTGAAGGAGCTTGTTCGCAGGGGTAGGCCCTGTCGCGTGTGTCACACGACAGTGTGTTCTGACTGAATATAGTTTCGTTGTTGCAGATGAAAGAGTAATGGGCGGTGTAGATGACATTCCTGGAGGTGTCAGTGACGGGTAGGCAGACGTGGTACACCTCGCAGTTGTTGTCCACGTCGGCGTAGTAGCCGTAGTTGCGTCCCTCGCAGGTGAAGGAGGTGACGAGGGGGCTCGTCAGCGTGTTCTCGTAGTCGACTGGGAACTCCCAGGCGAACTGGGCCAAGGCCACAGCGGCCACGGTGAGGAGGAGGGCGACCAGGCGCTGCATGGTGACCAGGACGCTGCAAGAGGCGATAACATACTCATGAAGTGTACATAGTAGGTTCTGAACAGCAACCCGGGACTATCCCACACCCTCCGTGTCAGGCACGACTTCTGGTCCTACTCTCTGTATCAGTAAAGTAAAGCTACTGAGTTTAACAATACATTTCTTACGTACACCAGACACTAACGTTCCCTTTTTCTTTACCAATATACTCTTTATCCGTTTTTCTCCTCCTCTCCCTATCATTCTGTCTCCATTCAAAGTCTGGAGTAAGAGAGCACTTCAGTTTGTCGTTAAGGTTTTCCCCGTTGACGACCATTAGTGGATAACATCTTTATCACGCGACCTGTAACTACATCAGTAAACTAGCACGTATCATGTCTTTTCATATGAGGCAGCAGACAGCGAGGCAGAGGTCGTGGAGAGCACCACAGAGATGCCGGTCACGGAGGACATACAAACAAACGGTTCTCGTGGCTGCTCGGTTCATAAGCCATGGTCCAGTGGTTAGCATCGTAACCCACGCCTCTGGAGGGACAAGTGTTCGGGTCTCGGCTCACGGCCAACCCAGCTGTTCATATCCCTCTTTTCGGTGGGGTGAATGGGTACACCTGGCGTAGGTTGGGGGTAGGGTATATATAATGTGAGTGTGAGCGTGTGTGTGTGTGTGTGTGTGTGTGTGTGTGTGTGTGTGTGTGTGTGTGTGTGTGTGCTGTATCCGTTTACACTGACCTTACCCTTTATCCCATCCATCTTACCGATGCATCTCTCTCAGCACCACTTCCTGTTCATCTATCCCGCCACACCTCCCAGCCGTCCTCACCGTTTGCCTCCTCTCCTCTCCTGCCAAACCTTTTCCCCGACTCACCCCATGACAAATTACCCCCATCGCTGATCTCCCCCCTAGATCTCCAGTCCGCTTCCCTGATACCACTTCTTTTTTTTTCCAGACGTACCCCCACCACCTACTAACCACGTAACCACTTACGTTCCACTGATCATCACTCCTCGTACTCACGATGTTCGTCCAAGTCAACCTTGGGCAAAAGAAAACTCGTCGTACTTTCCATAAATAATATTTACTTAAGTCACACTTGAACGCATCTCAGACGAGTTTGTTTTTCAACTTAATCTTTAATTTTTTTTTTTTTTAGTTTTTATTTCTATTTTTACTGTTTACTCGTCTCTCCTCGCGCTGCAAGGAGTAGTAACATAAAAAACAACATTCAACACGCAAAACCTGATGGAGGGAATGATGCTGGGGAGGATCTTGAGGTGTTGCTGTCGTGGTGAATGCAAAGAACGGGTCTCGCAAGGCCGGATCAGGGGAGGTCAAGGAGACCCTGTGGACACTGGCAGAAAGACGAACCTACCCAGAATATGACGGACGTTACTCACACACGGGAATACTACGTTTCAGCGCCGCTGAGTGAGAGTCATGATCGCTGATTAAGACGACATATGAGAGAAAGAAAGATACTAATCCCCTTCAATAATGCCTCGTATTGTATCAGTCATTCTAAGAGAGAAACTAACCTAATCGTTCATTCTTGCAATCCGAACCCTCGTACTTGTGTTGGTGCGAGCAACAGCGGCAAAGCTATGTAAACAATCGTCTGTTGTGGGGAGAAACACACACACAACGGAAGACAAACACACGATCATGTGACCCTTTCTAAAACGGTCTGTCATACATACTGTACTGAAAAGGAACACAATTTTGCGCGTGATCAAGTATATTCCTATGAGTCCAAGGGGAAATGAAACACCAAATGGCATTCTAGCTACGTCTCTTCGTTGTATATCAACTGACTCGTACTTTTCTCTTGTGTCACCCCTGATGATGTGATTATTACACGAAAGTGCACTTGGGAACTTATCATGTTTCATTTGACCGTGAACACATAGGAATATACTGTGTTTAACGTAATACTTTGCGGGTATTTGTACATACTGTGTTGAATGTAATACTTTGCGGATATCTGTATTTCTTTCATCACCAGGTCAGAGGTTGCCTCGAGGGAGGGAGGTGACAAGTGTCATGCGGATGGCGTTAAGCAAGAGGCTGCTTCGGGTGTTTGCCGTTATCATGAGAGTCTCTACTGATGACGTGGTGTTTCATAAAGCCAACTGGCAGATGAAACCTCTGAGTCCTGGGCTATGTGGCCTTTCGTGGGTGATGCCACGTACGGACGGGGTGGGTTGGGGGTTGGTATTTTGTAACGATGATAACATTACTACTACTAATAATAAACATATAAATAATAATAATAATAATAATAATAATAATAATAATAATAATAATAATAATAATGATAATAATAATAATGATAATAATAATGATAATGATCATCATTATTATAATAATAATGAATGATAATAATAATAATAATAATAATAATAATAATAATAATAATAATAATAATAATAATGATAATAATAACAACAACAATAATGATAACAATACTAATGATAATAATAATAATAATAATAATAATAATAATAATAATAATAATAATGATAATAATAATAATAATAATAATAATAATAATAATAATAATAATAATAATAATAATAATGTTTCTAAATCAATTGCAGGGAAAACCCTGAAACAAAAACAAAAACAAAAAACATACAACGAAAATACGGATGAAAAATATACTGGAACTATAACAAGGAGCGATGACGTGTCGAACACACACTGTTGCGCACAATACTGGAGCAGAGTCCACTAGTTACTGATGACGCTGGCTGTGGTGGGGATGAGGGACGTTCTTGTAGCGACGTGTAGCATGATAATCTGATAAGAGGCTAAGGCCAATGCATAGTCCACAGCAGTTTAACGCTACAGGAAACCCTCCTTCAAGTTACTACTACTACTACTACCACTACTACAGTTTCTGTAGGTCTAACATTAAAAGAAAAAAACCTCGACACGTTTTCTAGGATGCTGAGATCCTGAGCATGGTTATAACCAGCTGGCACTGTCATCATTCCACCATGTGGATAGTGAGGTGAATCACATCTTCACTGGTTGATCACTATAAACATCCCTTGCAAGTTCCTGATTGGTTGTTGTTTTTTTTTTTTCTTCCTCGTTCACTAACGTATGTAGGTACGTGATCAAGACCCGTTCCACGAGAGTATTCGACTTGGGCAGGCTTGGACGGGATCCACTAAGATAGATAGATAGATAGATAGAGATAGATAGATAGAGAGAGAGAGAGAGAGAGAGAGAGAGAGAGAGAGAGAGAGAGAGAGAGAGAGAGAGAGAGAGAGAGAGAGAGAGAGAGAGAGAGAGAGAGAGAGAGAGACGCTGTCACCTTGTCGGGGTTGAGCACGTTGTGTTGTCCCGAAGGCAGCCTCCGAGCGCCTTATATACCTGCCCCTCCCCCCCGACGATGCTCACTCGGCGGCCAGGTCTTCCACAGGACGATTCTTGGGGTCCTGCTGAGGAGCTGGAGGGTCCCGTTGCCTCAAGGACTGGCTGGCTCCAACCAACAGCAGCAGCAGACGTGGCTACAACACTGCCATCACGATGTGACCAGGAGGCGCCTCCAGAGGGCTTCCCTGGTGGTGGTCAGGGGTGGCGTGGCCAGGAGTGGTTGTGGCCAGGGGTGGCGGTGGCCAGGGGTGGCGGTGGCCAGGGATGGCGGTGGTGTTTGCGGTAGTGATGATGGCGACAGTAGGAGAAGCGGGTCAGTAGAGGCCAGGGAGACATCTTCGCTAGTTTTATTTGCTGTTCTTAAGACTGATGACTTGACGTATTTCTCAGTCTGTCTTGAATTACTGGTGTTTCTCGTCGCGTCTTAAAGCCCACGGTGGGTGGGAGAACAGGTCGTTTCTGCAGTATCTTTCCATATTTCTTTTCTACACTATTTCTATATAACAGTTATTGCATTAACTCTCGCGTTTGATGTGACCCTTACAGGTCAAAGGCCAGTTACTAGTGAAGTGAAGACGCGTTCGTCGTTGTCAGACTGAAGATGTGTTTGTTGGAGGGAGAGAGGCTGCGTCTGCTGGCTACACTGCTGGCTGTTCTAGTATTACGCTGTTATTGTCTTGGTTACTCGCTGGAGGCAATGGATGTAGAGAACACAAAATAAAGCAAAGTTCTGGCTCCTTGTTTGGTGAGGATTGGTCAGCAAGAAGGACATCCGCTGGAGCCAGCTCCTGGGGTCAGAGGGACAAGGAGGGTAAGGTGTCGTGACCTGAACACGCAGGACTTCAAGAACTGAGGAAAGAGAAGATGAAGAAGAAAGATTTGAAAGGAACAAGACGAAGAAGAAGATGAACATGAAGAAGAATAAGAATTGGTGGAGAAAAAATGAAGAAAACGATGATTATGATGATAATAATAATACTAATAATAATGGTAATGATAATAATAATAATGATAATAAATAAATAAAATAATAACAACATAATTATAATAATGATAAGTGCCCGGAGGTCAAGGGATGTGCATCAGGTCAAGACTGTTGGAGCGAACCTGACTCAGGACGAAGCCACTACCTCAGTGTTTACTAATAGCAGTGACGCACACACCGCCTCCATCACACCAACGTCTCATTCCCTCCCTACCTCCTCCTCGGTCGCGTGAAAGATGCATGGAACAAACAACACCTCCAGGCCTACAAAGTCCGCTGCCTGGCACCCATACATCCCAGGTCTTCAACGATAAGCGTTGACTCGAAGACAGCAGCTTCTCTGGTAACTTAATTCATAATAAAAATGAACACAGGAAAGCTGGTACTCACTGTTTGGAATCTGTACTGTACAGAACTTCGAACATGATTTCGACTACAACTTACAAGTCACTGAAGTTCACTTATTTGAAGTCTAGGTATAGAGCATGATTGGCTGGTCTTTGTCTGCTATGAGGAACTTTGTGGAACATAAGTGAGGAGTGACTTTATCAAAGAGGAATGAATGAACGAACTGGTTAATGTTACGACAAACGGAGCAGTCAAGTTATTCTGAGGTTAGGATTAAGTTAAGCTGGGTAGGGTTAGGTTGCTACAATATCGTAACTTTATTAACATCTTTGTTAGTTTATATGATGTTAGTTTTAGTCTGGATTAAGGCTAGATTAGGCTCGTCTGAGTCATGGCCAGGTTAGGTTAGGGTAAGATGGTTTAGTCGAAAATATCTTCCCGTTAAAGTTGGGATATCTTAACTTTCTTCCCTGTCACTGAAGAAGTAAAACGTAAGGTGAAGGTATACAGCTCACCTGAAGCTTTGAAATATACGGTAATCAGATTGCTACCGTAATTTCCAGTTATAGGATTTAAATATAACACGAAACAAGAAAATAACAAAGCACTAAGCTTTTGGGCAAGTAAGTACGACCCTTGAGGACGACTGTATGACCCATGACGACGCCTGTCCGATCTCTGAGGGACAAAGGCACGACCCTTGAGGAGAATGGCACGACCCTTGAGGCCGATGGTATGACTCTTGAGCACGATGACGTTACTTTTGACCTCTCACTTCAGCATCAGGTGTACAGTCACGCTCTCATACCCAGGGGTCGTCTTCCCGTCGTGCCCTAAAGCAATGCCGTCATGCTCCAGGATCGTACCATCCTGCTAAGAGGGTCTTATGGTCGTGCCAAAAGCAAGTGTCAGGTCATAAAACCACAACTAATTTGCATATCATCCGTCACTGGCGGATCGGTTCCCAAACGCAGGACGCAGGACGACATCACAAGCCTCCTCCTCCTCCTCCTCCACACGCAACAGAAAACTCATCTCTGATTAAATATACCAACAACAACATAACAACAACAAGACGAAAGATATGTCTGTCTGCACGTGTGTCATCTTATGACCTTACGGTTTCATTCTATGGCGTATTTTGTGGGGTCAAACTCAACTGAGAGATAAAACAAAGCGAGGAACTCATGGGTTTAGATAGCCCTTGGTCTGGTCGGGAGATAAGCGCATGTCTGTATCAAGGACTTCTGAGCTTACGATTTGATAAATCAACTCGTTTACACCAGATGTCCTTGAAAGCACTTGCTGAGAAAATTATGATGTGAAGGATGTCGAATGAGCGATGCAATAAAAAAAAAAGATAAGTTGATATTAAAGGAATACTGAGAAAATTCTTTATTTGACGACACAAGTAATTCTTAATAAAGGAAATGTCTTGCACCCAAGACTTGGCTGAGAATCTGGCTGGGACGTGATCACAATGGCTGATCTTTGCAATAAAAGTTTATCATCTTCTTGGGAGGGGATTTGTTCTGGGGACTTGACGTGAAAATCACGCATCATACCCATCACCGAGAAGCGCTGTGATAAACACTTCCAGACCTTCCCGGGTGGCGTGTGTGGGCTACTCTCCAAGAATCCAGAACGAATGACTCAATCATCGTCTTCGATTCCAAACTGCCAGATCACCGGTTCGATTCTCCCAGGTTTAAGATATACTCTCCAAGGTGTCTCCTGCCTTCCACACACTCAAGAGACACACCACTTGTACCCTTCAAGGCCACACTCAGCTAAGAGGTCACCGGGGGTAGGGACGGACGGCCAGACGGACCTGACCCATCCATACCCGGACACGCGTAATACCAGCCGTGACTTACTCTATGGACCAGTGGGAACCAGCTACAGGGGCGCATCTGAGTCACTGTGGAGCCCCTTAACCCAACAAGGAGGACCCACTCACACAACCCTCACGAACTGAACCAAAACAAATATTACACACACATACACACACACACACACACACACTCACACACACACAATCATATATATATATATATATATATATATATATATATATATATATATATATATATATATATATATATATGAAGTGGTTTGGAATGTATAATATTCCTTCCTTCAGTCTCCCTCCTGTTTGTCCACTCTGAGGGGACAACACGATGACATCTGTTATCCTTGGTATACACTACATGATAAATTCATTTTGAAGTCGGAGAAAAAAGTTCAGGGTTATTGGTGACGCCAGAAGCATACCCAGCCGATAGATGGTAACAAAACATGACGGGCAGTATCCACGTTCAGCTCATGTTCCAAACACGTTCACGATAATGATAAAGATACACGCCAGGAGAAATGCATTTTTGAAAGAAAAAATAAAAGAAGAGAAGTCTTCTTTGTGACGTATCCTTGTCTAAGCATGAGAGAGAGAGAGAGAGAGAGAGAGAGAGAGAGAGAGAGAGAGAGAGAGAGAGAGAGAGAGAGAGAGAGAGAGAGAGAGAGAGAATAAACAGGTTTCCAAGGTGAGGGAAACACCGTTAAAATTTACGGCGTGTGTGTGTGTGTGTGTGTGTGTGTGTGTGTGTGTGTGTGTGTGTGTGTGTGTGTGTGTGTGAGTAAGTTAATTCCCTTATTTACAAAATTCGATGATAATGTTTTCTCATTATCACACTCACTTAAAAGCGCTTAAAGAAATCGACCTTGAATATACACGTAACAACAACAACAATAATAATAATAATAATAATGATAATAATAATAATAATAATAATAATAATAATAATAATAATAATAATAATAATAATGATAATGATGATAATGATAACAATAGTAATAATGATGATAATGAAAACAACACGAAGGTGATTTACTTCTCGGCCTGCGTCGAGCATGGCAGTGTACAGAAAACGTAAGCAAGGACACACACTACCCTCCTACTCTATGATAAGATTACATGATGATGAGATGAACATAAGTAATGGTAAAAGATAGACAGATAAACAGATAGACGGATATACTACTCTGGCTGACGAGACACGGGCAACAGAATGCTCTCTCTCTCTCTCTCTCTCTCTCTCTCTCTCTCTCTCTCTCTCTCTCTCTCTCTCCTCTAGTTGCTTGATTTTTCAACCAATCCTCAGTGGATGATGAACAGTTGTGTTGACTGTGAACCAACTGCCGTAGCTACGATTCGAACCAGTGCGTTTGATCCTAGGCGGCCCGTGAATGCATCACGGTCACTAACCGTTTTGGAAGGTGTTAAGCAAATACCACATGTCTTATCTGTTAAGCGCTAAGTCTAAATTGTACTTTGAGATATGGTTCTAACACCACGACAGAACTTTGTGTCACTTTGAGACCTTATCTGGAGATTGAGAAAGTTTGTAAACTTATAAAAGGTTATTAAAACTGGTATTGTGTCAACTGATGGGAGCAGAACTGTACGTTAAAGACCAGTTGGTCTGTCATTATCTTCTGTCGTGATGTAAAAATTACATGTGTCGAGGGTAAAAGAGAGTCTTTTACACATACTATACATAATTGTATTTTTTTTTTTACATAATGGCGCATTGAATACAGTAATTCATCATTACATGCCATCAGTAATTCTCTAGTTACCTCCAGGTATGTGTATCACACAACTTCTCACAAACAGGCTCGAATAACGGTATTCATGGGTCATCCACATCCAATTAGTATTCCTCATAAATCATTTCTGTTCTCCGAGGCTCGGACAACATCATCATCACACATCTTTTCCACCTCGACCTCCCTCCCTCCCTCCTCCCACAAACCGCCACCGTTGTAAGAACACCTCGTCTTCACCACACCCTTCCGTCAGCCTTCGTCGTCGACCTCACGTCTCGCACAGAAACCGACCAACGTGTCCACCAGTGGTGGCAAAATACCGACGCCCGTGATCGTTTCCACTTAACAGCAAGACGTAATTATCAGTCGGTCTATCACTAGGCTCATCGGGCACCCACCTGCGGGGGAAATAAGATAATGAGGCCAGAGTTCAAAGGTTAAACCCTGGTGTTCTGCTCGGCGTAGGTCACTCATACTGATAAAATGTCCTTTTTATCTTTTTCATAACAGAAACATTCTCTCTCTCTCTCTCTCTCTCTCTCTCTCTCTCTCTCTCTCTCTCTCTCTCTCTCTCTCTCTCACAGATAAAGAAGATTATTCCAGGTGTATCTGATTCCTTGACAACAACAATAGGTGAACATTACTGCCGAGGGGGGAGTATCACAGCCACAGGAGGAATATCATAACCACAGAGGGAGTATCACAGCCACAGGAGGAATATCACAGTCACAGGAGGAATATCATAACCACAGAGGGAGTATCACAGCCACAGGAGGAATATCACAGTCACAGGAGGAATATTATAACCACAGAGGGAGTATCACAGCCACAGGAGGAATATCATAACCACAGAGGGAGTATCACAGCCACAGGAGGAATATCACAGCCACAGGAGGAATATCATAACCACAGAGGGAGTATCACAGCCACAGGAGGAATATCACAGTCACAGGAGGAATATCATAACCACAGAGGGAGTATCACAGCCACAGGAGGAATATCACAGTCACAGGAGGAATATTATAACCACAGAGGGAGTATCACAGCCACAGGAGGAATATCATAACCACAGAGGGAGTATCACAGCCACAGGAGGAATATCACAGTCACAGGAGGAATATCATAACCACAGAGGGAGTATCACAGCCACAGGAGGAATATCACAGTCACAGGAGGAATATTATAACCACAGAGGGAGTATCACAGCCACAGGAGGAATATCATAACCACAGAGGGAGTATCACAGCCACAGGAGGAATATCACAGTCACAGGAGGAATATTATAACCAGAGGAGGAATATCATAACCACAGGAGTATCATAGCCACAGGAGGAATATTATAACCAGAGGAGGCATATCATAGCCACAGGAGGAATATTATAACCACAGGGGGAGTATTACAGCCATAGGAGGAATATCATAATCACAGGAGGAATATTCTAACCACAAGGGTAGTATTATAGCCACAGGAGGAATATTACAGCCACAGGAGGAGTTTTATAACCACAAGGGGAAATATTACAGCCATAGGAGGAATTTCACAGACATAGAAAGAATACTCGTCATAATAGGAATATTACATCCATAAGAGGAATAGCACAGCCACAGGAGGAATATTACATCCATAAGAGGAATAGTACAGCCACAGGAGGAATATTACGGTCTTAGAAGGAAAATTGCTCTCGTACGAGAAATACAGAGGACACTGATCTTTCCCACAGATTCTCTTGTAAGTCAAGAGCACTGGAATTTTGAATCCCCTCCCTACCCCACCACCACCACCACCACCAACAAACACCTCCACCACCACCACCACCACCACCAACAAACACCTCCACCACCATCACCACCATCACCAGAGTCATACGAGGTCTCTAAAAGCTAAATGACAAACTGCAGAACCGGCTACTTCATCTTCTGTGAATTTCCAGCTCCTAAACTTTGCCTTTAATGGGGTAATTTGCTCGTACTAGCGAACACCACTAACTTATGACACTTTGACACAACAACCCTGAAACAGTTGAGGCCGTCGATGGAAAGACATAAATATCGGCCACTGTCACTGAGGAATATGATGGTGACCCTCTGCAATGTGACCCTTTTAGTCGACAAGTTTCAGTAAAGACGTTCACTGAACAGTAATGTTAACTTGACATGTGCCACGTTGGTGGTGATGCATCAGGCGAGAGAGTGGACGCAGGGGCTGAGGCAGAGCGAACGAGTGAGACACGCAAGCCAGATCGAGCAGGAAAACCAGAAAGAGAAAGAGAAAGAGATAGATAGATAGATAGATAGATAGATAGATAGATAGATAGATAGAGAGAGAGAGAGAGAGAGAGAGAGAGAGAGAGAGAGAGAGAGAGAAAGAGAGAGAGAGAGAGAGAGAGAGAGAGAGAGAGAGAGAGAGAGAGGAGTCACATGGATGGATAGGCTAAGCCAGAGACAAGAGAAGCCAGATAGATAAGAACAAATTAGAGATAAAAAAGAGGACAAGCCGGACAGATATAGAACATATGATCCAAAGAAAACAAGAAAATCCAGATGTACAGAAGAGTTCATCCAGGGAGAAGAGATAAGCCGCGTACAGACGGAACAGGTGTACACAGTACAACCGAACAAGACCATGTAGTGTATCTTACACATTAGAATTGATGTTTATACGATCACCGTTGATCCAGGACCAGATGCCATTGTTTTTGTGACCTCCCACGTAGAACGGACCGTCCGCTGCATCTGCACATGTTGAGGAGAAAATCTTGCCTTAAAACATGGATAATATAGAAGGATGATATATTCTCAGCGTACGGAGACAGTACAACATCCTGTGACCGTGAGGTAGAGGGTACTTGTTTCTAACAGTATGTCTTGATAATAATAGTAATCATTATTATCATTATTATAGTCAGTGTTGTTGCTACTATTACAATCACTAGTCTTATCATTTTTATCACTATTATCTTCCCATCCTAATGTTGCTGCTCCCATATCGATGGATGGGTTTGGTCACCCGTATTGCTCTAACATACACTGAAATACCCAGTTTCCAGTGGAATATTCACATTTCTTCCCCTTCTTACTGGAATAGAAGCAAAGTCTAACCCTTAAGGGTCAGGTTAAGGGGTAAGGCATTAGTGCTTAAAAGCTGTGGCGTCGTGTTCGAGGGATTATAAGAAAAGAGGTTTCATTCTTGGTTTAAAAGTCACGGACTCTACAATCTAAGGCTTTTTCCCCTATATATCAAGAGGGACTGAATAGGTCCTTCTCCCGGTGGGGTTGGGATCGATGCCTACCAAGGTTCAAGTGACGTTGGGAACAGCATCTGCCGGGGATCTAGTGCTTCTGGTGTGGGGTTGGGCATGCTAACCGGCCGGGGCTCTGGTGAGGGGGTTGGGAAGGAAGGACGACCGTCAGGTTTCCGTTGAGGGGTTGTGGAGAGAGACTACCTTGCGAAAAGATTGGGTCGATGGAAAGTACTTCCCGGGGCCCTGGTGGGGCTGGTCAAACCCGGCATTCGCACGTACTTACCTTTGAATTGTCTATGCAGGACGCTGGAGAGATCGCCCAGCTCCTGTGGGGTGTTCAAGATAGCCAGGTCAGCGCCCAACTTCTTGCATTCCTCCCTCGCCTCGTTCCACAGCCAAGGTCCTGATGTCGGGAAGTAGTAGCAGGAACCTCCCACACCGAAGAATGAGTCCGGGCAACCTGTGTAGTGTGTGTGAGCGAGTGAGTGTGAGGACGAGGGGAGGGATACGAGGCGTATATCTTACATCAGTGTCGCAATCAAAGAGAGGGAATGAGAGCTTGAAAATTACAACGTCAGATATGGGTGTATAAGGTGTTACCGGACCCCGCCTGCGTAACGTTACGCCAGGAGTGAAAAGTCACCTTCGGCGAGGTTGTATCACCGGGGGTCAAAGAATTTCTCACTCCCGAGGATTCCACATTACCTTGCTGCTAGACACAGCGCAGAGTCTGGGATGCGGGAGCCTCTGGAAAGGCCTCGTGGGCAAAGACGCATCTGAATCCTCACCTCACTAGACATGATCCCAGTTCCCGTCAATGTGTTGAGACGCCGTAGCAACTTCCTGTTATACTCACGAGCAAGAACCAGAGGCAGAGCAGCGCCCAGTACCACCAGCAGTGCACAGAACCTCTTCATCGTGACCACGCCCCTCTTGCCTACGTTGTTTCTACAATGAGCGCCTCGTCCAGGACCACAGCTGACGTTGGCTGACCAGGTGTTATGCAGTCGAGCCAAGTCTCCCTGCCTTTATACACTCCACCTCCCACTCTGGAATCTTTTTTTGTTGGAGTCTCATGCCTTGGCAACATCAAGTGGCAGGATTTTGTTTCACAGTTCGCGTGGCGATTCCACACATTTAAGTACAATTAATTTGTTCTTCAGGGAACTCACTCATGTCAGCCTTGTGTGTACTTTGATCTTAACATTTGATATATAGATAAAATGGATGATCATATATAAAGCAGATGGGTCGTGCACCACCTACTCCTACATGCCCTTGTTGCTCGGGAACGTAGCCAGTTACAGGACACGGGGCAATATGCCTTACGTCCACCCTCGAGACGGCTCATTTCTGGGTATTCTGACGCAGTCAAAGACCTCAAGACACCTGAACCCCTCGTTTCGGATTAAGCAACTCCCTGGATACGACGGTCAAGGCCCTTATATCAGAGGGTCATACCGAGAAAACCAACCTTAAGGTGCACCAGGACCCGTTCTGCTGACTGCCAGGCAGGTGGAAGGAAAGAACTGATTCCCTTTCCTCTGCAGGAGGAAACAAGGCCGGTGGTTCCTTGCTCACCGGCTTGGTCCGCCTCTTACAGTAGGAAATCACTTTGTGGTTGAACCAGCTTACAGGTTCACTCCACTTCCAAGAATGTGACGTGGAGGCAGAGATCTCGAATGTTCTCTTTGGTTAAACTGTTTTTTCCGTGTTTAGTGCTAGCTGAGAGGTCAAGGGCATCTGAATCCCCAAATCAAAGTCTTCTCATTAACTCCTATATATATATATATATATATATATATATATATATATATATATATATATATATATATATAGTCTAAGTCAGGTATCCAATTTGTTAACGAACCCTTTTGGATGATGAACAGCTTGGTTGCCTGTGGACTGACTGCCGCAAACAGGATTCGAACACATGTGCGTGAATGCGTCACAGTCAGCAACTTTAACCACCATTCTATGGAGATCTAGCCAACACTCTCTGAATAAGTCAACTTTCTTTTCATATTGACAAGTTTCCAAACAATCAATACAGATCATCCATCTCATACACTGGATAAGTTCAAGTCACGGTATCTAACTTACGATAGTCACTGTGTAGCTGGTTACAGCATCCCCTAAAAGTTACTGTTAGTGGTCCCTCATCAGATTTACTGACATCACCCTCTTGTCAAGGTAAAAATGATGATATACCATAACATCTGTTCCTTTTCTCGTCTCTGGTGAGGGTAAATAGGATAGTACATTTGGCTCCGAACTTTTGCGTTCTCATATTTGCTCATATTTGAAGATCCGATTGCTCAAGTAGGAGGTGGGCGTTGGACTCATAATGTCGGAACGTTCACATATCATCACGTAACTGGCGGAGACTAGATCCTACATCCATGTAAAGGGGCCCCATCGTAATTCAGGTGTCGACCCGATGTTGCCGATGTACCTGAAGCCATACGTTCATGTGCCCCTTGCTGAGAGTGAGTGTCGTGGCTGAATGAATTGTGAAGAGTCATCTCAGGAGACGAAGAGTCATGTCAAGAGACCAGTTAAAAACACGGTGTATGTGTACTGGCAACGCTGCGACCAATACATGTATACTTGCCATGTATTTGCGGTACTGGTGTGTGACCTTCGTTCAGGGCAAGCCCTTCAGCATATTCATGGTTTATACTGACTCATACGTTTCCCGTTACTTACTGTGCTATGTATGCATTAATTACCCTCTGCTTCAGCGGATGCACCTGGAATATTGATAAACTGTCGCACTTCTCGGGGCCTTGTTGATCGTTTGGTCAACTGGGGTCAAGACCTCGCTTATCCACGGGCAAGCACTGAGATGTCTCCCAGAGAGCTGCCTGCTGGGCGGAAGAAGCATGACTCCTGTGTGACCAACGTGTAGAAAGTCTTTTACTAACATAAACTTATGGACCAATTTGCTGAGCTGCAGTCTTCATTCTTATTTTCTAATGAGGCCAGAAAATATGAGCCTTATTCTGGGGTCCTGATTACCCGTTGCAAAACGCGAACTGATTTTAGTCTGTATCATGGATGGGGTCCCCTTTCCCCTGAGAATAAACAATTGAAATCTAAATCTGTTTCCAGTCATGTGGCTTTCATTACACACAAAAAAAAAGAAAAAAAAAACAGTACATGAACCATACATTGTTTTCCTTTTCAGAGATATGAGAAACTCTGCTTCCTGCCAGAGAGGATCTCATGTCTTAGTTGCGAGGATGCATCACGTCTGATTTGAGAAGTGGGTTCGTATCACTGGCGGACATTACAGAGATTGACCTTGTGCCATATGACGGAAGACTGAATTGTATATCGAACATCATTTGGACTTTTATTGTCTTTATTCGTACACTTTAATTTCTTACGAAATTCATTTATTTGTGTCAGGTCTATGGGAAATCAGAGTCCCCCTTAACACATCATGATATGCACACTATGATCGGAAACTGTGTTTCAACACCGCAAGTCTCAGTCATTCATTCTCACAAGGAAAACTTCCAGATGACCTCAGACATGTGCCATACACAACTGCTTATTCTCACGCTTACACAACCATCATTCATTCCTCACCCAGGTAGCGCGGAGATACATCATATAATCACACTATCCTTCGAAACCGTAGAAACACCCCTGTCCACTGTCCGTCCACAGCAGCGTTTCCTCCACACCTTTTTCTTTTTTTTTTTTTACCATACTTACCTCGCCGCCATTCACTGCCCCTTCCCATCTACCGCTCAAACAGCACATCACCTCTATCATCCCGATCCCGGAAGCAGCTTCCAACAGCTCTCTCTCTCTCTCTCTCTCTCTCTCTCTCTCTCTCTCTCTCTCGCTCATCGTCATCCTCAGATCTCGCAGATGAAGCCAGGGATACGGCTATTTATGTCGGCCATATATCTACGGCCCTGGGTCCTAGGAGGCGACAGGAGGGCGTAGGATGGTTCTGTGGTCTTGCTTGGTGTTTCGGGAACCCACCTGATGGGAGAAAGTATAAGAGGGAAGTCAGAGGTCAAAGGTCAGCCTCAAGTGTTGCACGATGCCGGTTACTTTTCTGAAATGTACTTTTTTATCTCTTTATCTCTATTATGATAGAAAACGGGAGGAATATCATACTTGTCACAGAAAGAACACTGCCGTAAGGAAAATATTTGCCATAAAAGAAACATTGCTACGGTAATAGGAGAGAGAGAGAGAGAGAGAGAGAGAGAGAGAGAGAGAGAGAGAGAGAGAGAGAGAGAGAGAGAGAGAGAGAGAGAGAGAGAGTTAAGTCAGAGAGAACTTGTCTTATCTTACACATTAGAGTTGACGTTCATGCGATCGCCGTTGACCCATGTCCAGAAACCCTTCAGGTTGTGGCCTCCCACCCAGAAGAAAGTACTTCCTCCTTCTGAAAACAAAAGTCGAAAAAATTGGAACGTTATTATAGCACGGAGCAAGAAGAGAATAGCAAGAAGAGAATATCCTCATAGCAATGCCAGTACAAGAGCTAATGTATAGGAGGTGGTGGGGCTAATTCAACACTTTATTTCTCTTTTATATTCATACTTGTCCGCCGTTTCCCGCGTTAGCGAGGTCGGGCCAGGAACAAACGAGGAAAGGCGACATTCGCTTACATCCATGCTCTAGCTGTCATGTCTAAAATCATCATCATAATTATTAGTTACAATAATAATAATAATAATAATAATAATAATAATGATGATAATGATGATAATGATAATAATAATAATAATGATAATAATAAAAATAATAATGATAATGATAATAATAACAATAACAATAATAATGATAATAATGATAATAATAATAATAATAATAATAATAATAATAATAATGATAATGATAATAATAATAATAATGATAATAATGATAATAATGATAATGATAATAATGATAATGATAATAATGATAATGATAATAATGATAATGATAATAATACTAATAATGATAATAATAAAAACAATGCTAGTAATACTAAGAGGAAGGATAGCATAGATAACAAATCGTCCTAGTGATGATAACATTAAGAAAGTCCAGAAGAGCGTCATCAACACTGATGGCAATAATAACCTCCCAACAGCAATGAAAACATTTGATCATAGTGATTGTAATCATCACTGATGGCCATAATAACCTCCAAACAGCAATGAAAACATTTGATCATAGTGATTGTAATCATGATTACAGATATCAAGAGCAGTGCCTCCTGTTTTCATACCTCATCACGGCTCACACGGAGAATGAAAAAAATAATACGAATTATTTCAAGCAGCAACGGACCATTTGGTCCTTGCGAGGCCATAGCAAGAGATTGGTGGCGGCGAGAGCAGTCAATCATGCGTATTAAGTTAAGAGATAAATGCCCCTAGCCTTAATATGTTAACGAGCAGGCATCAGTATCACCTGTCGAGGACCCGTAGTCTTCGTACAGACACGTCTGGTGTGCTGCTTCCAGGTACTGTAGTTGCTAAACTATTCCATTAATTGACAGTCTTTCTGGCGAGTCTCTGCCTCATTCGAAGTAAAGTGTTTGCCCTCGAGTTGGTCTCTATCACTCCGAGTGAAATCAAACACACGCATCCTTAAATAACTTTCTGAATCGCGATCATCATCTTATATTTTCTAATACCCGCATGAAATCGCTCCTTACACTTCTCTTTCTTAAGCTACAGTGCATGAGATTTAACTTGTCCTGCAGCCTCACATAATGGCTCCTCGACGTTGTGAACCTTCGTCACTCCGTGTCCTCCTTTCAAGAAAGGTGACCAGAAGGCAACTCGTTCAAAGTGGAGGAAAAAGCACCAATATGAACTGTAAAGACTGAGATTAGTTTCTTAGATCAATGCGAATGCCCTACCAATGACTGCTTCTATGTATAGCTTGCTGGATGAAGCCACTTACTGAAAAAAAAAAAAAAGATGTTCTTCCTCCTACAAACAGATATGCACCCTGCCATCTACAACGATGCTTTTTTTATTTTTTTCTCGTACGAATCAGAAAGGTTGAACGACTTATTCTGGCGGGTTTTGGAACTGCACCTGCCGGGTGATCCTGTTGGGAGTTGGGTGAGAGGACCTTCCGGGGCCGGGGTGGGGTTGGTCACACGGTCAGCATTTGGACACAACCTACCTCCCAGATGTCTGTTCATGAAGTCCGAGACGTACGTCAACTTCTCTGGGCTATTCAAGACGGCCAGGTCAGCGCCTAGCTTCTTGCACTCCTCCCTCGCGGTCGCCCAATTCCATCGCCCGCTTGTCACGAAGTGGAAACAAGACCCGCTCAAACCGTGGAAGGAGTCCGGGCACCCTGTGTGTAGTACAGTTTTGACATGTCATGCAAGTACACATTCTCTTGAAAAACTAACGTGTGTGTGTGTGTGTGTGTGTGTGTGTGTGTGTGTGTGTGTGTGTGTGTGTGTGTGTGTGTGTGTGTGCATTTCTGAATCTACCAATAATGCCAAGTCGTGAAGATATAGCCACTGTGCTGTATCCCTTATCATTTCAAGACAGTTGGTGAGTCCTAGAGTCACCACTGTGTCGAGGCGCCGTAGTAACTCACGAGCAAGAACCAAAGGCGTGGCCACGCCCAGCACCACCAGCAGTGCACAGAACCTCTTCATCTTGCCCTCGACCTTTCTATGAGCGCCTCGTCTAGGACCGCAGCTGACGCTGGCTGACCTATGCTATGTAGTCGAGCCAAGGCTCCCTGCCTTTATACACTCCACCTCCCAGTTTTTGTTCCTTGTTTTAACGTGTGGTTGAGTGCTCGGATGCCCTTACAATGTCAAGTAACAGAGTTTGCAATACTTTTCGTCTGCGGACTCTCTTCTACATCACGTGTAATCTGTGAGTTCCCCGGGGGAGCTCGTGTTAAACCCATGGGCACCGAGATCCTCGTAATCAGATGTAGAAGAGACGAGACGATCATCAAATAAAAACTAGACCGATCAGTTTTCTCTCCTGTATATCCGTCTCTTAAATGCCCTCAGTGCTTTAGGACGTAACCAGTAGGAGGCAACGGGGAAATCTGCCTTATGTCCAGCCCCGGGACGGCTCATCATACGGGCCTCATGACCCTGATGGTACATGGAACCCTTCGTCTTGGAATTATAACCCCCCGTCCCCGAGCACGGAGGTACGACCATTATATCTTAACGATCGTACCGTCGTGCTCGAAAGATTTTACCGCGATGCTTAAACCAGCACGACTGACGGCGAGGTAGACCAAGAGACGGAACGAACACGTACTCCTCTGCCTGCTCTCCTGGAGGGCAACGAGGTCGTCGCTCTCCCTCCTCTCGACAATTTAGTCCGCCTCGTATACACTAGGAAAATATTTCTGGGTCTTCCCCAGCCAACAAGTTAACCTCAGTTCCCTGGAACGTGACGTGGAGGTGTCCAGGGTGTGGACCAGAAAATTTTCTTTGTCATGCGTTCACAGAGCGAGCATTAGCAAAAAACACTGCAACAGATATTCGTGGAATAACCTTTTACTTGATAGAAAAGACTAGATCACTTTTGTTTTTGTTTAAATGTCTTATGCATATATACATTATCCCTGGGGATAGGGGAGAAAGAATACTTCCAACATATTCCCTGCGTGTCGTAGAAGGCGACTAAAAGGGGAGGGAGCGGGGGGCCTGGAAATCCTCCACTTTCGTTTTTAACTTTCCAAAAGAAGGAACAGAGAAGGAGGCCAATTGAGGATATTCCCTCAAAGGCTCAGTCCTCTGTTCTTAACGCTACCTCGCTAATGCGGGAAATGGCGAATAATATGGAAAGAGAGAATATATATATATATATATATATATATATAAATATATATATATATATATATATATATATATATATATATATATATATATATATATATATATATATATATATATATATATATATATATATATATATATATATATATATATATATATATATACACACATTATCCCTGGGGACAGGGGAGAAAGAATACCGCCCTTGAATTCCCTGGGTGTCGTAGAAGGCGACTAAGAGGGGCAGGAGCGGGTGGCTGGAAATCCTCCCTTCCCGTATTGCTTTCCAAAAGAAAGAACAGTGCAAGGAGCCAGGTGAGGATTTTTCCCTCTAAGGCTCTGTTATCTGGTCTTGACGCTAACTCGCCCATGCGGGATATGGCGAACATGTATGATCCACATCTTTGAGGAAGTTATGCATCTCATCTAATGATGCAGTCCACGGGTCTCCACCTAGCGTCCTGTGGCACCAACGGCTTGGCAGTGTATGTGCACACCATTACGCCAAACACGGAGAGGAAGATGTTGCAAAATATTGATCTCTCGGATGTGTCAATTACCACAAAGGTTGAGAGTTCATTCTTAGGATCCCGTGAAGCATAGTGATTATACGACTCTTAAGTATTGATGTGCCTGACCTTTGACCTAAACCTGTCAGGTCATCATGACCGAGGGTGGTTTGCCATGATGCCGGAGTGATCTAATTGTCAAACTCAAGGTCACGTCATCACACCTCAGGGTCGTACTTTCATAAGCCAAGCGGCTTAACGTCATGCTCAAGGGTTGTACTCATGGGTTGTACCGACGTGCTCAAGGGTCAAACTGTCGTGCTGAAGAGTTGTACCGTGGTACTCTAGGGTCATATCGCCGCACAGAAGGGTCGCACCGTCGTACTCATGGGTCGTACCATCGTACTCATGGATCGTACCGTCGTACTCACATGTCGTACCATCGTATTCAAGGGTCGTACTGTCGCCCTGAAGGATCGCACCGTCGTACTCAAAGGTCGGACTATCGTCCTCATGGGTCGTACCGTCGCAATGAGGGCTTGCACCGTCGCACCATCGTACTCATGGGTCGTATAGTTGCACTGAAGGACTGCACCATCAGACTCATGGGTCGTACTATCGTACTCATGGGTCGTACAGTCGCACTGAAGGATCGCACCGTCTTACTCAAGGGTCGTACCGTCGTACTGTAGGATCGCACCGTCGTACTCATAGACCGTACCATCGTACTGAAGGGTCGTGGCGTCGCTCTGAATGATCGCACCGTCGTACTCAAAGGTCGTACCATCGTATTCATGGGACGTACTGTCTCATTGAAGAGTCTTTATTTTTTCCTGTGGCTGATCATCCGGCTACAAGACACATGGAGGATAAAAGCCAATGGATCAGATGCATTATTCCATGACACCCAGACAGACCTATTTGTTGATGGGCACAAAAGAGAACATTGTGACCGTATGAATAATGTATGTTAGAGTGGCGGTCTCTCCTTTACGCTTCAGTATATATACATTCAGCCATTAAGTAAATCAATCTACACGCCATCAATAGCCTGTAGGTGGTATCCTGCGTAATACGAGCGGCTTTTCCACCTTATGAACCAAGTCATCACAAACCAGCGAGTTCAACATCATTCTTACTTGACGTCTTCTTTACCATGATGATCAACATATAATGCCATTCTTCACATTAGCAGTTCTTGGTAATATCATTTACGTCAGTGACAGATAAAAAAAAAATGTGAATGTAATCTGACTTTTAAGTCAGAAAAGAGAATTATTCATAACATGACCAAACTATATATTTAAGATGTACTATACAGAGGCAATATAGAGTATACCGATTCATCTTTGGGCGTGTTAGGAACGCGGTACGAAACCCAAGGGTGAATCAGCATCATGACCTAACCTGTTTGAGGCAAGGAAAACGTTCTTGATGAAACCTGACCATTCTGAGGGAGGAGTAAGAGCAAATTAAACTTTTTGTTCTGTTTCTTCTCCAAATCATACTGATTATCACCTTAATGAAGCCGCCTTTTAACAGTCTTCAACTCTGCTAACCACAGGTGCTTATGGTTACGGCTTTACAAAGGAAATAAAAAAAGTTTTAATTCTAGATTTTTTATTATTAATTATCAAACTATTAATTTACACTTCACGAGGAACACAATGCCTCTCTGGATACCAGGGAAAGAACATGTCCGATCTAGGAATTCCTGTTGGTTACAGCTGGTCGTTGGCGCTGGCTACCGGGGACAACAAGCGATGATGGCGTCACAGGCACCACGGATGATTGACAGCTCAGTTGCATCAGCCTCGCCGTTGCCAAGGACGATGCTGTCCACACCTACCATCATCATCATCCACAGTTCGTCGCCACTACGTCAATGCCACAAACGCCATCAACAGATTATTCTTTTCTGTTTCTTTTTCTCTAGATCTTGCTGAACTTTCCATGTCTTCGTGGAGGATCAGCGGACCTCGCAGATGTAACCAATGGCTTCCTGTGCCTGGTTCAAGCGCAGAACATCGTTTGCTCCAGCAACCAGACGCACGTGGACGTCTTCCGAATCATTCGAGGGATTGTTGGGCATCCACCTGCAAGAGGGGAGGCCTCAAGGTCGATATGTTTCACCACATGGGGAAGTTCAGAGAAGCTCTCGCCAAGACATGTTTAAAATCTCTCATAACTCAAGCCTTAAATGTAGGACACACTCTCTCCAACTGTTCCCTTTAGAAATGTCTAAAATGCTTCAAGAGGGTACTTGGAGAAGCACAGTTTATACGAATATAACGAAATATCAAAGTGTACTTGTAAACTTTCTGCCATAACATCAGAGTATATGGGTAATATTGTGGCTTAATAATTGGAAGGTTTCAAAACAACGTTGAATATGCTTCGTATGACGGCGCTGGACTTGATCATCGTGAACGAACAGTAAAAGAAAAAAAAATCTTGAACTTTGAAGCAAAGGGAACCAAATAATTTCGACACAATGGAAGGGCATTGAGTTCTACAGAACCCGAGGGTCTCTGATATCTAATTCCATTTAAGGATGTCGAAATTACTTGGGTCCTTTCGCTTGAAACTTCAAGATTTTCGTTTTTTTTTTTCCTAATCGCTGATCAGTTCCATAGGCGTCACCTGGAATGCATTCAATGTGAATGAAACCGAAGACATGGTAGTGAATCTGTGCCAAATTCTTACGTTAACAGAAAATCGTACATATAAGAAAAGACCATTGTGAAGGAAGGTCATGTTTACCCAGGTAAGAAGAAGACATGAACATTCACGTATGAGAACAGGTGTGGACTAGGTGTCTCACACGCATGATATAAGGAAGAGAAAACGAATGAGGATACTGTTATGCCTTACATGGGTGAGGTGACGCTGATCCTGTCGCCATTTAACCATTTCCATATTCCATTCTGTCTGAGGCCACCAACCCAAGTGGACCAGTAGAACAAATCTGCAGGTATGGGAATAAGTCTCAGGTGCTTTAAAGTTCATAAATCTACCTAAAATTTTGCTTTAAAACAGTGAAAGCAACAAGAAATGCCATTTAGTTAACGAGATAAAGGAAAAATGTCTTTAGTTTTCTTAACACACACACAAAGACACACGCAAATATTATATATATATATATATATATATATATATATATATATATATATATATATATATATATATATATATATACACTAAAAAAGAAAAAGTAAAACATCTCCAGGGATCATTCGAATGACGTTAAATCTGATCCACGAGACGCTGGTGCGTCGCCTTACTAATGACCACGAAGCCAGCGACAACCCGTGCCAGCGCCCAAGTCAAAGAGGTCTTACTCTAAGTGGATACAAAAGGTACTACGGTGATATCTAATCAAATCTGTGGCGTGTACTAGCACATACCATTCCAGCCATTGCCTTTGGGAGTCTTCAAATCATCGACGAGTAAACTCCTGCGACATGCAAGGTTTCGCACACCACTGAAGATATCTCTTCTAATCTAAAGATATCCTTAACACCGTCCAGAATCTCGCACATCTCTCAAGACTCACCCTTAAGGTGTCCCGTTCTCTATAGGTCTTTCGCAGCATTCCTTCCTCCCCCCAAAGTCTCACGTGTATCTCATACACTAAATACCGCAGCATCCTCCATGACCACCACGATCTCCAGAGACATTTTCTCGTTATGTTAACAGAACACAACAGAAACCTGATCCATCGATGATAACTTTGAGTGGTATATTGGGCGGTTCCTGAATATAAATTCTGTCGCCTTTTTCATTTTGTTGAAAGTAAGTGTCGAAACTGATTACTATAGTACGATACTCAATTCCTTGTACATTATCAGCTTCTCTCTCTCTCTCTCTCTCTCTCTCTCTCTCTCTCTCTCTCTCTCTCTCTCTCTCTCTCTCTCTCTCTCTCTCTCTCTCTCTCTCTCTCTCTCTCTCTCTCTCTTCTTCTTCCGAAACACTGAACAAAAAATCATTCTATCTCAAGAATTATTGCTGTTGTGGCTATAGACATACCAGGGAAGTGCTTAATCATATGGCTTGAGACGTGTCTGAGTAAGGCTTCGTTGCCTATGACGGCAAGGTCGGCACCCATTTCTTTGCACTTGTTCCGCGCCTCCTGCCACGATAATCTTGGGGAGGTTACTGCACCGGGGGGATTCTCGACTATCTTCAAGCAGGAACCACTGAGGACTACGAAGGTGGCCGGACAATCTGTTAGGGAGGGAAAAGAGAAAAAGAAAGAAGGTAAAACATTCTAGACGAGTTTGATACCGAGATCGTCATTACCTTCTCGTGGCAACAAAAGATTGCTATTAATACGGTGACAAAAATCACATGGACGTGACTATATCACATGAGGGAAAGACTTGAACTTTATCATTTGATTGTGAAATAACAAATAACATGAAAGTCTTACTCTTGTAACACAGAAATGAATAAGAATTTACCCAAAATTTATGTTCCCATCTTACGGTATCATACATACCCAGCTGAAGCACGGGGTAGCGATGCTGTTTCCTGTGGGGCGGGGTAGCGCCACAAATGGATGAACGCAAGCATGTATGTAGATATGTACATATGTCTGTGTATGTGTATGTATATGTATATATATTGATATGTATATATATATATATATATATATATATATATATATATATATATATATATATATATATATATATATATATATATATATATGAGTTGACGGGCCGTTTATCACCTATTTCCTGGCGCTACCTCGCTCACGCAGAAAACGGCGATCAAGTACAATGGAATAAATAAATAGATAAATAAATAAGAGTCCCCCAAAAAAACAGGTAGTCCTAAATAGATTAAGAGAACAATAATTGTCACACTTACTGGCGAAAGCCACGGGCAGAGCCACGCCCACCATCAACAGCAGGACACTGGTCGTCTTCATCTCGACTGCGTCGTCTTGTCGATCTAGCAGGAGTACATGAGGCGAGTCGCTTGGATGTGTGACTCGTGTGTGGACGATCCTCCCTCCACAACATTTTTATATGCACACGGTCCTTCTAGGCCCTTGGTGCCAATGCTTCATTTTTCTTCCCCGAAAATCCTTTCGTCACGGTGTTCCAGGACAGCGGTAATGTGACCTTCTTCAAACACAGGTGGGTAACGCCTGCCTGTAACTAACCTTTTGTCTTGAGGATAGACTGTGGCAAAATCCATCTCGGAGTGAATCTTGGACTGGCGTAAACGACAACCCCCGCCTGGCTCGTCCAGTTTGCTGGCGGGTGCGGTTGAGAGGATCTAGGGCGCCTTTGGCGCTCGAGGAAATAACCAATCGCAAGACAGGGGAAAACCTTCCGTCCGGCCTGGTCCCAAGCGGGGTAATGTGGTCTGGCGCTTTCACGACCGCCACCGTCTCCTTACGCTGACGTGGTTTCAGGACCCGAGGCGCCTGGTTCGAACCCATGATCACCTGCCTGACCGGCTTGATGGTCGGTCTCCTGCACACTAGGAAAGTTTTCAGAGCCAACCCTCCACCCCTACCCCACTGGATGCCAGCAGCAGTTCACGATATTTGACGTGGAGGAGTTTTCGTTTGGAACTTGTAAATTCTTCATCATTTGTAATCAGGGAGATATGGATGGCATTTCATCTTTACGGAAGCAAGTTTAATGTTATTGATTCTTCTCACTTCTAATCGAATTAGTCTGAGGGTGTTGAGGTAATCATGGATGATCTGGGAAAGAATGCATGGTCTTCATATGTGACTGTGAGTACGTTTGGCTGACTGCGTGAATCCGGATGTGATCCAAATCCTTAAGCAGCTTATGAGGACTAGCTCTCCTGCGTTGATCCTAATATACTTATGAGGCGCCTGTACAGTGTAGGTATGGACCATATCCTCAGTGTGAGTGTACACAACCTTAGATTAATCCTTAACGGCTGAAGAAGGTGTTCAAGATTTTTCGGTTGTTGGACGTAGCTTACGATGACGGCCTCAGTGACTCTGGCAGTTGATAAGCCTGAAGCCCAAAACAAGCCAACCAAGCATCGGTTATCGGTCAGTGCCACATATCGCACGCTACGTACATTATAGCAGAGCCATACCTTTCCCAATCTCTTCTACGAAGACGAAGACGATCCAAAAATTTAGGGCAGGACATCAAAGACACACAGAGGAAGGTGACTGACCACACGATACACCACTCTATTTTGGAACAGTTTAAACTGTTCGGTGTACAAGGAGTTAGACTGCTAAGCGTGGATGACGCTAAATGGGATGATTACGTCAGTACCATCACGGGAAAACATCATCACATCTGCAGATGAACAGCTGAGGACTGGCTGTGGACCGACTATCACGCCCCGGATTCGAGGCAATGTGGGTCCGTGCTGCCTGTGTGTGTGTGTGTGTGTGTGTGTGTGTGTGTGTGTGTGTGTGTGTGTGTGTCTAACTGCCTCCTTATGATAACCTTAGTACATCAATAAGGAGAGTGAGTTCTGCACTTGTGGGGCCGACCCTTTCCACAGACACAGAGACAGAAAACTGTTATTTATAATGCCATCCCCTGAACGAAAATGGGAGGTTTGTGGGACGAACTGATGTGGTGGTTAGTAAGATTAAGGTAATGATGGTAGCGGTAAGATGGAAAGAAAAAAGAAAAGAAGAGGAAAAGAAAACAAGAACGCAAACTCTACATTATTTTCCAAACGTGTTTCAGATATTAAAACAAATTTAGCAGATATTTTCACTGCATTTCATTCATACATCTGCTTTTATCAGGACATCAATCTTCACTACTTAATCACTACATATATATATTCAAAGCGAATAATATATTATCAAAAATATCAGAAAGCTGAACGGGAATGATAACAGTACACCTTTCCCATTGTACGGAGTATTCAATATTCCTAATAATAAAACAAGATTGCTGACGGCCACTAGGTCTTTGGTGGCGTCTGGTCTTGTGGAACCTCGTGGGAGACGCTGTGTATCTTGGAAGAGGCTTGGAAAGGTCGGAGACCTGTCGCAATCTGGCAGACATAAGCCGGGGCGGTCCTGCCTTCCAGCTGTTGGCTCAGGTAAAACCGGCGGTGCTCTTGGTTGGCTGGGACGAGTAAGGTGTTGGCAGTCGTGTTGTCAACCGTCGGTGCCGAGGGCAGCCAACTGCAATGGCAAAAGAAAAAAAAAGGTCAAAAGTCATGAGGTCATGAGTTACTTACCCGCAGAGGTTAACGGTAAGTTACAAGTGTGACACAAAACTTTAAAGGTCAGTTAATTGTACAGGTCACAAGGTCAAGGGTCAGCTACCTCCAGAGGAGGCACCAAGGAAAAACGGTCACTTGCCAATTGCCCTGGGGGAAAGTGGGGGAGGGGGAAAGGAGAGACGTCAGGGAAACAGGGGTCATCATATGGTGTCCAGGCTTATTTGGAATAAAAAAAAGTGCATAAATGAATAGAAATTGCAAGGCATGTGTATGCAGTAAGAATGTGTGAGTGTGTGTGTGTGTGTGTGTGTGTGTGTGTGTGTGTGTGTGTGTGTGTGTGTGTGTGTGTGTGTGGAGGAAGACAACTAGCACGAACCACACGAGTGTCTTACATATGAGACCTGAGATTGATCTCGTCTTCGTTGATCCAGCGCCAGCGGTGGCCGTCCACTTTGTATCCCCCGACCCAGTACACCCAGCCCATGGACGTCTCATCTGCCAGAGAGAGACATGAACGAACGATATCAACTACTAATATTGGACACCACACGATCATTTTCAGCAAGGAGCTCCTTAAAATTCAATGGGAAATATAACACAATATATAGACTATCATTGTTTTAGAATCCTAATCTGTCATTGACTGAATAGCAATTGTTTTGTGTCGACACAAATATGAAACAATTTTGAACCTTTTCTTTTTCTAATGGATGTCTCGTTAGCCTGAATTCTACTGAGCAAAACAGCTATGCCGCTCCTCTTCTGTCCAGATGCCTCGTAATTTTACATGAATTATCTTGCTATGATTAAGAAAAGTCAAGCGAGAATAATCCTAGATCTGAAAAAAAAGTCTTAAGTGAATGAAAACATCCTGGGTTGTGCTACGGAGAAGCTGACAACTCCCGTCGCTTCTTCGTGAGTAAACAAACATTTGCCTTCTCAAATCAAGCTGCACGTACCGCCACCAGCTGACAGCGGCACGTGCGAGTTTACCACTAGTCCCGTTACGGTACCTGGGAAGGTGGCAGCCACGTAGTCGTAGAAGGCTTCCAGTTGTTCCGAGTCGCTTATGATGGCCAGGTCGGTCGCCAGGTAGAGGGACTGGCAGAGAACCCTGGCCTGGGACCAGGTCACCGGCGCTCCCCGTCCTTCTCCCGTCTGCGCCAACTCCGCCCTCAGACAGGCGTCGTCTACCTTCACCCAGTCCACAGGACACTCCGACTCTTCGGGAGGTGGACTGCTCACATACTGGGCTGAGGGGGTGGAGAGTCAAGTGGATATGACTCGTGACAAGACGATACGCGAAGTTGAATTGGCTTCGTTATAATATATAATCCACGATGCTCTCGTGTCTCAACACCACAAAATGAATACAATCTCATTATGGTCGAATTGCTAACATGTGACACGGAACGGTGAGTGATGACATCCACTTTGAGGAAGCCACCGTCGACTGTGGAGGAGGCGGTGCACCACTCTATCTGGCGTCTGACCGGCCAAATCTCCTTCTGCCGCGTCCCCTAGTCACTGCCACGCGACGTTTCTATTGGTAACTTTTACTGATGAATTTACGTAACTTCCCAAGACCAGACGAGGCACTGGGCCTCCCTCTAATGGCTCCGAGGCTATGACAATCTCAGTAAGGATAAACATCTAGATCATTCTTTGTATTTAATTCATTACTTCATGACTGATATGGTGAGGTGAATCTACATTGCTGCTGTGTATATTTCAGTCTCAATTGACTAGTCTGATGGGGAGGGGTGAAGAGAGTTGGACTGTTTCCTCTAAGTTACCTTTCTTAAATCTACTTCAGTTTCTTAAGGACACCAACCCCAAATGCTTTCATGAGAGTAAGTAATGATGCAGTGATGTGACTACTTCAGTGGCAGTCGGACGGTAGACGAGCCAACTGACGTAATGAAGACGTGCTAATGCTAATGAGAAGAGTGACGTGAATACCTCATGACAATTAAAATGCGCGCGCGCACACACACACACACACACGCACAATAAACATATGAAGACACTCACCGCTAGCCGGGACATTAGGGTAGGCCACGCCTAAGAAGAAGAACAGAGCGAGGAGGGTCATTCTTCTATGGACACGCCCACTTGCTAACCACGACCAGCACTTGGATACCAGACACCACCTCTTGACCACCAACCAAGTGTCTGAAGCCAGTCACTAACTTCTTAGTGCAGCACGCACCTGATCCCCGGCACACCAGCAGCCGTGATGGCCAATGCCCCCTGCATCCTAACTTTATATACAGTCGCAGATCTTTACTAGTTCGCATCTGAATCTTCATCAAACGACACATGGCTGCTACATGAAGTCACTACTGTTCAGTCTGACTCATAGTGGCTAAATATACACGTAATCCTTTAAGTCTGCATATATTGCGGTTGTAATCTCGGTATGGGGAACACAGTAGCTCACTAGTTTGTTATAAGGGAGTTGAGAATGTCGGTCGTGTTGGGTCGTAACGGAAATCATGAAGGTACAGCTAGTCTGTCTGGCCTACTGCCCTGTTCCAGCTTGCCCTCACTGGACGTAAACATCAGCTTTTGCTCATCAATATCACAAGCATTGCAGAACAGGGCACCGATTCAGGTTTCTACAGTTATGAAAGCTGACACTGCTTCCTGCATTAACTAACTGGAAGACGATACATTACTAATTACGACGCTCATTCATTTCAATATTTGCTGTACTGTAACACTCAAGTCTGTCTCGTGTCTGCAATATTTTCTTACACCACCGTAATGAGAATGACATAATCAGCTTCCCTTAGGAGGAGATGTTTGGTGATGTCTCTCCCCCCAGGACATCGATATCATCATTGTGTAACGCTAGGATGCCTCTCTTAAGAGGCCCCTGCGATTTCAAGCATAGATTCCGCGAGGGAGCAGGGTTAGAAGGCTTCCTTGAGGCGAGGCAGTCCTCAACGACGCTCTATTATTTCCTAATCGACAACGACAGCCTCGTCGAAGGTGAGTTCCCGCTTGCAATGTTAAACACTTCCGAGTAGAGTTTGCTAATACGTCACTCACATCATAATATATATTCCGTATATACTCGTCTATAAGTCTACCTCGTGTATAGGTCGACTCTTGATTTTTGGCCAGGAAGCCAATTATTTATCATATGCCTCGTGTGTAGGTCGATCCAAGTTTCTGGGGGTAATGGAACAACAAATCAAGGTAATAAAGCACCATATTTCATGGCATGTAAAACTCATATCATAAAATTCGCATTAAAGAAAAGGAAAGAAAAAAAAACCACAACGTCCTATAAACTAAGGTTCGCTGAGCCTGAAACATCCGAGCGCCTAAGACAAATTGTTTACCATTTATCATTACGGCAGTTCACACTGAAAAGCGGGTAATTTCAGCAAAAATATTGTATATTACCATTCAAGTATGTACTCAAGTCATTTAGGATAGAATATTATCGTAATATTTTTTTCTTAACTGAAAATCATTTGAAAAGCTAATACGGTAAAACTTTTTGAGCAACGAAAGACAGCGAAAGTCGATTGTTTTCGTCAAAATTCTATCCCACTTTCCACTGTAATACGTACGTCGGTACCTTTCTGTGAATGTATTATATCAAGCACAAAATGAACAGAATATCATTGTAATATAACAGTATTTCAAACAAAAAATATAAAACAAAAACAAAAACGGGAAACATCTCTTGAACATTCCGAAGGTTATGTAAAGTCTTTTGTTTTCGTCATGTACTTCATCCAATTTTACATTGAATGACGTCACATTTCAGCGAAACTACTATTCAATTTCTGAGAATATATTCACTGAGGCAGAGTCAATGTAAAAAACACTTGTAATGGAAAATCATTCTTTTCACTGGAAACGATTCGCAATACAAGTACCTTCTAGCTGACACGGCAGAGCCATGGTCGCAGAGGCTTTGCTTTTGCATCGGCTCTTCCTAAGCAGCCCTTGATATTACGGTAACTGGTAAATATTTTTCAGGTCTGAAGCTAAGCGTTGCTGCTAGCCCTTCCTATCATGCACGAATTTCAACCTAACGAAACTATTACCCATGTACAAGTCGACCCCACTACTGTTTTGCTTTTCTAAAAATTTGGTCTTAAAAACTTGAACTATACACGAGTGTATACGATATATTCAACCACACCAGGACCTCTTTTATAATGGGTCCTACTGTGACCCCAGACACCTTTTCCTGGGGCTTCTGCAGCTCAAAGGCTGCGCTGCAATCAGTGGCAGGGCCAGGATGGACATCCCTCCCCCATTTGAAGCTAGAAGTTCTTTTCCTCGAGACTGTCCTCTATGTCGTGAACTGACGATGGTATGCAGCCTCGCGAAAGATGACTTTAACTACGCAGGCAGAGTCCGGCAACACCTGTGTAGTACATCGAAGGAACCCATGTTCCTTCAACTTCCTCCCCGCTGCCTCCGTGTTCCTTGTCACGTCTCCCTCCCGGATGATGGAGATGGAGGCAGGCAGGAAGAAGTGGCGCCTGCCGCCTCTGGGCTGGGTCATGTGGTACGAGGCCCATGACTTAAGCGGGTTAATTCTACTGACCTGACAATGATATTCTATCTTCAAAAAAAATATACCTATTGGAACAGACAGTCAGAGAGATAAACAAATAGACAGATAGATGGATAGATGATAGACTGAACACGTTTACAAACGGGCAGGGCGCCTGAGTTGGATGATCAGCACAAAAAGCAGCTCTTCACGGAACCACAAAGCAAGCAGCTAACCCTCCCTCCTCCTCCTCCCTCAAAACCCCCGGCACAAGGTGTGCGGTCACCTGAAGGTTACGCCACGTGTTGCTTTCTTGTTCAGCTACGTACGAACAAAGCCACGACTTCAGAAAAATTAAAATGTTTGAGGGGAGTTACCAGGAACGCGTCTGCAGTGATTAAGGATAACCAGGTGCAACAAAACACCATCCCTCCCCCTACCATCGCAAGCAATCAGACATTTTCATATCAGTGACAAAAGCACCAAAGTTAAACCAATGGTAAACTACAGACGAGGAGGCGAACTGGCCCTAATACGAGACTACCTTACACTTCAGGGATCAGCGGAAGCTGCTCCATCCGGAAGACACGTAATGGGAAGAAGTAAATAGAGGGAGTAGTGTCATAGTGACGTTGACGCCACGTAATCATCCAGGGAATTTCAGCAATACAGTACTAATGTACAATAATAGCAAGGAAAGAACAATCAGGGCGATACGCAAAGCAGTAGTGGTACAGGCACTTCTCAAAGGATGGTACAGCAGTCATAATGGTGGAATTCAGTCATAAAGGCACAGAATAGGGAAATCTGGATTCTCTTGGTGACAGAGATAAGGGAGTTATGGAAAATAGATTTTGCAGTGTGCACAGAAAATGTCAGTGACACACTAGGATCAGAGGAACTGGCCAACCATCATCTCGAAACCCTATCTTCACACACACCAGTATGGATGTCAAAAACATAGTTGTGTCACACACTAACTGAAGAAAGTGATCATGTAATACTTATTTTTTTATGTGGTAAATGAGGATGTGAAAAAGAAAAGAGACGAAACAAGATTTATAGCGGATATGGTCATGGAAATGACACAAAACCCAACAATTTCTGCGGTGAAATGAACTGGAAGATAGGATTCAATAGCCAGGAACCAGGACAAAGTGGTGAAAAGTTCTGCTAAATATACTCTGAAGGTGTTGTTACTTTAGGGCGTTATCTCTGGCCTCAAATACAGAGGTAAGGTAAAGAAAGAGGGAGGACTGGTTTAATAAAAGCAAAACTAACAATGGAACTTCCATATGTGCTGTGACGAAGGTGAAGGCAGCACCCTAATGAACCAGAAATAATGAGGTATAAGAGAGCAGGGAACGAGTGTAGCAGGCCACAGGTCATCACAACCAAGGGTTGTACCTCTCGTCGTCAAGGACTGTACCTCTCGTGTTCGAGGATCGTTAGAAAAAATACCGAAGACCTATTTCCCTAAGCATGCCAGATGCTCATATCACACGAATACACTCGAACACACAAGGGAGAGGCCAGTAAGGTAACAGCCTCCGACTCTGTACATAGATGAAGTAATGATACACCAAACTGGCATACAACACCCCCGAGGAAAGCAATTTGTTCGAGCAAAACCTGAAGGATTACGTTGGTGTGGAGACCTCATCAGCCTGACCATCCTCTTCTTGGAACTTGGTGGTAACCAGATTGGCAGAAAGTTTTCCTAGTGTCTCCTCAAGCTTTGGCCCGGGAGCTCCAGCTTCGTAGGGGAAAAAAAAAAAAAAGATTTCTTTCCACGGCTCTCTAAAACAAGTTATTGACGTGGTCAACACACCTTCAAATATATTCTACGTCTCAGTCTTGCCTTCTGAGTTAATCAAAGTTTGTTTGAAAAGTCTTTAGTGAGCAGAGTGACTGAGCCAAGACAATCATACGTGTATTCATTTGTATTGAAACATGGTTAATTGACGGACACCCATGAGGGCAAAACCGGCTAGGATCAGTACCCTGCTGCAATCCACCAATATCTGAAGAATTGCAACCTTCGGATACCCTGTCCTAAGAGCGGTTTCCTCAGGTTCTCTCCTCTTGGTCCAGCCAAAGGGTACAAGAGCAAGGTGACTCCACCCGTTTTCTTTTTTACCGCAAGACCTCGTCCCCGTTACAGTGAACTTGACTTGTTTCTCCCGTCGTGCAAAAGACAGATAAAACCAAGTACGTGTATAGCGCATGACACTCTCCGCACTGGTAACATAACGGGCATTGTAAGGCGAGAAGTATCATTTTGAGAGGACGTGTGAAAATCTGTTATTGACGGTCATTATACACGAACAAAGAAAATTACAAAAAAAAAAAAGAAGAAATCTCTCGGGTATATATAGAGCTGGCTGAGGCGTTTCGCTCTTACACTCAGGTCTGTGGTCGCCTCCTGCCCACAGCGTCACCTGCTCCTCGACCTCCTGGACTGAAGCAGCAAGCGGTCAAGATGTCTTCTCTCCGCACATTGTTGCTCCTGGGCGCGGTACTACCCGCCGTTCTCTCTCAGTGTAAGTCAGTCCGTTGACTCCATTACGGCGCCGGAAGGTCGCCAGATGGTTGTTGACCTTGCAGCACCGGTTGCCATCGTGGTAAGGTCAGATGGTATCTGTTCTGCCCCACGTTTACCCTGCATAACCTTAGTTCCCACACACAGGTAGGTAAGTATGGAACTCGAGTGTCATTTGGTGTGTAGAAGACAATCAGCATTTCTTCACTACAATATATACAATATATACATATATATATATTTTTTCCTTTGTTTTTCCTTTCAGTTACAATATCACTCTCTTTTGACAATTCAAATTTAGATAAACAAACCCGAGTAATTCAACTGACCCCTATCGGCGCTTTAAACGGCCAGAACTACCACCACGCCCACTCCCACACCGAGCTGTAAACAGTGCCAAACCTTACCATCACACACACTGGATAACGCTGCATTTTTACTCGTCTGAGGATACACAAACAAACATAGGGACACACACGCACAGGAAAAAAAATATCACAAACATTATCTCTGGAGCGATGGCAAAACTACCTGAGCCATAACAACCTTAAACCGCTACCATCCAGGCTTCAAAAGCCATCACAAACTAACATTACCCCCCACCACCACCACCACCACCAGCACAAACCCTAACATTTCTTGTATTGTAAGTAGTTGAGAGCCAGGGGGGTAGGGGGGGACACACACCCCACAACAACTTGTCAACAACTCCTCTATCCCCGACCCGCAGACTGCGGCGCATCCTTCAAGCCTGTGCTTGGGACCTGGTGTTTCCACTTGGGGATCTCTGACCCAGTCGTCGGTCCCGGGGCTCCCCAGACGTGGCCAGTCTCTCGCGCGGAATGCCAGAAGCTGAACGCGGACCTGGTCGTGATCGACTCCCTCGAAAAGATGGAGGCCGTCGCATACTACCTGTCTCAGGAGAGCAACGGTACGTGGTGTGAGTATGAGAGAGAGAGAGAGAGAGAGAGAGAGAGAGAGAGAGAGAGAGAGAGAGAGAGAGAGAGAGAGAGAGAGAGAGAGAGAGAGAGAGAGAGATTGGAACAGCTGTTGGTCATCTATCTCTAAAATCCATCCTTGGGTTATGAGACGAGTCTGAATCAGGATTTCTTTATTTGAGATGATCAGGACTGAAAATACGATTCAACTCACAAAGAGACCGTGAAGAAAATCTTACATTTACACACACTTCCATGTTTACTTTAGTCACTTGAGCTTCCCTTCCACACACATACACACACACACACTCACACCCACACATTAAGAGGGGACAGAGATTAAAACACATAACGAAAATTGTGGGATGGTACGTAATGACAAATCCTCTTACAGAGAGAACAGATAACAAACAGACTGGAATAATGTTGTATGTGTGCGTGAGGGAACCTAAATCAACTTCAGAGCAAGACGAAAACAGTATTTGTATCTACGGTGTCTGCTCTCCGAAGACACCAATAAGTTATTAGTGATCGAACGTACACACCTTAACAGCACTGTTACTGATTATTGCCTCACGTGTCTGCAGCAGTGTCAGGCTACGTGTACTGGGTGGGTGGACAACGCTCGGCAAGTGGCGACTGGACGTGGGTCAACTCCAAAAACATCGACCTCAAATCACACATGTGAGTAAAACGCTGGAAAGTTTCCCCTTCTGCTCCCTTGCTGTGGTTATCTCCCACACCCCAGTTCCCCCTGTGTTTAATGGTCTACCTCATCAACATATCTACTTCCAGTAACCTATTTTCTTCGTGTGCTTTCCGAGTGTGGCTCTGCATGGGTTATGTTTTCTTGTTACTGCGCTCCTCCTTGGGCCATGTCTCCTCCTCTCCCTTTACACATCAATTCATCTCACTTTTTTTCTGCTTTATTTTCGCGAATATCTTTTTCTTCTTCTTCTTCTTCGTCCTCATTTTAGATCCATCTCTGATCGTCTTCCACATCTTCCTCATTCTTTGTCTCCTTTCTAATCTTCGCCAGTCTTCATTTTCTTATCTTTTATCTATGTTTCTTTTTTCCTACCATTATCTCTTCATCTTCATCACCTTCAACATGACCACTGTCACATCATCATTTGCCCTTTCTTTACTCGCTCATCTTTCTTCTTTATACGATCCTCTCTATCTCCTCTTGTTTCCTCTTAAAATGCATGAGCATCTTCTTTATAATTACCACCACTGTTTCTCTTTCCTCTTGTTTATCATCTCCGTCTGCTTCTCATATTATATATATATTCTTCCATTTCCGTACTCCTTATTTGTTAATATTATCATCTGCTAATAATGTAATCGTGTTTCCCACCTTTATATTACATCACTGTACCACATCATAATCTCGTCTCCTGTAATGACTCAGATGGTTGCCCAACGAGCCCAGGGACGGCAGCGGAATTCGATACACAAGGATAGTGCCGGCTGACCAAACCCACAACAGACACTACGTGAGCACCGGTAAGGCGACCAGCGTATCGCCCGGCTACATCTGTGAGCAGAGTCCGGCATCCTAGATCGAGTTGGGGAGGGATGGTGGGCCTGGAAGGAAAGGGGGACGACGATGATGATGATGATGATGACGATGATGATGACGTGCCCGTTGTTAGTGTGGGAGAGACTGGACACCTGGGAGAGAAATGATGTTATCAAAATAATAAACCTCATCAAGCAGATGCTTCCAGCAGGTGGGAGTGGATGCATGTGATGATGGTGGGGAGGTCGCCTCACAACATGCCTGAGAGCTCTTACGTGACGTCTCTCACCAAAGGGGAAACGAGAGACATATGTGAGCCATCGTCATTCAAGGGTGATGGGAAAACACTGGAAGGTCAACATGGGAAGAGACAGTAGAGGAGAGATCATCTAATTCACGGGAGACAAGAGACCAGTCTCTCTCCAGCACAACCTTACAAGGGCGAGACCTCTCTAACAGTCTCTGACCATGATCAGATACGAGATAATTCAAGCATACGCATCACACTAGCGAATCAGATGAGACATGACCAGCTAAACATAACTTTTCTTTTTCAAACACTGTTGTTCAATTGTATGTGAGATGTTCAATGTAAAAAAAGAAAAAAAATGTTATTTAATAAAGATAACAGCATCTAAATTGAATGTATGTCTTATTTTGCTGATGTACGTTCCTCTAGTTCATAAGACATTGATATTCTGTCCACATCGTGTGTGTGTGTGTGTGTGTGTGTGTGTGTGTGTGTGTGGGGAGTGGAGGTCAACAGGCCGTCTCAACTGCTGTCCCTCCGCTCCGGGCTGCAAGTCCTGTCTGTCCTCCCATGACCGTGGGTTAGAGCAATACGTCAGAGGAAGTGGGCGTGTCAACGCCAAGCTCAATTCGAGGCGGTAGGTGAGGCTGAGAGACGGGTGAGGAGGAGGCTGGGCACACGAGGACATGTCTGTATGGGGGGTTGGTGGTGCATGGGACAGGGGTGGGGGGAGGGTAGGGGAAGGAAGAGAAGGGAGGGAAGTCATGTAAAACAAAGTAGGGGAAGGAAGGGGGGGGGGGGGGGTAGATCATGCAGGGGAGGGGCATGTGACATGAAGGGAAAAAGAAACGAGTCATGCACAGGTGAGCCTAACGTCATGAAGGTCATGCAGCGAACAGCTATACGATAAACAAAAACGAAACGCGGTCTGACGAGTATCAATAATCTACAGTGAACTCACACTAGAAAGAAAACGGCAACAACCACTGAGAATCCACTTCCACCTACACGACTTCAGACATATTTGATATTAACGTTTTGATTAAGGAGGAGGAGGAGGAGGAGGAGGAGGAGGAGGAGGAGGGGGAAGGGGAGGAGGAGGGGGAAGGGGAGGAGGAGGAGGAGGAGGAGGAGGAGGAGGGGAAGGGGAGGAGGAGGAGGAGGAGGAGGAGGAGCGGTAGTATGGACAATTTGAACGTTGCTACGTATCTACAACTTCCTGTCAGCAACAGTGACGTACAGTCATGGTCAAACTTCCGGGCCAGATCTCCGTAGTAGCCTGGAACTCCTAGTGTGGAACTGTGGGTTTGTGAATCAGTGAGTTGTCCATACTTCTCTCTTCTTTCTTTTTCTTTTTTCTCGTTTTTGCTTTCGAATGTTTCCATTCGTCATTGAGTTCTACTTCTACCTTCTCTTTCTTCCTCCCCATTTCATTGTTGGCATCTTGCAACGCCTTCTCTGCTTTCGTCTGTCTCCTTTTCTTCTTTTCCATCCTCTGTCATCAACCTGATGACTTCCTTTTCTAATAAAAGGCTCGTTCTTCCCTTACAGCCAGAGTCTGATCAGATATTACAAGACTTTGTGAAGAGTGCACCGAAGGAGGTGGTGAGTGGATGCCAGTGGAGAGAGAGAGAGAGAGAGAGAGAGAGAGAGAGAGAGAGAGAGAGAGAGAGAGAGAGAGAGAGAGAGAGAGAGAGAGAGAGAGAGAGTGTGTGTGTGTGTGTGTCAACAGACGTCAGAGGTCGAGGGAAATAAACAGGTTCTGCGGAGATGCAGGACAGCACAGGAGCCAACCCACTATATGAAATATATATATATATATATATATATATATATATATATATATATATATATATATATATATATATATATATATATATATATATATATATAAAGCAAGAAATGACTACACTCAGGATAAAGAGGGAAGACCACAGTTATAAAACATGGAAAAAGCAGACAATATGATCGGAATTTGTTGTGCATATTCATGAGAAGCAAACAGACTGGAAAGGAACAGATATCAACAACTCAGAACTCAAGAGGGGACGGTTGTTGTTGAATAACAAGACAAACGTTGAAGATCTGGTCAATTTCGTGTATGATTTAGACGCATCTGCAACACACATTGCATTTACCATTTCTTGTTTCACTCCCTGCCCACCGTCTACTGTAGGAGTGTGCGGAAGCGCTAAACAAGAGTCAGTCAGTACTCGTTGGTTGGAGCAGAACTGCCGGATTGACGACGAAAACCATCTCCGCGATCACGATGTTCACAGACGGTGGTCGAGGTTATGACGGTGCAGCTAGACGCCCACAGGTCAGTGTGTCATCATCATCATCATCGTGGTGCCTTCTCAACAACAACAACAACAACAACAACCCTCGCCCACTCAACGGCAACACCACCTCCAGTTCGTGATGGCATTACTGTTCGTCCCCGAAAAAAAAACAAAAAAAACACTGGCACGCGTCCAACGCGATTTCGGAAAACCTTTATGGTCGCCACGTCGATGATAATGACGAAGATGACAGTCATGACCACAGTGAAGGTGATGATGGCAGTGACGGTGGCGCTACGGTGTGAAGATAGGACAACTGTAACGATATAATAGCGGTGGTTATGGGAATGATGATGGCAGACAATAGTGGTGGAAAATCGAAATAAAATAAAAAGTCCCAGGATGATTTTAGCGACTGGTAACTCACCCTCTGCCAAGGATGATCTCGCCAGGCATCACCACACTGGCTGCAAACAGGACCTCCTCACGCCTCCCCTACGTTGCTTTGGCACCTGTTCCTATTCCATTTTTAAGCAACTTGGATCTCAAGGCTAAACTACCGCCGTGGAAATTTCGCCCAGGGTCTGATGTCACGTGAGCCATCGATGCGTTGACAGAAATCAAGGTAGAAAATTAAACAAAATATAATTGGTGGTCTCAAATGGTAGCCAAGGGCCACAAGGCATGAGCCACATCATGGAGTGCGGGAGGACGCTGCATAACTAAACCTCATCTGCATACAGTAAGTCTCGCGGTGGTTTAACTCGGGTTTTATTGTACGTGGTTGAGAACACGCTCTCCCTTCGACCTCTGGCCACTCTGGGTTTGATTTTCTTTCTCTTTCCCCTCTCTTACTTGAGGTCGTCAGGCCAGGTCATGACACTCTGTCCTCATTGCACATCTGACCCCTTCGACCTTAGTTAAAAAAAAAAAATAAGAAAAACACTGTCCTTTACACGACTCGTCTTCAAGTAAGATAAATTGCCAGAAATTGTCCTCTGGAGTGTTCTACATTGCTGCTGGAGGACAGAATATGATGCTACTACTACTACTACTTCTATTACAACAACAACAACCAATAATAATAATAATAATAATAATAATAATAATGATAATGATAATAATAATAATAATAATAATAATAATAATAATAATGATAATAATAATAATAGAGTCTTATATTTAATTTATGAACTAAATAAAAACATGAAAATTCTCTCTATTTCTCTCTCTCACTCACTGGTGGTGGTGACCCGTCCCGTGACCAGATCTTGGACGCCGTGTGTGACTACTGAAGGAGACGGACCTTGAAGCAACGGGATCTCTTCACCCAGCAAGCATGTATCTGAGAGCCATGTTAATACCACCTTCACCCGGCGGACATCCTCGACATAGATGACCGGAGGAGTATATATATAAGACGGTGCGGCCTCGCACAGGACAACATTCGGTCATCTTCGCCCAACAGGTAAGCAGCTGTCTCTTTGTCATCCTGTCTCTCACACAGGACAACTGTCTCGATGGGAGGATTGTGTAATATCGTGTGTCACAGATGATTACGTGAATAAGACAAAGCATTGTTTCCAAAGACAGTTTTGTAATCTATGACTAAACTGTGGCAAATTGAGTCATCTTTTCATCTATCTGTTTGATGTATGACAGTGTTTGTATTGTTTTGGAGTTAAAAAAAAAAAGGGTGCAAATCTCTCGTTGTTTGTCTCAGTAGTTGTGATAATAGTGATGTCTTCTAAGCCTTCATGTGTGGCATCGCTTGTATGTGTTGGTTGTAGTGGGTAACAAGCGATGGGGTAAGTGAGGGCAAGTGATGGGGTAAATGGAGGTAAGTGGTGGGGTAGGTTACCTGAATGTATGATGAACATGATAATGATAATAATAAAATAATAATAGTAAAATAATAATAATAATAATAATAATAATAATAATAATAATAATAATAATGATAATAATATTAATAATAGTGATAATGATAAAAACATTGATAATAATATTAATAATAATCATTATTTCATATTCCCTGTTTGAGCTCCTTTACCTCCACCACTTTTGACTCGCAGATCCTCTTCAGCCGGTCTCCCTTCACCTGTCCTCTCCATATGAGTGAACCATAGCCACGCGCTTTGGTCGACCCTTTAGGCATCAGATTGTGCTAATTTCCCACACCCCTTCTCTCTCGTCCACTTGTTCCTAACACGATCAACCAGCCTCACGTCACATCACAGTCCTCGGGCAATCACGTTCCAGCATATCCACACTTTTCCCATTTCTTTGGCATTCCAGGCCCAGGACTCACGCCCACACGACACCGTCGGGGGAACTACTGCATCTTCAGACGTGCCCATCGTTGGCCCCCTCCAACACTGACCATCTTTTTTTCTTTTTCGTCTTTTTTTTCGCCACACTCTCCTTCATACCTCCAGGAGCCTAAGCCCCTTTTTCCTCCACCCTTTTTCAGAAGTGTTCTTTGTTTGGGCGTGTGTTAGTGTTGTAGGAGAAGCGTCATTATTGTTATATAACGATGTTATTAGTGCCGTACGCCGGTGTTGTCAGTTCTACATACTGGTGTTATTTCTTGTGTATAACGGAGTCATCCAGTGTCCATCAAGATTGAGGTAGGTAACACATGCCATGATAACATGACTGATGACTGTACCGTGTCCTCTTGCAGCGTCCTGGTCACCATGCAGCGCCTGGTCGCCCTCCTCCTCACCGTGGCCGCTGTGGCCTTGGCCCAATTCGCCTGGGAGCTCCCAGTCGACTACGAGAACACGCTGACGAACCCCCTCGTCACCTCCTTCACCTGCGAGGGACGCAACTACGGCTACTACGCCGACGTGGACAACAACTGTGAGGTGTACCACATCTGCCTACCAGTCGTCGACGAATACGGGGGCGTCCTTCGAACCGCCCAGTACTCCTTTATGTGCAACAACTTCACTATCTTCAGCCAGAGATCCCTGACATGCGACACCCGTTACGACGCGTACCCGTGCGAGGACGCCCCGTCGTTGTACGACATCAGCAACGCCGGGTTCGGCGAGGTTTATGAACCAGAAACTGCAGAATCCTAAGTGAGGACCTTCCTGTGCCCCTCGCTCCTGATTCCTTCCCTGCCTCCCTCTCTCTCTTTTGCCCGAACTTCTGCTCACGGAAACCCAACCTCCCCACAAAAAAACAAACAAACAAACAAACAAACGCTGAACTGGTTGCACCACATCTAGTGCCCTCCCACCCCCTCACATCTAGATGATCTAGGATAACGACCCCACAGCAGTTGATCTGCCTATCACACACTAGAATAAAAAAAATCTCACCCTCATGATGGTCTCCTCATTACTAGACATTAATCCTGTGAGGGTTGTAGAGTCAGTCAGGTCTTGTGCCCGACGCGTAATAAGATAGCCACAGCCACTCATCATCTGAGTGGATCGTATCCTTAACAGGAGACCCTCATCTGATGTTACTGACTGACTACAACAGGTCTTTTCCAGGGGGGGGTCGGGTCTTGCTGTACCACTTCTTTGACTTGCTTATGTTCCTCTACATCTGGAACTGTTCGTACTGTAGACTGCGTCTCTACCCGCTGCTCTGCATGTCTTCCAGTGACGCTATCCTGTGCACGCCATCGCGATGAAGGTTTTACGACATAGGACTGGAAGCTAAAAGTACTATACCTGTGAGTTTCCTATCCCTGGAAGTCGTTGGTACAGAAAAATAATCTCATTACTCTTGGCCAAAAAGGAATGTAATATCATCTTTCTCAGTATTTAAGGTAACAGAATATGGTTGACAAGGGAGGATGAGAAACGAAAAAGTAAAAACTTGTTATGGAAAAGGTGAAGAATACCAAAGGTAAAGGTTATTCAAAAATGAATCAGGTGTGGACTGGAAAAGTGAAGGATAGAAAGAGCAAGAAGCAGTTGTAACATTTAGTATGACAAGAAAGTGGACTGCGGTTTCAAGTGAGACAGGCTGAATGTTGAAGACTGATTGGCACACGAACATCGGTTGAATCTGAGGCTGAATTACGGACGAGAAACAGTTGAAGAAATGAACTATACTTTTCTGTCTGATTTTACAAACAGGGAAATAAAACCTCTGGAGATGGACGGTAATCTCAAATGACCAAAGGTCGAATAAAACTGTTTTTGCCGATGAGGGTGTTGTTAAAATGTGGAATCATACAAAGACAAAAAATGGATGGGGCTTAACAAAAAAGAAGAAAAAAAAGAGGATCAGACGGCCTAGCCACAAGAAGAGCGAAGGGACGGATGTGTGACAGAGTTTGTTAAATTCACAAGGGGAGAAAAAAAAAACGGAAAAAAACTGTATGAATTGTCTCGTGTGCATTTAAATCGTCGAATGTTAAGCAGCTGGGGATTTAGGAGTGGATGATCGTGCTCTATCAACCTAACACATTTCTATGAAAGACAGGCCAAAATAATGTAGAGATAGATAGATAGATAGAGAGAGAGAGAGAGAGAGAGAGAGAGAGAGAGAGAGAGAGAGAGAGAGAGAGAGAGAGAGAGAGAATGTGGTCACGATCATCGTCCGCTGTGTAATTATGTAAAGGTCCCGCCCGGCGTGTCTTACCGGTTCGTCCGTCTCGGGGTCCTCCTTCCTTCGAGCAACTTGCACCTGAGAGCAACGTCCCTCTGGAAAACCGGGTTTCCTCTTCCTTTTTCTTCCCCTCCTCCTGGAGGTGTCTACGTCTTACCGTAGCTTCCACGAGTCCAGAAACTTAGGTGCGGTCCTCTGTTCTCCTCCCGGACACGACCAAAATGTATCACTCGTTCTTGCGTTGGGGCACTGAATAAGATGCTGAAAACATGAATGCTGAACGATATCAATGACAACACTCACAACAAAGGTTCTTCGTCACGGGCAAATTACTTTACCGTTTCTGGTATCAACCAGGAAAATACATCGGCAAAGGAACAATGGGAAAAACTAGCTGAATTGGATCATATATTCCAGCAACACGACGGCTCTGGTGCCAGGAAGATGTCTGTCACTAGACCCAGTTAAATTCAGTGGAGCTGGTACGGTCGCTCATGGTTTACCCAGAGTATGAGAGACCGGTCAGGAACGAGGCACCACCCATGTACATCCTGGAGACAAATGGAAACCAGTGGCATCTGTACCTTCGTCTGCCTTTCCCTCAGGATCGCGGGTCCTGCAGACGGTGGAGGAGGACCTCGTACTCAAACAGGACCTGAGGGTGTGGTAATGGCGAGGCGTCGGGCGAATCAGTCTCCTGCCTCCCTTAGTAACAGCCGGCGAGGAAGCATTCTGGGTGTGGTTATTACGACAGGTTTACCTCCAGAGTTCAGGAGTGTGTGTGTGTGTGTGTGTCTGGTCCCGGGTAGGAGGGAGGAGGTAAGTTGGTCCACTCGGGAAACTTCTTTATGTTTTCGTTTCTAATCATAATACTGACTTCACTTGGAAATAACTTTTCTTAGCTGACAAATTACATTATATATATATATATATATATATATATATATATATATATATATATATATATATATATATATATACACCATACAAAAGAAATCATGTAACGTATATTCACGGGAGAGCAACATTATTCCGAGTAACGCCCTGATGACGTTAGTCAGGAAAAAACATATCTGGGACTATAAAAGGGCGCGGCGGCGGCTGGCCATCTCACTACTCAGCTCTGAGTCGACACCAGCTGCTCAGCTCTGCTTGGCGAGAGGTTGACGTCGTCCAAAACGCGTGGTTAAGATGAAGTCTCTCTTTGCACTGCTTATGGTAGTGGGAGTGGCTCTGCCTGGGGCTCAAGGTCAAGGTCAGTATATATATATATATATATATATATATATATATATATATTACTTGTGAATATGGTGTGAAGGCTTGGAGCCCCTCTGTAATGATACTGACAGGTTGATGTTGAAATATGAGTTCTCACGTTTGTGACACCGTAAACCTTCAACTTGATCATCATGACAACTGATGAAAATTCATTGGTCGCCTTCCATGCGACTGGAAAGACGACAGAGAAATCTATCTTTATTTTCTTGTTTCATATGGCAACGCAAACACCCAGTTTATGAACTGACTTGAGACTGCAATATTCATATGAAGTACACACCGGTGTCACGGAAGTCTTGCTCTTGAATCACATCAGACGGTAATGCCAACGAAGGAATACTCACCGATTCCTTCTCTCTCTCTCTCCTCAAAAGGCTGCAAGGATGGCTTCGTGGGGCTCAGTGGCAAGTGTCTGACGGTTGAGATAGCAGGCAGGTCCCATTTTCTCCGGCAAGTTCCCCATCCCGTGGAAGGAGGCGAGGGAGAGGTGCCAAGCCCTGGGCGCTGACCTCATCGTCCTGGAAGATCCAGACTTGCTGATCCACCTCACGGACTACATCCACAAGGCCGTCTCATGTGCGTACCTCCAGCGTCCTGCGGTAGTCTACCCTCCTCGTGATGACCTATCTATCACTACCGAGCTTATCATTACTATTATCAATCGTTGTCATTACTATCATCACTATAACTGTTCTCATGATCATCATTATGATCATCACTAATCATCATCATCATAACTATTCTCATGAGGTTCATTTTCCTACTTGCAGCCACGGGAGGATACTACTACTGGGTGGGAGGTCGCACGGTCAACGGGGAGTGGCGATGGGTCAACGACCACCGAATAAACTTGAATTCTAACACGTAAGACAATGCCTGAGCCATCCGTTGGTGCTCTACCTCAAGTTAATTCCTGTAGACTAACTACCTTATTCCACCTATTGGCTCTTCCTAATGTGTCTTCTCAGAATCACTCCTTTAAGATAAATGGATCCATTTTCTTTGTATGATTTTAGTTATGAAAGATAAACTCACTCGGTCCTCTTGGTGTCTCCGTGCCTCGGGTATGGCTGTAAGAAATTATGTATCTTGTCCTCTACACTGTCATTAAGATGACAGGTATAAGAGGTCTTCATTACTTGTCTTCCCAGTGTGATTTCCATCATTCATGTAAGAAACCCTCATCTTCACGTTCCTATAAGTCTTTCCAGGTCGTCGTACGTGTTTACTGATTTGCTTTCCAAGAAAGACGATGTCTCGTGCCGTGCCTTGTATACCTCTGAATCATGGAATGAACCGCTGCTGTGACTGACCACTCCTCGTGTCCTTACAGGTGGGTGCCCTCCCATCCCAAGGTAACCCAAGAGGAAGCCTTCCTTGTTCTGGTACCAGCCGACGGTACTCACGGTCGTCTCTACCTCAACCAAGGGACGGAAACCAGCCAGGCTCCCGCCTTCATCTGTGAGCACCTCTGAACATCCCTCACCTCCCCCTCCCCTTGAAGCAAGCGGTGGAGAGAGGGAGCGGTGACTGTGGTGGATGGAGAAGTTGGTGGTGATGAGGTGGACTTGAGATGTTCACGCTAGAATGATGCAGTTGGTTGCTTGGAGATAGTCTGTGATGAAATGGCGGGTCGAGAGGTGATCAGTGATGAAAGACGTCCAGCAACAACACTTGTGATGGCATCAGCGTGCCGTACCATCCTACAGACGATGGGTGTTATGGTGATTCTAGCACGAAGAATGACACTGATTCTTTACAGCATCGACCCAGCGATGTCGCACACACGGCATCAAAAATACATCTACATCAGACTAGGAGATTGCCATTTGACAATGATTTTTTTTGTAAAATAAGTCATATATATATATATATATATATATATATATATATATATATATATATATATATATATATATATATATATATATATATATATTCTGCTCATATTATTTGTCTAAGATATACTGATAGGCATGATAAATGATGTATCGTGGAAGAAATAAGAATAAATATAAATCAATAAAAACATTAACAAGTATTTTACTCTCCCGTGTGGGGGTCAGACATTCATCAAAACCAAAGATTAGAGTCCTGAGTAATCTCAGTTCTGGGAAACAAGACTTTTAGTCTCGAACAAGACGAGAATGTTGTCTTATGGTTCTCGCGGTATGATCCTGCCTTGGGAAGATCGTCCATCTCGTCTGGTCCGCCAGGGGACACGGTTCGCGTGGTGTAGCACTGTCTTCCCAACGTGGCATGACTGAGGAGCAGGTGTGTTCCCCCCCGGGGATCACACTGCATGGTGGTGGGGAGAAGGGTGGAGCGCACAGGGGTCAGCAAGGTCCAGGCAAGAGATGTGGAGCGACGAGTGCAGGACTCTCTCCCTCCCGCCGTACAGCTGGAAAAGGTTCAATACACTGACCGTATTTACACCTGTGTAAGAAACAGCACATAAGGCCTGTACTTACAAACTGGATATATATATATATATATATATATATATATATATATATATATATATATATATATATATATATATATATATATATATTCTTTCTTTTCTTTTAAACTATTCGCCATTTCCCGCGTTAGCGAGGTAGCGTTAAGAACAGAGGACTGGGCCTTTGTGGAATATCCTCACCTGGGCCCCCTCTGTTCCTTCTTTTGGAAAATTAAAAAAAAAAAAAAAAACGAGAGGGGAGGATTTCCAGCCTCCTGCTCCCTCCCCTTTTAGTCGCCTTCTACGACACGCATGGAATACGTGGGAAGTATTCTTAATCCCCTATCCCCAGGGATTATATATATATATATATATATATATATATATATATATATATATATATATATATATATATATATATATATATATATATATATATATATATACTGCAGCACGCCGGTAAATCTTTTGAAAATTAAGATCTGGTGCCAGACGTGGACCATCAGAGTATGATCAAAGGTCGGGCCGTCACAAGGAAGGAGTCGTCCACTCGTTCTCAAAGGGATGGTGTTAAGCTGCATCAACCATGGCTGCGGGTTCCCGTAGACCTCTGTCGTACGCTTGAGGTTCCTACCTGAAGTCAAGTTCATTGTTTGCTTCACTGTTTCAAGGATAAGACGGTCGGATACAGGAGGAAATTACGGATAACACTGGAGGTAAACAGGACACCTCCCGGATCCGAACGACAGATGAAACACCTACAGAAAAAAAAATAATCTACGGTTTCTCTCACGTAATGATGAGCGAACAAGAAGGGCCTGTCCAGTTTTTCTGAACGCAACAGAAATTTCAAATACTCAACTTCCCGTCAGGGAACTCAAAAGACTTCAAATGACCTACCCATCGTGAGAAGTCACATCAAGTACTACTATGACGGCTGTCGAGTTTTATCACACATGAATTAGTTGCCTGCAAACAGCCCCCCCCCCCCCCCCGGGTCCTCTTCGTGTTTACATTCATCCGCTGATGATCCCATCTGCTTAAACCCAGCATCAGGCAGTGTGATATCCCTCGTCTGGTACACGAATTCTCGACGGAGTTTCTATGTGTGTTTAGAGAGTTGTGATTCAGACTGTGTGGGAGTGAGTGATTCTGTTTACCTTTTGTGCACTTGCTTTCCTCGGATATGGCCGGTTATGGTGATCAGCTACCCCTGGGAGTATATATATATATATATATATATATATATATATATATATATATATATATATATATATATACACTAAGTGTGAATAAAGCTGGAGCGCTGTTTGGGTTATGGCTTTAAAAGTTTGTTTTTCACTGTCAACTCTTGAAGAGGAAGATCTGTCTTTCGTTCTCCCTCTCTTCCTTTCCTTCTACCTTGTCTCTTTCTATCTTGTCTTCTTTCTCTCTCTGATAAAACGATACCACAGATCACAGTATCCGAGTGTAGCCCACTTCCTCCTTGAGCAAGTTTGCAGCTTGGAGTTTCTCACCATTTCTTCTGATACACATATTCCTTTATACATATATTCTGGTATAATGTTATACACACAAAAAATGTCGACTACAACATCCTGACGAGATTAAGCGAATATGCAAATATAAACCTAGATAATAATGCAATAAAACACACACACACACACAGACAGACAGACAGACAGACACAGGTGTATCACTCATACCTTACTGTACCCGAGTCGGAAGCCGGAGTCGCGGCCGTGGGTCGGGACGATTGACGAAGAGGAGGAGGAGGAGGAGGAGGAGGAGGAGGAGGAAGAAGAAGAAGAAGAAGAGGAGGGGTTTGGAAGGATGGGTGGGGAGGGGGAAGTTGATGGCCTTGGAGTAGAGGGGCGGTGACGGGACGGGGCGGCGGTGGGGGTGGTGGCATCTTCAACCCTCGGGTCTTCTTCAGTCGTGCATCTTCCCTCGCTGCTAACTTTTACTTTTGTTCGGCGGGGTTGTGGCGGCAGGCGGCCGCGCTGGTCAGGTCTTCCCTCCGGGTTGGAGGGGGGTGGGGGGGGATGCGTCGAGCGGTGGGGTGGTGAGGTTGTTTACTACAAACACCTGTATACTTTTTTTTTTTTTATCCTTTTCATCATGCCTAACAGCTTCCCTTGCCTTCGCGAGAGTAGCGTTAGCAACAGGAGGTGATGGGGCTGGAGCCCAGGTAAAATCAAGAAATTACTTTTCATTTTCTTTATTAGCAAAGAAAATGTACTTAGAAAAGGGAGGCCTTGGTAAATACGTCAATATGACTGAATTTCGTTTTAAATGAACAAAACTGATAAAAGAAACGGGGTTATCTATGATATGGAAGTACTCCTAATTTTCTGATGAATCTCAGGTTAACGCTCAGAGTTGTAACCACAGAAGGATATCGTTACAAGTTTATGATCCGAGTTGTAACCACAGAAGGATATCGTTACAAGTTTATGATCCGAGTTGTAACAACAGAAGGATATCGTTACAAGTTTATGATCCGAGTTGTAACCACAGAAGGATATCGTTACAAGTTTATGATCCGAGTTGTAACAACAGAAGGATATCGTTACAAGTTTATGATCCGAGTTGTAACCACAGAAGGAAATCGTTACAAGTTTATGATCCGAGTTGTAACAACAGAAGGATATCGTTACAAGTGTATGATCCGAGTTGTAACAACAGAAGGATATCGTAACAAGTTTACGATCGTTGTCCGTAGAGTTTAACATGCAACTCCTATGTTTGTTTTGTTTTCTAGGACGATCGGCCGTCGGGGATGATACCGGTTATAACCTTATGAAATTTCTTGATCATCCTAGACAGATATAGCCAAGCGGAATATGTTTGACAGGAGATGAAAGTAATATCAGAAAAAAAAAATACGAGAGTAAAAGCAAAAGCATCCAAGACACAGCGGACAGTAACGATTTCAACGGATCGCCAACGGTCCGCAACGGTCTGTAACGGTTTTGTGGCCAGGTCGGCCAAACAAGCGCGTCAACAGTACGCTTCGGGGGAAAAACAACGGATACCTCCCAACCAAGGGATCTTCACGGTTGGCAACTGTGTGTGGCGATAAAAAGTTTATGGCTCACACCATCATACGAGTATGGCCGCAGCGAGATCGAGGAGAGACACGATATCAAAGCTAACATCTTTCGTGGAAGAGAAATAAGGTCATTCGCTCAGAAGAAATTAAATGTGAACAGCTTAATGATGAGTAAGAACCTTCCTAAGTTGAATATGATCAAGATCCTCATGCAGCATATCTATATTGTCAACAGGATTACATTGGATAAAGTAACGTACCCTTACCTTAACGGATGACATTGGATAAAGTAACGTACCCTTACCTTAACGGATTACATTGGATAAAGTAACGTACCCTTACCTTAACGGATTACATTGGATAAAGTAACGTACCCTTACCTTAACGGATGACACTGGATAAGGTGACACACCTCTACCCTAACGGATTATATTAGATAAAGGTAACATACGCCCCCCCCCCCCTAACTTAATGTATCAAGGGGCATGATTCCCTAACAAACAACAGCACAGGGGGTATAGAAGGGTACCCGGTCTAGTGAGAGATTAGAGGAAATGTCCTCATCATCCGTGGGTTTCATACAGCCTTACTCTATGTTACCTAAATACTCGTGAGTGAGAAAATTATCTGCCTTTCTCATCATTATATATATATATATATATATATATATATATATATATATATATATATATATATATATATATATATATATATATGAGAAGACAGAACATAGCAACGAATCTTCTCAGCAAAATTCCTCATCTTTTACCGCACATGATGACTGTCTTCGGCAAATCACAAGGATCACCATCTGTTGAGAAGGCAGCGTTAAAATCTCACAACAGTGCAGCTTCTAAATGAAAGGTTGCTATGCCGGCACACTTCAGCAGACATATCAACAAACATCTCTGATGTGTTAATAAATTAGATATAATGTAATGAGAGAGAGAGAGAGAGAGAGAGAGAGAGAGAGAGAGAGAGAGAGAGAGAGAGAGAGAGAGAGAGAGAGAGAGAGAGAGAGAGAGAGAGAGAGAGAGAGAAATGGGTGGGGGGGGGGGGGTGTCATCTCCAAGTATACAGCCAGAAGCCGGATGCCCTCAGGGCTCAGAGGTGGGGTAAGGGTGGAGAAGGCAGCAGCGTGAAGGACTCATTGGTAGTCCGGCAGCGTCCCAGTGAAGGATACCAGTTGCTTCTTCACACGAGCGCCGGAGTGAGGAAGGTCTCGGGTCGCATGTTGGTGGTGGGGTGGGAGTAGATGATTGTGGTGGAGAGGGAGAGAGTGTATGTTTATGGTGGAGAGAGAGGGAGGGAGGGCGGTGGGCAGATGTTTGTGGTAGAAAGGATGGAAGGAGAAAGATAGTTATAGGGGTAAGTGGAGCCCTATGTGAGAAGGGTAAGTGAGAAAAAAGAGTACGGAGGGCCGACGTGGGATGGGAGGATGAAGTCTATCAGGAAAAATGTCTATGTTAAAAGGTGTGCGAAAGGGAAGGAGAGTGAAATACGAGAGAATAAACCAGGGAGCAGCTGAGGAGAAAGAAAGTCGAATGTGTGGAGAGGTGGCGTTGGCTCACCTCTGAGACGTGAGGGTGGATGGGGGTCGAGGACATTCGCCGTGTATTTGCATATGTGTGAGTACCTTGGGTGAAGGTGCGCTGTTGCTTCAGGACCCCGGCCGGCAGGAGAGGCTCAGAGGAGATGTTTCCGGGTCTAAAAGACTCCGTGAGGATTCGCGGAGGAGCAGGACAGGGAGCGTGGGGGTGGTGGTCGGGAGAGAGATGTGCGTTTTGTGTGCACTGGCGAGGACAAGGAATTGTGTCCGGAGAGTACTGGGCAGGGCAACCTCCAGTCGTACTAGGCACGGAAGGCACGAAGGAGAGGAGGTCCTCCTGTAGTAGGGTAACTTGTAGGGAGAATGACAGTACACATAAGAGACTACCTACAATCATGTCTGATGGTGTGATCGGCTGCGCCTTACATACTCAACGTAAGACCACCGCAAGGGCAACAACAGCTTGTTAAGAGACCCATGGCATATCCTATGACAAGAAAAGTTGGTGAATGAGGGTCTTAAGCTAACAACAGATATACCCGTTAGTAGAATGCTGAGTCTGAAGTAAGGCTGGTAAAATGAACTCTGTTTACAAGAACTTAGCTCGGCGTTTTGCATAAGAAGAATGATGGCGAGTGGTTATGAAATGGGTAAACATCAACGAACAATGGATGAACGATGTGACGGGTGACGGAGACTTGGTGGATCTTTGGGGAAAACTATGAACGGCGACGTTAATGAGTCTGCCTAGAGTAGAATATGGGTAAAGTTCCTCACTTTTCTTTCGAACTCGATGTGATTTTGTCCCGCGTGGTAGTTAGATATAAATTATAAACTTTGGCAACTTGTTGTGTCTCCAGGAGGGAAACGTGTGCCAGCCTCGCCCCTCACAAAACAAAGCCTCCACCACACATCACCGCCTCTAAAGATAAACTTTCATCTCTCGCTCATGCAAATTGGAGAATGTACTGTTGCCAAATAAGGAGTCTTGACCCTTAAAAGTACGAAAAATGCTCATTCTATTAAATCCTACTCATGATAAGTTAATAGAAGATTTTCTTGAGGTTATTTTGATAAGGATGTCAGCTTTAGGAGTATTAAAGGGATACATCTTCCTTTTTCTGAGACTACATTAGTTATACAGATGTTAAGGACACAACAAAGGAGGCTTCAGAATGTGAGAAACTGGATATCAACATATTTCCTCAGGCTTTGAAAATACTGTATCACTATACGATCTCACAACAGTACGTGGAAATACTATCTCAGTACATTATTCCATACGATACTACTGTGGCACTTCAAAAATGACGAGTTCACAAGGTGCTTGTTCAAACATACGTGGTGACGAAACGCGTTTTTGAGCCTGGATGGCAAGCGTGCCTGTTTACCCCCTCTCTGTGACTTGACAGATACGTCCGATAGCCTTCACCAACCCACCCCGACGTAATCAGCACCATTCTCCGAACTCTTAACTGTGGTGTCGCTCTGACGTGAGGGACTTTTCAGACACTCCTCCACCTTCGGGTTTCGTTAGGCAGTTAGAGGGCCTGACTTTACAGTTGCTCCGATGGAGGATTTAGAGTTAATGTGACAGATATGGCACCATGCTTATAAAAGAGCCCACCCGAGTACTAACGGGAGAGTGTTATGTAATGAGACGAGGAGGGGATATGGTGGTGGTGGTGGTGGTGGTGTGAAATGTCCCATGGTCATGATACCACTGCCGGACCGTTTTGGCAAGGTGGAAAGTCATCTCCATGCACCACCCTAAACAGTCGATAGTTCAGGGTAAAGCTACCGCACCGTTCTCGCCACCGTCATCCCTGCCATTTCTGAGATTCCTCGTCCCCGAGTGGGAGTTCGACACAACACAAATACGTAGAAAACCATCTACAGCATCATACTTCCTCCGTGTAAAACCCGGCCATTTCTTGTGGTCACTACCGTCTTCCGGATCGTAAGATTCCAGAGTACACCACAATTCCTCATTTTTGTGGTTCGCTGATGACCACAATTACTATACCACAAACCAGACCTTTCTTGTTTACTACAAACTGCCTGAACACCCTTCAAGGGCTGGGAGACTGACAAAGAATAAGGGGAAGGAACGCGATATGGAGGAAGAAATGGAGCTTTGAGGAGCAGGGAGTGCAGAGGAAGATAGAGAGTGTGAGAGAAGTTGGAAGGTAAGGAGGGAGACACTATGTTAGCAAAGAATTGGGGAACAGACGTGAAGGATGATAAGTCAGTGTAGGAGGACAAAGGTGAGGGAGAAGCCAAAGGAGTATCTTAGAATGAGAGTGAAGGAGGACGAACATTAGGAAGACAAGAATAGCAGAGAGTCATAGAAATATATGGAAGACCTACATAACAAATGACCTGATGGCCTGTGGTGAGGTTATCTGCCGGAAGACGTAACAGTATCTAAAGTGCCTTATCTATACTGCTGGAGACTGGAGAGCGAAGCAGGATGGTAAAAGACAAGGAAATCAGTATCATATGAGGAACTAAGTAGTATGATGTCTTCAAAACACTGAAATCTTTCCATATTGGAGAGGAAAGACCCAGTCATGACGATCAAGGACTACCATGCACTGGTTCTCTCGTGTGGCCGTCATAAGAGTTTAATACCTTAAGCACAACAGTACGACCCATGAGTACGGATATACGACCCTTGAGCACATGGGTCGTACCCATGTGCCCAGGGCTACCCCTTTGGTACGATAGCCTGCCCTGACCCTTTCAGAATCAAGTCAAGGGTTGGGGTCATCATTACCCAAGGGTCGTAGCCTTCATGCTCAAGTATCATATCGTCGTGCTCAAGGGTCGTCGTACAGTCGTTCTGAAGGAATCAAGAAGCTTCCGCTGCAAGATAATTAATTTCAATTACTGGCGAAAATAACCCGTCATCTGACGGACGACAAGAGGGGAACTAAGCGCAGGAAGGAAGTCCTCTCTTTTTTTAATGGATTTCCTAAAGACACGTTACCCCCAGAAACCCGGGTCAGAGGCCATATGTCAATGGAGCTCTGTGGTCATATATCACCAGGAGTATCTGGGCGTCCGTCTAGTTCCTGACATATATTGTGCATTAGAAACTTTTCCCAGGGTCGGCTCCATGAAATACTGAGGAAACCCAAGAACAGAATTAATTACTCCCCCCCCCCCCCACACCACACACACACTCGACGTCTAAATAACATTCTCTTCGTCGTCATCCCTGAGCAAGCGAGCGAGCGAGCGAGCGAGAGAGAGAGACTCCCTTAACCTGACACCGCCTCCAACCTCTATTTGCTTAGGTTCATTTAGTGTGCAAACGACCCGAACCATACACACACACACACACACACACATGAAGGGATACATCCCTCCCACAGACAGACAGACGGGCAAGCATCAGGGAGGTTAGTCAAGGAGATGGTAATAAACGTACGGTTAAGTTCACAGATATGCCGTGGAGGACGTCACTCCGCAGCGCCTCATCCACTGACCACCTTCCTCACCCAGAGATCCTGACGCCCCCAGCACAGCCAGGAGCTACGCCCTCCCCTCCTCAGCATTCCCGTCCCTCCTGCCTCACCGGCTTCGGGAGTGGTGTCCGAGATGGCGTCGAGTCATCCAGGAAAGTCCGCGACTCCAAGTTGCGTCTTTGACCCACTTTGTCAGGGACACTATTCTTTTTTATCAACTAGTGATTGAAGACAGTTGAACCCATTGCCGTGTCACAAGTAATTAGAAGATAATCCTTGGCCTTTAATAACGCGGGCTGGGGAAAATTAAGTTCTTCCCGTATTTTCAAAAACATTTTCTAAGAATTTTCAGAATAAAGATATCCTCTATAGATATCTCTTTCCACAGAGAGAGAGAGAGAGAGAGAGAGAGAGAGAGAGAGAGAGAGAGAGAGAGAGAGAGAGAGAGAGAGAGAGAGAGAGAGAGAGAGAGAGAGAGAGAGACTTTATCAGCATCATTAATGATGTAAGTAAACCCGACTTAATTCCCTAGGGACGACGGTGCGGTCGTTGAGCACGACGATATGACCCTTGGATGCGGTAGCACGACCACTGGGTCAAGTCAAAGGTCAGGCTGGCCAGATCCTAAGCGTCCAACCCGCGATGCAGTGATCCGCGCCATGCACTATGAGTTTACATAGAGGAACATAAAAGTGACTTTAGTGAGAATGATCCCAAAGTCTATTTCTAATAAGTTTAAAGAACGTATTCAACAAGCACTGTGCGCCATAACTGGTCGTTAAGGAGGACCCCTGAGTAAGTAACGGTAGTTCAAACGTATCAGAACAATACAGATAGTTAGGGAAGGCAACGAGTAATCAATCAAAGCAACGTATGGTGAACGCGTCATCAAAAGCATATAAGAACTTCTGAAAAAAAAGTAAAAAAAATGAAAAAAAAAAAAAATCCAAGGAAACCGGAACCAAAGGTTAACCAGGGAGACGGCGCGGCGGGTCACGTCGTGTGTTCCAGGAGAGTGACGATGCTCGGGGCGGGCGGCTGAGGCTCACAAACATGAGACTCGTTATCAAAACATGCCCCGAGGCGGTGAGTACAGAAGGTCACGCCAGTATGAAACCCTGACCTCCCTCGCCGCTACCTTACCAGAGGCGGGGTACTCCAGCCTACTGCTAAAACCCCCCCCACCACCAGGTGCTCTCTCTCTCTCTCTCTCTCTCTCTCTCTCTCTCTCTCTCTCTCTCTCTCTCTCTCTCTCTCTCTCTCTCTCTCTCTCTCTCTCTCTCTCTCTCTCTCTCTCTCTCTCTCTCTCTTCGACTGAGATAAACACATGAGCCGAACCCGGATACCGGTACCTTCAGCACAGAGCTACGCTTCTGTAATCACAGCATCATCCGCAAAGGACACTTTACGAGCAAATGACCTTGTTATCCTTCACGGTAACCTTGAGTAAACACTTCGTCACCTACGATCCCTCCAGCCTCTAGGTGCAAAGATCCTGGTCATTTTTCCCCGAATGGATAATCAGATGTATTTTTTACGTCTCTGGAATCAAAAGGAGTTTGACGGTTGATCATCGACGCAAGGTTTCTCAAATCATCCGAACCATCGTCACGAGCGCTTACGACCGTATATAACGTACTCCAGAGATGACCTAAGTCCTGCAGGTGCAGAATGTACAGGTAAAGGTCACTCAACCACTGGTAACAGCTCTTGAAAGGTCAAATGAAATATCAAACATTCATAACCCGTCTGTGGACTAGTAGTGTTATTACAAAGACCGTGTCTGCGGACTGACTAGCAGTGCTATAAACGGACCATCTGTGAGTCTGCAGTGATACATACGCACAGCCTGTCTGTGTATCTTCTGTGTTACATACATGTTTGAAGCCTGTTGGAAAAGATGCATTCATAGACACATGCACACACACACACACACACACACACACACACACACACACACACACACACATGATAAGAGAGAGCAATATAGGGATTAGTTTTATGATTAAGAAGGAAAAAAAAAACATTCCGTGACATAGCCTTGATCTCTCAGTCTTTCTTTTTTTCTTAAGTTTCTCTGGATCTCCCTGGGTCCGCATCGTTCTCCCAGAGTTCACTAAAGCCTCTGTGAGTTCCCTGGCTTCTTGTGGCTCATCCTACTCCCCTCCTGGTCCTCTCCAGGATCCTTCTGGTTTCTGCCTGACTTCCAGTGTTTCCATCTGCTGCCCTCTGGTTTCTCTCCGTGTTTCTTACTCAGGTATACAAGCTACACAGAGAGAGACAGCTGACGAGTACAGATCCATGTGAGAGAGGACCAGTGGCGGCAAACGGAGTGTTTACCGTGACCTCCCGTGTGTCACGATCTCCTCAGGAAGTCCTGATTGGTGAGGCACACTCTTTATGAGGCGGGTGAAGCAGGCAATGCCGGCCGTATGATCCGGGAGCAGCCGAAGGCGCTGACGGGGCAGAGGATGTCAGCGGTCGGGTCTGGGAGCAGCCGAGGACCTTTCATGGGGTAGGGGATGTAAGGTCGGACGCTAGCGAAGTCTCGCCGCGCCGTTCTCGCCGCTCATGAAAGGGTATCCGGCGAGTCTGCATGCTGGCTGGCGACCTCTTTCTTCAGCATGATGGACGGATACAGGGCTGTGCAGTCGTCTGGTTACTGACTATTTCAGTCGGCATGGTGGATGATTAACCTGGGTCTGGCTTAGTTCATTAATCCCGTGTGCTGGGAGACCAAATTGCTGTAGTTCGCACAATGTCTAATTAATCTAGAATCTTTAACTAACAATATCTTTATATGAAAATTTGTCATCTAAGTTTGTCTGATGATGAATTACTTCAGTCTACTGAGTCTGTTTGTGCACTCAAACACAATTTCGTTAACGGATATCAAACGATCAGTACTGAAAAACCCGCTCATGGAGACTACGATGGTGCCCAACATCTCCAGTCACCAGGTGTGTCTCTTATTGTCTCTCTGACGTGATCCGTCTCTCCTGTGTGGCCGCGGCCGCCACCCCCGGTTGCTGGAAGGTTGACCTATCGGGTCCTCTTGTCCAGACCAGTTGCACCTGTGACACACATCTCCACCTAACAACTACCACACCACACACTCTCTAAGTTCACGGCCATCTGGCCCAACCACTCACCTACCTGTCCATTGGTTGAGCCAGATACTGGGTGATGGTGAGGCAGTTATGCGGTCCGCCTGGTGAGGAAGGAGTACAGACTGACGCTGCTGCTGGTGGTGGTGATGAGACACACATCGGGAGAGAGAGAGAGAGAGAGAGAGAGAGAGAGAGAGAGAGAGAGAGAGAGAGAGAGAGAGAGAGAGAGAGAGAGAGAGAGAGAGAGAGACTTGGTCAGCTTTGGTGTAAGTTCCACGCATCGAGAGATGCTTCTGTGGTGGGACTGCCAGCGATAACCCATGAGTTTACTCAAGGTTGTGATATGGGGCAGACTAAGCCTGACTCTGGCGGAGGTTAAACATAAAAACTGGCACAGTGATCCAATCGGCAAAAAAATACAAGGGCCACGATGATCCACATTTAATGCTAAACAATGAAAAATATCTCTTGTCTCCTTCCTAAGCATCTGCAAGACCCAGGATTGGCCACTTACCTGTCTCTCGGGAACGTGGAAGTAGGGCAGGGCCCTCCTCTCACTAGGGACATGTTACACATTTTGGTGGCTTGCTTAACCCATGTCTGCCCCAGGCAACAGACGGAGGAGAAAGTACTGCGCGAGTCTTAACGAAGAACCTTTCCGTTGATATATATATATATATATATATATATATATATATATATATATATATATATATATATATATATATATATATATATATATGTTAGCGGTTTTGATGCACGAGACCGGGTTATAGTGATGGGTGATTTGAATGCAAAGGTGAGTAATGTGGCAGTTGAGGGAATAATTGGTATGCATGGGGTGTTCAGTGTTGTAAATGGAAATGGTGAAGAGCTTGTAGATTTATGTGCTGAAAAAGGACTGATGATTGGGAATACCTGGTTTAAAAAGCGAGATATACATAAGTATACTTATGTAAGTAGGAGAGATGGCCAGAGAGCGTTATTGGATTACGTGTTAATTGACAGGCGTGCGAAAGAGAGACTTTTGGATGTTAATGTGCTGAGAGGTGCAACTGGAGGGATGTCTGATCATTATCTTGTGGAGGCTAAGGTGAAGATTAGTATGGGTTTTCAGAAAAGAGGAGTGAATGTTGGGGTGAAGAAGGTGGTGAGAGTGAGTGAGCTTGGGAAGGAGACCTGTGTGGGGAAGTACCAGGAGAGACTGTGTACAGAATGGAAAAAGGTGAGAACAATGGAAGTAAGGGGAGTGGGGGAGGAATGGGATGTATTTAGGGAATCAGTGATGGATTGCGCAAAAGATGCTTGTGGCATGAGAAGAGTGGGAGGTGGGCTGTTTAGAAAGGGTAGTGAGTGGTGGGATGAAGAAGTAAGAGTATTAGTGAAAGAGAAGAGAGAGGCATTTGGACGATTTTTGCAGGGAAAAAATGCAATTGAGTGGGAGAAGTATAAAAGAAAGAGACAGGAGGTCAAGAGAAAGGTGCAAGAGGTGAAAAAAAGGGCAAATGAGAGTTGGGGTGAGAGACTATCAGTAAATTTTAGGGAGAATAAAAAGATGTTCTGGAAGGAGGTAAATAGGGTGCGTAAGACAAGGGAGCAAATGGGAACTTCAGTGAAGGGCGTAAATGGGGAGGTGATAACAAGTAGCGGTGATGTGAGAAGGAGATGGAATGAGTATTTTGAAGGTTTGTTGAATGTGTCTGATGACAGAGTGGCAGATATAGGGTGTTTTGGTCGAGGTGGTGTGCAAAGTGAGAGGGTTAGGGAAAATGATTTGGTAAACAGAGAAGAGGTAGTAAAAGCTTTGCGGAAGATGAAAGCCGGCAAGGCAGCAGGTTTGGATGGTATTGCAGTGGAATTTATTAAAAAGGGGGGTGACTGTATTGTTGACTGGTTGGTAAGGTTATTTAATGTATGTATGACTCATGGTGAGGTGCCTGAGGATTGGCGGAATGCGTGCATAGTGCCATTGTACAAAGGCAAAGGGGATAAGAGTGAGTGCTCAAATTACAGAGGTATAAGTTTGTTGAGTATTCCTGGTAAATTATATGGGAGGGTATTGATTGAGAGGGTGAAGGCATGTACAGAGCATCAGATTGGGGAAGAGCAGTGCGGTTTCAGAAGTGGTAGAGGATGTGTGGATCAGGTGTTTGCTTTGAAGAATGTATGTGAGAAATACTTAGAAAAGCAAATGGATTTGTATGTAGCATTTATGGATCTGGAGAAGGCATATGATAGAGTTGATAGAGATGCTCTGTGGAAGGTATTAAGAATATATGGTGTGGGAGGCAAGTTGTTAGAAGCAGTGAAAAGTTTTTATCGAGGATGTAAGGCATGTGTACGTGTAGGAAGAGAGGAAAGTGATTGGTTCTCAGTGAATGTAGGTTTGCGGCAGGGGTGTGTGATGTCTCCATGGTTGTTTAATTTGTTTATGGATGGGGTTGTTAGGGAGGTAAATGCAAGAGTCCTGGAAAGAGGGGCAAGTATGAAGTCTGTTGGGGATGAGAGAGCTTGGGAAGTGAGTCAGTTGTTGTTCGCTGATGATACAGCGCTGGTGGCTGATTCATGTGAGAAACTGCAGAAGCTGGTGACTGAGTTTGGTAAAGTGTGTGGAAGAAGAAAGTTAAGAGTAAATGTGAATAAGAGCAAGGTTATTAGGTACAGTAGGGGTGAGGGTCAAGTCAATTGGGAGGTGAGTTTGAATGGAGAAAAACTGGAGGAAGTGAAGTGTTTTAGATATCTGGGAGTGGATCTGTCAGCGGATGGAACCATGGAAGCGGAAGTGGATCATAGGGTGGGGGAGGGGGCGAAAATTTTGGGAGCCTTGAAAAATGTGTGGAAGTCGAGAACATTATCTCGGAAAGCAAAAATGGGTATGTTTGAAGGAATAGTGGTTCCAACAATGTTGTATGGTTGCGAGGCGTGGGCTATGGATAGAGATGTGCGCAGGAGGATGGATGTGCTGGAAATGAGATGTTTGAGGACAATGTGTGGTGTGAGGTGGTTTGAGCGAGTGAGTAACGTAAGGGTAAGAGAGATGTGTGGAAATAAAAAGAGCGTGGTTGAGAGAGCAGAAGAGGGTGTTTTGAAATGGTTTGGGCACATGGAGAGAATGAGTGAGGAAAGATTGACCAAGAGGATATATGTGTCGGAGGTGGAGGGAACGAGGAGAAGAGGGAGACCAAATTGGAGGTGGAAAGATGGAGTGAAAAAGATTTTGTGTGATCGGGGCCTGAACATGCAGGAGGGTGAAAGGAGGGCAAGGAATAGAGTGAATTGGAGCGATGTGGTATACAGGGGTTGACGTGCTGTCAGTGGATTGAATCAAGGCATGTGAAGCGTCTGGGGTAAACCATGGAAAGCTGTGTAGGTATGTATATTTGCGTGTGTGGATGTATGTACATGTGTATGGGGGGGGGGGGTTGGGCCATTTCTTTCGTCTGTTTCCTTGCGCTACCTCGCAAACGCGGGAGACAGCGACAAAGTATAAAAAAAAAAAAAAAAAAAAAAAAAAAAAAATATATATATATATATATATAACCATTATTCCATGTGATATAACAAGGAAGAGGCGTATGTAACGCAACAATGAAGGGGCAGCGATGTGTGCTCTCTGCGCTCTACTGCGACCGACTTTTCAAGGCCTCCTCCTCAGCTGTCAAGGAGGTTCCAAGGCTGATCACACCACCTCGCCACAAGTGGATGTGAACAGACGTCAAACGACGCAAGACACACACAACTACATACGTATTAAAACAAATGCAGAATTATCAGAAAGGGTAAAATGGCATACATTTCTCTGAGGCAACAACATAACATCTACATCAGTTTACGACGGATCTCTTTAAAAAAGAAAATGTTATGTGAACTGAGACGATATATGAGGATCACTGGAGGGCTGAACTGATGTGAGTGAAATGCAAGACCTGCATGACCTCAAGTGACTGCTGAATATAAATCTACGGGTTTAAGATACCCGTAATCATGAGAGAGAGAGAGAGAGAGAGAGAGAGAGAGAGAGAGAGAGAGAGAGAGAGAGAGAGAGAGAGAGAGAGAGAGAGAGAGAGAGAGAGAGAGAGAGAGAGAGAGAGAGAGAGAGAGAGAGAGATATGGGGGTATATTTGTATATATAGTTTGATAATTCTTCGGCCTTGTGAACTGTACAGATATCTCCAGACCCTTTACAGTTTAATTCTTCACTCGGCTTGTAGTCTAACCTCCCCTTTAACTCTCTCTCACTCTCTTTCTCACCCAGAGGCTGCAAGGGCTTACATCAAACTCATTACTGGCGAAGGATATAACCAGCGAGTGACTTCCTGGCCGCTGTAACCTTCGCTAGACCCTCCTGACGCCCTCGTGAGTTCCTGGTGGCAGGTATCGACAGGGCCTTTGGCTGCCGGTTGGCCCGCTTCATCACCAGCCTCTTGGGGACTCGTTACATAATACGGGGTCTTGGTTACCCGCCATCTTGGTGATTCTGCTCAGATCTTTCTTTGGCCGTCGTACGTTTCGCCTATCTGGGTCTTCGGTGATACGGAGATACACGCATCCTAGCCTTTGATATCTTGGTTACTCCTCCTCGACTGCTCTCTCGAGGTCACCCATCTCTCCAAGTAATGTAAGGACCAACACAACATACTCCAAGACCTGCCACTCATACCCAACACATACAACACTGAAGATATTGACCATATACCACTCGACTGTCCTGAGCTTACCCGACAAAGACACACGCAACGCCGCCTCGCTTCTTGACTTGTGGTCCCACCCGGTGGACGCGGCCGACTTTCTAAGCGCTGCGGGAGTCCCCCATAAGACAGGATATTGGGGTAGGAAGGTAATAGTAAAGTTGCATTATATATATATATATATATATATATATATATATATATATATATATATACTTCAGAAGATACTCAGATCCAAAAAATGCAGGGCCCAGAAGATACTCAGATCCAAAAAATGCAGGGCCCAGAAGGCACTCATCCGAGGAGATTATTATTTACATTACAATTAAGAGACTTAAGTGTTAAGATGTCTAATATTTCTTGCTCTTTATGGAGGCGTCTTAAGCCAAGAGAGCTAATCTTTGTGGCTCTCTCTGCTGACTGGTCCTTACGGTTTAGCATTTCGTAAGTTTATTACAAGAGAAGCAAAACTAGTTGCAGAAGCAACTTTGAAAACGGCCTCTCCATTAACCATCCGTTTAACTTGCAAGACATATTTTCCGTTACTCTACACCGTTTATTTACGGTGTGGTTGAAAAATATTTAATGTTCATTCACTATACAAATATCTCGAGATTAGTTTGCACAATATATACACACACACACACACATATATATATATATATATATATATATATATATATATATATATATATATATATATATATATATATATATATATATAAACACAAAATTTCCGTGCCTGTTTATCGGTAAACCTATCTCTTTTTGTCTTTGATTTATCATACATCTAAGTGCCTTCAAACAAGAGTTTGGATTACAATTAAGATAAACACTCTTGTGATAAGCATGTTACTTTCCTTACTTATCCGATTCTTTAGGGAAAAACGTTAAGCTAAAATAAATGACAGTCGCATCTAGTGTTTGTAGACAAGCCATCTTCATGATCTCCCCCCTTCCCCACTCTCTCTCTCTCTCTCTCTCTCTCTCTCTCTCTCTCTTTCTATATATATATATATATATATATATATATATATATATATATATATATATATATATAAATTTCTCTTGCAAACCCTTCGCGTTGCCATTTCTCAAGGAAGAGATAATTCCTTATCTTTATATCGCGTAAAACCCTGACTCACCTCTCGTACCCAAGTCATGTGGACTCTCATGAACATCTCGCGTACCAAACCTGACTGTACACTTATCATGCGTAACCCTCACCAGCGGTACAGGACTGTACCACAGACAGCAAACACTCTTGAGGTACGTGAGGTACGTACCTACCTGTGGTCGCTGTGTACCGTCGCTCACGAGGGCGAGGCGCCTCTCCCGCACGGTCGGTAGCTTCAAGGACACGTCTGACAATGTCATGCTGGGTCTTGAGGGAACCCCGAAATCATTGCTGGGACCAGAACAGGGAAGAGGAGAAGAGAATGATGATGAAGGTGAGGAAGAGAAGGGGATAAAGGTGCGGAATAATGGAAAGAAGGGAAAGTAAATGGATGGAGATGGGCAATAAAGCATGACAGAGACATATAGGAAAACTAAGCAGTACTAAGACGTCAGCAACAAGAATAAACACCCGGCATCCGTTCCACAGATACAGGAGGCAAGACTATGAACAGAGGGTAAGAGTCAAATCCAGGGGCTACGGGGATACATGAAGGGCAGAACCTTAAGGAGGATGGGGAGAAGGGGAAAGGTTACTGGCAGGGCTTAGGAGGAGAGTGCAAAGAGAAATATGGTGGGACGTGAAGGCAGGAGGACGTCCTCCACCTCCTGCTCCTCCTCTAGGACAACATGGGTCAAGGGAAACTCTATAAACACTCGCACCCTCAGCCTCCGTTAGCGTCCTCCAACACCAGTCCCTCAGTAAACAAAGACAAAAGTAGGTATGGTGGTGAAGATATCAAGACATACTTCGTCTGTTCACCAGAACAGCTGTATGGAAACACATGTCATACTTCAAATGTAGAGAAATGGAGTCATGACTTAGGCGAAAAAATACACGAAGGAAGAAAACAGATACAAGGAACCTCACGATAGTCTGAGAGTACGAAAAAGGGGCGGAGAAAAGGAAAAAAACGCTACGTAATGGAAAGACCCTTCGACAGTGGACTGCAGCTTTTATGTCGCGGCGCAAAGCCAACACACTGCCCCAAGGAAGGTCGCTCTTCGTTTTCAATAGCCCTCACGAACAGAGCAATAAATGCAGCAGGTCTTTACACTGCACACGCTAATCCATCTTACCTGAGAACTCTCTTCACACATCCCATGCAAGAGGCCGTGTAAACAGGCGTGTCTGCAGTCGCTTACACAGTCGAATACGTACACACGTCTGAGAACACACGAACACACGCGTTTATATGCACATGAATGTCTAAACAGGTTCATATGCATACTCTTACTTCATCACACACAAACACACACACTAACAAGGTCATCTTCAGTCCCTCTTACAACACCAATCAAGGGGCGCTCAACACACTGGTCCTGTCACCTCTCTCACACCAACCCCTCGACCTCATTCGGCAGTTCGGGACGGAGCTGCTGCACCATCCCCGCCACAGCCACCTCTTCCCACCTTAGATCCCTCGTCTCCGAGTTCAGTCCGGCACCATGAAAGCATTTGAGGTATCCGAGCGGCACAGGCTACACAATAAGAAGAGCCACATCTTAACCACAATGGACATCATTAGTGTCAGCGGACCTCATAATAACCTCCACCTTTGTGTTTCGAGTGTCCATTTTACACCAGTCTTTTCACGTCTCCCAGAATAATGTTGTACGTATTTTCTTAGTATTTTTTCCAAGCCTTTGGCTAAAGTTGAATAAATAAATCGCTTATTGATATTTTCATTGTGACTGATATTTCATACATGGAACACAAAAACACAAAAGGCAAAGCCAGACACGAAGAAACAGTGGAGGGAACACAGTGGCAGACAAAAAGACTCACACATGCACGTATATGATCACAAGCACACAAACAAACAAACAAGCACGTGCACATCATTCGTCACATAGAAGCTCAGTATAAGTTACTCTCCCCATCACTGCAACCAAAGTTTTCTTCCCTTCTCACTGCAACCAAAGTTATCTTCCCAACTCACTGCAACCAAAGTTATCTCCCCTGTTCACTGTAACCAAAGTTATCTCCCCTGTTCACTGCAACCAAAGTTATCTCCTATGGTCAACTGTAACCTAAGTTATCTCCCCTGTTCACTGCAACCAAAGTTATCTCCCATGGCCAACTGTAACCTAAGTTATCTCCCCTGCTCACTGTTACCAAAGTCAACTGTAACCAAAGCTTTGAAGAAATGTTTACCTCACAGAGCCCTCGTGACCACCACATATAAGGACGTACAGCTTAAACCGTACACTTAAATGCTTTGGAATATATGTTTTCAGAGTGTTATGGTGGAAGGAGAAATATATGCAGCGTGTCGAGATATGACTCAAATTGGTGGGTTCCTGGTATCTGGTAAATGAGGAAGCTCTCTCTCTCTCTCTCTTGTGCAGCAACTTGATGGAACGGAGCCCAAAATCTTAATATTTTCAAACCGTGAAGTAAGAATTCGATGAATATATAATGACTAATCATTTTTCTTATCATCAGGTCAGGAACAGGATATACTTACCAGAATAGGAGTAAATATCTTGCTCATACGAAAACGAAAACTGCATACGCAAAGATTTCTTTCATAAAAACGAGTAAAAACGAGCCGAAAGTCAGAGCTAGTATACTCCTAGCAATCGATGCAGGTGAGGAGTGAGTGATCAGTTCACGGCAGCATCAAGAGCGCTGAAGTGACTGCAGAACTAGCCACCCTAAAACTGCCAGACACAGGTAATAACATACCATCGATGTTTCTTGTTGATGATGACATACCGAACTCCATACCAGTGCAGAACACAGGTGGGATCTGGGTGAGCATGAGGGCGGGTAATGGAGAAAGTACAGAAGGGGAGCAGAACGAAAATAACTCTAGCATATCAACAAAACGCGATGGCTGGACCGAACGCTATCGTGTCTTCCCATATTTGATAGATATCGCTGCAGTAACTGTGGCCTTGGATCCTACTGTTAGGACAATTCACTTCTTTTCAAACGTCTCGCTGGAAATTATAAGATAAAAGAAAAAGGCAAAATGCATTGAATGGGGAGATGAGCTAGGGCGACGGGAGGAGGGGATGGGGGATTGGCGAATGGGCAGGGGGTTAGGGAAGGGTAAGGAAGGGGAGGGAAGCCAGGTAAAGTGACGAGGGTGTTTGTTGAAGGTCAAGCTGACGGGTAATAAACGATTTTTAACGGCTGGCAACGGACGTCAACAGATTGTAACGGACATCAACGGGCGATAGCAAAAACTTCCTCCCTCCGTGTACAGCGCAAATTGGCAATTACATTCAGAGACTTATTTCTTATTAATGGACCATAATACCAGTATAGCCTAACGGTGCAGAGTCATCGGCTGGTAGCGGGTGTAATCCTGCTGAATTTAAATGATCGTCGTGATGAAAACACACACTTTAGAGTAGTGGATTTTGAGGTATGTACTTCCATGTTTTATTTTGACACTGCGATGCATCATTCGATTTCTAAAGCATAATCTTCGAAGTTGGGTAACTAACACATGGCTAATATTGATGGTGAAGGTTGGTAAATTCAACCCAATTGAGTATGACGATATAACCTTGAACATGATCAGATAAACTCTGACCTTACTCATAAAGGTCAGGTCAAAATTTGGCCTTACTCATAAGGGTCAGACCATCATACCATCATGCTCAAGGGGTACGTTTCCATACGCCTATACCGCATGACTTTCCGTTTTCTTTATGGCTTTCCTTGGTTCCTGAATAAGCTGCAGTTACCCAGGTAATTATCGCAAGAGATTAAGGTCATTAAAGTTCAAAGCTTGTTTCTCTGTAATCATCTTCGGTCATTCTGCGCCAGGATTTCGGTCATTTCCTCTAGTTTGGAGCGACGTGACCACACTCAGAGATGAAGAGAAGGGGCGAATTCCCAAGACAATTGATGACCTTACTGATTTTTTTTTTTTTTTTTGAAAAAAGCAATTTAATTAGTTGAGTAACCCTTGTACAATTCAAGCCGCGAAATTTCACATAATTTATGGAGTCAGAAATGTATTTCATATATCCTTAATTATTGTCATTATTTCCAAGGTTTATGTAACCAACAGATAGAAGACGAACAGGTTCTGGTTGGTATATAACTTAACTTTTTATCTTCAACTCTATCTAATGACTTTTCACGAATTGATCTTTGCGAAATGTCAACTACCAGAAAATTTTAGGTCATCACTTTTCTTAAGTGATTAATTCCAGTTAAGTCTTGAAATAAAAAATGTCTTGATTAAATAATGAAAGATATGAGTAACACGATGATTGTTTTTGATGGTGTGCTTAGACTCACTAGCTCGCTAAAGAACCATCAGTTCAGTGACTGGTAAACGAGCTGACCAATGCTTTAAGCTTATTGCTCAATTATAGATGTGGAGATTATCATTTACATTCCTCATGTTTTGCAGAGTCCCCCCCCCCCCCCCTCCATCAAACAAATAAAAGAAACTGAGATATACAACGACGGGACATAAATTCATGGATATTCCTTGCAAAAAGATTGTTTACATTCAAGGTTTACGTCGGTGAATTTCTGTATTCGTTGAAAATAAGAAGAGTGGGTTGTTTGTGTGGTAAAATGTTTACCAACATTTAACTTGCTTTGTCTCTTTATAAAGAACTGGAACGTAAAATCTGGGCTTCCCAGCAAGAGTGTATTTATCCTGGCGGCAAAAGTTGCTTACACACTTAAATAACAATGCAGCGCACACACACACACACACACACACACACACACACACACACACACACATCTGGTAATTCAGCATGAAGCTAGAGCACCACACTCGACACCGTTACCTTTGCCATCCTGAGATCCCTCTTCCCCTGGGTTACAGTTCGGCACCACACTCACGTTCGGGTTCCTTACAGATTCTTACATGACCACCCTCATTCCAATCACAGCGAACACCGCAAGTTACTATCAGTCTACGTAACAATTTCCACTTTTGTATCCACGTGATTTGTGCAATATGGTATTTACGTCATTATCTAAAGCACTATTTTTGCAGCTCTAATGTCTATTGATGTATTCCTGAAGTTTACTGCTGGATGTAATCTTTTTCTATAAATTTTTCGACATCTGACTACAGTTCATTTCATAACCCGTATATTATCATTATCAAATCGCACACAGTCACACGTTAACAGAACAAAAACGCGCCAACAAACACACGTGAATATATATATATATATATATATATATATATATATATATATATATATATATATATATATATATATATATATATATATATAGAGAGAGAGAGAGAGAGAGAGAGAGAGAGAGAGAGAGAGAGAGAGAGCGAAATGCCTGAGTTCAGGGACGACTCACTGCCCTCGGAGGTGCAAAGTTCTTCATTCTCTGTCGTGTTTCTTTCGTATGACTCCCCCTTCTTTCGTTTTCTCCTCCTACAACCCTTCTTACTTTACATCTACTTCCGCCCTCCCCTTACTTGCTTCGACCAACACATATTTGATCCTACGAATGTGTATAAAAGACACACATCCATATATATATATATATATATATATATATATATATATATATATATATATATATATATATATATATATATATATATATATATATATCCAGAGAATGAGAGCCATTATGAATCCCCAGATAATACTTTCCCCAAACTCTAGTCTCAGTAAAGACAGCAATATACATTTTTTCTTCTAAAAAGAAATATATAAAACAAACGAAACCAGTGATTAGCTCATACGTAATTACAGTGAATGTTTAATAGAGAGAGAGAAAAAAAAAACCATTCACTGCGAGAGTAACAGTTCAGTCTCCGAGACTATCAGCGGGTGCTGGTGGGAGATGGATTACTAACATCCTTCTCTTGGGTCAGAGGGTAAAGACATGATATCTTGTACTTGACCAGACCTATGAGTAGCCTGACAAGAGGTCCGTGTCGGAGGAAACAGATACACCACTCTCCAGTAATGGTCTTCTGTGTGTGTGTGAGAGAGTTGCATGAATCCCTCCGTGTCAGCGCACGAGCTTTAAGATAAAGCGATATGTCAATCAGCCCTCCTTTAACAGTCTAGCTATTTGCATAATTTGGTTTATGACCATCTTAATGTCAAATATGTTTTGCTGACCTCAGCCTCGTCCTACGAGGACGAGGCTGAGCCAGTGGTAGTATTAAGATCCATCTGACTGAGGGAAGGACTGATCATTCACTCAAGCCTCTAACGCCTCTCTCAAATTTCTGGTTACTACTGACTAAGTAAGCAAAGGGTCTGCACCTCCAGTACACCTCAATGAGAGAATGAAGCAGACTCAGGGTAATATGAAACAATGAAATCATACGTGTTGTGCAGGCTGATGATAGGAAACAACATAGAGATACAGCGACAATATGTCGCTCTTCATAGACTAGGAAATAATTAGAATAAAATTCACCAGGTCATAATACGACGGAAGTAACCAAAACTTACAGCACGAACACGAGGGACAATATGACAGCGCCGAAGGACGACGTCCACGAACGAAATGTGCTGTGGATTCTAGTTTCACCAAAGATGAAATGGAGCGACGTCAGTGCACACGGTGACAAATGACCAAAAACTCAAACACCAGCAAGATGGAGTTTCAGAGAGACGCCATCCTTATTCTACGCAGTTCCCACAACAGCGTTCTTGTCTTTCGTAACAGCGTGTGGGAGGGGAGGGAGCTCCGGATGGGCTTATGTGTATACACCACCATAACAACATGACTTGGCGTCTTCAGCAGGACGGCACTGGACGCTACGGGAGACAAACTGTACAAAAGGACGTCAATTCAAAATGAGATGTTGAGTCCTCAGGTGGTTCCTCTCTCTCTCTCTCTCTCTCTCTCTCTCTCTCTCTCTCTCTCTCTCTCTCTCTCTCTCTCTCATTCTTTTGAATGGCAGTAGAGATTCTCTTTAGTGCATCTGTAAGATCTATCGCCCGTCTGAAACGCATATCATTGTCTGTTCTTTCCCAGCATCGAACCAGTGACTCTCTTTGATCGTCCCTGGCCTTGACCGTGTCTGGGGAGGTGGGAGTGGAGAAGGGGTGAGTTAAGGAGGGTGTAGAAGGGGAGTCTTGCTGACGGCAACCCCCCCTCCTCCTCAAGTCGCTATCGTACCGTCAGCAAAAATGTTTCATTCGGAATTCTGATGGCAAGTGAAAGCAACGGGTCGTTCATGATGGGAGTATTCTGGTCGAGGCTTTCACACCTGGAGTTCACGGCAGCCGTTACAACAGAGGAGGTCCACAACGTAGTCAAAATCTCCTCCATAATGCCGATGGCAAGATGACAACAATGTCCAGCGTATCCTGTTCACGTGAACCTTACGTAAGTCTGAGGGAATTCCTTGACTCCTATACCCTTACGTGGGCGGCTCTTCTCTCTCCTCATCCATGTCTCGCCCAACTACTCGAACTCCTGCCACACCTTCCCCTTGCACCTCCACCACAGACGACTCCTCTTCCCCTAACCTTTAAGACAACCTTTAAAAGAATGGGGTGACATCAAGTCGACAGGATGGAAGCAACGAGTTATCAACCTGATTTCCCACAGTCGTGACTGACGACGGAACTGCTTCACTGGAGTGTGAGTGACCATCTAGGAACTGAGATGCACACTTGTGCATTGTGATACCACAGCTCCAAACTGAAGGTATTTTTCTCTTTTTCCCTTATCATTTTCTCGTCAGGAAAACGAGGCACATTAATTATTATCAGCGTATGAATCATGGTCGTGCTGGCCTTGACCACAGCAAGGGGAATGCAGCCAAGTTGGTCAGCAGCCTCATCTGTTTCTCGCATCTCGCTGGTCTTTGTTACTGATTTAATCAAAACTTCTTTTTTTTTCTAAAAACATAAGTGAAATCGACCGGAATTCCTGTAATGAATACGTGACCAAAAGTATGGAAAATGATACGAAATATATATACCCGGACTTTCATTATCAAGACTAGAATACTATATACAACAAGCCTTCCACGTTTTTCGAGAAATGATGACCGGGTGATACAGCAAATTCTTAGGACAAAAACTGCACACAGCAGGATGACTCTGCCGATTAAAACATTACGTAATCCAGCGGCTGTTGTCTCCTGGGCAAGATCCGACCTCCTGCATCACCACCTCAATGGAGACAGAAGCCTTGGCATCTCACGGGAAGTTCTTGCTGCTAATCCAGTCACAGGAGAGATGAAGAGACTCTTGAAATTGCAGTTTAGTAAACCAGGACCAGAACAATACACAATCAATTTTCTAAAGGTCTTCCTGTGCACGAAGAACCATCACATTTAGCAACCGAGATTGTTTGAGCGTGACGTGAGGGGCTGGGCTATCAGGGTAATGATCATAGGATTGTGGTCTCGGAAGCTAATGATAGAATATATCGGGTTTCCTGCACGAAAAGGAAAGGTGGATGATTTCAGGTTGAGTAATAAACACCTGCATGAGAGAGAGAGAGAGAGAGAGAGAGAGAGAGAGAGAGAGAGAGAGAGAGAGAGAGAGAGAGAGAGAGAGAGAGAGAGAGAGAGAGAGAGTAAATCATAAATCTCATTATTACCCTCAATTATCTTCTCATTTCTTTTATTTCCCTGGACCACCATACTCCCAAGACCCTTCCATCACATCCCTTCTAGATTCATCATCTCCTCAAACCCGTCCGTCCACTACAACATTTCTGTGAACCCTACAAAAATCCCTCCAGGATATTTCCAGTCCTAGAAACCCTATTGCCGCAGTGAACACTCCAAAGATCCATCCAACAAACCCACGCCACATCCATCAACTCCCACACTGCGTGCCTCCGGTCAACACTCCCAAGTATTCCTCAACTTAATACTCCCAAAGTTCCTTAACTGCCTAAACCCGTCCTTCCAGTCAAGGCTGAGGAAAGACATGCATATTTTTGCCACAAACCGCCTGGACCTGGTGCTGGAAGTTCCTGGAACAGCCAAGGACCAAAACTGGACATCAGCAACTACTGAACAAAGACGATGAGAACCCACGACCCACACTCTCTCGTGGTCCAATCATCGATTTGCCAGTCACTCACTAGTCATAGCTCGTCACTGTGTCACGCTTAGCCACTGTGGGTGGTGTCATGTCAGTACTATCATACCAATCACTGAGCCCTGTCAGTGGCTTGTGTCACACCAGTCACTGTGTATCACCCGTCACTGAGTCATGACAGTCATGTCAGTTAGTGTCATACCAATGAATGATTCATGTCTGTCACTGTGTCGTGTCAGCTAGTGTCATGCCGGTCCGTCATGCAAATATTTCAATAATCACTTTTCTATTTTCCAGTTAGTTTATAAACCTGTCACGCATACATGTATATCTTCTCACAAATCGCATTCAAGCGATGTAATGTGAAACACTGTATGAGTTTCTAAGGAATTCCATTATTCTCTCCATGTCAGTCCGCTCAACACGCTGCACAACATGTAAAATGTTTTACTGACGAGCAAATTGAGGGAAAAAAAAAACATGAATGAAAGAAAATGGGACAGAAAATGTAAATTGTTTAGGAGGACTTAACCAAATACCTAGTGAGTTTATACATCTACTGTCAGTTTTATATATACTCAGAGAGTTCTAACGGTACTGACACCTCATAATATTTTCTGAGTATCTTTAACAGTAGCTAATTTATCTACTATATTGGATGGTGAGCTGTGAATGAGCCTGAATGTTGCGAAAATTGTTCCTTACAACACAAGAGTCCGAGTCAGAAACGCCATTTCAGGCCATGTGGTGTGACTGGGCGTGAACTACTGATCGTTGTTACTTGCGTTGTGGCAGTGATTAGTCACTCGGGGATACGTGGGTAGTAAGTCATCCTCTTTCTCCCCTCACTTTCCAGGGACAGAGATGACTGAGAAACCTTTGTCAAATAAATCGTAGACAGTTTCACTAAGTCTCTCCCATATATTTCATTCTTTTCAATATGTCTTCATGATAAAAGGCCTGACCAGGGCTGTGGCTATGAAGCCTTACATTGCGGTGCATCAGGGATCACACGGTGGTGTTGTGGTGGTGGTGGTGGTGGTGGAGTGGTTCGTGGTGGAGACAAGGTGTGGGAAGAGTATGAGTTGTGGTGCAAGGGGGGAGGGGAGGGCGAGGAGGATACTGGGGTTTACTGAAGAGTGGAGAGGAGACATGGAGGGAGGATGGTTGAGGACGATGAAGGGGATTGTGGAATGGTAGGGAGAGGCTGACGGGAGTGGCAGAAGGAGAAGGGAACAGCGGAGTTCGAGGGAGGGGAGGATGTCAGGTCAAGGGGTCAAACCAGACGGTCACTTAGAGGTAACGGACCATGACCTTTCACCCGGAGGACCACAGAAGGGGAGAGAGAGAGAGAGAGAGAGAGAGAGAGAGAGAGAGAGAGAGAGAGAGAGAGAGAGAGAGAGAGAGGTGGAATAAAACGCGTCTCCGAAGCGTTCTGCGTTTATTCATAATGTATATATATATATATATTTATAAATACAGATAAATAACAAAGTATAATATCGCAAGTGCAGCGTCTCTGCTTCTGTAATAAGTGTCCAGACGAACCAGCATTGAAGCAACGGGTGCTGGGGGGTTAGTTGCGACGTCCTCCAGGCCAGGCGTGTGTGCTAGTGCGGTCAGAAAAGGGGTAACAAAGAAAGGGAACGAGGGAATGATGGACGAAGAGGAAGAGGAAGAACGGGAGACAAAAGAAAGACTGTAAGTGGTAGATGATGATGCTACTGGTGGTACCAAGGACAAAAGGAAAAACAGGCTAAGTCAATGTGGATGACTAGATAGATGAAAGATGATAAACGGAAAGATGAAGACGAATGAGCATGAAGGATGAAGGGGGAAGAAGGCAGGATGAGGGATGTGGAGAAGATACCACAAGCCGGAGCAGCGGTTAATAAAGATGTAGAAGAGATATGTTAACAGTTAGATGTGTTAACGTGGAGTTCCCTATACATGACACATCCCAAGGAAAGAATCTATGACTATAAAACGGGACTAGGTTTCTCGAGCTTAGCAATATTGGCGTCGGGCTTCGGTCGTGTTGCAGTCTCTCAAACGTCCTCGGGGATCTTGCCGAAGTCGGCGTTGGAGGAGACGTAGAGAGACTCAGCTTGATCGCAGGGATAAGCGTCCTCCGGGTGGGCGCAGGTGAGGGACTCCTGGCTGAAGATCGTCTGGTTACCGCAGAGGAAGGTGTACTGGTCGACCCTCACCACAGTCAAGCCATCCTCGTCGTACACGGGCTCGCACACGTGGAAAATCCTGCATCCGTTGCTGGGGTCGGCGTAGTAGCCGTAAGCGCGGTCTGCGCAGTCGAAGGCCCGTGATGGGTCCTGGCCCAGGATCGCCAGGTATCCATCGGGGAGTTCGTATGCCATCCTGGCGGAGGCGACGGCGGCGAGGCAGATTAGGGCGACGGCGACCTTCATCGTGGCTGAAAATCACGGTGGGTCGACACATTAGTGACTCTCTCTCTCTCTCTCTCTCTCTCTCAAGCAGGACAATACACTAAGAAAAATAGCTAGTGTGTGTGTGTGTGTGTGTGTGTGTGTGTGTGTGTGTGTGTGTGTGTGTGTGTGTGTGTGTGTGTGTGTGAACCATGGCTTGTATACTGTGAGTAAAAGTAAAAATACCAGCCTTTTGTTTGCTCACCGACCTGTCAGAGTGGGCCATGTCCCCGAACATGGCCCACCGCCAGGTTATCTCGATCACAGGCACGAGCTCTCGGCTGTCACAGCTGTGCGGCTTTACACCCGAAGCCAAAGTTGGTACCCATATACCTAACAACCACAGCTGCTGAAGTGTGCGTCGTCTGCCCGCTCCGGGGATCGAACCCAAGCCAGTGAATGAGTGGCCATTTACTCTTCACTACATCACAGTATTTTCGCTTATCAAGTAACTCTCACCCTGCACATCCTTTCCCTCCTACCCACCACGAACCATCTTACTCCATCCCACGTTGCACGTACCCTCTTCTCTTACACACGCTCTGATCACCCATACTATTCCTTCACTCGCTTTTCTCTCTCTCCCCCTCACATAAGGTGGTAGACAAAAGTCTGGTAACTCATATGCACTGCCGGCAGTGCAAGCATTGAGCAAGAGGCCTTGTGTTACTTCGAGTAAAATGGTAAAGTGCCTGCTTAAGTGGAATCATAAAGTGTTTGCGAGGACGAGTAAAAAAAAGTAAGTGCTACCCTAAGTGTAAACATGGTATTAATGGAACCATTGTGTATGTCCTTCTCAGAGCGATGCCGTCGCATAAGTGCATATACGAGTGCAATCATGGCCCATATACTTAAGTCCAGCTGCAACGAAAGATAATTGTTCGTGTGAGAACACGCGAGGCATGGGCCTATATATGAGTGTGAACAATGAACATGTACTTCTCAGTGAAATCAGAGGGTAAAGATTTGTGCGAGTGCAACCACAGAATAAATGCATGTATGAGTATGATGATACGATCATATATATATATATATATATATATATATATATATATATATATATATATATATATATATATATTTATATAGATAGATAGATAGATAGATAGATAGATAGATAAGTCTGAGCACAATAAGAAGGTAGGTGGTTGTGTGAGTGTATGTTGGAGCGTACTCGTGAGTGCGTTTAAAAGGTGAGTGACTGTGTGAGTACAGGAGTATCAGAAATACTTGAGTGTATGCAAGCATAACTTAATAATAATGTACAAAAATAATGCAAGTACATTTGAAGTATAAGTGCATTATGGGTGCTAGTGTCAGTGTATGCAGAGAGCAAATGCTCACGTTAGGACAACCATAATGATAATGATTATCATACAAGCACAAACAGGAGAGTGCTTGTGTAAGTGGTTGCATACTCTGAGTGCATGAGAGAGCTAAAGCATGCTGTAGTTGCATGTACGAAAACAAGCACTGAGTAAGTGCTACTTTGAGTTCATAGAAGAGAAACATGAGGTAAGACTCTCATGTGAGTACAGGTTAGGAAGCCAAAGCTAGTACACTCGCAAGATATCGCAAGGGCTTGGTTGAGTGTAAGTATAAATGTTAAGTGCTTGTCTGGGATCAAGCAAAATGCCAGTTCTTGCTATGTCTGTCAGAGGTCATTATGCAGACGGATGCTTGCGTCTGGCTTACCTGTGAGGCTGCTGTGAGAACAGTGATGGACGAGGGAGACCAAGCCTGCTTTTATACCAGCAAAAGGGGTAATACAGGACCTTCTAGCTGGGCACAGGGCACTCTCGCGTCCGTGTCCATGGCCTTTGGCCTGAACTACTCAAGGAATGTAATTTTCACGTATCTACAGCAATTCTATACCAACTTTGCATTCTTTTATTGATTATCAAATCCTCCAAAAAGATCTGTGGTGATGGCTACGACGTGGGATCATTTCTGCTGTTCACTCGATGGAATAAAGTCGCAGGATCGGCTAGGCATCGAAACGAAAGTTTGAAAGTGAAATGGCGTTTAGGACGCGCGAGCGAAGAAGCGCGCGCCAAGGTGAGTAAGATGCTTGTCTCATGCACATCTCTGTCCTGGGGGGGGGCGCTTCTTAACGACCGTACTTCGGCCTTGGATGAGGTAATTCTTCGTCAACAGATTAGGGTTATGAGCAACTCATAAGAGAGAAGAGCAACGAACCGGGACCACATGACCTCTTCTGAAGCTTCGTTACGTCTATGTTTGATGATGATGATGGACAGCACACGGGAGACCAACCAGGTCGATAGCCATGGGCTAGGTCAGCCTGGGTCAGGTACAGGCGACGGGTCGGGTCAGTGCTGGAAGGTAGGCTTAGGAGGGGGGTTCCCAGCAGGAAGAAGTTGATGACGATATGCTCGATAAATTATGGAAAGTCAGTTTAGGTTAACAACTATGATGGTGCTGCCTTTGACCTGACCCTTAAGGGTTAGGTGAGAGGTCACGCCAGCATACTCGAGGGTCGCAATGTTATGATAATATGGGTTTAAGAGGGGCAGCAAACTGAGTCTTGCGGTGCGTAATGAACACGTTGACGTGGAAGCCAACAGTTGTTATATAAACTTTAAGCACACCGTCCACAGCACATACAAAGGAATATATATAAAAAAGCAAACAACATCTGACATATTGGGTTCTTTCGAAGGTGTTTGTGATGGTGAGATAAATGGCGGACCACATAGTTGTCTTTTTCACAAACACACAAACATATATATATATTATCCCTGGGGATAGGGGATTAAGAATACTTCCCACGTATTCCCTGCGTGTCGTAGAAGGCGACTAAAAGAGGAGGGAGCGGGGGGCTGGAAATCCTTCCCTCTCGTTTTTTTTTTTTTAATTTTCCAAAAGAAGGAACAGAGGGGGGCCAGGTGAGGATATTCCACAAAGGCCCAGTCCTCTGTTCTTAACGCTACCTCGCTAACGCGGGAATGGCGAATAGTTTAAAAGAAAGAAGAAATATATATATATACATATATATATATATATATATATATATATATATATATATATATATATATATATATATATATATATACAGGAATGACACTGACAATGAGCTGCGATGTGAGGTACCAGATTCGTAGACGATAATGAGATGGGAAATAAAGGTGCGACAGTTATTGAACACCTACCACCGCAAGATGACTCAGGCAAGCAGACAGGTGGCAAATTAATTTCATTATCGATAAGTTCAATGTTTCATTTCATATGCAGTAAAAAAGATAATACGAGAAAACAAGTTTCATTATGAAATCTGTTGAGTTTCAACAGGTAAACCAGAAAAAGGAATCAGGTTTAATAATGTCGATGACCTAAAGCCAAATAAGCAGTGCGCAGGAGCAGTAGAGAAAGGGCAATAAAAACCTGGGATTCACATGTGAGGCAATCCAACTGATCCTCACTCTTTATGTAATTCAATGGTGCGTCCCCCACCTTGAATATAGTGATCAACTTTGGTCGCCCCCCTACTTGAGAGATCGGTACAGACAGAACAGAGGGAGCACAGCGGCGAGAACGAAGATGATCCCTCATGCTCGACACTGGCAAATCCTATGACAGCCGACTTAGAAGACTCGAGAATGCGGAGTTGAAAGGTAATTTGGAACAGGTGATGAGAACCTTCAAAGCCTTTGCTAATCTCGATCTATGCGATTGTTCAAAGTTAGCCTCGTCTAGTTTTACCAGCAGACACAAACTCGTGGGCAAATGCTTTGCTTCAAGAGAGGCAAAAGTACATTCTCTCCAAGGGGGCTAGCAAATGGAAAGACTTATTACCAGAAGCAGCTGAAAGCAACACCAAATATGCGTATCAGAAGAAACTTGACCAATACTATATCTCACGTCCACGTCGACAGTACCTACGTTTCATCAGCTACGTATAAACCTTAAAAGTATTTCACCATGTTTTTTTTTCTACTCGGATAAAGGTAAAAAAGAAAAAAAGAAAAGATAAAAGGATGAAAATCTTTGCCATGGCTTCATTGTCTTGTACTTGGTCACCATCTGCCGTACTTAACGGACCAGCTGACTGAGTAAAGACTGTATTGCTTCAAAGCATAAAGTTCTTTGGCGTTTCTTTTCCTGTCTTCAGCAACATGCACTTCATATTGACGCCGACTTTGTCTTTGTAAGATTCTTAAATCTCTCGAGGCAAATCTGCACAATTCACTCTACCGTGTCCCTTATTGCTCGCTTTGATTTTCTTGAGCTATTCATATCGTCTAGAGGCCACTCTGTATTACCAGTGTTTCTCCCAATTTGGCTAAAGTCTGGGAAATGACCAACTGTTACTCTTACTGGCACATTCTTTCCTTCTATTCCCGTGACAGTCTTACTATACCTCTCCCAGACTCGCTTTGTGTCGGTATCGATGATGATGTCATCACAGCTTCCGTGAAGAGCAATGTTCGGATCATTACGATATGTACGTCTATCATCGGATAGCTTTTGTTCTTTCTCATTACTGTCGTGTTGAGCATCGTCACAAGATTATCTCTTCTTCACCTAAGCTGGAACTAATGGCTTTAACAGGCGAATCACCATAAAGCCAGATTTCGCACCGTATACGTCGAGATAATGAGACCACGGTGATAAGAAAACACGCAACCTCTCCTGAAAAGATTTTCACAATGAATTTAATTTCAAATCTCAGAACGACGCAGTCAGACGGCTGACAGGTCCTGACGATCTGATGATCACAGCTTTTTTGAGTACCAGCTGTGAGTCCACATAATCATGCATATGAAAATATATATGGATGAAAGCAAACTCGTTCTTTTGTTTATCTATCTAATTATTTATTTATATATCATCATATACTATTACATACTTTGCTGGTGTTTCTGCTTTATGCACAGACTTTCCATAACAGTCTCTCTGGTCTTTCAGTGATTGCCTTCTTCTTCTAGACCTTCTTCAACACCTGTGGCTCTGCAGTAGCTTGAGTCGTTTTCCAGAACCCCTATTCGGCTCTTGTCTTTCAGTGCTTTTGCGTCTCCAACCAGGCCTTTCTACACAACTCTTGTGGTTTTTCAGTACCCAGAGTGTCTGTCTAGTCTTGATACACGGCTCCTCTGGCTTTCCAGAGCCTGGTGGTGTCATTCGTTCCCTCATCACCAAACGTACTGGAAGCAATAAATCGTAAATTCCTTTGAACATACATGAATAAAATTCTTAGCTAACCCTCATGGCACGTATAATAGGATGGAAGACGACCTACCAGTAAGATAGTGAAGGGAGGGGATGGAGGGTGGCAGGGATAGTGAAAATCCAAGGTCAGAGAATAGCAGCAAATCCTTTAAGGAAGATGAAATCAGGCACACGATTCCCTCAACCCAAAAGAAGTCGGGATCAGGATGTGCTTGCGTCCAAACCTGAGGTTCTGAGGGGCGGTAAACCTATAGCAAGTGGCAGACCATAGGCTCGCTGACAGGGAAGGGGTATTGACACGGTGCTTACTACCGCTGGCAGGGGATAGGAACTGAGAGGGTGCGTGCTGCTGGCAGGGTTCATGGCTGCCGGAGAAGGGCTCTTGTGGGGAACGCACAAGCACCTTGCCACATATGGAGGAGAAGCATTTTATCACCATCATCGCCACAGCGTGGCTATCTCCTCCCACCAGTTTGCATGTGGCTGAAGACGGTGATGCTGTAGAGTAAAAGAACTCCGCAGGGCAGAAGGGAGGAGTGCTACTCCGCCCTGGCGGAGGCAACGACGGAAAAGTTGACGACAACCTTCGTGCTGGTTGCTGATGATATGAGAAGGAACGACCACAGTGATGGTAAGTTGGACAAATTTCTCTCATTCTTAGTACCTGTGGGTGTACAGACGTGTTCACGCATACTCATTTACATATAATTCTCTACGTCTGTGTGAAGATATCTATAGTACTTATTTGACTGGACTGTGCGTGCGATCTTAAACAAGACGGTACGACCTCTGAGCACGACGGTACGACCCCTGAGCATGACGGTACTAGCCTTAGGTATATATAATGGCCTGGGTCATGTCAAAGGCCAGCCCAGAATACCCAAGGGTCGCATCGTCTTGCGCAACTGTTATGACGTCGTGCTCAAAGGTCGTACAGTTTTGCTGAAATGTTAATGGTTTAAGGATAATGCTTGGTGCACCTCTCGGTGGACATCGTGTGGGCAGGTGCCTGCATCTGCTTACGTGTTGGACTGATGTGAAAGCAATGATGAGAGGAACGTCCAGGTGGACCGGGGATTAAGCTATGAATGTATTCCTTGGTTCTTGACTGGAGGGAGGAGGTTTGTAGGAGTTGAAGATTTTGGGAGAGGGGGGGGTGGGGGGGGGGGGGTCTGATGGAGGATTCTGGGGAGTGATGCCCGGAGGGACGTGTTTTTGTAGGAGCTGAAGAATTTGAGGATTTAGCTGCAGTTGTTTTGCTTTTTTTTTTCTGGAAGCGCTGAGATCGTGGGAAGGTGAGGAAGATCGAAAAGGCTTTGGAGGGTCAACTGAGGTGGTCCATTGTCAGATAATTAGGGGTACCAAACCTGTTTTCATACTGGCAGGAGAGTTGTTAAGCACAACCCCAGGTGGGAATGCTTTGCCTCACGTTTCCAAGGACTCTAGGTCTGTTGTTCAGCTCAAAATAATAACCTCACGCTTCAGGCAACAACTACACCGGTCTTTCGCAACGGTGATGAAAGGAATATTTACGGGAGATGACATGTCGCTAAAGTTTTCTGAGCTCTCGCCACACGCGGGTCAAAGTCAGAGACGACAAGTGTTATCAAACGCAGCTGCGCAGTTTTAGAAGCGCGGGCCACGAAGAAGAAGGAGGAGGGAGGGTATCTGTGGCATCCAAAGTTTCTCTGGCGTTATCTACACCCGATAACCTCGCTGAACATAAACACTACAGAACGAATATTGAATATCGTTAAATAATCGCCCTGACGGAGACGTGTCAGGCTTCAGAATGGTTGCACGTAACGGATGGTGATGTCCCACAGGCATCACTCTTGTGGGTCGTGGTTCTCTCTCGTGCATGTGAGTGATACTGAAAACGGGCTGTATAGTGAGATCGAAACCCCCAGACGATGCTAAGCTGACAAATAAAGTTACAACAGAAACTGAACCTTTACAGCTGCAAGATGACATGGACATATTAACGGACTGGACTTACAGGTGGTTGATATACATTTAAGTTAAGATTTGATAGATACTTGATGTCGATGACTATCAATATTTGAGCTTCTTATGTGCGTATAAGATTTACTGGTATTACTCCCCATGTCTTCTGTTTACTTTCTTTCTCTTACGACAATAATGGCCATGTTTCTTATCTCGCCCACCATTATAACCGGACTCAAATTAATCCGTTGGTCTGTTGCTGTCTGCATTCCTTTGTATCATATTATCTTTTATCCCTTCATTTTCTTGCCATGCTTAGATTATTCTGCATTTTCCTCTCCTCTCTAAGCCGCACCGCTCCCTCTCTTTCAGCCTTTCATAACATTTCATAATCCAGTCCCTCGACCGCGTTCTGAATTTTCTCTAACTTGTGTATTTCCACATGTCTGAGTGGTGACCATGCGACAGAGAAGTATTCAAATCTGCCTCGAAGATTTTCGTCAGTAGTTTCCTCTCTTTTGTACTGATGTTTCTCATTAATCACTTGGCTTGGTACTTCTTTCTTAATGTACTCTCAGAAATGTAGGTTATCTTTAATAATGACCCGCACCCTCCCTAGATCTTAAGATTTCTAATTCACTTTTACCATCCCTGTTGAAGAGAGAGAAAGAGAGAGAGGCGCCCCATCCCTGTCATCTCTGTCATGAGGAACTTCTCGCGATCCATTCCCCAGAGGGAGTAGCTGTCGAACTCGCGGACAGCCAAGAAGGTCGCCCCTCCCATGGGTCCTGACCTACACCTGTCGCTCGTACAAAGTACTACAGGGACCACGTGACCACTCACGTGCTCCTCGTCTGTCCGCCCATCTTAGACGACTTCGGCGAGACCGTACGGCTTATCATCATCATCATCATCATCATCGTCTTTCCCGACGGGACGGTGCCCAGTCCAAAGACCCTCATCTACTAGCCAGAGTAGGCCCTCATCAAGCCACCCAACAGTATCCAAACTGACGCCAGGCTAAGAATAAGATCCAGTTGTAAAACACTCTCCCGAATGTAAGCAGTGCTAGCACTACAGGGCTGTGGGGTGGCTGTGGTGTTTTACCGCGGAAGATCCATGCGAAGCCCCGGTTGTCCAACATACTAAGCTGATGGTTGTTTCGATGTAAAGGTACGTAAACTCTGTCACAACCGAGATCAAAGAAATAGTTGTACCACTGCATGGTCTGTCCTAACAACCTCGTTAAGTAGATATGACTGCTTAACCATCTCATAAAGCGTTTACGTACCTCCAGGGTTGAGACATGCAGATCATACTGCTAGGTTTTATGTGCGTTGTATATGTAAATATCTACTCAGCAATACTAAAGTAGTTAAGCCACGGTTGAAATAAAGAGTTCAGGTGGTAAGTTTCCTTACTTACACGTCTCAGCATCAGCATGGCCAGCATTCCACCAGTGACGTACTACAATAGCCCCGGGTACCTTCTTCGTCCCCTCAGGGTCACCTCTGCGTACCCACTGATAGCGTTGCTGACCATCCTGCGAGTCATCCTGGCTCTGGGGCCTGCGTGAATTCAACACACTCATCATACATGTCATCTGCTCGCCATTCTGGCGCCCCACTCCCTTAGAACAACTTCAGATGGCCGTGTCCCGTTAGGTTAACTAATGAAAGTTGTTGTTTCCTGCAGGGGTCATGAACCAGCTTTGCTGGGTGACGAGGAGCAGGATTTACGTCGTCCTGTCCTGTTCCCGCTCCTTCCGGGCGTGGCCCTCTCACTTCATGGAACTTTCGCTTACCCGGTGTTATCTCTTGGTCTGTCTGCCAAGGTATCTAACGCCATACATATCCTTCTCCCTGGCTGTTTTTGTGTTTCTAATTCTCTAGATGTTCTGCTGTGACAATCCTTTCCACACTCCATCCCTCGAAGCTTCTGCAGGTAGCTGCACAAGTCTTGGGTCAAGCAAACTCGTATCCTCTTGGAGAAGGTATTTCTAAAGATAAATCTAAATAGTTTTGTTTACATATGTGTGTGTGTGTGTGTGTGTGTGTGTGTGTGTGTGTGTGTGTGTGTGTTCTGTATTTCCCCGCCTTTATCCGTCTTTCAGGCGGGAGATACTGACAACGTCCCAACCACTCTATGCCATGATGTTGAAGGATAGTGTCGGTATACGTGATAAAGGGAGCTTGTTAAGACTTTCCCAGCTGTAGTGCGTGGCACTGGACTGGATGCCTCCTTGGCGTTAGGTGTACACAGTTGTACTGTACAAGTACTGAAGCCATAAAAGTACCGTCTTATTATTCTACTGCACGCGCTTCTCTTCTCCAGGCGTCCCCTCCCCTCATTAACATGCAAATGGTGAACTTACGACCACATCTGAAATTTTTTCAGCACGGTACTTGGCAAGCTGCGTGCCAGAGTGCGAGACGGGAAAGACGATGTGCCATTCATCGTCTAGATGGACGGACGTGCGCTGGGCGAAGCTTCAAAGCAAAAGGTTCATGTGATTCGTTTAACGATCAAATCGCTCGCTTAGAGAATTTTCTATTGACGTGGTTCTATCTATCTCCTGACGTGGTTACGTGAAGATCATGCCAACTGTGTGGGTTCAGACAGAACGCTGGCCAGCAGCACAGGGTGTATGATTTTTTTTTCTTTTGTTTTTTAACAGCAAATTATCCACTCATGAGGAAGGGTCCTTACTGACTTGTAGCCCTTCAATAGAAAATCCATAAGGTGGAGGGAAGGGAGAAAAAAAAAAAAGAAAAAAAAAGAGAAACCTAAAAAAAGAAAAAATCAGGAGGAAGAGAAACAGATGATTTAAAAAATAATAAAGAAAATTATACAAAGGTACCAAGGAAGATACCACATGTAGACTGGTAGCTTAGCTATCATTACACTTCGCAGAGCCAGCACTCATGATACGGAGGCTTACTGGCCACAATGCAACCCTCCCTGAGCCAAGACAGTTAGTACTTCTTCGACCAGCTGGCTGGATTACCTCAGGGTGAACACTGAGACCGATTGAACAGATGAACATCTCAATATGTAAGAAATGACAAGAAAAAAAAACTGTGTCCTTCAGGAATGGATCCATGCCCAGGAGCCATCTGACATGAGAGGAGACTGCATGGGCAAGCTAAAATATTTCCTTTACAAAATAGGAAACGATAGGTCATCACTTGACAAACGTCTTAAATTGAACATAACAGATATTTGTGAGAATAAATCGACACTGGCATGCAGCTGTAGAAGTTGCTACATGGTGGCACAGAGAAAGGTAGTTCTGCAATTTGTGTTATATCAACTGTTGGAAGCTGATGCATACACAAGTAATAGTTTAGATTTATCTATCTTTTTATTTGCTGGCTTGTGGTGTGCATGGGGAGGAGGATCTAGGGAGAGGGAATGGAAGATTAGGAAGGGTAAATGGGGAGAAAGGGGACTGGAGACAAAAGGAAGATTAACGAGACAAGGGTTCTCATCGGGGCTAACGAAAAAAGAAAAAACTTCAACGTTATCTATTCATGCTAATGCAACCTGTCGCCTTGATTACTGTTGTGAGAGAGAGAGAGAGAGAGAGAGAGAGAGAGAGAGAGAGAGAGAGAGAGAGAGAGAGAGAGAGAGAGAGAAGAGAGAGAGAGAGAGAGAGAGAGAGAGAGAGAGAGAGAGAGAGAGAGAGAGAGAGAGAGAGAGAGAGAGAGAGAGAGAGAGAGAGAGAGAGAGAGAGAATCACTGCACCAAAATTCTAACCTCAGACTCACCTTGGCGACGAAGTGAGAAGGGACACAGCAAACCGACGCCGTGGCTGGCGCACCACAGTGACGGAAAATGCCCGTCACCGTCCTCACTATCGTTCACCAGGTCGGACGCGGACAAACTCCAGCGAACTGATATAGCGAGAGCCTTACGTGTCAGGGGTGCTGTGAGCTGTGAGGGTGGTTGGTGAAAGTGGCTGGGGAGACTGGTGCTGGGAGTGGTTACAGCCCATTAGGTCCTTAGTCTGCCCCACATCGAAAGTGAGATGATCCCTTCCCTTATGCAGCACCTTCACCGCCCACTCTCCCTTCCCTCCAGCACCTCTTCCCTCCCTCACGCCATCACCTTCTGCTGTCTTCCTCTCCCCAGCACTTTCGCTTCCTTCTTCTTCCCTGCGCCTTCACCAAAATCACCACCATTCCCTTATCCCTATCTTCGCTATCCTTCTCTAACCTTTCCCCTTTTCTCCATCAACTACACCAAGTCCTTTCCCGTTTTTACATCACTTCCACTAATCACCCTTTCCACCCTGCCATCACTACCACCACAACTACTCCCTGACCTCCTCCACCGACTCCCGTCCCGCCACTCACCACCTCTCCCTCCACGAACATATACTTTACTCCATCTTCAAGCTAACAAAAACACGAAGCATAGACCCCCTCCCCCACCCTGCCTTAGCTATGAGAAAGGCATGAATATGAATACTACCAAAACTGGTCCGGGACATGTCATCTCCATCCCAGATCCACCAGTGAAAGACGAAGCCTCTTACCACAGGTAAGGTAACGTGGGAGGCTTAACACGCAGTTTAAACGCTGACCCCCACCACATGTCAGGACAACAGCCGCAACCCAGAAAATGCCTTGAGGAGTTTATGCCCCATAACCGACCCCCGTTTTCTCTCTACCTTCCTCCAGTCACAGAGGGCTAAATCAAAGACATCATAAAGAGTCTGAAAGAGATCTCTCCAAGGCGTGATAACGTTGCATTCTGCCTGCAAAAAATATCGGTCCTATTTGGCTCTTGACCAAACCTCTCTAACATCCTCATAAAAATCGGGTGGTATTTTTCTTCTTTAGCAGACGACAAGCGGCGATAAAGTAGTGCCACTACAAGACCGTTAAAAAGAAGCTTTTTGTTATTTCCTCAGAACCCGTCTGTTCCCGATCTTCCCACGCTCCTGAGCCTCTCCACAATGAGCTCCCAACCCACGCAGGAACTTCAAAATACATTCAACCTATGTTTCTCGGAAAGTGTCAACACTCACGACAGGTTTAGACGCAACACTGAACAGCTTGACTTTATGAGGGATGTGTGTCGTAAAATGGTTTCCCCTGTACAGTAATGTTGGTACCTTTATCAAAGGCACCTCTTCTATGTCCATTGCTCTTCTTCGTGCGTATAAATCAACAGCGCCAAGCGATGTGAAGTGGTCAGACCTAATCTCCCTGATAACGATACCTCCCCCTGACTCCCACCGTACTCAGCGAACAACAACTCATGGTCTACTAATGGTGACGGATGTGCGCGTTTTCCCTCCCGGTCGGACACAAAACAAAGGTGAGCGTCCATCGTACATCCCAACCAAAGAACGCCGTCCATCGTACATACGCGAAAGAAGGAGCCATACAGAGCCGACTTCGAGGACGATTCGTGAGGATGCAAGCTCCTGCAGTCGGCGCTCAGACACGTTGTTAAGGGTAGGTAGGTAGGTAGGTAGGTAGGCAGGTAGGTAGGCAGGTAGGTAGGTAGGTAGGTAGGTAGGTAGGTAGGTAGGTAGGTAGGCAGGTAGGTAGGTAGGTAGGTAGGTAGGTAGGTAGGTAGGTATTGGAACAAACATGCCACTCCAGCACACGATGATCAGACGTCATTAGAACACACCAGATCAGTTCCCTGCAAAAGATCAGGGAAAAGTTATCTCTCACTGTGAGGGAAACGACGTAAGTTACCTCGTGTCATACACATGAATTACCCTGACGTTTGAACCACCTTATCGCTTTGATCACGGGTTCATGTCCTCTCCGGTAACCACCTGCTTAAGGAGGTACGCGGGCAGACGAGAAGAAAAGACTCATAAAACGCTGCACAGTTACATTAGATCCTACCACATGGTTGGCTGATTCAACATCCCGGTTCTGGAGCTAGATCTGCTGGCAGGGTCTTTGAAAAGGTCGACAATGTCGTTTTACAACCACGAATCAAAAAAAAAAAAAAAAAAACTCGTATACTTTCCTCGCTTACCATACACTGTATACATTGTTCCTCGCCTTTCACATTTATATACACACACACCGACAGACTATAAAGCCCCGAAAACGTACCACGTAAGGCGGTTGTAATTTCTGTTCACATGCTCTCGCCACAGGAGTCCTGGTGGTAAAAGTGAGAGGATACGGCAAGTGGCAGGGTGGTGGAGCGCGGCTGCAGCAGCAGCTGGTGGGTATCGCAGGTTGTGAGGTACAAACACACGGAATATCAACGAAAAATAAGAGACGAAAATATACTAAACGTGAAGAGGACATGAAAAAGAAAACGGACGCTGGTAGACACAGATAGACGGTTATTCATACGGATGGAGGGACAAGCACCTTCCATGATGGGGAGAAGGCTCAGGTCGCTTTATCAGCCAATGTTTCACGCACTGATTAACAAACAACACACACACACACACAGTCAGGCAGACACTCAACGAAAAGTAAATGCAGGTTAAGAAGCGTGTGGACAAGGCTGTCATACATACAAACTAGCGAAGAGAGAGAGAGAGAGAGAGAGAGAGAGAGAGAGAGAGAGAGAGAGAGAGAGAGAGAGAGAGAGAGAGAGAGAGAGAGAGAGAGAGAGACCACTTTATGCACCCATCTGACCCACCAAGCCAGGAGACAAAGGAATAACTCCTGCCCGCAGAATACTCCACCAGGCGAACAATTAGTGCAGTTAGCCCAATTACGTTTCGTGTAAACCAGTTCGATGGAGTGGTACCGGGAGATGAAGGCGCTGTATGCACATCTTGTTATACAATGCGGTTAACATAATCATGGAACAGACAGAGAACTCATGAAATGTTTTATGATCTAAATCTATATGAAGTGGTTCTCAGAATTTTAAAACAATGAACTGCCAAAAGATAGACATACACTTATGTTTACAAATTATATATATATATATATATATATATATATATATATATATATATATATATATATATATATATATATATATATATATATAAAGTAAATAAATCTTATTAGTAGACTTTTATGTTATGTAGTGTAGTAGATTTACAAATGGTGACGAACAGCTTTTGCGAGATATCGACCAGTGTGTGTGTGTGTGTGTGTACTGATGTGTGGACCCATGGAGGTCAGAGAGTTCACATGTACCATTAGCATCAGTAGCACACACTCCCGTTCTTTTCCACTGGGCCTCATTCACGGCCGGCGGCGGAGGCGGCGTCTGGCAGGTTAACGCGTTGAGAGACGCCTGCTGTTGCCATCATGGGGAACGTGTGTGTGTGTGTGTGTGTGTGTGTGTGTGTGTGTGTGTGTGTGTGTGCCAGATGTAGGTCGACGGAGACCAGACTCAGAGGACTGGGAGTAAAGACAGAATATAGACGGTGGACCACAAAGGGGCAGGTGCCGTAGGAGAGGGAGGGTGTATGTATTATGGGCCACGATGAAAGGCAGCACAACGGACAAGATGAAGCGAATGGCAGTGGAAGACTGCAGCAGGCCAAGACAGAAATGGAAACAGGCGCCGTTGTAAAGACATAAATACTGATATAAAAATACAAGTGTTTTTATGAAAAAAAAAAAAAGTTACAGATAAACGAACAATTCTACACGGAAATGGACAAACAGAAGGGGCAGACTGAAGCACAAACAGAAGAGGTAGACATACGCACAAACAAGAGGAGCAGACAGACGCACAAACAGAGGGAGCAAACAGACCCACAAGCAGAAGAGGCAGACATACGCACAAACAGAAGACTCAGACAGACGCACAAACAAAAGGAGCAGACAGACGGACGAACGGTCCACACTTTGGGTACGTATCCAACCCGTGACGTCATGAATGACGGAGATCGATTTGTCCTGCTGACTTTCACTTTCTACTGTGTCTGGGCCGCCCACCAGCCTCACCCATCCTCCGAGTTCTCTCTCTCTCTCTCTCTCTCTCTCTCTCTCTCTCTCTCTCTCTCTCTCTCTCTCTCTCTCTCTCTAATCTCCTCTTCCTTCATTTCTATCGTCACACTAAATCACAGTGATTCACAGCGGGGCTATCAATGAAGGAAGTCGTCCTTCATATGTCCGGCAAATCTGCTGGAAGTCTTTTGCATGTACATCAACATGTATCATGAAATCAGGGGACTTGCCGTAATCTCTTTACATTTTTCAAAAAGCTTTTGGTTGAGTCCGGCCTCAATGACTGCTAATGAAAGTTGGTCCTCGTATATAGGTGGGGTTGTTAGGAAACTGGTTGTCTCGCAGTTAACTAACAGTAATCAATAGTTTACCCTGAAAATAATTAGACGTAACATGTGGAGTGCCACAGGGATCATACATGGGACCAGTTCTCTTTCCCCTATATATCAGTGACATGGAAACTGGAATGCATTGTAGGATACGAAAATTCACAGACGACACTAGACTGATAGATAATGCTACTATAGATAACAAACGTCTGCAGCTGTTAGCTTATATAAACGAACTGACAGACTGGGCTCGCAGGTGGCAAAAATTTAAAGGGACAAAGACTTTACGCATCGACAGTAAAAACGACAATTCAAGGTAATATACGAATGATGTTGGGTTTCAAAAGGTAAACGAGGAAAAATACTTGGCTGTGATAATCTCCGATGACCTACGGCCAGGTAAACAATGCATTGAAAAAAAGCCGAACAAAATTCTAGCCTTCATTAGTAGGGCATTCAAATTCAAGTTTAAGGGCACAATTCTCAGTTTTTATAATTCCCTGTTACGTTAAGGATCCAGTCTTGGAATCTTTAAAAACCTGAAGATTGGAGAAAATCTTTTTTAGAACTGGCGGTTATGATGGGACGTTGCATGGCCTTAATGACCTCAGCAGATGACAAGGCCTAAAATCCGACTAACCAACCGACCAATGGGAGCGTCCCCACAGAGGATGATATTCTTAGTTTAGGGTCACACAGAGACAACGGAGCGTGCGAGGCGGCGGGCTACCACAATCATTCTGGAAAGAAGAAAGAAAGAAAGAAAAAAAAAAGGATCCTATGCGATTCGAACAGACGAATCACACATACATACTTACCATAACAGAAAAAAGATCACAAGGTGATTTGATCCAGGTATTCAAAACTGTCCCTTAAGGGGCTTGGATATTCGCAGTCTAAGCAGCTTATCTAAGGCTAGCTAGATCTGACTGATTTCACTCGGAGTAATGGATGCAAACTCGTGGACAAAAGGTTCATTTCACATATGAGGCAAATCGCTCTTGCTTTCAACAGAACTGTTAACATATGCAATGATCTATCAGTAATAGTAGTTGAAGAAGACGTCATAGATACTCTTATTAACAGGCTCGACAAATACTCTGTTTTAGGCCCACGACTGACATTATTTTCGCACTATAATTACACATAAACTTTAAAGTTATCTTTCCATAAGTATGATAAGTAGTAGCAGCAGTAGTAATGGTAGTAGTAGCACTATTGTAATAGTAATAGTAATAGTAGTAGTAATAGCAGTAGTAGTAATAGTAGTAGTAGTAGTAGTAGTAGTAGTAGTAGTAGTAGTAGTAATAGTAGTAGTAGTAGTAGTAGTAGTAGTAGTAGTAGTAGTAGTAGTAGTAGTTGTAGTAGTAGTAGTAGTAGTAGTTGTAGTAGTAGTAGTAGTAGTAGTAGTAGTAGTAGTAGTAGTAGTAGTAGTAGTAGCAGTGACACTGACCTCTGATAACCCTTACAACAGTATATGCAGTGCTGCCGTCAGCTAAACCTTATGGGATCTGTTAGTGGCGAGTGTTCCCTCTGTGTGTTCGGTGGAGTATTCAAGTTAATGGAGGCTGCAGAAATTATGTGTCGGTCGTGACATGACATGATGATGAACAGTGACCTCTGGTAGTTGTCACAAGACCGTACAGAAATAATGCCATTAGCTTTTCCTGTTTTACAAAGAGTGTACGCCATGGCAACTGTCATGTCATCGAGCAGGCAATATTTCAAGTTAAGACGAAGTTGGCCATTTGGTAGTTCTTACAACATCTAAAGGTTGTAATGGGGTGAGTGACTGGTGGTACAGGGTTGAGGGATGGGGTGAAGTCGATGATATACCGTAGCTTTAAGGCCGAACCCGAAACAGCTTCCTTCTTTTTTCAGTGTTCCTTCGCCCCACAGAGATGGTGTCGCGTCACGGTGCCCCTAGCGGGTAAGTGCGTGTTATGTTTACACTGCAAACAACACCAGGCTGTAGACAAACAACCCGCGTCTCCCAGCTTTGTGTATGGCTGTTTACATTTATATCACGTACGCAGGAAATCGATTTTTTTTCTACGTTTAATTCAAAATCTAGTCTTTTGCGGTGAGCGTAATGCTTGCACGACGAGTCTGAATATTCTTACCTAAAGAAGGAATCTGATGATGTAGCGTATGCATCAAGCTGTCTCTTTCTATATGGTCCTCGTCCAAGCCTTCACTCAGGGTCGGACTATAATCCTAAAAAAGATTCTGTCTATCTAGAGGAGATTTTATGATCATATTACTTTTTAATTTTGCGTCTTTTATTTCCTTTTTTCTTTCTTCTTCTTGATGATCTAAGTCTTCTGAACATTGTTCATTTACATCAAGGGCCAGTGAGACTACAGCGAAATTCATTTGATAGAAGGCATTAAACCATTACTCCGAGCCATGCAATGAAAAACCCTGATTATACGTGAGACATCACATCGCTCTGCTCTGGAACAACAAAGCTGTGTGTAATGCCAACAGATTGCATTCTATTCTGTCCCAGATTAAGTGTGATTTCGTATTCTGGTATTGTTATCTGATACCCACATCTTACTATTTTTTTCCTTCCCCTTTTATGCGTAGTTCTGACTCATTCTAACTGTAGCTGACTGATCTTCAGGTCTAATCGACTCACTTTGAGTCTCCCCTGGATCTCTGCAATGGTCTGACTCTGACTTATCCTCACTCGCTCGAGAACAAAGAAAAAGGTACAGCTTTACAGCTAGAACGAGGAGGGAGACAAGGGAAAGGCTCCTAAGCAGGAGGGCCGATAGCCAGGCAAGGAGGGAGGGACCGGGAGGCAGGAGAGTTGCGACAGAGGGCGGGCTGGGGGTCGACTCTGCGGCACACCAGCGCCGCATGGAAATGAGTCTCTGTTGACATCAAGACCTAATATGGTTATCACCTTCCTCTCTCAGGTGCTATTCAAGGCATGAAGTGTGTCAGGAGAAGGTGACGGCTGCTCACTGACTCCGTATTTGTTAAAAAGCTGCAAATAAAACAGGATGGGGCGGGAGGAAGAGGGAGGGATGTCTTATGTCACATGGGAGACGGTGTTTAACACTCAGGTTTGATCCCCTCGAGCAAGAACGAGCACGACAGTAGGGAGACCCATGAATAAGACGGTGCTACCCACGAATACGTGAGTTTGACACGATCCCTTCAACTGTCGGGTCACAGGGCCAGGCCTTTCTTACTTAAAGGTGCCGTCGCACAGTTGTGCTAAACGATGATACGATCGGGCGCTTGAGAGGTCAATATGATATCCTCAGTCCAAATGGCACCTGAAGCAAGAAGGTTGAGGTCGATGTTGTGAGAGCACCATGGTACCAGATGCGGCACTTATACCTCTCCACTCTGGCTTCTGTATCAGTTCGGTTAATAAACCATACATTGTGGGTGATACCTGTTTACGAAATCGGTGACTGCGCCTACGAAACGTATGAAATCTATGATGTCCTCGGCAAGCTGCGAGGTCACTGGGTACGGGTCGTTTATAAAAGCATTAACAGCCGGAGAACGAACTGTGGGAAATAAGTAGGCTACGCTTGCGCATAATGGAGCAAATCGCCTCCAGGAAAAGCTTAACTCAACCTCTGCAAGCAAGAAGGTGAGCGTGGATGGTGTTGCCGACGTGCTTCGGCGATCTCGCCTTGCTGTTATAAACAACACATTACACACACACGCACACACACACATATATATATATATATATATATATATATATATATATATATATATATATATATATATATATATATATATATATATTATCCCTGGGGATAGGGGAGAAAGAATACCTCCCACGTATTCCCTGCGTGTCGTAGAAGGCGACTAAAAGGGGAGGGAGTGAGTGGCTGGAAATCCTCCCCTCTCGTTTTTTTTTCTTTTCTTTTGATTTTCCAAAAGAAGGAACAGAGAAGGGCGCCAGGTGAGAATATTCCCTCAAAGGCCCAGTCCTCTGTTCGTAACGTTACCTCCCTAACGCGGGAAATGGCGAATATATAAAACGATAGCATAAAGTCTTTGATGAGTAAGCCTTTGAAAAAGTGGAAGACATTCATCCACCTTGTTGCCCGGCTCTGTTGCCAGTGGTATGCAGCGTGTGTTGTGTTGAGGCTATTGGGATGATGATCCAGAACTCAGTTGTTGGCAGGGATAATGATGTTTTATCACTACAAAATCGGTACTTATTACTAAGAAATGTTCGGGCATTATCATATCTTTTGTACTTTCTTTTTTTCATCGAAAGGTCACCTCAACAGCTGTAACGTAGTTTCTTTGGAGCTCATTTATCCTTGTCTTGTTTTGGTGATGGTCGGGGGAAATTCGATTGGAAAAATCTGATAGTGGTGCGAGTGCTGCTGGGGTCGACTTGATCCACGATTACGATACCAAAAAGGCGAGGACCCCTCACCTCATATATATATATATATATATATATATATATATATATATATATATATATATATATATATATATATATATATATATGAATTGCAAGGAGCGATGATTTTCCTACTTTTGAGAATCTTGCTCGATCTTCTCCTACTTCTATGCACTGCTTACTTTGTTTAAAGTCACCAGAGATTATCACACCCACGTCTTTTTCCTCATTTACCTTTTGCACTTCAACGGATTCTTACTGCAGCATGCTTTTTGGTTTTTACTGGCGGTATGTACAATTTCGTACTTATCGATATTAAAATTCCTTTGCCACCTATGAGCCTAACCTATCGGTTTGAAGCTGCAGACGTTCAAGCTCAATTGTAAATCTATTTCCTATCTCATTGTGTCTGCGGAGTTTGACACTTATAAATGCAGCCCATTATCAGTTTCATCAATACGTACGAAAAAGAGAACTGGTCCCAAAGCTCATCCCAATCCGCTATAGATTTCCAATGAGTGGTACAAATACTGCTCAGACTGACGGTAACCGTAATGCACCTTCTTACGTAAACATTCTGAAGATGGCTGGGTGCTTGACAGATGCCTTCATGGAAATTTGCCATGGAAGTTTCTAACGAGCCTTGAGAGACAGGTGGATATGTCTGTGAGTAAAACTGGGTCCAACAGTTCCTCGACTTACACACATATAAAGTTGCGGGTCAGGTCAAACTGTATCTCCATGAGCAGACACGTGAGCACATTGTATGCATACTACGTAGACGCATGCTAGGACGACCGAAGCATACATGAGGAGCAACACATTCACAACCTCTCTCTCACACCACCGTCTCCAGCAACACGGGCAGCTTCTTAATTCAAGTTGTTTCGTAATCACAGGCACTGTTTTTGTAAGTGGACACACTGGATAACTTATCTAATGCTAAAAAAAAAGCATAAGGCGAATTCAAATCTAGAAAGTCATCCTTAGTCTTTACATGTCATTGGTGCGTCCCCACCCTGAATATTGTGCTCAGTTTTGATCACCCTACTTAAAAAAAGACATATTGGAGAGAGCGCAGCGTCGAGTACTAACCTGAGAAACAAACTGTGTGACAGCCAACTAAATGACTTAAATCTATTCAGATTAGAAAAGAAAAGGTTATGAGGTGATCTGTTACAAGTATTCAGAACTACCAAATGTTCTGATGAACTTAATCTAACAAGCTACTTACGGTCTGATTCTTCTGATTTCACGCGTAATAATGGATATAACATAAGTTTGCTCGAATGAGACGAAGTACTTTTTCTTCAATGTCATTGGTAATGTATGAAATGATTTTCCGATGAGAGCGGTTGACAGCAGTGCCCTAGATACGTCTGAGAATAAACTTAAATATATCGCTTCATGTCCACGACTAACATTATTTGCGCGCTCTTATTCACGTGAACAGTTTGAATCATCCGTATGCCCTTCTACTTTCGTCAAACTAATCTCTGATATTTCCACTATCACAAACAGCCTCGAAGGGACACCGTCAGTTTGTTGCTGTTTGAATTCTTCTGCATTCCTCTGAATATCTCTGATGACATACTGAAAATCATTTTAGAGAGAGGAGTTAAGGACCAAGGCAGTTACAAAATGTAGAATATTATGGATGTATTCTGTCCTGCTCAGACACGATGTTTCCAATTCAGCATTGTTATATTATATACAGTTTTTTTCCAAGTGGAAACGACTTGATCAATGTCAAACTGTATGTTTTCCCTCGACTGAGTGTGTGAGGGATAAGTCATCATCTAGCTACGCGGAGGCCACTAGTGTACGGCCATGGCAAGAAGCTACAGTTCACGTAAAGGTCAGGCTCAGCCATCTTGTCCAGTGACCCCAGCACCCTTGACTGACCCCGAACGAGACCCTGGGTCACTGGTCCTGAACTGCCTTTACTACAAAATCATCAATTGTTCAGATCCGCAGCGGCGACCAGATGGATCTGTTGTTTGTTGTCTGACCTTCCTCTCTTTCCCGAAGCTCTGACCCCAGGTTGATCACGGCCTGCAGTACAGGACCAGATGATGCCTCTCATCGCATAACATTCTACCTCCGAGGGCAGTGCGTGGACACCACACTGGAACACCAGCCTGCTGCAGCCAAATGGAAAGTTAATGAAATACGTCACACTGTGTTGCGTAACTTCACAGAGTCATTTCTTATTTCGTGTCCGTACGAGTGAACGCAAGCAGAGTTAACGCTCCTTCTCTCCTCCTCCGGTGTAAGCTCGACAAATTTATTCTACACAGCAGCACTGTAGACTAGGAAAAAGACAAATGCTATTTTCTCCGTCCTTCCCTCCTATGCCTCATCTCTGACTCTGGCGCACACAGCGAACGTAAAATAAAAACCTAAACGTAAACAAACATTCGATTAATAAAAGTCACGTCTCTTTACTTAGACATATAGTAAAAAAAACAAAATCGACATGAGTGTTGCGGATTCAACGCATACAACTCAGGGACGCACGGAAGGAACGGAATACTAATAACTGGATCGACAAGTGAACGACCTAAATCCATTCAAAAGGGAGACTTTGGCAACAGTGGTGGAGGGGATATATATATACGAAGGTTTAGACCACTGTCATCAATAGTGTCGTGTCCACATACCCACAGGTAAGTCGGATGCGGGTGCAATTCACCCGTATACTCGTATCACACAATATATATATATATATATATATATATATATATATATATATATATATATATATATATATATATATATATATATATATATATATGTCTCCATGGTTGTTTAATTTGTTTATGGATGGGGTTGTTAGGGAGGTAAATGCAAGAGTCCTGGAAAGAGGGGCAAGTATGAAGTCTGTTGGGGATGAGAGAGCTTGGGAAGTGAGTCAGTTGTTGTTCGCTGATGATACAGCACTGGTGGCTGATTCATGTGAGAAACTGCAGAAGCTGGTGACTGAGTTTGGTAAAGTGTGTGGAAGAAGAAAGTTAAGAGTAAATGGGAATAAGAGCAAGGTTATTAGGTACAGTAGGGGTGAGGGTCAAGTCAATTGGGAGGTGAGTTTGAATGGAGAAAAACTGGAGGAAGTGAAGTGTTTTAGATATCTGGGAGTGGATCTGTCAGCGGATGGAACCATGGAAGCGGAAGTGGATCATAGGGTGGGGGAGGGGGCGAAAATTTTGGGAGCCTTGAAAAATGTGTGGAAGTCGAGAACATTATCTCGGAAAGCAAAAATGGGTATGTTTGAAGGAATAGTGGTTCCAACAATGTTGTATGGTTGCGAGGCGTGGGCTATGGATAGAGATGTGCGCAGGAGGATGGATGTGCTGGAAATGAGATGTTTGAGGACAATGTGTGGTGTGAGGTGGTTTGATCGAGTAAGTAACGTAAGGGTAAGAGAGATGTGTGGAAATAAAAAGAGCGTGGTTGAGAGAGCAGAAGAGGGTGTTTTGAAATGGTTTGGGCACATGGAGAGAATGAGTGAGGAAAGATTGACCAAGAGGATATATGTGTCGGAGGTGGAGGGAACGAGGAGAAGAGGGAGACCAAATTGGAGGTGGAAAGATGGAGTGAAAAAGATTTTGTGTGATCGGGGCCTGAACATGCAGGAGGGTGAAAGGAGGGCAAGGAATAGAGTGAATTGGAGCCATGTGGTATACAGGGGTTGACGTGCTGTCAGTGGATTGAATCAAGGCATGTGAAGCGTCTGGGGTAAACCATGGAAAGCTGTGTAGGTATGTATATTTGCGTGTGTGGACGTGTGTATGTACATGTGTATGGGGGGGGGGGGGGTTGGGCCATTTCTTTCGTCTGTTTCCTTGCGCTACCTCGCAAACGCGGGAGACAGCGACAAAGTATAAAAAAAAAAAAAAAAAAAAAAAAAAAAAAATATATATATATATATATATATATATATATATATATATATATATATATATATATATATATATATATATATATATATATATATATATATATATATATAAACACATGAATATAGTGCATATGAAAGCGCACTTCTATATAACGTACATATCTCCAACAGCCAGGATCGAACCCGGGACCCCTGCGTGACAGGCGAAAGCACTAGCGCTAGGCTATTGGCGGTAGTGCTCCCGCCTGTCACGCAGAGGTCCCGGATTCGAACCTGGCTGTTGGAAGTTTCTATGTTATATATATATATATATATATATATATATATATATATATATATATATATATATATATATATATATATATATATAGAGAGAGAGAGAGAGAGAGAGAGAGAGAGAGAGAGAGAGAGTGTGTGTGTGTGTGTGTGTGTGTGTGTGTGTGTGTGTGTGTGTGTGTGTGTGTGTGTGTGTGTGTGTGACACGAGCATACGGATGGATTTCTGAGAGGTGTTTTAGGAGCAGCTGAGTGAGTGTGTCAGCAGCTTTGATGCAGGAGACCGGGTATTAGTGATGGGTGCTTTAAATGCGAAGGTAAGTAATGTGGCAGTTGAGGGTATAAATGGTGTACATGGGGTATCTAGTGTGGTGAATGAAAATGGTGAAGAGCTTGTGGATTTGTGTGCTGAAAACAAGACTGGTGATTGGGAATACTTGGTTTAAAAAGGGAGATATACACAAATACACGTATATGAGTAGGAGAGATGGTCAAAGGGCATTATTAGATTACGTCTCAATTAACAGGCGTGTAAAAGAGAGACTTTTGGATGCTAATGTGTTGGGAGGGACAACTGGTGGGATGTCTTTTCACTAACTTGTAGAGGCGAAGGTAAAGATTTGTAGAGGTTTTCAAAAAAGAAGAATGTCAGGGAGAAGAGAGTGATGAGAGTAAGCAAGCTTGGAAAGGAGACTTGTGTGAGGAAGTACCGAGAGAGAATGAGTGTACAATGACAGAAGGTGAGAGCAAATGACGTGAGGGGAATGGGTGAGGAATTAGATGCATTTAGGGAAGCTTATGGCATTTGTAAGAAATGCATGTGGCATGAGAAAGATGGGTGGTGGGCACACTAGAAAGGGCAGTGAGTGAGTGGTGGGATGAAGTAAAGTTGTTAGTGAAAGAGAAAAGAGGCGTTTGGACGATACTTAGAAGGAAGGGGTGCAAATGACTGGGAGATGTACAGAAGAGAGCGGCAAGAGGTCAAGAGGAAGATGCAAGGGTTGAGAAAGAGGGCAAATGAGAGCTGGGATGAAAGTATCATTAAACTTTTGGGAGGATAAATAGATGTTTTGGAAGTAGGTAAACAGCGTGCGTAAGACAAAAGAACGAATGGGTACATCGGTGAAGGGGGCATGGGGGAAGTGATAACAGGTAGTGATGAAGTGAGGAGGAGATGGAGTGAGTATTTTGAGGGTTTGTTGAGTGTTCTCGATGATAGAGTAGCAGATGTAAGGTATTTTGCTCGGGGTGGTGTGCGAAGTATATGTGTCAGAGATGGAGGTAACAAGGAGAACCGGGAGACCAAACTGGAGGTGGAAGGATGAAGTGAAAAAGATTTTGAGCGATCGGGCCTGAACATGCAGGAGGATGAGAAGCGTGCAAGGAATTGAGTGAAATGGAACGATGTGGGATACCGGCGTTAACGCGCTGTCAATGGACTGAACCAGGGCATGTGAAACGTCTGAGGTAAACAACAGAAAGATATGTGGGGCCTGAATGTGGATAGGGAGCTGTAGTCTCAGTGCATCACACACGACAGCTAGAAAGACTGTGAATGAATGTAGCCTTTGTTTTATCTATGTTTTCGTGGCGCTACCTCGCTGACGCAGGGGGTGGCGATGCTCTTTCCATTGGGGCGGGGTGGTGCCGAAAATGGATGAAGGCAAGCAAGTACGATATATATATATATATATATATATATATATATATATATATATATATATATATATATATATATATATATGCAGAGAGAGAGAGAGAGAGAGAGAGAGAGAGAGAGAGAGAGAGAGAGAGAGAGAGAGAGAGAGAGAGAGAGAGAGAGAGAGAGAGAGTACCATATGATCCAGGATGGGTAAGCAACACATATATACCACTAACGTTACTTCTCTCCCGTCCGTCAGCCATCATGAAGGTCTTGACTGCCATCATCATCTCGCTCGTCATCATCGCCACCTGTGTCTCGATGGCCTCCTCGTTCCCTGAGGAGAGGGACCCGCGCCTTTTTGGCATCGTACTCCAAACCACTACGACTACCACTGCTGCTCCTCCTCCTGTCACCATTACCGTAAATAAACCAGGCGGTCTTTTAGCAAACGTTATTAACTCAATTCTCGGATAAATCTTGCTATGCAAAAACGATATTGTTGTTCATGGTAGGTGTTAGCGGTGGTGACCATTTATGTGAAGGGAACAAAATTCATAGACTTGTATGTATATACATTTCTATGTGAACAAGTACCGGATTGCAGTGGGAAAAAAAAATACCATCATCCCTGCCATCACGGCAGCCATGGATCATCATGCCAGCAGCCTCAACACAAGCTGCT